>NC_141333.1:16617772-17307772 GCF_037954235.1 Aulostomus chinensis | reverse complement strand
ATAAAACATTTAAGTACAAACATATATTCACATGCACACACAGCAGGTCCTTTGGGATACGTTGTCTATGGATCTGTTTGACTGCTACTCAGAGGCTAGTGTAGTAGCCATGAGTGAGTAGCAACAAATCAATGGTTGAGGTCTCCTACTCAGGGGTCAGAGAGGATACCAGGGAGGGTCCAGGGCTATTTCTTCTGTGATGGACACCGATGCTCCTTTGCGTTCCACAACGTTCACCCCCCACCCTAAGCCATTGCTCAAGGTGAGGACTGATGGGAGGGGCAGTGAAAGGAGAAATGGAGGAGGATTCAGAGCTGGGTGCTGGAAAGATGAAGGGATGGGGGTGATTTATGGAGTGGAAGGAGGGTGTAGTCAACTTCAGGATCAGGAGATGGTGACTGAGCACAGTTGCTAGCTCTCTTTAGGTGGCTGTCGGACTTAATTAAGGTTTACAGGTTACGCTAGGCTACTGCTTATATTATAGTGCTCATTACAAGCCCATTAAGCTCGGGCAGAGAAAATATTGTTGTCAGAACAATGAGTGAGAGCATTTTGGAAAGTCCCTGCCAAGTCCATGCTCCAGCTCCTCTTCTTTATTACACCTCTCTGTCTGTCCGCCTTCTCCCTGAGCTTTGGCATGATCGTTTCAGAGTGTGAACAGATCGAGAATCTTTTTTTTTCTCTTTTTTTTCCAAGGGTAAGGGAATGATTATATGAGTTAAAAGCTTCTCAGAGCCCAGACTGATTACCCCCCTCACGGTCAATCTGCGCCACTGAGCCTCCTGCCTCCCCGCCTGGCAATGATTCAGGTCATAATCACATTGTATCAGTGCTGATGATGTGTGTTTCAGCTTCCGACCCCTCTGAAAGACTATCAGCTCCCCCAGAGGCCCCACATGGCTGTAAACGAAGTAAGCAAGCAATATACGCACAGTGATAGCATTTTCCAAAGAGTGCAAATGATGTGTTAGGGAGCAAGCAAGACCGGTGCCAGGACTGGCTCGTTTTCTGCTACCTTCACACTTTCTGGCCAAGGAAATACCACAGTGAGAGCAAGTTCACACTTTTTCATTACACCAGGGCAGCTTGGCTCCTCTGGAGTAAGGAGATGGAGAAATGGGAGCAAAGAGGGTATGAAAGGTTGAGTGAAAAGATATGTGTGTAGCTTAAACCAGCCCAGTCTCCTGAGCAGTTTCAGTGGTCCTGATGCAGAATTTTTACTCTATAAACACACTTTACTGCCACGTCTTGTAACTTTCATCAAAGTTCCGACATTAAAACAACGGCGCAAAAACTGGACATTTTATGGCCTTGATCACATCACCGCGATCGATCCTCACACTGTCAGTTCCGTAGTGTTTTTATCAGTTGTTTTTCGTATGAACAACTTTTGATTCACGCCGTTCTTCTGCTTGGTTTCTCCTCTGCTAACTTTTGATGTTGTTGTTTAATGATTTACTCTGTATTTTAATGGTTAATTTAACATTTGGCTGAGGGTGGACACAATAACAGTGATAGTGAATAATGTGCACTGTCCCTGAAAAAAACATAATCGCTATGTTTGTGTTATATTTGTTTTTATTTATATTGGTAAACGGCAGCTGATGTCTCACATAGAACCCGAATCTCAGATGACGTCCAAGTGTCATTTTTGCAATGAAGTAAAGTTTTCGCTTGAGTTGCTTTAAGTGTCAAAAGGGGGCGTGGTATCGTGATTGACAGCAATGATTCCCAGACGGAAATCCTCTCGTGATACTGCCAATTTACAATTTTCGGGAGGGTGAAAAGTCCGGAATATGCGCGGGGTTTGACGCAGAAAATAACGCTGAACTCAACCTTCTTTTCGGCTTTTCTTTCTTTATTTTGTGTCTTTTTTGTTGTTGATATGATTCTAAGAAGAAGCGTCTTTACATTGTGTTAGTGGCTAGTTGCTGTTGGCTGCCCGCTCCACTGCACCTGGTCACCGTGTTCCTCCAGGTAGAAACACACGGAACCTAAAAGTGGTGAGTTTCGATGGGGAAGCCATTACTGGAATGTTACTTATAGTTTTTCTTAGTCGCTTTGGTCCTCAAATCATCCTCAACGTTTGCAAAAGAGTTAAATGTATTTCTAGAAACAAAACAATTTAACACAGCCTGAAAATATTCCGTATTTTACTTAACGACCAGATTATCGCTAAACTTTAATTAATGAGGTTAATGAACATGTCAGCGTCCTTGTGCCATCGTTTATAAACAAGAGAGTCAAAATGCTTCGCCATGTTTTCAATGTAGCAACACAGTATTGACACCAGTATTTTCTGAAAAATTGGTGAAGGGCTTGATTTTTGAAATGAACATAAGACTGCACCCTGTATGACTTATGAATTTCATATTTATGTACGTGTGGGAGGCGGCATGGTGGTGCAGAGGTTAGCGCTGTCGCGTCACAGCAAGAAGGCTCCGGGTTCGAGCCCCGGCTCGGACAGTGAATGTGAGTGTGAATGGTTGTCTGTCTCTATGTGTTGGACCTGCGATGGACTGGTGACCGAACTCCGCCTCTCGCCCGTAGCCGCTGGGATAGGCTCCAGCTCCCCCGACCCTTAACAGGAATAAGCAGAAGAAAATGGATGGATGGTATGTTGGGGATTGATTGCAGTAAATTGGACAGGATTCAAATTTACACTGTACTATTTGTATTGAAAATTGGTGACAGACCATGACATTTCACAGAAAAGTAAAAGTTTTGCGACACCGCAAAGCACAAAGGAAGAACTAAGATTTTAGTCCTCATCCTGTTTTTTTGCCTTGTTGTTTCTCCATCATCTAAAACAGTTTTAGTAATACTGTGTTATGCCCGGCTCATGAGATGCACCTCTGAGCTAGTAGGGAACTGATGTCATTAGTTGATCTAATCGTGAATGTCAAGATTCACCTGAGAGGAATTTATTAATTCAAGACACATTTACACAAATATCCAAACTATGCATAATTTACTCTGACAACTGCTTCACCTATTTCCAACGAATTAATGCTGAGAGGTTCAGGTGTCTATTCAACAGAGTGCCAGTTGGGTCCTTTTTCACTGGATGATATGGAAATTGAAAAAATACTTTTGAAAATTTAAATTCTAATCTGAGAAATGCAGCAAAGGAACTGAGAAAAAACTGTGATAGGCTGTCCAGTCTAATTGTGAAGTGAACGGTCTCTTTTTGACCAGTGACTGTGCAAACTCTTGGTTTTAAGGACCTAAACTCTTTTGATGGAACATCATATAAATTGTCTGCCGCACACATGAACGCGGAACTTTGGTGAATAATATTGAACTAAACCACAGCTGAATAGGAGATCATCAATGTGCCAGTGTAATTATATATTGCTTTGATTTTGAACACTGTATATTCTCAACAATATTGATTTTATGAGCTTATTCATGATGGATTTTTTTTTTTTCTCAGTGTATGGGAGATTTTAGTGTGTGTGTGTGTGTGTGTGTGTGTGTGTACATAGATTTGACCTACAGGACAAAACAATTAGCAACGTATCCTACCATGCTGCCCCTGACACACATTAGACAGAAGGTTAAGGTGAATGGTGAATGTGAATGGCCTCCGCTGCCTCGGCTATATAATATCTCCCCCTACATACTGTGTTACTCCTCTCCCTCTGTCTCACTCACTTATTCACTCTCCTCTGTGTAAGACTTTTTAATTACATGCCAATTCAATACAGTGGAGATGAAGAGACTCTGCCCTATTTCCCAGTACACACACACACACACACACACACACACACACTGTACACACGCACTGCACACACTTGAAAATATATCATTAAGAAATAGGAGATGAGCAGAATGGGGAGAAGAGTTACAAAGAGAAAAGAGGAGGAGGAGGAATTTCTTCTCTTTGGTGCTGAAATCAATGTGTGCGATAAGGCTGTTTTAGCTTTCTATCAGATGATGCAGAGGATCATCTTCTCACAATGGGAAGGCTTCCCCCACTGCTGTGTCAGCAGGGTCTGATTACAGTGGCTTTTTGTTGTGTTTCAAACAATTTCATCATGCCCCCTCCCGCCCACCCGCCCCACTCCTCCCTCACACTTTTACACTTGGTATGCAATGCAGCACTGGCAATTTGTACGTGTTTGGATTCCAATTATGGAGTTGTTAAAGCTCTTTCGCCTGTGGCCTGCAAATTCTTATTAAGCCATACATTAAAGAGCAGAGAATCACATTTAAATGGAGTTCATGTTTCTCTTTTGTTTGCCAATGTTGCGGTTGTTATTAATTTATTCACAATGCCCTATGCATTACACATTAACAAATAAATCGTGTTTGTGATTGTAATGCAAAATACTTGTTTCTTATTCAGAGATAGGGCCAGCATTAGTTGAGTAAACCAACAAACAACAAGCCCAGTGAGAGAGCTGAAAGGAGAGAAAAACAACCACCAAAATGGAGCCATTCCCTGCGATTACCCTCAGCCATTTGAGAAACAAACAAATAAACAAACCCAGAACAACAATGACATTTCCACAGTCTTGGTGTTTCCTCACGCGGAGAAGAGAGAGGGGGGGGGGGGGTGGAGGGGGATTAGACAGCAGTGTAAGTGATGGAGTGATTTGCTTGGTGCCGATTGGAAATCATTAGCTTAGTGTTACTGCAACACAGGAGGCTACAGGGAGGGCTGCACTGTGACACCGGTGCTACAGTCATCCACCTCAAAGGTCATGACCCTGGAAACACTCCATCACTGCATGTCTTTCTTGTGCTGTCTCAAAAAAAGGATGGGGGAGACTTTGGCAAATCAGTGTTGTTTTCGTCACGCTGGACGAAAACGAAAGTGACGACGTCAGACCCCTTTTTTCCATGACGAAAATGAGACTAAGACGATTGTCACCATTGCCCTGTAAAGACTAAAATGTGACGAAATTGTGTACATTTTCGTCTGACGAGAATGAGATGAGACTAAATTGTTCGTGGGTGGACGATCAAAGTTTCAAGACATACAGGTTTTTTTCCGCCAAGTATAACATGCGTGCAATGTCAATCAAGAGCTCAAACATCAGAACGGAGCCATCTGTAGCTGTTGGTCCTAATGTTCACGCCCCCATCATCAGTACACACGCACTAAAAGCCTCTCGCGCGCGCACACACATGCACACACAGAGACAAGTCTGGGCCTGTCTGCAGGGGACGAGACTCACACCACGGCAGCAGCAGCAGTGTCGGGTGGTCATAAAAAGAGGGATGATTAAAGCATAGCTTTAGTCAATGTGAGGCTCGCCCTGTAATGCATTTTCTTTTTTGTATTAAGCCTAAAGATTTATGGTGGTGGTGGTGGTGGTGGTTACACCTCCCCCGTGGTGCAGAGAGCGCTTCCTAGTGCTACATGCTAAAGCTAGAATGAATGGGGCTGCCAGGAGCCTCGCTAATGTTGGCTCGTTTAAACCAGCCCTTCTATTAATTTAGCACGTTATGAATAAAACCCCTGTCCATTTGTGGACAGGTGGCAAGTGAGATGCTTTGACCCACGTTTGTGGGACAGGGAAACACGGTCGTCTTCAGACCTGCTGCTGTTCCCTATCTAAGCAACACACCTGGATGCTTTAACCAATAACAGCAGCTAAAGCCAATATGGAGGACATGTGGTCATTGATATGGAAGTCAAGTGTGCTTTTATTTTTTGTTTAATCCTATTTTATTGTGATACAATACTCATATTGTGTGCCAGTGTGTTGTCAGCTTCTGCAACAAAATAATAAAAGTAAAAGGTAGAGAAAGAAATAGAGGGGAAAAACTCACCTTTGAAAGTTGGATCAATTTCAGTGTGCTTCATTCTAACACCTGTATTGGCCTATTAAGTACATCCACATATATCTTTTCTTTATAGGTATCTTTGATATTTGACGAAAACCTTTTTGAGTTTTCGTCGACTAAAACTAGACTAAAACTATCAAGGATAGAAACGACTAAAATGTGACTAAAACTAAGAAGCATTTAGTCCAAAAGACTAAGACTAAAACTAAATCTAAAATGCCTGCCAAAAACAACACTGTGGCAAATATTGCTGAAATACTTAACATTATTTAGGTAAGAATATTTAACTGCAGAAAGTTGCATGGAGTCATCCAAACACATAGACGTGAAGCATTATTTCTTCAAAAAGTACTTACAAATAGGAGTCTTTAGCTCACAAGACATTTTTCACTATTTTACTACTTACCTACTATTACTTCTGTGAGACTCCAGCACACATAAACAGCTGTTGTGTATATTTAGCAGGAAGCTAATGGTGAATAATGGCTAACAGACAATGCAAAACTGTCTGAAAATTTCAGTTTAAAAATACATCGTCTGGCCCTTGATGGGTTCTGCCCCTCTGTTAATGAGCATAACAAGTTAATTCAATGGAATGCATCAGCTCGTCGGCGCTACTGTGAATGAGTGCTGAACTGGAGTATGAAGTATAGTGACGTCTGTGTAGGTTCTCATTCATCCAGGTCATCGTAGATCGAAGCGAAGTAAAATCTGGTCAACTGACCGTAGATCAAGATAAACTTACGTCCAGTTGACCAAGTATAGTGACATATATTTTGCTTGTTTTAGTTTAAATCAAATTTGTGGATTACTGGGCGTACAGTTGACTAAAGAAGAAGGAGATTATGCCAGGCACTTCGCAGTTTAGGGCAGTTTTATTTATTTATTTTTTTGCTGGAAAGGTTGTTTATTTGCCAAAAGCTTTAAGACAAATATATGTGGCTGGTTCTGTCTTTATTACCACTGTCACAAAGAAGTAATGCAAGAGGGACAAGTCCATCCATCCATCCATCCATCCATCCATCCATCCATTTTCTTCCGCTTATTCCTGTTAAGGGTCGTGGGGGGGCTGGAGCCTATCCCATCGGCTACGGGTGAGAGGCAGGGTTCAACCTGGACAAGTCACCAGTCCATCACAGTGCCAACACACAGACAGACAACCATTCACACTCACAGTCACACCTACAGTCAATTTAGAGTATCAATCAGCCTCGTCCCCTCTTGATGTCTTTGGACTGTGGGAGGAAGCTGGAGTACCAGAGAGAACCCACACAGGAACAGGGAGAACATGGGGACTCCACACAGAAAGACCCAGTGCTGGAGCCGGGACTGGAACCCGGATCCTTGCAAGAGGGAAAAGTGTCTTTGTGAATTCAAGACTCTAATTTGTGAGTACTTGAAAGGCGAAATACACTTTTTGGGTGAAGTGTCACTTTAAAACTGAAGGCAAAATAAGATAATCTATGACTTGTTTGGCTTTTTACTGCCCCTTTGTCATTCAGTTCTGTTAAGGTCGCAGTTGACACATAGTCAAAGTGCAAGGGGTCAGTGAAATAGCAGAAAAAGATAGAGGAGTTGCACCTGAACAGAGACCCATGGCAAAAAAACAAGTGTTTGTGCAGGTGAAAGCAAAGGGACACAGTGTGAGAAAAATTGCAATGTTGTCCGTGTGAAGACATGTAATACATCATTACCCACTGCATACATACGGATGTTGAAATAAGATCCAAAATGTAGTGGCTGTAAATAAACCATCGTCAGAGTGGCAGAGATATGATATGATGCATGGTAACCCATATGAACCTCATTAAAAGAACACTAGCAAATCTATTTATTCAGACAGTCGGCGGGGGGGGGGGGGGGTGCTCTAATATTCTGATTCCTCTCCCTTCCTTGGGATTTTACCATCACTTCCTTTCTCGCTGTTCTCCCTATTGCCGTCCTCCGCCTCCTCCAATCTCTTCGCTGACCTCCTCTTTCTATCCTGCCATACATTACTGCTGTCCTGTTCCTTTTGTCTCCACTGCTGTCACAACCATTCAGGGTGGAGGAGCCAGCCATGTTGCTAGGAGCTTTGGACAGGACATTGCACTGGGGATGGGGAGGCTGGACAGGCTTGGCAATTCATCCAAAGACTTATCTGTTCCTCTACTCTTTTTATAGCACTTTTTTCATCCCCTCTCTCCTACCACAGAAAATATGATGTGTAGCCTACATAGTCTGCCTTTGTATTCATTTGAATTCTAATATCTGGTGTCTGTTTCAGGTTGTGCGTTCCTCACCTACTGCGCCAGAGAGTCGGCCATCAAAGCCCAGAACGCCCTCCATGAACAGAAAACACTGCCAGGGGTAAGTGTCTCCACCCCCTTCCTCCTCCTCTTTTCCTCTACGATGGTAGTCAGCCATGCCATCTGCACCCAACTGCCGGCACTCTCCCCACAAAGTCTCTGAGATGAGAAACACTTCACACTGGAAAGCAATTCAATCAATAGCTTCACCTTTTTGAAGGCCCAGTTTCAAGTTTTCCGTGTGTCCGATCTCCAGGGGATATTACCAGCATTGATCGGCTACCTCAAACTTGTGAAGCAATAGAATATCTCAGTGACAATGATGGTTTTTTTTTTTTTAGAGTAAATCTCTGCATTTCTAGAAAGATGCTGTCAACAGAAAAATACATTTTACTTTGTGCCTATTGTGTTGCATTCGCCTAAATGTCATGTAAACATTTAAAGCCAGGGAAACCTGTAGTGAAAAGGCACATGTTTCTGATTAAACTTGCAAATACAACTACTACAAACTTTGAACATTTTTCTGGTGGCAGTTTTGAAAAACAACTTGTTTCGCTTATCCTGCAAATTAGCCAAGCGTGAGGCTGGAGGGCTTTATTCTCTCTTGCCTCTGCACTGAATAATAAGTCGGAAGACAAGAGAAGGAGGGAGAAAAAAAAAAACCTTCGTACAGTAGCAGTTCATGTGAGGTTGCTTCATGTGTTTAAGAATGGAGTATTCAGAGTTTCTCTCAGGTTCTTGTTAGTGGTCCGGCTCTTGAGCAATCTCATGTTTCCCTGTCACTAACGGGGGTGTTTTGTGAGGGTTTGACCTGCCATTGGGATTAAATAGTCAACGTGTCTGAATGTATAAATGAGGGGCATCAGGCCACACACAAAGATGCTAACAAGTCAGATATTCTCTGGTGCGCTCCGCTGCAGGCGTTCTACTCTGCAGGAGTGTGCACACTGTCTGCAGCAATGAATGTGTACATGAACTAAATGCGATGGCCACCATCTACTCCATGCAGAAAATGCCCCCCTCTCTCTCTCTCTCTCCCTCACTTGCTCTTTCTCTCTCTTTCTCTGACGTGGAGTACAGCAAAGCGGATGTCATATGGATGAAGCTCCATTACATTTCAGCCTTACTGTCAATTTGTTCCAGTGGTCATATCCGGTACTGCAGAAAATAATGACCCCCAAAAAACATTTACGCCAACTGTTTATCTTTGTAATATGAATTTATTATCCACTTTGCTTTTTAAAAAAATGTTTTTTTTTATTACTTTCTCAGAACCAGGAAAAAGTGTGATTTCATTCCAGTGAAAATTGTATGACAGTTGGCTGCGTATACTAGCAGATCTCATAACCATCTGGGCTCTGAAGAGTTGAACGATCATTTGGATTGAGCTCTATTACAGTAAACACAACTTTGTTTTAGAAAATATATATATATATATACAGGGATAAATGTATAATATGTACAAATCCTACCATTTTCAAACATTGCCTTGCATGTTGCATTTTTCACACATCAGTCCCAAATGTCCGTCTTGACTGTGCACACATGCACACGCATTTATTGACTTTGAGAGTCGCCATGTATCACTTGTTAGTAATAAAACCCTTTTCTTGTACCTTTCAGTCCCACTTCAACTCTCCTGCCACCCCACCCCACGTACTCCCATCTCCCCTCTCTCCTACAGCACCACTGCTGCTGCTCTTCCTGAGATAGAGCGTGTCATAGAAATATAACAAGCAGACGTTGATGGGTGTCAGGCCTCACATACGAGGCTGCTCTGCTGTTCCTCTCCCTTCGACTTCACTTACACACGTAAACACCAGTGGTGCAAGGAACACAGCTGCTTTGAAACTGCGGCTATGCAGAGCACAAGCATGTGCAATGGCAGCTGTACGCAAGTGCAACACAATATCCCTCCAATACTCTGAAATCTATAGACCCTGCTGACTCACAGATGAAGCTGCAGCTGTGGAGGGAATTATATCAACATCCAGGTTTTGACAGAAAGAATTTATTTACCTTATAGCATTTTTTTTTTTACTACATACATGATCATGCAAAATATGAAGGAAATACATGCGTATATCATATGAATCATTGAAATTCCCCATAGAAAAGACAAAAGGAAAAAGAAAAACCCAGAAGTTGTCATCTTGAAAATATTAAAGGGCAGAAATATAATGCACCAACTTAAAACTGCACCCATATTCAATGAAAAATTACAGATTTTCTTTGATTTCAACAGTCAACATATGAACTGTTGTCAAGCTTCTGCTGGTTTGTCTGGGCTTTTCCAAAAGACTGCAAATGAGTGTTTAGTTAAGAGAAGACAATATATGATCAAACAGCTTCTTGTTGTTATTAATATTTAACTCCTCAGGAAAAAGATGTAGGATGCATAGCTATGGGGATAATGGAATTTCTACAGAAGCAATTTGTGAAATAGGTATTTTTGTCCAAAAGTAAAACAGTTTGGGGCATTCCCTCAGGCAGTGAAATAATGTGCCTTTCTCCACCATCATTTTATGTATTGATCTTGAATATTGGCAGTACAATGGAGTCATGCATGTTTGCATTATCCAGTTGTACCGTAGGGACTTAAATTTGGTATTTATCATTTGAACCTGAACTTTATTATGCCTTCTTCCATTCATCAGCAGTTATTTCCATATTCAGATCATTACACAAAGTGTAGTATTTTACACTCTGAGAATTCCCAGACCGCTTAATAAATGAATTGTACATGCCGAGAAAGAGGAATAATTATCTACAAACTACTGAAAGATAGAAGCAGACTGGACTTGTAACGGTTACTAACATGTGCACTGTGTGTGTTTGCGTGCTCGACTGCCTACCATTCCCTCTCCTGTCCTCCTCTCTTGAGCCTCCATGCTCCTAAATCTTTTGCGATGTGACCCCTGTTGCTTCCCTGCTTGATGGTAAGTAGATGTGCCAGTTGTTTGTTTGCAAAATCCTGCTTGATATGCAGCTTGCTCGGGGCTATGGTGTAATTAATGTAAACCAGGAATCCTCCAGATATGACTTATGAGTTATAAATGTCTGCGTTTTGTCATTTACTCCGGCATCGTTGCCCTCTTGCCCTCTTACTTGTTCACTGACCAGTGTGGTAACTCACCCAAGTCGATTCAGTCTATTCTAATCTAAATTCATGTTAAACGCTATCTTGTTGGACTTTGCATGTTTCAAAAGACGAGGCTCTCATTTAAAATGATCCCCCTAACAAGTTATTCGGTTGTATTATTAAGAACCCATTCCCATCTTTTATATATGAACATGTGTACATTCGTCCCAGTAGATCTTGATCTGTTTTATAGACAGGGAAATCTAGCGGGACCAGATGTTAGGTGGACAGGACCAGATGCGGTCTTTAATCAGACTCTCTAAGCATGTCACGATTGCTAAAGTAAAGGCGACAGCCTGTATTCTTTTTGGATGTGTGTGTGGAGGTGGGGGGGAGGGGGGGGGTCATAGTAAACATCTTGAAGAGGGGCTGTGGAGGTTGAGTATAGTGGCTGATGCAGGTCCATGGAATATGAAAAATGCAAGGTTGAAGTTCAAAGGAGGGAATTCCGATCCTCTGTGAAGAGGCAGTTAGTGAGCAGCAGGGTGTTCAGGGTACTTGAACCCAGGTGGATGGTTCTGTGTCTAGTTGGGAATTGATCACCAGAGGGATGTCAGTCTTGACCCTTAATTGGACCATCATTAGGTGTCCTGCCTCTGAAATGCTGGTCAAAGCACTGTCTTGATTCTTATACCATTCTCTGGTTCAGACAGCAGCATGGCCCGGTTTACCAGATGGTGGCAGAGAACTAGCCGTATATCTCGTCCTCCTCGTCCATTTCAATAGTCCAGAGGATTTTGGGGATACCGATGACTCAGATGTTTGGATGGTTTGATTCAGCACATGGCTCACTGATCCTCCAGTATCCATGTTGTTTTCCTGCAGACAGATGTTTGCAAGTAGGACACTGTGGATGCAGGTTTTCATGGATTCTCTTATCCATATCTTCCTGTTCATTTGACTGCTGGTGCAACAGGGCCCTCATCCTGCCTCTTTACACCAGGACGTCGTCTGTGTTTTTCTTTTTCATCTCTGCTGTTAAATTCAAAGATGAGACCTAAAACCTTGATATAAGTTAGCACTGCACAATGTGCAGTCTCATATTTGTACTTCTTATAAGATTTTTTTTTTTAACAGCAAACCTTATTTTTGTCGTGATTAAAAAACCTAAAGAAAAAATCCCAATGGCATTTGATGCTAACTTTCAGATTTTCCAGCAAAAATATATCATCCCCGTAAAACCACATTGCTTTAGTTAGGAGGATCTGTAAAAACCACTGAGTTGAATCAAATCCATTTGACACAGAATCACAATAGGAACTTTAACTGGAAGAAAAGCATCACATTGTGTACATAAATGGATCTTTTTTAATCCTTTGTGCAATGGCGGTACACAATTTTAATCATGAGAAAGATGAACTTTAGTATAATTATTGAAAATGATTGTTGGCAGAAATATGAATACTTATAAAGGTCATACAAGTTTTATCAACTACAACAAAATGTCAAGTATTAACAGTTTATAAAGCCCTAAACTAATCACACAATCAACTCCTTGTATGCCTTTATGTGCAAACGGAACCCAGCTTCCTCTGACTAATGGAAAGAAGAAGCGTGTTCTTGGACGTTATCGTCCATGTCTCCCTGTTACACATTAGCCTCCGAGAGGAACAGTATGGCCTAATGAAAGTGTACTGGACTGGAATATAGATTCCTGTGGTGAAGTATGATGGGAACCTTGGGGACACAAGTGCCTGACATAAGTTTGGTCACCAAGTAGGAGAAGCTCTGACAGTTTACCAGGTGTGTGTTGTTTCACTCTATCAACTGCGTGTGTGTGTTTGTGTGTGTGTGTGTGGTAAGCTGGCTATGCATTGCAGGCAAATCTATGTAGGTACAGATAGCAGTGTATAAAGGTGGGAAGAAAAACATGTGCGCATGGCAGCTTGCCGTGATCACACGCCGCCCACGATAGTGAGTCTTGAATACATTATTTGTGTGTTTGTGCTTGTTTGCTGCTGATGAAGATGCAGTCCTTTTTATATTACATAACTGTACAAGTGCTTTTGTGCATGTGAATGTCCTCATGTGTATTAATATGCTTATGTGAGCTCTTTCATGAAATACTTTGTTCTCAAAAACAACAGAACCCCAAAGTGGCTCCATGGACAGCAGTTGGCATGTATGCTTGTGAGTGTCACAGCTCTCCACACAAGTCCGTGGGAGATTTACTGCCTCCAGCTCAGCATCATGGCAAAATCCTGCGTCCTTCACACGATCCACCCACCCACACACCCATCCTCTTCCCTCAATCCCTAAACTTCCCCCCACCTCTCACGTCCACTCCTCAAACCCAGGAGACCCAAGTCATAATCGAAGTCCCTGCAGTAAGTCATCACCCCCCCCCCCGTTTTTTTTATGCTTGTCCTGTGTATAACAGTGATTGTCTTGGAGCAGCCTCGCTGATAATACTTCTGCTACATACATTTACTCTGAGTATTAGTAGGCCTACAGCTCGACCTGGGGGGAGTGTAAGAGGCTGGCAGTGATTCAGGAGGCAGGTTTATGGAAATCGCACCCGCATTAAAAAAAAAAAAAACCAATGAGAGCAGGGAGAAGATTATGCTCTGGCACACACATGTGGGCTCCTGCAATGTCAACACTCTAAGTAGATCCCCTCCCTCTCAATTGCTTCTGTCTCCCTTGTCTCCGTTTCTGTCTTTCCCGCTCTCTCCCTCTCTCTTTGCGTTCCACAGTTAGTCTGCTGTGTGAGTACCCGTGGATGCCTGCATATTTGTATACATGTGCATGCATGACTTTGCATGAGTTTGAAGTTGTGTATGTACGTGTTGGTACACTGCCTCGCCATAATAGGATGTATGAAGAGCGAGTGAGGAGCAGAGCATGGCTTTAGCGAGAGTGCTGTGGAACTGAGGCTGCTGTGCTACAGAACTGTTTCCTCGACACGCTATAAACCGTCCAGCCTTCCATTGAGCTTTGCATGTACACAGACACAATTGTAACACACACACACACACACACACACACACACACACACACAAAACACACTTCCCAATAGTCTGCGTGCATGTTGTCCATCTGTTTATCAACTACAGCCAAGCTTGCTCATGTGTTGTCCTAGCTGCCGCAAAGGCTGAATAATTCAATGCTACAGTGTGTGAAGGTTGGAGGTGTGTGAGTGTAGTGCGCTTTATGGTTGTGTGTACTGTGTGTCTGTGTTGAGTGGGCAGAGGTGGGGGTGGGAATGGAGCGGACTGGTCAGCATGAAGCCAATCGGTGCTGGCAGGATTTGAGGCCTTGTAGCTAGAGAGAGGGGACTCGTTAGAATTTAGCCTTTGGGTAGCAGTCTTGTGTGTTTGTGAGTGTGTGTGTGTGTGTGTGTGTGTGTGTGTGTGTGTGTGTGTGTGTGTGTGTGTGTGTGTGTGTGTGTGTGTAATCCGGAAGATGAGTGAAGTGGAAGTTGAAAGAGGCATGGTCAAGGTCTTTTCTTCTGCTCTTTTCTATTACACAGGAACTTGCATTTGGAATTTAACATTTCTATTTTAAGTGCTAACATCTGTTAATGTTGGAATGTATAATTTGTTAACGGACAAATTTTATTCTGTTCTCTCTCTCTCTCTCTCTCTCTTCTCTCTCTCTCTCTTCTCTCTCTCTCTCTCTCTCTCTCTCTCCTCACTCTTCCTAAACTCTTTGAGTGATTAGGTATCTTAACACATTTGAACACGATCCATGGTGGGTATTTTCTTCTGAATACACGGATTGCTGGCTGATCTCTGCACTTTTGCATGCTAAAAGCCAGCAGCTGATCTCAAAAGTGACAAGAGTATACCTTTCTGATGGCTGATTTTTTTTTATCTATGTTGATATGTGAAGATGAGGATAAAGGGGGCTTTGTAGATCCGGCTACAGTGATGATTTCATGTCTTGTGACCTGGCCTGTGTCTGCACTGTTACCCAAGGAAAAACAACACAGATGACTAGAGGGAGCAGCAAGTTTTACTAAAACTGGAGTCCGTTGTGAGTAGATATTTTTGCAGTGGTTTCACCATGTAAGATTCGACTTATTTTTTGTGATCCGTGCACATTACAGGTTGCACTGTACTACACCATAAGCCGGTGGCAATATATTAGAAAGACAAAATACTTTTGAGAGTGTTTGTCTTTGTATCTGTGTGTATCTGACTGCTTTAATGGCATATTGATGCAATGTAAAGAGCTGCTGTGCCAGAGTGTTCCTAAGGAAACAGAGATGAATCCCCACACCCCCGTTGTGTACTTGTGTGGACACACACATACATATACACACGGCCCAAAGCAGAACGGAAAGAAACAGACAAAAACATATATATGCCTATCTTGTAGAGTCATCAAAATGTAGCAGTGCTTTCTCTCTTTGTCCAGCTTTTAAAGCCATCAGCCTTTTAATACACCTCTCTTACACATCAGCATGTTTATTAAAGTCCTTTTGGGGTATTTATATGACTTACATTAATTTTCTGGAGAATTAGCCTTTACCATAAGTTGCCTAAAACTTAGCAGGGACCCAGTATTACCAAGTGGGGAAGGGGCTTCATCTTACATTGCAATTAATTGGTCTTATGACTGGTTTTGCCCCTGTAAGTGGTTTAAATCCTGCTGACGTATAGAAATAATTCAGTCATTATAAGAATAATTTCTGTTAAAATAATCTCGAAAGGCAAACTACATTTATTGTTAAGTTGACAGCACAACTAAATCATTAATTTGTATTTCTTCTTCGTCAGCAGATGTGAAGCCATGGACAGAGCTCAGACCAAAATCACCAAAGCTTCACAAGTTGACCTACTTTGACCCCATTTTTGACATTAGAGCTGATGACTTTACATTGCAGCTCAGGGTATATCACACTAACCAGCACTTTGGGGAAGTCGTGAGGGGGAGGGGCGGCATTGCTTGAAATATAGAAATGATCCTCTGTACACCCTGCCCATTAAGCCACTTCACAGTGAGAAGTGTGCTATTTTTTCTGAGGTACAGGTTAGCAAAAAGGCTGAATTATTAATGTTTTTGATATTTTTAGCCTGTTTAACCTATTTCTGGTTGTGGCTGGAGACTGCTCGCCGTCTGTCTGTGAGATTCAGTCATGTGACACCACTGTGATCTGGGTTATAGGACTGAGTTTTCTTTTTTCTTTGTATGGTTGTGTGTTTGCTTTTATTGTAGGTCTATATGTGTATTCTAGACAAGGACTCTTCCAGCCTGAACTTATCTGGTTCAATCTGGCACTGTGTACTGTTCAGATGATTTGATGTCAGTGTGGCTCTGTGAAGCATCACCTGTACCAGTGGGGCTGAACCAGATGAGTCTGGTTTCCAGCCTGGCGGGCACGTCTGCATAAAACCATGGAAGAGGCAAGGCCCAGATACTGACTGACAATCCATCTGTGGGTCCCCGTACGAGCTCGCGGAGGTTTGCCACTGCCCGCAGACACAAATAGAAAAAGTCTGGGGGAGTTGTGATGAAACTATGGCCTTGAATGAACGGCTGTGTATTTGTCTCAGTGTGTCCTTGCGTGCATGTTGAGAGTGAAGAAAAATGATTAGCTTACAGAAACTGGACAAGCCAGCAATTTTGTTGGCAAGCTTTTATAGCTGAGAACATGCAACTTTACCTGATAATGAAGGAGACACCTCAGTCACATCATCCAAGGTGGCCAATCGGAGCTGACATCTCTGAGGCTGGACTGTGTGCCTCCTGAGAAGGAGACAAGGGGATGAGTCAAGAGTGCAAGAAAGAAACTGAGACAGAAAAGAGGCATAGAGTCATGTTGACAACTTGGAGTCATACCTTCGTTAAAACAGGAGTTAAAACAGCCAATTCCTTAGCCGTGTCTGCATGTCAGTGTGTTGACTGCACAGCATGTGCTGTATATCTGAACTTGACTGAAATGGCACACTTGTATTGAAGAACCAGAGGGAGCTCATTTGTAAGGCAGATCTAGTAGTGCTTTGGTGTAGTGTCCACAGAGAGTGTAGGGGGGCTGCTCAGCACGACAGCCAGCAATTGTCAGCAAAAATCAGGACTAATGAAATACAGTACACATGGCTGGAGGGCAAGGAGAGGAGTGTGAGTGACAGGAGGCATGAGTGGAAACAGCCTGTGGCAAGCCTCCATCTACCAATGCATCAGCCAGCCAGCCCGATTTGTTTTAAGCCTCAGCCCCCTTCCCACCCCAGATAAGTGAAGCAGCATGAGGCATAGGGTAGAGGAGAGGGGACAGTGTGTGTGTTTGTGTGTGTGTGTGTGTGTGTGAGGGTCCCTGGGGGAAATGACACGGAATACAAGTGTATGGGGAGCGCTACTGATGGGCCTGCTCATGTGGAAGTGGGTATTTGCATTGCAGAGGAGGGCTGTCAGGAGAGCTCTCTCAGGGAGCCAGTGTCAGGGTGATTGCTAGCGGGGAAGGCTTCTGTTGTCTGCCCTGCAGAATACCAGGACACTGGGTACAGCTGAGCTAGCACCGGCAAGATCAAGCCCGCCGACACAGTCAACTATGTTATAATTTTGAAAGTGTTTGGAGCAGCCCCCCCCCCCCTTTTTTTAAATCAAACTCAGATTTTACCTGACACTTAATTTAAGCGGTTCTGTTTTGTCCATCATGGGGGCCTTAAAGCTTTCATAAAGAAAACAGCAATAAACTGGATGGCTGCAGAATAGCTTGGAATATAATTTTTATAGTTATGTGCCAACAGCTATAGCCTGTGGCCTCTAAACTATTTCAGTCCTAGCCGCAATAAGAAGCAGCTTTCAATAATTCAGAATAGAACAGTATACTGGGTGTCTTCCAGGCAGCAAGCTTACATTTAGGTGAAACACACAATTTCCCTCACGTCCGTAACGTGCTCATAACGGCAGAAGGCTTACATCAAATACCTGGGAAAGGCTTGTAGGGACACACACACCTCTGAGTAGTTGTGTTGTTTGGAGAGTTTGTTGCACGATAGACATTGGTGGTTGGTAATAGATTTATAGGTCTAATCAAATGTGTGCAACCATGAAGACTTCTCATGTCCTCATATTTAAATTATATCTTGTTATATATTACAGATGTATTGATTACATTTTCCTTCGCCGATTCCGGTTCCAATTTTTATTTATTTTTTTAGTGCGATTTGCCTGAAACAATTTTGTTGCCGATTCAGATTTTCTGTCTAAGAACTATACTTGACAGAATAGAAATCAACTTTTCTTCAACTGAAACTTTTATATTTATAATTACAGAAAATATTACTCTTACAGTTTCCCCCGAATTGCACTAGGTTACTGGATCTTTCCTTGTTTTAACCCTCAAAGACTATATGTATAAAAAGAATATAGTGCTCTCCCTCTGAAAAGAGGAAAAACTAAAATTGTATATTTAGACGTGCCTGTGTGTCTCTTACTTATAAAACAAAGCAGTTGAATAGAGCAGCCACTTAGAGAGGCTGTTAGCTAATTTTTGGCTCTGAGCTCTGCCCACTAGCCTTAGCTGCTTTCCCTTTGTTAGCTCCTCAAACAGGATAGATGGAGTTTAAAGTGTCTGATTAGGTTCGTTGTTTGTTTACATGTTTTAATACATTAATTGCGAGTTTTATGTCGGACTCACAGTGAAGAACCTCCACAGTGACCCTCAATGTCGAACGGGCACGGCTGTGCCGAGTTCCACCTGTGCATGTTGGTCCCCCACACAGCTTCATACAGTACGTTTGTCCATCCATCCATCTGTTTTCTATGCTGCTCATCAGTTAAGGGGGTGGAGGTGGGTGGATGGGTCGGGGGGGGCTGGAGCTTTTCCCAGCTATTAGGCAAGAGGCGGGGTTCACCCAGGTCACCAGTCCATCACAGGACCATCAGGAGCATATAAGGATTCAGTGTCTTGCTCAAGGATACTTCGATACTTCGACATGATCACCAGGGGAAGTGAGGATTGAACCAGCAACCCTTCGGTTACTAGATGGCCACTCTACCTCTGAGACATGCCGTCCCAGTACATGTTTGTATTTTGTCATTTTCACATGGTGTTTTATTTTGAAATTGATCAGATATACTATGCCAGTGGTGTTGAAATTTTCTGTCTGGCTTGATCTGCTCTGTGATTGATGCGTTGAGTGGCAAAAATAGACTTGCCACCATTCCCTGCAACGTGGTGAGCAGGCAAGTGACCGGTTAGGAAGTCACGCTGAAAAACTGTCTGATTCTGGTCTCTTGGTGGGCAATTGGTGCATCTCTTTCATATGCATCGCTAAACATCAATATTATGTTGAATCTGTCTCTGCTATACAGTGGAAGTATCAGCAGATTTATTGATACCCCACTTTTAATAAAAAATCAAGCGTCCAATGTGCCGTGGTTTGCATTTCTGACTGACTATGCATGCGACAAAGTAACTGTGCAAAGGGTGCATAGGTCTTTCACTCTTGTCAAGCTTCATGGCTTCCCTTCACAGCTGTGGCATATGTGCGACATGTTGCGAGGATGCAGTTTTAAGTTGGGTTCGCCAGCGTGCATCCTTTATTGAGCTTTCTGCTAGTTCTCAGACAGGAGCCGGCTCTGTGATGTCAGCCTGGCTGTAGAGAAGAGTGGTGAAAAGAAGGAGAAAAAGACCCAGTGTATGTGGATTAGTGAACGAGAGGTAGCAAAAGGAGTTTGGATTGGCCGACGAGAAGACAGGGAGAATGTGAAATGGAATGAGAAATAAGAAGAAAGCTATTTGAGTCACTGACTTGTGACGATTAAAATATGAGATGGAGGGAATGCGAGAGGGAAATGGAGAGTACTGTAGGAGGTACGGTGAGCTTCACTGCTTGATCAGGACTGGTGGTTTTAACCCGTTCAATAGGAATCAAGAGAAAAGTGGCACAGCTGCGGTCTGTCTTCTCACTGTGAAGTCCAAAGGCATCCCAGAGGTAATCATTAGATTGAAAGTGGTGCTCACACGCTGAATATACACTGAGATTTGCAGTTTGGACCATATGGCGTACTGGTTGGATGAAAATCAGGCAGGAAAAATCAAAATGAACAATAGATTTAAGAAGCAAAGCAATCATGCAGCTTTGATCCCTGCGCATCCCCTGGATAATCCATGTTTTTCATATAGAACCAGAGTCCCTGTTTCGTCAATATTTTAATACGTGGCATTGACGAGACCCAGCAATCCTCTGGATAAAACCCTGAAATAAAGCAGTGCCTCTTGTTTACTGAAAATATGAGTGTATTTACACACCAAAACCGAGGAAGCTCTGTCGTCAGTTTACAATGTTTCACCTATGATAACTTATTGTTACTTAATTTGATTGTACTGCTGCGAGCGTATAAATTACTTTCCTACCAACAGCACACACTATATACTGTGTTGCTATTGGTTTTCATTGTCAGTGAATCCATTCTAAAGCGACAGCATTGTAATTTATTGTTACTGTTTCACCTTTACAGCACTGGATACTTTTTTTTTTTTGGCGTCGCACCACTTGACTTGTGTCACAGTTCAAATTTGATCCGTTTTTTTGTCCTGATAACATTTAGCCAGGCTACAAGGTCTGCACGATTAATTTATTTATCCACAGATAATCAAAAGTTTTCATCGTGGCCACACTTGCATACCTTGCTGTTGCAGCTAGACAATTGTTGACAAATTCTTGTTTTGCAGATTTTTCAAAAGCAACATCAGTAGGAGCTGTATTAATGCAATAATACCTATGATAATGGGATTATGTTACTTTCATGGTGTACTTAGAATATAGATGACTAAGTGTGTGTTTTCCATCCAGTAAAGATAATTTTGAGATCAGCCTGTTTGTTGACCAAATCTTTCGTCATTCATTTGACTGCCGAGCAGGAAAATGTGTTTACGGTGTGAAAATCTTGATTTATGTAGACAACAAGAAGCACTTTTAATGTTGTGTCTCTGACCCTCACAAATAATTACAAATAATTAGTAAACCTTATTTCATTGTCTTTACGTCAAGAAAAGTACAGAAATGTAGCAGAGAAGAATGCAGTTGAAATCGGTGGAAACAGACACTTGATGATGAAAGTCAAGATGTGTGGGTCCATTAAGCAGGATTAGACAGCACATTCAAGTTATTTTGCCCCGTTTTCTTAATTTGATATGAACAAATCTATTAACCTGCATAACACAATTGCGGGGTATAATTTGTCCATCTGCTTTCGTGCTCCCTTCTGCTAGCTCATGTGTTTGCCTGGCTGCTTGCTTGTCCGTCAAACTATGTTTGCTCTGCAAACTCCCTTTTCTCCCCTCATCTCTGTCTCTTCTACATCTTTGTCAACCAACTAGTTCCCCCATATTCTTTGATCTTTTATTCCACCTCTAAAACATTTTCAAATTATGATAATGACTTACAAATTTAACCCAGATTAATTTGATGGGTTCGGCTTGTACCCACTCGCCTCATGGGTATGCTTTCACTGCAGTGTTATTAATATATTCCTGAAAGAATAGTCCTCTGTGCCCCTCTTTCAAGCCTGGGGAAGGGCACAGCATGTCTAACCCACTACTACTCCTCTATCTCATCATGCTTTAATCAAAGCATTGCCCCAATATCTTACTTGTACCAGCATTTGACAGGCTTAAAAAAACCCACATGGAGCTGCTGACCAGTTATCTCTGTTGATAAGTTCAGATATCACCTGCACAAGGATGCAGCGTTACAAGCTTGTGATTAACATTTCTTCCAATATCTGTAATGTTCTAGAAAAGGTACAGGCTTTGCAGATGTTTCTTGAGCTAGAAGTCTATGGATAGATATGTTAGGCCTTAAGGATGTGTGTTTGTGAAGAATACTGTATATAAACAAAACCATAATTGTTGGCAGTTTAAAGTCTACTGGGGACCATTAACTGACTTTCCACAAGATGAATGGGAAGTCATCAGCCGCCCAGTGAAAGTCTGTCATGTCCTCTGACACATCTAAAAGCACTTAGGCTGTGTTTGCTGAATGACCAGGATCTGGTAATGCCAGATTTATTGTAGTGTATGTTCATCGTTAGAGCCCTGTGGGTATACGCTGGCCAGCTATAGTTACACTGCTCCACTATATTTCAGCTTGTGTGCAAAGAAGATAAAATAAAAGCCTTTTTCTGGTGCTTTCTCCCTCTTCCAGTATTTCTCTGCCATCACCACTATCATTGGCAGTCCAGCCCCCCACCCCCCCACCCCAACCCCCTTTACTGAAGATGCCTGATAGTGGTGTGGCTTACAGAAAAACGACATACAGTAATAAAGGCAGATGATGTGTGACAGGTTATCAAAGGATCAGCATGGAGTGCAGCTTAAAGAAAACAAGAAATTACAAACATCAGAAAATGTTTGCCGACACCAGTCCTACTTTATCGAATCCCAGGATCCTTCAGCTTTAAATTCAGGTTTTTTGTTGTTGTTGTTGTTGTTGTCAAAATGAGCTATTCCGTCTTGCAATGTATGAGAGCAATGACTTATTGCTGGGGTTATTTGTGAGTGGAGCGACAACAATAATAGTGCGCTCCAGTTAAACTAGGAGGTTGGAATCTCTGACTTCCCAGTTTGAAATGTAAACTGGAAACAACAAATACATGAAAAGCCCTGATATCACAATTCAAGGATGAGTGTTTTGGTTATATGGGTTTTTTAGCACATCCCTCTTAATGCTGTCACATTCAATCAGTGACTCACACAGGTGTCCATCTCCTGTCTTATGTTTCTACAATTCTGTACTGTGTATGGTGGTGTTGCAAATGACAGAGGCCGGCAATGTTCGCTTTAGAAAACAAAACAAAACAGCAACTTCTCCTCACTTCTTTTATTGGAACAAAGTCAACTCGGGTGTAACTTCACTTGCAGTTCCAGCGTCAAAGAGACGCAGCGATATCTGTCCTGACGTGACTCCAGGTCAGCCAAGTGTTTTGCTCAAAATTTCAGGATAGCTGTTAATGTAAGAGCTGAAAATGTGGCATCTGGAAGCGAAGAGGCTTATGCAGTACAACCCACACAGAGAACTATGTTGCCCCCCCCCATGTGTTTTTATTTTTTTCCGAGTGGCAGTACACGGGGCTTGTAAGACAAATCCTTTCTAATAGGAAGCCTCTGGGGCCACAGAGGGAGCATGGTCGATACAGAGAAACACAGAGGGCTTTGAAGATGGCCTATCTCCCTGCCTCAATCCAAATGAAAAAGCAAGAGTGGGGCCCCACAGGGACAGCGCTCGGCTAAGTTTCTATTAACACTATCTACATAACACCTAAGATGTCCCTGTGTTTGATGTGACAGAGTCCAGATTAACTCACATTAAAGAGAACAACAAAGCCCCAGGTGATGCATCCTCTCTTATTGCCTGAAAGACGGAGAAGACACAGTTTGTCAGACCGACTCAGACGGCTCAATAGAAATACATTTATGGCGTTGAGGCTTTGCTACTGTTGTCAAAACATTTCAGTCATTTCATATGTAAAAAGGATCTGCTTTGTTTACTTTTTTTTTTTTTAAAGAGATGCTTCCGTTTTAAATAAATCAAGATCTTTTATTGTGGATGCTCATAAAAGCCCACAGTGAACATTGTGAACAATAATCATCACCAGAGGCATAAACTGTTCATGAGCTTTAGAACAACACAAACATTTAAATGTCCCCTCTTTGGTGATTTCAAATTGTGCAATTTTCTTTTTCAGTAGGCAGTCATTACTCTCAGTCGCCATTTGAATCTATCATGCTGTTGTGAAACAAATTATGTGTGTTTGACATTCTAAGTGTCAGTGTTTGGTTTTGCTAATGGATTTCTTCTGACAGAGAGGTGAGCGGGATCGCTTAGTGTCACCATGTGGATTGCAGACACAATGAACAAAATGGATGGCCTCATGCTTTCTAAGTGTGTGTTATTCTGTTGCTTGCATCCTCAGTGATGGCTGGACATACTTAGATTAATAGGAAGGTTTTTATGTATGTGTGTGTGTGTGTGTGTGTTACATATTGTTATGATCTTGTAGCCTGACACATTGGAGATGAAGATCATGGAGATTATCTTACAAAATGGATTGCATCTGTTGAGACTGAGAGTAAACACAGAAATGAAAACTCCCCTTTGATAAAAAAAACCCACTCACGTTATTTGATGTAAATAAAGACTTTTTAAAAAATTGATATTCATTCGTTCTTAAACTTTCCCTGTGAGTATTGTAGGTTTATGTTGAACTCAACTTGCTCATTAATGTCATTCAGTGCAGCGTTATTTCAATCATTCATCTGCACTAAACTTAATAAAATTGTAACATTACAGCTGTATTTTTTCAGTTATATGAATGTTAAACAGTGTTCATTTGTCAAATAATTGTTTTATATTGTGGTTGTGGATTTTTAGAATACATTTTGATCAGAAAACAGCATTACTACTTTTAACAACTATAGCTTTTCAACACATCATTTAGCCATGCTTTATGCTTTATAATGCATTCATGTGCGTCCGTGCACACATGACAGCATCTGTGAGCGTTTGCGCAGAGCTGTCATAAAGGCAAAGTCAACAGTGTGTCGCACATTTCTCGGGGGCTCTGAGTGTCTCTAAGCGTGGAGAGTTAAACCTTCAGGCCTTTTGGCCTCCTGACTGTGAATCATTAGGTCAGACTGAATCAAATTAAGATCATTGCTTCGGATGAAATGTCTTTGTTGGACTGTAGAACACAGTGGAGGGGTTATTTAAGATCGCCATGGGTTACAGGATGACGGCAGTTTCACTCTCCTGTTGAGAAACTGTGGAAATGGCTTTTCCCCCTGAGCTAAAGTGGCCTCTAATGCATTGCCTCTTCCCTTTGATGTTGACTATAAATATGAATGGACTGGGGGCTGACGCTGAGGTTATTATTGTATATAATATTTTTTAGAAATGTTTGTGAATATTTATTGTGAGGAACTCAGTGCAGTGGGATATCATGCATGTTTGATCATATGTTTCAACATATGTAAATGTCTTTGTTGCCTGCTTTTAACAATGAAAATGAATGAAATCATTCATGCCAGCATATTTCTAAGTGTCCCTCTCTCGTAATGTGCGATGTATCCCGATAAACTAGGCTATGTGTTGTGGGAATGTGAAATGTTGTTGGAAGTAAGGAGAGCTGATGAGAGATTTTGCTGTCTTAACATTGCAGAGCCATGTTGAAGTAAAGCATTGCATCTTGAGCTTTTCACCAGCCCACATGCTCCCACGTCAAGCCCATATATTTAGCAAGGGGAAAGGCTTTTTTTTTCTCCTTCTGCATGCGCTGTGGTGCGAGAGGTGCACGGGGGTTCTGAAATGTTTGTCTTTGTTCTCCTGGCAGAGTTTCTGTATGTGGGCGTTCACAGTTTCTAGGAGCACCTTGGGAATACATTTCGACAGATGGAGGTTTTAACTGGAGTGCCGGTTTTTGGAGAAAAAAAAACCAGAGCTATATGCTTTTGTAGCCTGATATTTTAATTTGTTTGCGCGTTTGTTTGTTTGCTTATGTGTTGTTTTCTAGCAGGATAATCACAGTGCAGCATACATTAGTGGAGTCTCAATAATATTGTCATGTTGCTTTAAGGCTTAAGCTGATGATCAAATAACTGCAACATGTGACACAATGTTTCATTATCAGTTATGGTTTTGTTGTCTCAAGCAGGTAGGTCCTCGAGATTAAAACATTAAAGTAAAACTATAAATCGTACTCTCTACCATTTCTTTGCCTGGAAATAAGAGAGGACTGACCTGTGCTGCCTGTGGTACTGTCCATGGTGCTGAATTGGTCCAACCTCTAGGCACAAACTTGTCTGTTTGAATCAAGCGTCTAAATTTAAATGACATTAATGTATTCACCACCTGGCCTTTAGTAGTGGTGAGCAAAGACGGACAATATTCTATAGCAGTAGAGTGGACCACAATCTAATACTTGACCTGAATGAAATGCATGTGATACAAGCCGCAGATTGTTTGCTGTGGAAGACAATATTTTTTGCAAGACAAAACAATTCTTACAACCTCGGGGCAGAACCGCAGCATGTTATGACACCCATCTACTAGACCACTTTCCGTCTTTTGTCTGAAACACATTTATTATTCGATTTGACAGCCTCAGAAAAGAGTAATTGCTTTTCTGACCTGTAATTTTAGCTCAGCCTTTGTATAAACTAAAATGCATACCTTTGATTTATGTCTTTTGTCATGCTTTTGAACCCCTTTGAATTTCCTGAACCCATGTGGGCTAGGCTATAACAGTATTTTTCTGCACTCCCTGTTGAGATTTGTTGTCCACATTATGCTTTTTTTTTTGTGTGTGGCTTTGTTAAGCTTATTAAGGAGTGTTCTGATGATGAAATATTATACAACCCCCTAAGTAACTGGAGCGATGCTCATATGTCTATAAGAATCTATCTGTCCCTGTGTTCTATCCTTTCCTCTTATCTCAAAGTTTCTCTCACCTTTTCTCACCCCTCTACCTACCTCTCTTCCACACATTTCCATCACCATATCTCAAAGCCATTTTTCTCTTCACTCAGCAGTGGTGGCACTCCTCTCGGGACCATGGGTGCTAGAGCGCCGCAGGCTTCCCTGGAGCCAGAATGTAACCTACAAACACACCATCTAAGACCAGACAGGACTCGTTTATATTAGTCCTGCTTAAATAAAGTACGGTCATCCAATATCAGGATTCTTTATCAGTAGATGGTGGCCAAAGCATCTGTTCTTATATTTAGGCCACCATTTTAGGGTCTATTTTTTTGTACTTAAGAAAAGTCAAATTTCTTGTGCTTCATAATGCGGTGTGTAATTTAATCTCCAACGTTCAGCACACAGTGTGCGCTCTATAAGATATGTAGACACTTTTGAAACCAAACAAATAGGTCACTGTTATGGTAATGTGCTATAAATAGTTGTGTGTGGGCGTGTGTGTGCAGACTAGTGTTGTTAGTGTTGCTCTGTGTGTGTCAGGGATGTTGCGTCTAATTTTAGGCTCTCGGGAGAACAGAGCAGTGAAGAGATCAGGAGAGTGAAGAAGGAGCGAGCCCCAGCTCCACCAGCTAATGGTTTAGTGTTTGTAATAACTTGCTTGGGAGGTATCTTCCACTGTAATATATCTGCTCAGCAGCAGATAGCCCCTCCATACATTACCAGGGCTTGAGAGCATTATAAACAGCTGAATACAGCCTTGGCTTTCCAATAAACCAATATTATTAAAAAGTCTATGCCTAATAAATAAAAAGGGATTTAATCTACCACACCTTCCTATTTAGACCCCTTTGCAGGCCGGAATGAAGGCACAGAATCAGCAGAGGTAAAGTAGTTTCTGAATAGAATGAATACAGACAGGAAAGGTAATTTATTAATGCACTTTTCCTAACTCATTCTCCATCAGACTGCCTTGCACTCAGTGCATAATTTTAAGAGAGGCTCATTAAAATCCAGATCTGCATAAACAGAACAGATACAAAAATCAGAGAAAAATGCATTCACTGGATTACAGATATGAAATAACCGTTTTGGTTTCCAATTAAGCTTTTGCTGTGTAACTAGCCAAAAGGACTCTATGTCTTACTTTCAGTCTAGCTTTTTTTCTCATCTCACTCGCCCACTTTTTCCCCCTTCAATCTGCCACGTTGCATGAGAAATTAAATCACCCCCCTCCACCCATTCACATGGAAAGCCCCCTTTTCGAGTACATTTTGTTTTAATGCAGAGAGACAGCGCTGTCCTTTTTAGTCATGCCCTGTTCCTGACAAATAGACCCCAAGCCCTGCACAGCCCGTTGCTATATGCACAAGCTTTGTGGTCAGAGAATGTCACTACCTTTACTTCCGTCACAGACTCTTGCGTCAAAGAATTGACCATTTTTAGCTGTATCGCTAGATTTGGAGGAAAAGGGTCTGTGGCTCCCAAATAATGTGAGCAGCAACAAAGATGCTACTGGAGGAGCAGATACAGATATATATATATATATACATACTTAAAACTGATTATGAAGAAAACAGCAAAGCCTCAATAAGACGGGTAGGTCATGAATGGTATCATGGTGAGTGATAGTCAGTTCAGTTAATAAAAACCTCTCAAACTTTTATATGAACACGGTGTTGGATTTTACTAGTCAGGGGCTAGCTGAACAGATGACGCATCAAAAAGACATCTCTGCTCTGCCCGAACGAAGGCTCTCCTTCATTAAGTTCGCAATCTTAATGCTTCGTTCTCAAATATCACTAAAGTTTGGCTCTGAAAGAATGTAGATTCTCAGGGGAGTGGGTAATGCTGACACCAGTGATATACCGTCACTGTGCTGCATGGAGCCATGACTGAGCAATGACACTATATAGGATGATAAAGCTTTGCAAGTATTCTGCACTGCACAAGTCAAGCAGTATGTGATGCTGACAACGTAGAATGCGAATAGAAGGAGTAGTAAAATCAAGTAACCTCTAATATTTTTTTACTGTGCATTGAGTCATGGAAAACTGACTCCTGTTGCTCTTGGCTCACAGTTGGTGGGGGTGTATATGAATGATTGTGTGTTTCTTTTTGTGAATATCAATGACCTTTATTCATTATCTTCGAGATATGAATTCACGTAGTTTAATCACAGTCTCAATCTCCTTAATTCTGTAGAATCCGGTAGATTTAGATGAGTCGACTTCGTTGAATTCAGCAACGTGTAAAGGCATTAAATGGAAAACTGTGACTGTGACACATTTCTGTCATTGTCCAGTACCTTGTTAGTTTTGAGACCAGACCCTCTGTTTTGATTCGGCCGTAGAGATGCAGCTGAAAAACTGTTTCAACTAAATTGTCCCTGAATTGTGGTCACTGAGGTGCAGCCTAGTCTGTTTTACTGGAACAGTGTTGTAGGTATAAGCTAATAGTTTCACTCAGCGTTCTCTGAGCCTTACACTTTTTTTGTGCTGCTGTTTTCAAAGTCCCCCCTCTGTATGTGAAACAACAAGAAGCTAGCAACCTAGTGAAAGCTGCACACTACAAATGACAAGTTTAAAGATTTGGATAGTAACATAAGGCAAATATTACCAAGAATATGAATATGTACTTTTCAAGGGCGCTACTGATGCATTCTGGGTTTAGCACCACCACTGGGCTTATGGCTGAATTACAGACATACAAGGTAGCTGGAGCAATGTTTCCTACAATCGGAGACTGACAACAGATTGAGCCAAACGTTTTTCCTGTTGTGGCACAGTGCAGTGGAGGGAGATCTGGCTGTGTGAGTGGCTCGACCTCGTATTCATATTGAGTGGCAAAGTGTCATGTGGCTAACTGATGAGTTGAGAAAACAGTGGCAAAATAGGAAATAATAAAATGACAATTTACCTCTTTTTCATGGATTTCCATTAACAGTGCACAGTTGATTCAGCCATTTAATTGTAAGAATGTCATCCTCCTAGTGTACAGTAATTGTTAAAGATCCTTGCAGCAGAAAGTTTGTCTCCTCATCTGCCTAGAATTGTGTTTTTATTGCTCAAATACTCACCAGCAGGACGACAATTGCAGGTTTAAGTTGACAGTCAGACCTACAGAACACGTACAGGCCTATTTGTGTCTAACTGAAACCGACACATGTCAAGGTAGATCAATCCCCAAATGTGTAATCTAGGTATGTTAGTCTGGCTGAGAAAAGTACAATTTCAGTTGGACTAAAATAATAAATCCAACATTTTGACCTGACCTTAACTGCATGATTATCATTGCACCAGTGAAGATGACGCTTCCCGAAGGAACCGTGATGTCCCTTAATCCTTAACTAAGACCTTATTGTAACTGAAACAACCATGATATTTCTCTAAACTTCACCAAGTGCTGTTTGTGCCTGATAAAGTCATTTCTAACAGTTTGAGAAGACATGTTTGCAAGAAAATCTGCAGCTGACGGTATTACTTATCTGATTAATATTCTGCATTGTCAGCATCACATACTTCATAGCACTACTTACTCTAAGCTTTATCAGCCTTCATTGTCTGTGCCCATCCACGGCTCCATGCAGCGTCGTCACATTTCACCAGTGAGTTTTGATCACCGATAGCGCAGCGAGGCTGATGTTTGCTGCACACTCGCTGGAGAAATCCATCCGTCTCGTGACCCAGCAGAGACAAACGGCACACATCGCAGCAATTTTTTACTCTCCTTTGATACACCTGCTCAGTTGCCTTGAGAAGAAAGAGCAGATTGTTTGTTTTGCTCAGGCCTCTTTCATTTCACACAGAGAGAGAAAAAAAGAGACCATTAATATTTTCCTGCCATACATCATATACACTGATAATGCAGGCGTTGCTTGAAGATGAAAAGAAATAGTGCATTACTGTCACCGTGGCAGATGACACATGAAGCTCTCGCTGGGTGCCTACACTGAATAGCCATGATGCTTTTGTCTAGGAGAAGCATGGAAGTAAATAGAGTGAGAGAGGGAGTAATGGGGGTGGAAGAGGGAAGAGTAAGTTTGATTATAGGACATATTTAGACGAAAAAGGAAATAAAGGCAATAACAAAAAAGAAGCAAGACAAAATAAAAAAAAAACACATGAAAGACATGCCAGCAAACCGTTCATTTCCGATATAAATAAAATATCTGAGATGTTTGATGAGGTTTTTCAAACTATTTCATTTTTTTAAACTCCATAAATTTTCTAAAGTTACAAAAAAATCCCTCAATTTATCATATTACCGAACTTGACTTTCTTATGCTTCGAGTGTCGTCCCTGTGCACAGAGGGTTGGGGTTCTGCAAAAGAGGACGGGAGAAACAGGCCAAAAGAAACAACTGAAGTTGAAAAACTAGCTTAAAAAAAAACAGAACAAATCCAAACCCAAAACTATTAATATTTGTAAGCGACTTTACAGAAAAACAAGCCTAAAGTCACTCGCAATAAGTGGACTTGGCAAAGCCGCTCGTGCTCAGTGGCTGCCAGTCCTCTAGGGCTGTGAGTGCTCCATCTCTATTTATCACTCTATAAATCAGTAAATAGTGTCAACAGCCATGAAAATATATTTTTGGAATGTTTTTTTTGGAGAATAAAATGTTCCATCAATCAGTCTATGAATGATAGATTGACAAACCCATGGGCAAAATACCTTCAAAATATAGATAATTGAACAGGAATGTTTGTTGTCTGCAGGTGCTGCTGAAGTATAGATTTCCAATTTAGAAGATGAGAAAAAAACTCCTTTTGAGGAACTAGAATTTTACTGAATGCAGACACGTCATATAACTCAAAAATTATTTGCTCATTGGATCAATGCTTTTGAAATAGTGCTCATTCCCTCTGCAACAACCTCTGACTTGAATATGTCGCCATGGCTTTATCCATTGTTCACAGTTGTGAAATGTATGCAAATGTTGTGATATTTAATTAGATGATGCCTCATTTACATATGTCAGCACAACCTTTCAGGAAATATATAATAGGCAACTCAAATTTAATAGTGCTAACTCACTCACACACTGTTAGAGTCCAGCTCTTGAGAGGAGGAGGGAGGACATTTGTGATCTGGGTAACAGAAGGATTGTTGCTTTGCATACATTTATATAAATTAAGACAAAACAGGACATATTGTTGGTATTTTATACCGTTTGTGTTAGGGCAAGTGAAAATTGACTGTAAATTTGTGAGTCACTTGACTTCCAGGGAAGTGAAGAAAAATGTTAGTTAAAACCTGTCATGTCTTGAGTCTTCCCTTGGAGCACATGCAGCATGTGACGTGTGTGCTATTACGATTTTAGGCTGTATAAACACATTTTTTGTAAACTTGGTTGTAGAAAATAAATATTTTCCCACATTCATCATATATTTTTGCTTTACTGTGAATTAAAATAGGATTATGGAGATTTTGGCACATTCAAAAATCTACTGACGGCAAAAAGCTGGTTCTTATTCAATACTTGAATATGTGTAAAGAAATGGATTAATGAGAAAAGTGCTGTATGTGAATGGTTGCCAAATAAAATTTTAGATTCATATGCGCTAAATTATATTTTTGCTAATAGTAAGAGGCTTCCATTTTCTTCTACCATCTGTTTTATTGGTGTGTTTTGCTGAACCATATAAGCAAATTAAGAATATAAAAAGTAGAACCATCACTGTTATATTTTTAAGTAATCTATGGAAGATGTTTTTGTGTTCTCAGTAGCCACTCTCTGATTTCACTCTCCAGCTGTCTCTCTAAGGGCATGTGACCCAGCAGTAGGCTTGTGGGAAATGTAGTGATGCTGTCAAGCTTATAGCCTCCCCAGAGCTTCCAAGGAAACAACAGAAGGAAACATTGGAACAACCCCAAAATGTCGACATGAACCTGTGTATTTGTCAGGCTGACCTGGATTTACTAAAAACAGCACTCAGTCTTACTCGAGAAAAATGTCACCACACAACATATTGCTTGTTTGAGAGACAGAAAATCAGATGGATTTGGCATAGTTAAGTGTAGTTCTCCTCTTGAGATGCAGCTCTGCCACTTTGCCTATCTTGTGCAAGACCCTTGTCAAGTCTAGACATTATCAAGTGCAAGACTAACTGGCAACAACAAATGAGACTTTGCTTTTTAAAAGCAAGACGAGGCAGTACTTGAATTTAAAGTGGGAACACTGAAGTCTCAATCGTAATCTACCAGAATGCCAACATGCGCTCACACTGTTGTGCACAGACATGCTCATGTGAACTCAACCAACTTTTCCATTTTGTTAGAAACCTAAAGTGAGAAACTGTGCAGCAGAGAAAATGTTCACAAATCCCCCCCTCCAGTTCTCTGCCACTTCACGCTCTACCCTCTTTCGCCCGACACCCACAACACTCACACTTCCTGCCCCCATTCTCACTTTTGCCTCAGTGGCAAACCAAGGTTTATTTCCCTGGTGGAAATATTGGACTGTCAGTCAGATCAATTGCCAGTGTCCAGGGCACTTCATGGTTCCTCTAATTATAAGCCTGTGCAGCTGGCGCGGGCCCACGTAGCTGTGGGGCAGCCATTGTAATAGAGGCATCACTGGGCTATAGATGGATAGAGTGAAGCGTCGGCCAAAGCCTCGCAGTCATTGCTTGCGTCGGTGGAGAGGCTTTACTCCAGCAGTCAGAGCAGGGGCCAGGGTGTCTTATCTGGCTCCTCCATGCGGCTCGCTGTATGCTGGGGGAGTGCATTACCAATTCTCTACCCCTCTCTCGCTCTCTCTTCCTCCTTTCTCCCTCGTGCCGCTCCTCGGTGCTCACATCCTTATGAGAAATCTAGGCACTTTGCCATGTTTGCGTGTAGAGACATTGCCTTCTTTTCAGCAATAGTGCTCTCCTGATGGGTGGCTTTGGTTATACTGAAAGTGCATGTGTGCTCGTGAACCCTCAGATTTTTGGATGCAGTATTATCATATGCTTTTTTTATTTACTCTTGTGAAAATACTGGAGTTTGATCAGTGTGGGCTGGCGTCACCGAATAACCTTCAGCTGTGTGTCTGTGACAAATCTTGCCTCATATTTTCTCCCTACAAACATTGCGGTGCTCTCTCACATTCTCACCAGTACAAGTGTGAATACTATGTAGAAATGGCTCTACGCACCCCCCTCCATCCTCCTCCTCCCATCACTTGCATTGTGAGATCCCCATCTTAACATGCTGAATAGGTGTGAGAAGGAAAGCATGTGAGAGGGAGAGACGGAGGGGTGAAAAAAGACTGAAAGAAAAGGAAAAAGGAGAGAGTGTGACAAGGAAGCGAGCAGAGCGGAGATGAACAAGAGAAAATGAGTGCAGACAGCAAATAGGTGGGGGCGGCGAGAGCGAAGGAGCGAGGCAAAGAGATGAGGGGGAAATAAAGAGAAAGAGACAATTGTGATCCAAAAAGACACTAAAATGTGAAAGTGTGCAAAGGACACACACACACACACACACACACACACATACACACACACACACAATGGGGAAGAGTCAATGCTGTAAGACAGGGAGGTATGAAAGAAAAACAAACAGAAGAAATGAGGAACACCAGAAGCAAACTACCATCTGAAATAGACAAACGGAGTTATATAAGCAGATGCTGATGCTGTAAGGGAATGGCGGGCCTCGGCTAGAGACGAGGAAGGCTCTCTGTCACCGGAAGAGGGAAAGAAGGACAGAGAGAGACAGAAATTTTAGGGAAAAAAACAACACAGTAGGCAGCATGCGGTACTGAATGACAGGCGGAGCACATGAAACAAGGATTTGATGTGAGGCGTGTGTATCACTAGTCAGGAGAAAGTGATTTGGATATGTGGTATTTGTGTAACAGAAAGCCCTTGAAAGTCTCAAAAAGTGTGCGGGTCAATGAGGGATTAAACGGCTTTGAGGGAATACTGGGAACGTGTGTCTACATCAGTATGATTTTATGTTGCACTTAATACGTATAAGACTGTGAAGCCATGTTCCAAGACGTGCTCAGCATAACAGCACTGTTATTAATGATTTAGATATCAGGATAGATGATAGATACACAGCTGCTCGTAAGCTGAAGAACACCTCAAGTTTCCAGCTTTTATTTGCTTAATGTCTCAATGTGCAGCTTGTTTCCCCCTGATTTTTGCCATTTTTGCAAGTTCTTTCCTGCTGTCACTTGCCCGGTCAAACCTGCAGCTTCCAAGTTCAAACTGACACTTGCTGACTTGGACACTGTAAAGTTCCTCGGAGCAATTCGCCTGTCAGATGTTGACTCTGAGGAAGTTGTCTTCTGGTTCTGTTATGGTTTTGGGGTCTGCCAGACCTCTTCCTGTCAGAGGAGGAAACGGTTCTCTGACACCTTGGCTTTATTTGCAATCTCTGTAAGAAAACTGTTCACACTTTGCAGTGTTATAATGGCCTGTCTATGTTTGTTAATTGCATTTTCTCTCACCACGGTAATGTGATTTACTACTTCCTGCAGTAAAACCATGTCCAAACAATTACTCCGAGTTTGTCCTGTAACTTTTTGTGCAGGCGGGAGGCTTTCAAAGGTGTTGTTTGCTTTAGTTTTTAAAGCTTGTTTTATTTCCAGTGTTGCAGAAAAACTGTTAATCTGTAACGAAAAAACCTTTTGTTAAGTCACTTTTTCGTTTTAGGAATTTTTTTTAGTCTAACAATTGGACTATTTAAGGTGATTATTTGGAAGCATTCAATGTTGTGTATTAACATATGTGTTCCTCATATACACTATGTGTATGTGAGGACTCGCATGACACTACGCTGTTCATGCCGTTGTGGGTGATGTGTGTGTGTGTGTGTGTGTGTGTGTGTGTGTGTGTGTGTGTGTGTGTGTGTGTGAGCACCGCGTCCTCAAACATATATTTGCACTGCTGGGAGGAGGGTTGGTTAGGGGGGTGGGGGAGATTTAAACTGCATGGTCTGGCAAACCAAATAGACCATGAAAGGAAAAAATAACAAAATCTGACCCCCTTCCCTTCCTCTCCATTCCCTACTCCCAAATTCCCAGTGGATCACCGACAGCAGCTCCAGCCCACTCTTCACTCCCTTCCTTTGTATTTCAAACCACTGGCTCCCTTTGCTTCCCTTTATCTTTTATTTCGTTTCATATATTTTTGGGCCGATTCTATCCCTGGTAATGTTTTCCTTCATGGCCTCTCTTCTCCTCCCTCTGTGCTCCCCTCCTCCCTCCCCTTCTCTCCTCTCTCCTTCTCCGTCCTCTGACCCCTTCCATTTTGACTCTCAGCCTGTCAGAGGTGTGACAGGTGTGTCGCGGCTCTCTCCATCACTCTCTCAACTTGTTGACCTTTGTCTTTAAGATTACTCCGCTCACATCTCTCCCCTTGCCAGCTGGGATTGACAAGATTGCCTGGCAACAAAAGCTCCGGCTGATGTGCTGTGACCACGCCACCTTGTCGGCTTCCAGTCAGCTGCCCCTATCTCAACCTGCCACCCAGTTGAGATCGGTCTATGTGTGGGGGCAAGTTCATTGTATTCGTGTGTGTGTGTGTGTGTGTGTGTGTGTGCGTGCCTTTTAGACTTTTCTGTATTAATTATCTATTCATGCAAGAGAAAGTGAAAAAAGGGCAGTGAGGAGAAAAAAGACAGGGAGGAGATGAAAGCAACACAAGTAATGGGGACCTGAAAGGTTGAGACAGAAGTAATGCGAAGTTCAAAACTACAAAGAAAGGATGACAGAGAGCGGAAGCACAGGCAGAGATGTCTATGGAAGTCTCAGTCATGGTTTCTCCCACTGTTCGCGGTGTATAATCGCTCAGCCTTACCACAGTAATGACACCATCTGGGCCTGGGGAAGACGGAAGCTTCAGCTGAAAAATGAATCGCATAGAAGTGGGGCGATTAAAGTATCAGTAGTACAAGACCTCGTCTTCATAAGGATTGGATTTCTTTAATAAAAATTGGAATGCATTTAGTTTGGAATGTTTAGCTGTTGAAAAATATGAGGGGTGTGTATGAACATTTTCTATTTACACTCATTGCCTTGGCATGGTTATCATGTATACATTTCCCTTGAGGAGAGCCCTCTTTATTGTGATTGTATATTGTTCACCTGAATTCATTCACCAACACTAATGTCACATTGAGCCTCAACATTTCGTTCCTAGAAAATGGTCTTAGTCTAACAAATAAAGGTTAGTAGTGTAACTCAAGGCTCCGAGGCTTGTGTTGCACTTTTGTTGCATCCGTGTTTGAAATATCACCTTTTTTTATATTTTGTTTTGTTTTAACATTATTTTTGTGAGCATGTGCTGGAAAGGGAGGGGGAAAAAACTGACAATGATGGTTTTCAGTGACCTGTTGCCGTGGCAACACTTCTCTATTGATCTAGCCAGCCCTCATCTCCTTTTACATTCGCCTTCACTCTCACTTCGCTCTCACTTTCCCCCCTCTATCAGTCTCTCTTTAGTTACTCTCTCCATTCCGGGCCTCACTTGCTTTCCATCCGTCTGTCGTGTTCTGTCATGGAGATTGATGCCTTGTGGGGCTATGCTAACCTTCACCTGGTTCTAGCATACATTCTGCTCCTCTGTTCCAATCTGTCAGATTGGATCCACCGCTACCTGCCTTATTCATAAACACATTTATTCAGAATTTAAATCCTAACCGCAGGCGATGATTCAGTAAATACTTTGAAGTGCAACTGCATAGCGTGATTGCATTATTAAATGTTCTTATGCCCAAATATAGACAAACTGCAGGCTAGGAACAAAAATGTACTTCATGCTCATTCCAGCTCATTTTAATTCATTCTGTAATCCATGCTGCATTTGCCCCCTGACATTCTGTTGATAACATGCCAAGTGCATTTTTTTCCTGTTCTTGCATCAACTTGCACACTATTTCACTTTTAGAGCTATGAAATGAGTAGGCTGTGTAGGGTTTGATGTACTCTAGCATTTGATTAAGTAAACAGTGGCATTAATACAAGTTGAACTTCAAGGTGTAATGAGAGTAGCTTTACAGTTTATGATATTTTCAAGTGGTTATCTTTGGTATTATCTGTGGTATGACATATTATTCTATGATATTTAAAGATAATACCCATCTAATGGCACAGAATTTTCATTTTATGATTCCCTCCAGACTCCTGCTGAAACATAATCTCTTAGACAAGCCAATTTTTTTTAAGGCCGGTGTAATTGTGTATTTTTACTTCTTCTGCACAAATTATCCTTAAAATTCAAACCAATTTTTATGCCCTGAGGGCTTCTCCCTAACTTCAGAATTTATCAGTGTGCTCTTATTCAATTTTGCTATTCAAGAGGCTGTTTCTTTTCTTCCACTCTCAAATGAATAATTTAACTGAACATTGAAAATAGACTTGCTTGTTCTGTGTATAGCAACAACGCAGATATGTGTGTATTGTTGTATTTATTGTATAAATCCACTTTGTTGTTTCCCCATCATTTTTTCAGTGTACGAGGATACAACTTTTCATCATCCTACAGTGAAGGCTTTTTAGTGTGCAGGCCTCCAACACAATAGCCCAGTAGTGAAGCATGTGAGTGTATGTGTTGTGTGGGAGTGTGCTGCTGTGAGCCCTACAGTAGGTGGCTGATACATCACATATTATAACTAATAATGGTCATCAGGCATCACTGGGATTCAATACAGCTGATCCACTGCTTCAACCAATATACTGTACATATACTGGGAACTGTACATTCTTGAACTAGGGGTGAGTAATCGGCTCTACTTTCAGGTCATGCTTAATAGAAATTACCAATACAATCTCGGTGGGGGGGTGGAGCATTGGAGCATTGGAGCACATCAGTTAGAAGCCAGCATTGCTGAAGGCTCTCCTTATTCCCTTGCACTCACATTTGGCCTAAGCACGTCCCTGTTATTACTGGGCTACACCAGTCTGATATTTGGCCGGTGATCTCACACAGCTGATGTCATATTTCGTCACAGGGGTGAAAATCCACTCCCGCGTCTGGCTCTGTACGCTACACATTGTAACATGTACCTTAATGAGAGAGGTGACAAGTTTGGCAAGAGAGTTCAGGTGAGAGACAAGTGGTAAATGCAATATTCTCACGCTCTCATCCTGCCACAGCATCATATGTCAGGATAAGTTTTTTCTTTGTTGACGTGGTTTGCTCCCTTGCTATATGCGAGGCTGCTGTCTGGATTTAAAAATTGGTTTGTCAGTGCCAGAAGTGCAAACTATCATTTTGTTGCCGTATCCGTCACTAAGAAGCTCTAAAACTGCCTCAAGCTAGCACTGCAGGCAGCGGAGTTAAAGCCACAGAAAAGAGCCACAATAGACAAACTGGGACATGAATAAGGATTTAATTCACGTGTCTAACAGCCCCATAACTGTTTTAGGAAATGCTCTCTTTGGAATAACAATCATTATTCATCTCTTAAATTGCAGATTGATGATCTGATCATCGAACACAAGTTTAACTCTATATATATATATATATATATATATAACAGGACAAATATGGACCATTCATACAAGTAGGTACTGTATAATGAAACACAATAGTATCAAACAATCAGAATCCTGGTGTAGCATCAACATCAAACAATTACTTTTAGTTGCAAGAAGAAACGCTAATTTTATCATTAAATCCAGGAAAACGGGAGAAAGAAGGGTTATTGAATGAGGAATCCTGTTTGTAGGCTCATGACATTTTGTAAACTAGAATCTGTAACTTTAGATCTGTTTTTCAGGATGATGTGATTCTGATTCAAATGAAGTGTGTTATGGTTTAGGTGATAGAATCTGATCGTACAGAAATGTCGATGCTTGAAGTGCTTGTCGTGACTCTGTAACTTCTCTGGATGTGGGTCAGGGTTAGATTACCCAGGTAGTACACAGTAAATTTTATTTTGAGCTGTATTTTGAAATTTCCAGTGAATAATGTCATATTATGTTTTGTTTTGTAATATATTCTGATAAACTCTTCTTGGGGTCTTTGCTAATGCTCAGGCCGTGGTAGGAGACCAGTGTATTTCATGCTGTTCATCACTTTTGCAGTATTGTCTTCCATCTTTCTCATAAATTGTCAACTTAATCCACACTCCAGCTTTAGCGGCGTGATGTCATTTTCTGCCAACTATTGAGGAAATGAAGTGCCGGAACAGAAAAAAATTGTTTGGTAGGGACGAGGCAGGGGGCTTGTTTTGTCTGAGTGAGGCAGTGGAAGCCACAAATGACATCCAGCTTTTTACTAGACACAGGCTATCTGAACGGATGTTTCCTACACATCGATCCTTTTCCACGCATCAGTCAATCTTTACATCCTGATCAGACACACTTATTCAGAGGGGAACATGAAGGTGAACAGTTAAATTATTGCCCCCCCGCCCCAAAAAAATCACAGATGGGTGTACAGATGGGCAATCTGCTGTAACTTTGACCCGATGTAGTTTCCAAAATAATGTATTCATTGCTTTTATTCTCTTTCCTGATGACACTCTTTAGCACTTTCCCGAATATAGATGAAACTCATTAGGTTACTATCAGTGTGTTTAATTTGTAGGACCTGTGTGACATGTTGGAGGCTCTCATTCAGGAAATATGACATTATCTTGTCGAGAGTTTGTCTCGGTTTGTGCTTGCTTCCCTTCCTCTTCACACTGGTCTTCCTTTCTTCCCTACATGTCTTGCTACTCCTTTAACAGCCAGCTTGGTTCCTCTCTCCCCTGCCTGCCGGCTCTCCTGCCTCACTCTGTGGCTGCCTTCACACTATGACAGCCCACTAATGAAAGCAAGATAAGCATGCCAAGCAAACTGTTCATCTCAAATTAGAAAAAAAAAAAAACTTCTCACACTTAAAAAAAAAAAAAAACAACACACCCCACCACCACCACCTTATCATTGCTGTATTCCTCACTGTTGTGCCTGTCCCTAGCTAGCCGGAGCAAATTTGATTGGGTCTGGATAGGGAGAGAATGGCAGCAGATAAGGCACCCGAAACTGTCGCCAAACAAGGCCTGATGCAGCTGAGGATAAGGGCCAAAACGCAATTATGCTGGCAGAATTCTTATATTAGACCCCAATCACCAGTATAACACTGCTGCCACCTCCGTTGCCATTCCTCTACCGCTTCATTCTCCCATCCGTCCTTCACTAACTCTCAGTGAGAGACGAGTGTCTAATCTGTGTGGCTACAGATCTCTCTCTCAGGTCTTAACATGGCTGTAATCACACACACGTACACACACACCCCTCCCCTGTCAGATGGACCGTGCCTGATAACAGCACCACTGAAGACACTTTCCCCCCCTCCCTCCATGGAATAGGCCAGCACTTGTCAGCATGGAGATAGTTACAGCTGTTTTCCTCTTTCTTCCTTAATGCATTTCACACTTACTCCGAGCATTTTGGAGACCCTAATGGGGGAATACATGTCACAGCAGCACTCAGGCTACTGTCATCCATTTCTTAGCCCACCAACCAGTATATAGCCATACTCCTATTCCGTCTATTCCTGTTCCTTCAATGCGTGCCTTTATCATTAAAAAAGGCTTGCTATGGAAACACTGGACAGTTGTTCCCTTTGCCACATAGTCACGACCCTTTCAGAGAGGCAGTTACCAGGGCTGGAACATTTTCTGCTAATGACAGAGGGGCATTCCCCTTTCCCAGAGCTCTTTGTCATGGAAAATGGACTCTAATTATAATAATGGCGACGACCGCTGACAGCTAATATAAAGGCCTGCCATTATCCCAAACATAGCAGTATCTATCTCAGTTATATTTTGTTTGTCTTGTATAGTGTCAGTGTCTTGAAGGGTGCAGCCTACCAAGTGAAATCCCCCCCAAAAAGCACTTGTATTAAAATCAAACAAAGCAGGATTGTATATATTCAGATATAACACAGGAGGAAAAATGCCTTCAGTTGGCTTGATTGCATCAGTGGGTTTGATGATGGGGTGTTGAAGAGGGTGTTTCGGTGTTATATAGGGGTGGTGTGGCACTGGGGGTGGATGGGGCTGGCCAACATGCAGTATTCTGCTGTTTCTTGTCCTCCAGCTGTGAGGGCCACGGCTGCCACCGCGCTATTAGGGGGTCCAGGTCACTGCCTGCTGAGTGCTCCATTGTCAGCCGCCCGCTTAACAGATAGAGAGAGGAGAGAGAGGTCCAGCCTCTATTGTGGCACCGTAACAAAACAGCACAGGAGATTGGGGGGAGGGGGGGGTTCTGATGACTGTATAATTGCACAGTGAATGCAGTCCCTCCCCCAACCAGCATTTTCCCTCTTTTTCTACCCCCCCCCTCCCCGTCTATTTCTTTTTTCCGGTAGAGTGTCTGCTAATTAAGCGCTTCCATTAGGCAGCCTGTAATTGGTTTGAAAAGTAATGACAAGCAAGTTTATTTACAAGGTAATTAAAATAAAGGCAGGCGTTGTGCTGATAATAATCATTTACAACTGCAGTAAAGCAGGAAAAAATCTGGATCCACTGTTGTGTGATGGACAGGCGGCTCAGCACACTGTATGTAGTTGTCAATGTTTTATCCTATTTGTAAACACACTGCACTCTACACTTAAGCAAGCCCCCTTTTTCATGCGGCTGCTGTCGTCTTCAATGTGAAAATGCAGGCCTTTCTTTGATAAATGGATGAGATGAGTTAAATCAAAAAAAGACGTGCTGGGCAGCTTTCTTCATCTCTCCCCTCCCTCCCTTCATACCGTCATTATGCTAAATGCACAGATCTGTTTTGTCAGCTGAAAGCCGAAGCCTTCACGTAGTTGGTGTGATGGCTCAAAGGGAAGAGTCAAACACTCAGTAATTCTAATAATGTAGAATTTTGCTCTCTCAGAAAATTTGACGGTAAATGCAATAGAGATGGCAGGCCGAGCGGGTGAACAGGGGGAAGAGCTTAAACATGTTGGCGGTGGTGGGGTGGATGTGTGTGTGTGTGTGTGTGGGGGGGGGGGGGGGCAATGCCCATGTACTTGGACATCTCTGCCCTTCACTTTCCAGGCAACAGATGGAAACAGTGTATTAAGGCACCCAGGGGCAACCCTGGGCACCCTGGCATAGCCAAGGCATGGCCAGGTTCAGGGGGAGCAGGTGGGCATCTGTTCCATGCCCTTAATCGCTTGCCACACCCGCCATCCCTGTGGTGAGCCTGGCTTTTTTGTGCATGAGTGTGTGTGTGTGTGTGTGTGTGTGTGTGTGTGTGTGTGTGTGTGTGTGTGTGTGTGTGTGGATATGTGGAAGGATGTATTTATATCTGTGTACAGTGCGGGTGTCTCTGTGTGTCACCTCTCTGTGCTGCCTTCAGTGAGGGTTGAGGGGGATTTACTCTGGTGGCAGGCTGGTCTCATTGGCTTATGAGCTACTAGTACAGGATATCACCTTTTGTTTCTTAGCTATCAAACATCTTATCCTTAAACATGGCAAGATAGAAGGTGTTTGTCTGCTGGTTTGGGACCTAATACTTTGGTTTCTTTGTATTTTTCCTTGTCTGAAGCTGCTGTTAGGAATGTCCAGACTATGAAACACATTTAAGGCAATATAAACCTTTCCGTTGGTATCGTAGCTAAAGTATGGGGACATAATAAGGTCTTATATCTTATTCTATGAGAGGTACAGTGCAGTTCAAGTACAGGGATGATTGCCAGCAAGTTTCTGCACATAGCTTCTGAATATTGAGTCAGGCTCTATAGCAAACAAACAGCTTTCAGTTAATATGATTGGCAGTCATGTTTCAAAGCCAGGCTAATTCCATAAGTTATTGATCCTTCTCTGCCTCTGCTCTGGCCCTGTATTGGCTATGAATACCTGTTTACTTTCCCCTGGCCTTGGGGTCTAGCTCAGTTTAATGCAGCCTGTCCATCTGCTTGTCTATCTGCTGTTCTAGCAGCAGTAGAATAACTTTCCAGGCATCTCTCAACATGGTTTGAGCGTGTAATGGATGAAAAAAGGGGGAGCAGATTGTAGACCGCACAACAGAAATGAGAGGAGATGCTGACTGAGATGGTTGCTAAAAAATAGGAACCTGAACCAAATAGAATATATCAAGTATTTTTACTGTAGCAATATTCTCGCACCTCGTATTGCTCTTGTATCACAATTAATTGAGATAAAATCATTTTGTAATCCATGTTTGTTACAAGTATGCTATATTTAAGTGTGTTACAGTTCGTTGCGGGAATATGATGTTATGGCAGCTACTTTTAGTGCAGGGTTGGCCAAAGTCGGGCCTGCAGGCTAAATTTTGCCAGCCATAAGGATAAATTTGCCCCCCCCCCATGTAATGAATAAATAAACATAATAAAATGATATGAGGACGACAAAAAATACCTTTACTCTTAAAAGTCCTACTGTATATCACTGTTAATACTGTTTTGTTTTTGTGAGGTAAAAACATGATACCGCAGTAATCTGTTACTTTTTAATTATGTTATCAGGCAGCACACTGACACTATGTGCAGGACATCAGTTTGGCAGCAGTGAAGTAGGAAAGAAATGAAGCGGCACCAGAGATGGTAGCTCACCGACAAGACTGTGTAACAACACATTGTGTGTTTGCTTTTGGCCTGTGGCCCACAATTTAGTTGGAGTTTTGGACTCCAGTGGAAAAAGTTTGGTCATCCCTTATTAAGAGAGTTCAGTTAACATTTTATAACTATGCAAATATCATTGTAATAGGAAAGTAAATTGTGATCTGGATAGTTTTGACTCAGCTTGTCTGTTGAGTTATCAACATAACAGCGAAATTTTCACTATATTCATTCCTTCTGGCTATATCTCAGTCTATATGATCTGTATGAAAAAAAGTATATTACAGGCTCTTCCTGCCTGAGCAGCACACTTTATTGCTGTCAAACCAAGCTTGAGATTTGGTGGGAATCCGGAGCAAACGAGGATAAGGGAGGGAGAGAGATGGTGGCAGGGGCTCCACAGGAGAGTTAGCTGTTGTTCCACTTGGGTTTTACTTTACTGAGCAAATCACTTGCTTGACTGGCATGATGCACCCCCCCCCCCCCCCCCCCCGGTACTCCTTCTCATCTCCTGTCACACTCTGCCCTCTGTCGCTCTCTGCCAGATTGGGGAGGAGGGTATGTGTCGGGGTGTGTGAGTGGCTGTTTCCCTCATGTCCTGCTGGTCATGAGCAAGGGTATAAGCAATGATAACTCAACACAACTCCAACATCACTCAGCTGTGTGGGTGCAGATGGGGCACATATCCACCCACGATGCAGTGGCAGCACCATCATGGAGTTTGTGTCTTTGCTGACTGTGTGTGTGTGTGTGTCGAAGTTGTCCTATTTTACAATCAGCTAGGATCTTATGAAATTTTAAAATCAGTACCCTGTAAGTTTTCATCTGCTTCCGTGCGCAGTTTGTAAGCCCACACACACAGAATAATAAATGGTGTACTACAGCAGGAGGCCTGGCTACTTTTTATTTTTGTTAATGTTTTTTTGTCTTTGCCTTCCGGACTGATCTGTGATCTATACATAGAACTAACATAGAACCACAGCTGACATACTATGGACCGTGGGATGCAGTGCTGCTAAGGAAAGCACGACCACATCCTCTTATTCCTCCACCACATAGGCAAGACACACACACACGCGCGCGCGCACACACACACACACGGTAGCTGAGCTCTGAGGAGTAACGAAGCAAACAATGAGTTTCCCTAGTGCATTGTGGCTCTGCTGCCCTGCTTTAAATGTAAGCCGAGTCATCAGCACTTAAATGCTTGATTGATGGCACAGAAGTGAGGATGATTGTGGGATATGCCAGCTCCGAATGACAAGCAATTACTCATTTTGTGTAATGAAAACCTTAACACCAATCATTGAAGCTTTACACCGTGCTAACACTTTATGTAATATTATATGTTGCCTACTCCCTCCCCCGCTTCCATCCCTCGGGTGTCGCAGCAGACGTTTACTAAATAACATAATTTGTGATGGCTGAAGTGATGGCACAACAGGCCTGCTAAGTGAATGAGCCGAGGCAAGTGTTTAATGGCTGAAGGTTGTTATTTATTTTTTTAAAAGATGCACATCTATGGCGACGTGCTGGCAGGACTACAGCCTATAGAAATGAGGTCTTCTTTGATTTTAAATACTTGCGCCACCAACACTGTCATCTGTACAGAAATATGTTTGTATGACTGCATGTATGTGGTTCTCAGCTTTAGCAATGTATTTTATCTATGTCTGTACGTGTTCGTCAACAGCTCTTCGGCGTGATATACTGAAAGTGCTGTCCGCCTTTCTCTCCTCTCCCTTTACTCTGCCAAGACTACAATTACCCCTGCGCTCCTCTCCTCCACAAAATCACTGTAATTATCTGTAGCCTGCATGGGCGCACTGGCTGGCAACAGGTGCCATGTGAATGCTAATCCCCTCCCCCTGGCCGCATGCTATTCTTCAGCCTGGCCCCTGACGAACCAACTGTCACTGGCAGAGGGAAAGACACTCCAAAAAGTGCACACTCCTTCAAAACTGCATGCATATGGACAATAATTAGGCTGCCCAGAGATGCTAAGTTGTAGGATGTCAAGTGTAGTTAAAATGTAGAGCTTTTGTTGTGCATGGACAATGAGGTGTGTGTGTGTGTGTGTGTGTGTGAACTGTATATGTGTTTTTGTGTGTGAGCATATGTGTGAATTATGGCATGACAGCCTTTCTTCCTTATGTTGATGTGAGTACATGAGCCCACTCTGCATACACAGAAACACAAGTGCATGCGTGCACACACAAACACACATGGATTTGACATCAATCCATGGCATTAAATGAAGTGTGAAAAACAGGTCAGAGAGGACTTCCTGTCTTTATAAACAGCCTAAATGCTATCCAGATGTTCCATGCCTCTCCTGTCCCGACAAAATCTGCTCACATCAGCTCTAAATGGCAAAATATAGCCTATTTAAAGTGATATACACTAACTGAGGCAAACACATCAGTACATACTACCTCAGCTGCTCACTTTGACTATGGTCTGGAGTAAAAATGTCAGCTCCTCTACCTGTATTTATAGCTCATTTCACTGTCTTTGCTTGAGCACTACCCCAATGAAAATGAGTGATATCTCTTTATTTCTACCTTTACACAGACCATCTGTGCTGTGTTTTTTACTCAGCTGACATGACAGGGATACACACAGGAGGATAGACGCTGGTCCTCACACAGTTATGTAAATATTGATTGATGAAGGGGAGCATAAGGTAGGGAGAAGACTGAAGAACCTTCAAAGAAATCATAAGCTTTCTTAGAAAAGAACAGAAGTCGTTACAGCGACCATAAGGATCATTTACAGCCAGACAAAACAGCAGAAATGGCTGTGGTGTGGTCTGGAGCGGTGGATCTTTTGTCCCATTTGAGCCACATTGTCTAGAATGACTTCTTCCTTCCTCCGCATGTTATATGAAATTGCAGAAAATGCATGCTAATACTAGGCTGCAGCTTATTGAATACTAAACATTTTCTGGTTTGAATGCAGCACATGTAGTGGAACAACACAACTGATGGCGACAGATCAAATCAATAAACAAATAAATGATGATGGCTCTTTCTTTCTAGGATCTCACACACACGCACACGCGCACACACACACACACAAACACAATCTCGGATAGTTCTCCCTGGCTGCCTCTCTAATGGTCATTAGGCACACTGGCTTGACCTTTACATCCCCACAAAGCAGTAGAAATTGCTAGGACCACTGATTGCAATCTTTCTTTTCACTCTGCCCCCTCATCCCTGTTAACTCACCCATTATTCTGCACATTATCCTTTTGACATGGAGGCCACGTTCAATGTTTAATGCTGTTTGTTTTATATTCCTGCCTCATTTCTTTGTATCAAAATTTATGATGACATTCTCTACATCCATAAAATATTCATAAATGTCATTACTAATAACTTTCATAGGTCATCTAAATTGATCCCCCCTGCCTGCTTTTAGTTGTGCTGCCCACCATGTATGCATTGTTTCCGAGTCAAACAGAAGCTATGGGACAAAGGAGAGCAGATCGTGTGTGCGCGTGCTTGAGAATGTATTCACATGCATGCTATCACATACATATTGATCAGTTGTTTCTCTGGTGTGATAAGATCAACTATCCATGAGAAACATATTTGCAATTATGAACAAATATAATTAGGATAACATAATTGTTCGTGTAGGCCACCCTGTTGGTGATTGGCGGCTTTTGTGAGGCAATATGCGGAACAAATTGTGTGCTTCAGATGATTCCCATAAGCCCTGACTATAGAAAAGTTGGAAGTAGCTCACATTATCCTTTATCCTGATACATTAGTATTGGCATATATGCTGGCCAATGCGACAACCATGAAATTATCGTTTTCTGCAGAATATATTTCAGAAAAGAGCATTCTTAATTTATCGATGTGTCATCAGTTTTTCCAGCAGGCACACTTTGAATCCACTGTTTATCATCTCAACTTTGTGCAATCATCACAGCTGCGCAGACGGTGATGCAGAGTCCAGAGGTGTTTTCACGTGAAGCTGCAAACAAGCATAAAAATAGTAAGCTAGTTTGCAAAGTAACTCGGTCAAATCTTTTCTCTTCTCTTATACCTGTTATGTCACTCGAGCGCACCATGCTTGTTTTCTATGTAAGTTAACAAGCTAACCACATAGCCACAGCCATACCTTGTTAGTCAAAGGTAACGGTGTGCATCTTAGTCCATTCTGCTAATGTTATAATATTAATAGGAGTGTAATGTGGGGTTAATTGCATATACAGTAGTGAAAATATAAAAGCTCATTGTACATTGAAGAGGTGCAGTTCCTCCCTTGACTCGACAGCTTCATTTATTGCTTGTGATTCTTAAACAGCAACTGTTTATCTGGCAAAGAAATTTTTCTTCTTTTTGGGGGAGTTTAATGTTGTGAACTATTTGTAAGAATAAAAAAATAAATCTCATCACGAGCTTGTTGTGCTTAAATCACGAGTGTGAGCTCTTTTTATCATGTGACTTTGTTCACTTCTTTTATACTGTCTCTGCCCTGAAGTGACCATGAATATGCAGTAACGGTATGTGAATAACAGTTCAGTTACGGTAATTAAATATTCGGTGCTATTTTTACAGTGAATGTGTGTAATCTTTATTTGTATTTTACGGTCAGGAATTAGCGACAGTGTGCACTGTAACATTAGAGCCTGCAGGACACACACAGTCCATAGGGAGTTCTATGTTATTGATGCAGACGTAAAGACAAACTGCAGCCTAATAAACAACCACACTGCAACAACTTGATCATTAACTGTTGGCCATGACAGTAGAACATCTGCTCAGGTCACTTCTAAAAAAAAAGCTAGTAAACAATAGGGTTTACCAGTATATTGCAGTGGAATGACCTGAAACCTTTTAATGAACTGATGGTTAAAGTATTTTCTGTGTTGAGCTGGAGCCAGGCTGCTGCCATCGAAGCAACTAGAAGATGTCCAGCTTAACAAGCTCGAGCAGCGAGAGCCACATAATAGCAAGAAATAATACACTAAGAATAACACATAAAGAGTCAGCTGTAAAAATACAATCTTTAACTACTCCCAGTGATTTGAGACTCAGTAAAGTTTTATTTCAAGCAATATGCGTCATGGTTTGCTGTTAAAAGTTTTGAATCTAACTTGACCCACATTGTAGAAGGTTGATAACAGTTTGCAAGATTAGTGTGATGTTAACTTTTATTAGATGCAGTACGTCATCCCACGAAACTCACGTCCATTATGGATCTCTGCCTTATACAGTCATTTTATTTTGAAGTTAGCTGACTAACATTTAATTTGAATTTTGTTTATTTTTCAAGTATTAACTGTAAAAAAAATAAATTGCTGAGACACAAATGTCCATCCGAAGCATACACGTGGTTTGAGGGGAACTGTATATTTTAGATGGAAATGATGGAGAAGGTTTCTATACAAGTTTTCAAATAAAAGAAACGTGACAGACAGTGTCCTTATATATTTGTGTCTGCTGGAAAATACTGGATAGCGAACAGACATGTTCCTCTTAGGAACATAATCATGCCGTATCATTTGAGATGAACAAATCCAATCGGAATTTATAACTAATGCATCTTTTTTGCCAGTTTGCTCACTGATATACTTTTTTTTCCTTTAACCCATTGCTCTTGTTGGGCATTTGTGGTAGAAATCTATCTAAACCTGCACAGATTGAGACAACTTAAATCTCTACTGCGGTATTTAAGATTAAAGGTGTGTCTACACGTGTTTAACCTCTAGATCACTATATCCTGCTGCTTATTTTAGCTGTTGTATCATTTTAATACAGGACAGAGTCTTCCATCCATCCATCCATTTCCTATACTGCTTATTCTTTAAGGGTCGCGGGGGGCTGGAGCCTATCCCAGCTGACTTGAGGCGAGAGGCGGGGTTCACCCTGGACAGATCACCAGTCTGTCGCAGGGCGTACAGAGTCTTAATCGTGGAATATGGAAATAAGAGTATGCGAGGGAGCTATCTCATAGTGTACATGGCCAGTTCGCAGTGATTTATCTGCCTTTTTATGTCTCATGCAAAGTAGTTTGAATTGACTTGTTTTAAAGGCATGCTGATAGACTTGTCCCGGTTCATGTTGCAGTGCAGCAGATTTCTGGTCGGAGGGAGATATGTATGTACGATGAAGAAAATCACTGTGCTGTGCAGGTTAGTTACCAAAGCTGTAGTTCAACATGCAGGTTCATTTTATCAGTAACATGAAGACCCATCATGCCTGTTTCCTGCAGGCCTCAACTACGAAGCATACATGTTTGTTTACAGAAATAGATGTACATCATGCACAATAGCAACAAGTTACCTCTGGAGAGACACTATTTTTTTCAAATGCTTAGGAGGCATTTGGATACTTCTAAAAACTTTCAATTGCAGCAAACCGGCCAAAAATGAAAATCCGCTCCATTATGAAATAATTGCAGGATGGAAATAATTACAAGTCTGCAGCTGTGGTGGCAAATTTCTGTTTTCTTCTTTGCAAATTCTGATATTATCTGAGAAATTATTGTCTTTGTTACAGGTTCATGTTAATGATTCGCACGAGACATTTACAGAGTGCATCACTCTGATTTACCACACACGTCAGCCACATTTGTTTCTTCTCTCCTTCAATATATTCTATTTTAATGAAATATCTCGGTAGTGCCTTTGTGTATCGAGCTCAGATCATCTAGATTTCCTTCATGCCACTGACTGATGTGTTTATTTTCTTCAAACGAGGTGAAGGACTGTCTCAGCCCAGTAGGGAATCTCCTTCTTGTGGCCTCTCCAAGTCAGACTGGCTTTTTGAATGTAGCTCAATCGCCAATATTCTTTTAAACTAGTTTCTGAATTAACTTCATTGCATAAAAGCTCATCCTATTTGGATGAGGAGTTCGAGGCGTGAATCGTCATCCTCTGGTTTGCCTCGATCTGGTACAGACCCCCCGCCCCGCCTTGTGTTCCCTATGAAATTTTGATTAATGGCCCATTAATCATTCACAGGCCAATTTCACTTACATGACATATGCATTACACTACATGCAAAACATATATAACTAATTCTGCAAAAAAGATAACACTGCTGACAAGTCATACATTTTCTTTTTGCAGTCTCTCGGCATGTTGCCATCTCTCCAATCCAGTCTGTGCTTCACATATAGATAGATAGATAGATAGATAGATAGATAGAGCCGCCATTGTCATTTGTATTTGAGAGAAAAAGAGAGATGTGAGAGAATTTTTTCCACCTTCATCATGGGTCTTTGTCATTGAAAGGATGGCAATTTTTGTTATTGTTCTCCTTGTCTGCTCCTCTGGATTTCAGTGGTTGTCTGTTTTAATGATAGGGCTGGGCATCAGGGTGTCCTTCTGTCTTCTGTCCCCCACCCTGACACAGAGATGAAAGATGAAATGGAGATTGTGACTGATGCAATTACGGTGCTGCTGATTGAAGGAGAGGCCAAATTATCACCGCCCTGATTGGGCTTTGTCTGGACTGAGAGCATGCCACGCTCTGATTAAAGTGTTGCAGAAGTGTGTGTGTGTGTGTGTGTGTGTGTGTGTGTGTGTGTGTGTGTGTGTGTGTGTGTGTGTGTGTGCGCGCGCGTGTGTGTTTAGGACAGTGGAAAAGCTTTGGATGGTAAAGAGGATAAAAACACTGTCATCTTTGACCTTCCTACATGTGAGTTCTTCAGGGATCAGTGTACAGTCTACTGAATCAAATTGAATGCTATCAGAATTCTTTTTTCTCCTTGTCTGCTTTTGTGTTTTGTGAATGCATCTATTCTAGCACTACATTGCAGGTGTCCCAGCTTCCTTTACACTGTTCTTGCCATGTTGTCACTGCAGCACACGCCTCACACCACTGGAGGCCCGCTCTATGTCTCTATCCTCTTGTCTTGCATCATAACCTCATGCTCTTTACATGTATTTCTCTCACTGTAGCTGCGCATGTTTCTCTCATGTACCTCTTACTGTCATCACCCCCCCCCCCTTTTGCTCTCTGCCTTTTTGGCCTCTCTCTCATCTCCTTTTCCACTCTTGCATCAGTCTTTTTCAAACAGCTTGTGTTCAGCTGAGCCCCAACTTCAAACATACATTTTAAAAGAACTGAAACTATCTCATGTTGGAGAAAAAAAAAGCCCCTGAGTCTTATTTGCCAAGTAGTGCCATACTCTCTCCCTCCTTTTCCTCCCCCTTCTCTCATTCCAGCCCTCCATCCGTCCCTCCCCATCCAAAATGTTGTTTGTTTATCATCATTGGAGCATTCTAGCTCCAGGTTGTTGCATCAGAATTAGCAGGCCTGACTCGTGCGGTTGTGTATATATATGTGTGCACAGTATTGCTGTTGGTTCATTTCTGATTTCACAGGGAGTTAGTTGATCCCTGAAGCTGATCCCAGGAGCCAGTTGTTGGTTGTAGACTATTGCAGCCCTCACAGCATGGCAACATAGAGGTAACACACATCAAATAACTCACCCCCCCATCCTTTTTTCTGCGTCGGACCAATGTGAACGGTTTCACTCTCTCTCAGCAGGCGCCTGATCCCTCCCTCTATCTCCCCATCCATCCTTTCTCCTACATCTTCCCTACTCTCTCTCTGTCTATTTGCTCCCGTCATAGACTACGTAACACAGGGCCTTTAAATAATTACACACAAGTCCTCTAGAGTGACCAAATAGGAAGCAGGGGCTCAGTAAAGTTTAACCCCTTCACTGTGCAGTGGTTCGTGCCGTCTTAGAGCTGTGATTATCTTGTGCATGCTTGCCTGGCTGCTTTGAGTCTAATGTAATCGGTGGGAAAAACAGCTTTTTAGTGACAAGAGTATCTGGCTGGATATTCTCCGGCTTTATCTGTAAAGGGAATCTGTCAGTTGAGAGAGCTCTGAGTGACAGGGTTTGAAAAAAAAAAAGAGGATGATCCTTGCTTAAGAGTTTAGGCAGATCAGTGGTTGGGTCTCTGTGATTAGTGGGAAGATTGCATTATTTCTTCTTTTGACACCTTAGTTCCCATGGGTCCTCCACTGCTTTCCTGTATGAACTGAAATTTACTACAACAGCATGGGAGCCACCTTGTATGTTTTATCGAAACAATCTCATAAAGAGGAAGCGATTGGAAAAAAAAAATCTGCATGAGTTTAGCACAAACATCAATGTTGACTGAATGTGCTGCAGGGCGCTTTGGACACAAGTGTCTGCCAAGTGAAACCGTAGAATTGCAGAACTTTCTCTTTGTTGTCCACTACTGGTTGCATATAGAATTTCACCCTTTTGAGTTTATTAAATAGCTATCACACAGCAGCAGGATCAATATCCATGTCTCCAGTTCTAGGGTGTGTGTGTGTGTGTGTGTGTGTGTGTGTGTGTGTGTGTGTGTGTGTGTGTGTGTGTGTGTGTGCGTGTGCGTGTGTGTGCCCATTTTTCGCATGTGGCACACAATCGCTAACTTCATTAATTATTTAAATCCCATGGCTCATCCAGGAGTATATAACAGTAACGGATGTTCTGTGTTTTTCTGCACACCAGACTGGTAAGATATTACACACACAGATTTCATGTTTATCCAATGAAATCATTCAGAATAAAGCAGCTATCCCCAGGATGAAGACATTTTTTTAGTAAAAGTTAAAACTCTTTCCTCTAGAGAACTGCAATATTCCTGTCCTCTTGTTTTCCTTTTAATTATGGCAGGAAGTTTCCAATTTTGCTTCTTAAATGTATTGTTTCATAATATTTGCAGTCACATTAATGTGTGCCTTACAGCATATTAATACATGCACTGCATCATCTTTTAACATTTAAGTAAATGGCCGCACTATACGGCGGTAGATTGTGGTAATAGGAACAGATTTCTCTTTAACTTGAGTTATTTTATTTCTTCTGATTGCACATGTCAGCAGATCATTTCGCCTGGATTGGAATATGAGTATTTTGTAGGGTAAATCATAAATTCTGCTAATAAAAAGCTGTTAATGCTAATGTCGGAGTATCCGTTTTAATGTTTATTAAAAGTGGAGACCCTTCTCTCCACAGCCCACAAAGAGTCAGGCCAGCCAAGTCACTAAATGAAAAATAATTCTTCTTTCTGATCATGAGATGTAACTTTGCTGGTGTTATTTTTCTAGATTCTGTCGGCTTTTGGGATATCTGCGTTCGAGACTTAACACCTCACATATAATGGAGGTGAATAGATTGTAATTATTGGAAAAGTATTTTTAGAACTGATTCAGTGTCTTTCTTTTGCCTAAAGCTGTGTAGGGAAATGTGCAGAACTTTCATCGGGTCAATTTTCTATTGAGCCAATAATCCCAAAGTATCCAACTATTTGAATTCATCGCATGTCTGAAAACAAACTTGGATAAATAGCCTGCAACATTTAACAGCAGAGGCGACGTTGCTGACATGAGCCTCAGAAACTTCTTCACAAGTGTTCCTCATCGTTTGATGGCCAACAAACAAAGCCCATCACTGTTGTCAGAGACGAGTGTGGAGGCAAAGTAGCAGAAAACTAACACTCGCCCACTAAACACTCCAAACTGAGATCCTGAGGAAAAGCTATATGTGGCTCAAGGCGACTGCACCATCATCATCAGGCAGAGAACAGCTCCACTTTTCACCATCTCGGCTGCCAAGTGTAGGTTGCTCTGGAATGGCGCTGGGATTTTGGCTCGGCCTGGGCTCCCACTGATGTATATACGTATGAGCGAAGGTTGGTGGATGGAGCCGAGCTCACAGCTTGAGTCCTGTTAATGCAGATGGCTGCTTCTGTTGGCGCATGGGTAGGGTTTATGTGCAATGCCAATGAATATTTATGTGTTTAAAGCATATTTGTGGTGGGAGGCTCCTGTGGATATGAGAACAAGACTTTGACTCGGAGCCTTAGTGAGTGTCAGGGGGGGTGTGAGGGGTATTGGAGTGTGGCTTAGGGGGATGAGGATTGCTATTCAGCAGGCTTTATGGCTTAAAATGTCTTTGTCTTTATCACTGTGACTGGAACATGAATATATAATGCATTTTTTTCCTGTAAAAATGAGTGGGCAGTCAACCTTTCTTTTAGATTTTTAATATTATTTATGACAGGGAAGGCTGGAGAGATGAAGAAGGTACGAAAAGTGTAGGTCATAAAATCTGAAAATACTCATTATTATTATTATTATTATTATTATTATTATTATTATTATTATACTATTTATATACTTATTATTTAAACCGAAATTCTCAACTTCATCCTGCCAACTTGTTGTCAACTCACACATCAACATACTGTATGAGCATAAAACCACAAATGTCTGTGTGAGGTAAAAAACAAACAAACTACCCTTTAGACCTTTCAAATAAACTGTCATGTTGCACCTGTGTTTTTCACCTCTAATCACTTCACTAATTCAGCAAAACCACAGAGAAACTGTTGCATTGATTTTCGGGGTGGAGTCCGCAGACTTCGATTGAAACAGTATAATAATGCAGTGTACTCATTCCCCTTAGTATTTCCCTATCGAGCATGTACTGTATACAGTACAAGGCCACCACTAATCAAATTCTCTCTCTTTTTCTCCCCCGTGCCATCGCCTCTGGTGCATCTCCAACATCAGGTAAGAAATTGTTCTATCATTCCACCAATCAATACCAATATGGCCTGTAGCGAGATACACACTGACACTGTCTACACTCAAAGATTTAGATGTGTGCAAATGGCAGAGGTGATATTTCATTTCTGCCATCAACAACATTATCAGAGCCCAGGTGGAGCAGTACAGTAAATCCACCTCTCATCCTTTGTTTGGATCCTTTATCAAGACTGATACTTCCTGTGTAATGAAGGCTGTTTGGCATGAGCTGTCAGTGTGTGGCGTCTTGGGGAAAAAGCTAAATATGCTCTGTCTCGCTGTGAAAATGACTCGGCGCTATAGGCCCAGGCAGCTGCGACGCTCCGGACGATGTGTGGTGCGTCTTCCCAGCCCTCCTGTGACAGCTTTCCCCCCTCCAGTTTATGACAAATGGAGGGGTGCTGAGCAGGCTAACAGGGTGGTAATGCCTGCTGGTTCATTAGTTGGCCAGGTCACATGGGCGCAGGAGAGAACATATACTTCTCTACACTGCTTGCTCTAGGGCTGACGGGAAGATACAATGCTTTCATATATATATATATATATATATATATATATATATATACATATATATATATATACATATATATATATATATATACATATATATATACATATATATATATATATATATATATATATATATATATATATATATACATATATATATATATACATACACACACACACACACACACGATGGAGTATGTACAAATACAATCCAATGCATGTTTTCACTCAGGCATCCACTAATGCCACATTTAAATGGTACAATACATGTTTGGATATTTTTTCATTCTTTCTAGAGCTGAAAAGAGAAAATCAAAGTTGTTTTCATGCAGTGCATGTTCTCATTAATATTCAAGGCTCCTATAATGAATTTATGCAGGTATCTAAAAAAGCCCAAACCACTGACCCATCAACGGTGACTCAAAGGGCTGCGAGCTGTGATCCCTTCTTACATGTAGGGCTGTATTGAAGCAAAGAAACCTCAACCTATAGGCCAAAAATCTTTGATTAATCAAGTGGTTGCGGGGGTGGAATGGTGTAGATTTTATTTTTCAAAAAAAAAGACAATATTAACTTCAGTCTTTTATACTTAAATGCATTAAGTACAGAAAGGCAAGTCCATTTTTGAAAGAATATTAACAGCAGACAGCTGGTCTGCTCTCCTCCACTGGGCGGGAAGGATTCTGACTTCTCTCAGTCGCTGTCTGAATGATGGTGGAAGGTGGCGGACACACAGTCTTCATTTAAGCATTTTTCTAGGACACGACACTGTTAGCTTAACATCACACCTGTAAACATAACAGGACAGTAGGCAAAGCCCAGTGGTTCTGACATGGTTTGTTCGGTGCCAAAGGCTGGGTACTGACGGTCAGTAGTTTTTGGCACCGAATGATTGCCAAAAACTACCCCACCCCACCCCCTTAGAAATAAAGGATTATTCCTGGAAGCACTTTTCTACTTTTGAAATTAACACAGTGACTGCTTAACCAGTAAGATGTTGATCCGACGGGGGCATAACGACGAATACGTCGAGATGACAGCCCTGCTTAAATGCTGTCATTTATCAGTCAATATATTCTTTAATGCTAACACCTGTTATAGGCAGTCCTTGCAGACCCAACACAATCTGTACCATTCTGCCCCCCTCCCATTATCATTCTTTTATCTCTTACCTCTCTTTCACACGCTCTCGCCTTCCTAACTCTGGTTTCTCTTAGGGCCGCAGCCCAAACTGCTGGCCCTGTCTGTCTATTAATAAATGGCATTAACCATCTGGTCCTTTGGGGACTATTCATTTTAAAGATGAAGTACCTACAAGTACAACACAATGCCTTCTCATTTTTACTGCTTCCTCATTACCGCTAAGGGCGGCTTCAGACTCATCAGCGACCGTCCTCTTCCTCCCTGTTTTCCCAGTTCTATCTTTTCACTTGGCCTTAACCACTTCTCATCCCTCGCTGTCCTTATGAGCGTAAAGCGAAGCGAGCATCCATCGCTAAATCAATAGCAGAACAAGAAAAAAATGATTAGGATCACAGTGGTAAGAAAGTTGCCTTTTCTGCAGATGGATTTCTAATTTGGTTAAACTCAACTCAATGGCCTTTGAATAACCGCAGTCCCAATTCCCAGCTCTGCACAAGCACTTACAGCAATTGTGATGATAAATCTCATCCCTCATTTTAAAGTGTTTGATACTTTTTATAATTACCATAATAATTAAGGTTATTGTGGAGTGGCGTGCCATGCAGTACCATGGGTGTTTCATTCGTTGCAATTTCTCTTGTAAAAGTGCTACAGCGACTCGGTATCTGCGCAATAAGCTGCCCAGACCAATTTACTGTGATCCATGACAATGTGGTACACTGCTGGCCCGCAAAATCGTTTACAGCATTACGTTTCAAGCCTGTTCTTGACTTTAATTACTTTCACTCTAAATAAGCTCCAGTATCATGCTTACTAATTCCACAGCGGACAGCTAATATCAGAATCAAAGCGATCACCAGTTAAAAAGGAGAGGAAAAAGGAAAACACATCAGCATGTGATTGGTCTCTCGTTCTCATTTACTCTACTGTATTTTAAAGGGTTTTTCTCCCCATTACATTACTTTTTTTTTTGTTTTTTTTGTTTTGGTAGAAGATGAATCAGAATGCTTGGAATGGCTGCACACGCCTTCGCCTGTGTCTGAATGTCAAAATATTTGTTCCGGGTTTGTTTTTGAACCCTGGCAAACGGGTGAAGGGAAGGTTTGAAGTTGCAGAGGAACAGCCTCATTATACTCACCAAGTCGCACAGTTATTCTGTATGAAGTGGAGATAAAAGCGAGAAAAAAAGCTAAGAGCAAGAAGAAATAAAGAACACTAGAAAAAAAAGAATCTGGAGGAAAAAGAAGATGAAGCTTGAAGGAAGAGAAATGTGGAAAGAAAAGGGGCTGGATCAAAAGGATAAGAAGGCGGAAGGAAAGCACCCTGTGTTTTTTTTTTTTTTTTTTTCTAAAGGAACCACAATACAAAGTAAAAGAAATCAAATTATTGCAAGAGATAGCGACTCCCCCGGTATAACTGGTTTATCAGCTGAGCTTAATGGTTTAAAGTCCTGTCCATACTCTTTCTTTCTGAAGTCCTAAAGACAATTTCAAATTACACTATGCTGATACGGCTAATATTAATTAAAAGAATGAGCCCTTATTGTCAGCATATGTTTGAAGCATCCAAACCCCTGTTTTTTTTATCATTTCTTTTATTCTTTAGTGTTTCATTTAAAATAGCCTCAACAGTCAGCGCGTACATAAACAGTCAGTGAGAGCAGGAGAGGTAATCCTGGCTTTTTGACCTCTCTCGACTGGATCCTGGATTCTAGCCATGACAAACAAAGTCCAAAACAGGTTGTTCACGCTATAATCCACTAGGAATACGCGCTAAGAATGGCATTGACAATGGTAACCGCAGATGTTCTTCTCAAAACTCTCGTCCTTTGAGCAGCAACTGTTGCCCATTCGAAGGAACTACTGCAAAAAATGCGATTTATGTGTTTTTCTAAAACGAGAACCTTAACTCTTCCCAATCCGTAATCCTTCCTTGTTTTTCTGTTTAAACCAAATGTGAATGCCATATAAACTTGTTTTTGTCTGGACAATATTGACATCCATAAATATCGGCTATAGTCTGAATAAATTTTAAATATATTGGCATTTCAGACACCTGCAAAAAACTGAATATTGTGTTTCCTTATCAGTCATCATGGATACATATCCTCATATCTGACTTTTTTACATTTTTGAGAAAAGTAGATCGGTCATGACTTTCTGCAAGGGGCCCTCTGTTCTTGCACTCATTGTAGAAATTGTACAACAAAAAAACTGCGATACCTTAAAATATTGTGTATTTGAATGTAAAAATATGTAAATTGTTGGTAGCATATTAAAATTTCCTCAAAGGAGATATTATGTGTTTGACTAATCTTTAAAGTTTAGCAAAATATTCAAAGCATTTTTGGTCTTTTTTTTTTTTTTTTTAAATAATAATGAAACTTTTCCAGAAAACATGACAACTGATCCTCTAAGTGTGTACAAACATAGCATGACTTTATAAACTGGAGGGTCACTTCCTGCCTCAGCTAACGTAAGACAACTAAATTATCTGTCACAAAATTGGGTTCTTTCTTAGCTCGTACTACACTCCATCCTCCACCAAGTTTCATGAAATTCAGCTGGGTAGTTAGGCCTGGTGCTGAAAAGTCACTGGTTCAATTCCCTGAAATTGTAGCAACATTTTGGTGCGGGCTCAAGTGCCCTTGAGCAAGGTAGCTGAGGTACCGCCCAGTGGCTGCTCACTGCTCTTGTGTCTATGTTTGGTACATGTGTGTATGCATGTGCATTACTGAAGGATAAAAAAGATAATAATCCCGTTTACTGATCGGTGTTTGGCTTCCCATACATCTACACAAGTCATGCGCACACTTTGTTCTTCATATATTTATCCGTGTGTGTTTGTTAATGGCAAATGACTGCCAATGGCACACATGTGGTTTACAGTCATGGCCCAGTGTGCAGCACAATGAAAGCAAGCTGCCAAGTGCGCCTTTGAAGACTAGTTCAGAGGCAGCAGTGTACACGGGGTTCTATCTCACCAACGTAAATTCCTCCACCTTACACTACACAAACATCCTGCCTATACACAGTCATGTTTTTATGCAAGAATTCACACAAAGAAAGCATGAAGGGTACTTGCACACAGCCACAAATTCACATGCTCAGATGCATATGAATACACACACACACACACACACACACACACACACACACACACACACAGCATCACACGTACCGGCTTTCCCCAGGTAGGTGGCTTCAATCTAGACACAGTCCTGGCATTCTTCAAAGACTAGGCTTCACTGGCTCTGTTTCATTCTTGTCTTGTCTGTCTGTTCTAGGAGACAGATGCACTGCATTGTTCTGCTGAACTACTGAGTCGAAGAAAATCACTCTGTTTGTGTACTGAGATGCGTCAATCACAATCCCTCAATAAACCATCTGGCATTCTCTTGGTAGCAGCTCGTATTTATGGATGGCATAATTATATTAAGACTGTATGACAAAAATAAGGAGATTTATTCAGTTTCACTGCAAGCTTTCTTTGTTGCTTGGAATCATTTTAACATGCCAAAAACCCCAGACATAGAAATTCAAATAAGTAGGCCAAAGTCTTTATGAAAGCATAGAAATTGCATTTACAAATTTATTATGACATGTTTTCATAAATATGACCATGTGTTTAGCCACATGAAAACTGTATTTTAAGCTTTCTACTATAGATAAGAAGGGATAATTTGACACCTTCCAAAGCTACTCCGACACACCAGGGTGACTGAAGCTACTATAGCTGCCTGGCTTGACATTCTATCATGTTTGTATCCTCCCACATTGAATATGCAATCAAATCGCTCCCCTAGCAGATGAAATGGCATCCAGTTGACTCTCATATCCTCCACATGCATGATGTGAAGGCTTCTCATAGTGTGTGTATGTGTGATGAGGGGGTTGTACTAACCCCTGGGATCTGGTCTGTGATGAAACATTCAAGAAGAGTTGCCAGAGGAGTGTATTCTACACCGGGCTGTAAAATGAAGCTGTGGAAAAGCAATCTCCACTCACAGAGACCTATTGCTTTCATTACCGTGGAAGCTCTATGCATCAAAGGCTGTATTTTACTAAGATAAACGTTACGTCGGGATTCTTTGATGGTGGGAGTGTCTAAATGATCATTTGAATACCTTCTGCATGCATGCTGCATTCACAAAGTGCTAGATAAAAACATTACTTGAATCTTTCTGTTTCACTTAGAGCCTATCATGCATTACAAAGCTTTACAGGATGCTCACCGCATACATATAAATGAAGATAAATAGATTGCATTAATTGTACAGTATCCATGCTAAAGCCTCTGATTAATGCAACTGTTTGCTGATTCAGAACCGGTGATGATTTATGAGCACTTTTACAGCTGATTATTTCTCAGCATGCACATTGTTCATTCTTAGTGCTGCGTGTGGAAATGCTGCCCATTTTTGCAGTACGTGTGGGAATAGCGCACATTAAAATACCGTACACACAACTAGAGACAGCAAGAAGGTCCATGTATGTGTTTGCAGAGGTGAGTGAGAGAGCAGTCAACGTTTGTTTAGCTAATCAGGCAAATGAGTGTCATAAAGGCAGCCGGAGGCAGTGGGGGAGCCCAGTGTTGCACTGAGGAAACCCACAAAGGAAAGGGTGTCTCTCTCTCTCCCCACCCCCCCCCCCCCCCCACCCCCTGGGATTGGAGCAGCCCATGCCACCAACATCCTGCACATAACATTTCAGCAATTAAACATTGACTGATGTCCTGACTGATCAAGGATACTGGGCCAAGGTGAAGCCCAATGAGCAGTGTCACATTGCTTTATGGTTCTTGTCCCATAGGTCTCCCTCTGTGGTGCATTAATGCAAGTTTTACATTGAAACTGTCTTAACCGGGAAAAAATGTCAATATCGATCCCGCTAGAGGAAAAAAAAAGGCCCATTTTTATTATCCTGACAAGCATACTCTAGTGGTCATGCAAACACTAGGTACCCTCTCCACAGCATTGGCTACTTTTTTTTTTTTTTAAACATCTATTGACATTTAACAGCAAAAGTGGGAGAGGAAGTGTTTTATAGTGCTGCTATTAGTGTCAAGGAGAAGGTTTGGTTGGGCATGTTTGCTAAAAGCAGCTATCAGTTCCATGTTAGTGTTACTCCTCCTAACATCATATTTGAGAGTGTCCATCTGAAGAAAAATGCAAGCGATGAAAACAACTTAGATTGACAGTTAAATGACAGATGCCATCGAGCAGACATTAAAATTATGACCTCAGGGCCAAAGTTTGTGTAAAATGGCAGATTGATGGAGGATGACTCACTGAAACACTGGCCTTTGGTGTGGGAGTCCTCGTTTTTTTCTTCATGGTCGGACTGTTCATTTACCATCTGCCACTGAAGACAGTGTTTTATTAAAATGACTGATTTGTACCCAAACCATGATCTTTTTGTAACCTCAACCAGTTTTTTTTTTTAACTTAAGTAAAAACCTGGTCAGATCTTCACTAAAGTCTTCACATGTCATTATATATGTGTGTGTGTGTGTGTGTGTGTGTGTTTTATTTGAGAGGGTGGTAAACTTTGAAAACTAATATTTTGAGTGTGTCAATGAGCAATCATCCATATTTGACAATTTGTGTAAAGAGCACAAGTTGCATATTTGACCTTATTCCCCCAATGACCACATTCAATATGAATGTGAAGTCCAGCTTGTTTGTGAAGAAGTGGTCCTGTAGATGTTGTTCTAAACTATTCACCTCCGAACCACCAGCAGCAGTACACACTTCCTCACTAAATATATCTTATTATATCTTTTTGTCAACAGCAAAGTTGCTACAGTGTTTGACATGAAGATCCACTGACTAAGCATCAGTATTTGACGAGCGTTAAAAGAGGAACAGCTCAAAATTTTAATTTGATAACGACAGCATCAGGGCTTTAACATATCACAGAATTCATAGTACAGTAAATTTTTTAAATACATTTTCCCTGAGTTGAGAATCCCATCGGCATATACTCGCACTAATTCTCTACCTAACTTTATTAGTATTCTTGTGTATTTCATGATGGTCAGGTTTAAGTGTTTGTTCTACCCTCAACACTGTATGTAGATGTGACATGAGGCCAAAACAATAATGATTTTTTTTTTGTCACATTGGCATCTACATCGTAACAGCAAAAACAAAAAAAAAACACACCATCCATCCATCGTCAACCGCTTATCCTCTGTAGGATTACGGGGGGCTGTTGCCTATCCCAGTTGTCATCGGGCGTGAGATGAAATCAACCTTGACAAGCTGCCAATCCTAGCTGGGCTCACTTATAGAGACAGACAACCACTCACACCTACGTGCAATTTAGAGTGTTCAGTTAACTAACAAGCATGTTTTTGGCATGTGGGAACAAGCAGGGGTGCCTGGAGAGAACTGTGAAATATGGTGACATTGTTTTAAATCTATATCGCCATCCTCTCCCACCTCTAATCTCTTGATCGTAATATTAAAAAAAAAAAAAGCTGTTCTGTAAACCATAAATGCATGCCAAATGTTAAGTGTTTTTTTATCCTCAGGAAATGGAAAGAAGTTATTTATGAAACAAAAATCCCTATGCCCTTCGTGAGTACTTGTACATTTGGGTGAAGTAAAGTCTCGTCCATCTAAGACTACTTAGTTCTGATATAATGCCGGCATATCTTTGAAAAGCAGTGTGGTGGTTGTGAACATAAACTCATCTGACTGCTCTTTCTGGAGCATGTGTGTCCTTGTGCTCTGTCTTCTGCCAAGAACACAGAGTAGATCCCAAAGGAGAGATGCAGGTTAATCAGACATGTTGCTCTGAATTAGAGTCCCACAACCTGTCAGCACAGCCACCCTCACTGATTCTCTCTACCTGCAGTGCTCCATTCTTCTTCGTCTCTTGGAGACCAAGTTGCCCAGCAGTAGTGAAGATAACTACTGTGTAATAGACTTTTTTTGTCACATTCCACTGGTGTCAAAGCAGCACGGGTTCCCTGTGACATGGCTATCGATTCCTGATTGGGTCTGTTCGCTAGAAAGATAGGAAGAGAAATGGAATGGCTGTTACAGGGGCTAATGGGCCAAAAGGGCTCTGCTGAAGGGTAGGACCCAGCCAGGATAGAGCTCCTCTGTAACGGCCAGTTGGAGCTACACTCTCCTTTAGGTAAATGACTCATTTCATTATAATGATTTACTGGAAACCTCTGCCGGGGTCACTGTCATTGTATGACTTTTTAGCAGTCTATTGCCCTCCCTTGTTCTTGGGAGGGCAATAGACTGCCTCTCCTGTGCTCTTATAACCCCCTCCCACCCTTCTTCTTTCCCTTTTTCTCTCCCCTAATCTATCAGAGGGAGGGTCATAACTCAGGTCAGGTCTATAAAAGCGTCAGGACGAGAGCATGCATGGACCTTGCATTATAAGGTCAACCTGGACTTCATTATCACAATTAGACTGAGGTACTGGTGGCCGGCTTAATGGGGGACTGCTTAACCAATTTGCTTCTATGTATTTCTTTTACCACCGAATGATTAGAAACCAAAAATTGCTGCCAGTCTCCATTAGACGGTCTGTTCTGAAACATCATTTGTTGCTATATTCTTCCAAAAAATACTACCAACAACAACAACCTATTGACTTATTGCAACACCTAAGCTGATATGTAGAAGAATGTCACTGCTGGAAAAGAGAAACGATCTGCAAATTTGCCTTTGTTGTTTTTGTACTTTTTTCAGGAACCAAAGTTGGCAAAAGTTTCGAGACAATAGCGACTGAAAAAAGATAAACAAAGCTAAGCTTAATCAAATATGTGGAAGCCTGTCAGAGGAATGGGGGGGGGGGGGTGGGGGCTCAGGGGGAATATTGTGCATGTGAAAGGCCATTGGAGGATTAGAATGAAAGGCCAGACAGGGAGAGAGTGAGCATAACATAATAAAGGCAGAGCAGCTGTTCAAAGGAGGACAAGTGGGGAGGAGAAATGGAAAAAAGGGTAGGAGAAAGCGCCTGAGACAGCAAGAGAAAGGAGAGAGATTGTGAAAAAGACCAGAGGCTGTATTTTTAGGAATTAAAGATTTATTGAGTGGTGAAAGAGCAGAAGTGGAGATGGGTCAGAAGAATAGACATGGGGTGTTCCTGTCAAAAGACCTGAAAAGAAGCATTTTTGTCCTTGTCATTTGGACATGTTGGATGGACAGGGTCTCTCAATCAAGATGATGGAGACGGGAAAAGAGGCTAAATGGACCGCAAAACTCTTGAGCCTCTGGTGACCCTTTTAGACCAAACCAGTTCCAGGGTTTGGATCAGAGGTGGTGCCCAAGTTTGAAGCAGGTCTATGTGATTTGACAGCAAAGTAACCCTGATCCCAGAGCAGCGCCAACCCTTTGCTGGTCTAGAACAAACCACCACTTACATTAGGGGTGTAAGAAAATATCTTTGTTTGGTACAGATCCCAATAAAATAAAATCTTAACATGAGTGTTTTTTCAGTTAAAACATTAATAATGACACAAGGATGATAATTCCCTCCAAAATTGTAAATCATATCATTATAGTAATATCATTCAAAAGGATTGCTATTAATTTTTTTCCCCAGAACAATAAGCTTCAGCAGCTCTCATTAGCAGCTCAAAAGTGTTGGAAGGACTAATGTTTGGAATAGACTCACAAAGCCTCAAACGTCGTGTGCATCAGTGATCCCTCTTGCACATAAAAATACGTTGGCAAACAGCGGAGGCGCTTTACCGTCAGATATTGAGTTTGAGTTGCGGTAGTGTTGCTAGGAAACTGGAAGTGTGTGCAGTTATGTCATGGTTTGGTTCGAAGGCCCCAAGTCAACTCTAGCTGCTTCTTGGAAGGTTGGAAATTTGAACCAATGGTGACACGGAAGTAGCACCAGCCCAGAACCACCTCAAGGTTGATGTTGGTCTAAAAGTGGTACGAGGGTCCTTTTTAGAGCAGGAGCTTACAGTGTTACCAAGTGAGGCCTTGCATGACGCCTGTTTAAAAAAGACCTAATTTCCATTTTGGGGACATGAAGCACTTAGGCATGTTATGCCCAAGAGGGCAGGATGGAACAGAGCAAGCACAGTAGAGAGTGAACGAAGCTGCCACGACTCACACTACTGGCTCTATGGCCTTCTTGTGTCTTCGGCACCAGCTAGGTGGCTGATTGTCAGCTTGGCTGCATTTTTTTTCCAACACAATGAGCCTTGCCCCCCGTCCCCCAGCCCTCCGTCCCCCTTTTTAAAAATGGCATCATTAATATGCAGCAGCAGCAATTCCCCTATCCTCTTTAGCATTAGCACCTAATCAGACTTTATTCAGATTTGCACAGCTGTAGTTCATGTATTATGCAGCATTAATTGCTACTTCAATAGTCATTAATAAAGAGTTGACTGGCCTCTGAGTGAACAATGATGCGGGAGGATGATGAGGTGAAACGGAGAGCAGGGAACATTGCCTGTCAACTCTTACACTCCATGTCCTTCAAATGGTCAAATGGGTATTTATTTCTTTATTGTGTGCTATATTATGATGTCAATGAGGACATGGTAAACATAATTATAGCAGTGGCAGCTTTCGAAAGCAGTTTTAAAAAAGTTTGCGAGGGTTGCAAGGGAGGGATGCCGAGTGCCCTCTGTTGAAAATTCTATTGAAATATTTGTTTGCACGGCTCAGTGGCATTTAATCTCCTGTTGTTCATCAGTTTCCGCTTGATTTATTTCTTCACCTTCGCCTATTTATTGAATTTAATTACATCTGAAATCCCAATGCAAACCTGCTGCTGTTAAGGGCTGAAGGAGGTGGGGATGGAAAGAGGAAAGGGGAGGAGGATGGGGAGCAGCGCTGAATATAAACGATGACTCAGACAAATTGCCTAGTCCTTCCGAAGACATACAGTATGTGCCCTCTTTTATTTAAGCTCACATGTGGGCAAACGTGTGCGCTCTCATGCACACACATTGACACATAGAAACACAAATTAGCTGAGCAGGTCAGTAAATCAGTGCAAGAGCAGTCCGGTAAGACACACATCCTCTAAAATCCTGGCAAATGATCTGCAGTCTGTCTGCAGCCTCACCAACCACATAAAATATTGGCCAGTTAATTAGGCAGTAATTGTGCTATGTGCTCTCTTTTTTAATGTGCCATGCGTTGGCCCATAAAGAGGCCAAATGTAAAGATGGCAGAGAGGAATGGACACTGACGTGGATGCTATAGCATCAGCTCCTTTCAGGGCCACATTATAGCTAGAGGTCACATATATTTTAAGGGGGAGGGGGTGACAAAAGCTCCTTCTATTTATCTCTCTGAAGGAGCTCATGAAAGATGCAATCAGCTTCAGTTTAGAAAGTGTTCCAGTGATAATGTGTTTTGACGACTATCCAGTGTCATCCCTTTTATGACAGCTATTGACCAAGTTAAGACCGGTTGAAGGTTTCTGTCCTTTTATCTGTATGTTCTTGCCAGGAGATAATCTATGACTTTAAAGACACTTTTAAAGGGTTAAAGGCCCACAAAGATGCCAGCACAGAGGCAGAGTTCAGTATGTAGGTATCAAATCGACTGGGTCACCTCTAAACCTTCACTCGGCTTGACTTTGTGCTGGTAGAAGCACAAAACTTCTGGACAAGATTCTTTGTACATATTTGCTGAATACAGCAGAGAGCAAGGCTGAGACGATACAGCAGAGGCTCTGGAGCCGGCAGCTGGATTAATTGTGCTTCCTACAGACGTGATTGAATGAGTGTGGACAATCGGTCATCAGGTTCACATATTGGAGGAGGGACATGCTTAATGCTTTCCATCTCAGGAATGTAAATGGGCTGTTTTGGTTGTGTGTGTGTGTGTGTGTGTGTGTGTGTGTGTGTGTGTGTGTGTGTGTGTGTGTGTGTGTGTGATTGTAGACAAAATCTACTTTCCATGGATAGAGCATGCGCTATATATGCTCATATGACATCTTACTCTGTGTGTCTATGCGGGAGTCTCCATGTGCTTATTTATCCTGAGGTTAGTTTATGTGTTGTTTCTGTCAGTGTGTTTGTATGTGTGCTCAGAGCCATGGGGCTTTAAGTGTGTGTGTGTGTGTGTGTGTGTGCGTGTGTGTGCGTGCGTGTGCGCGTGTGAGTCAGTGCTGTGTGCGCGCGCGCGTGTGAGTCAGTGCTGTGTGCTACCATGCTGCAGGGTCTGCAGCACACAGCGGCGAGACATAGATGTGACAGTGATGGGTCCTTAGCCCCAGGCCACAGCTGGGAGGCCTGAGAGACACACCCATGCCACTGACCTTCACTGTCACACAGCTACACGCACACACACACACACACACACACACACACACACACACACACACACACACACAGAGTTTTGTTTGCCTCACTTCAGAGGACATTACTTTGACTTATATTCTTTTCCTGGAGATCTAGCCTAACTGTCTCTTACCCTTAATTTATCCTCACAATTAACCTAGAACCAGTAGCATTTCTGTGAAATTGTGTAAAAATTATTTCATCTGAACTTTTTCTGTGTCCCCAAAAAAAAGCAAGTTCCCACAAACATTCTGACGTTTACAAACGTGTCTAATACATAGGGTTATGTCCCTCAGGTCAGTTTGCCCCTATATTCTTGTTTCATGCTGATGCTATGCGCACATGTACATGCACACACACACACACACACACACACACACACACACACACACACACACACACACACACAGGCATGAACAAATTTACTTTTGTAGCTTTTGAAATATGTATGTAGACTAAGGCCTGAAACACCCAAGAGACATGCAGCGTGTTAAATCAGGGGCGCAATGTGTTTTTCTAACTCTGTTTGTTCTGGACGCCAGCAAATGAAGAGTAAAACAGACCTGCCAAAAAATAAAACAAAAAACAAATGCATTGCAAGGTGATATTAGTGTGCAGCAACTACAACGAATTATTTCATGTTAAGTAGTGACCCAGTGTGGACTCTAAGGTGCTAAACTAGGGCTAAACGATTCATTGATTTTAAATTGAAATTCTTATTTGAGACAATGTGATTAGCCATTTGCAAAGGCTGTTTAATCGAGCTTTGTAATTATACAGTGCGGCGTGTCCCAAGGGTTTTTTTTTTGTAGTATGACAGACAGTCAAGCTGACTAGTTAGAAGTGTGTACTCCTCGTGTATCAGTCACTGCTATCCAATTAGAAGTGACCCAAGGCCCTGCGTATACGCCCACCAACGATTCACCAAGCGCTGCCGAGTTTGCCGGAAACAGAGGAAGAAGACGAAGGAGTAGACGCTAGACCATGGATACTTAAACAGCTCACCATTTTCTTGCTTTGTTAAACCCTCGGTTTAACCATCACTGTAATAAAGCAAGAAATCGGTTACTCTGTGTTATTTTTGATAATCCAGCTCAGAGTAATCCGCTCCACTGCGTGCAGCCAGCGGTGGGGGGCGAAGCTTCAGGACTTTGCTACCTGGCTGCTGCGTGCAGGGGAGAGTGAAGTCTGAGAAAAATGTCTCAAATCAGACCAAAACACAGCGAAAAAACAGCCCATTTAGCAGCTCGAGCGATTACTGAGGTGGTATCCTGGTACATTGTTGATTGTAGCTCACCTGCATTTAGGAAACAACCAGAGTCAAATGTGCATGTAGGTATGTGCGGTAAACAGAGACAATACCTGTTGGGTCAGAAGCTCTGATGCTGTGCTGACTTTGAAGCACACATGAAATCAAGAGCCCTTTATGATCGATCCACACCATCTACCAGTGTTTTTTTCCCCACACTTAGCATTTTGTCCCGATTGCAAATGCTGGCTAGAGTAATTAGTTGTATGTCACGCACTCATGCATGAACGTGTGCACGCTCTTGGTACAATCAATCACATGGCTCCATGTTCCGGCAGCAATTACACGGTAAATATGTATTTTAGCCAAATGCACGTAAACACAATTGAACACACAACATTTGTCCTCTCTCTCTCTCTCTCTCTCTCTCTCACAGACACACACACACACACACACTCACACATTTTCAACTGACACACACATACTCTTTTTCTATCCGTTGTTGTCCGCTCCTCTCTGTGAGTCACAGCTTATCAGGCAGGGCGCAGTGATTCACCGCCAGTGTGAGTAACGCTGTCTCTCTCCATATACTCATTATCACCACCCCCCAAACCCCAACTGTTTCATCTCACACCCCCACCCCATCACTGTCCTGCTTATAGTACCACCACCCCCCTGCCCCCTGTTACTGTAGTCATCATATCCCCATGACAAGACATCACTTACTCTTTCATTGCTTTTCTAACATTTTTTACATCACAAATGACACCATCAGCACTTGTTTGTTGTCCAATATGATGGAGAACAATATTTCTGTCTTGTGGACGCTGTAGTCTGGCCGACACAAAGTTATAATGATTCTCCTTGGCCTCCTGGCTCCTCTATAAATATTTATGCCCGGAGTGGTTAGCCTACACTTTGTCAGGTTCGGTGCTTGGTTCCTCTGTCAAATCAGCTGTCAGCCTGAAGCATGATGTGCATAAGTATGCATCAGGCAGATGGGAAAAATTATATATTTAACTCACACAGCTACAACCATGAACTTTTGAACCTGTACGCTTCAAAATTTCAACTCTCAAGAGTTCCCGTCTACCTTCTTTCTCACCTTTTTATCTGTGTTGTTGTTAATGATACCTGTCGTGATTCTATCTGGTATCTTCTACTCCTTATTTGTGCAGCGTGAAAAGCACACAGCTGGAACAGAGATCAGTGAGGTTATTCACGCTGTAAAACCTTAATTTTAACTCATGTAAAATTGATCAAACATTTCAAATCAGTTGGTATACTCGAATTAAACCGCATCAATCTAACCTTGTTGGGCTCATCCCATAATCCACATCAAAGTCCTTAGCCCTGATATAATGCTTCATATATGTGCCAAAATGTTACACCATCCTCCAGAGCAGTGAAACCTATTTTTGCTTTGATACTGTCAAACTGGGTTGCTGGTGTGTTGTGGTGGTGTCATACTATACAAAGACATATACTAACAAGGATTTTTTATGGTTAGTTAGTCTATTATGCGCTGCAGGGAAATATCTTTGATGGTACACAGAAGAACAGAGGAGTTTCAGCGATAATAGGGCACAGGAGAGGAGAACAGGTTTTAATGGGCCAGATAGGAGGAGATTAGTTTGTGTGTCTTAACCACAGCACTACGCGGGATTCCTGTACTTTTCTTCATTCACTGTGAAAAATAAAGAAAGGGGAGAAAATATACATTTTATGTAACAAGACATGTATTCCTGCTAGCTTTTACTTAATTTTCTTTCTAAAAATTGTGTGAAATAATTTTTCCCGGTGCTACTGAATGTGTTATTTGCTTTTCTGGAATGAATCGAATGACAGTCTTGATTGCGCTGACCTTCCTGTTAACATCTCATCGCTAATTATGTTGAAATGGTGGAACTGGAGAGAAAATAATCACCTTAGTTTATTGGAGATTTTTTTTCTTTCTCTCCAAAAAAAATAATGCTACTGAATAAGGGATTGCTAAAAGACTTGAGATAAATATTTCTGCAGTGTACTGACAAAAAGAATATATCAAGTTAAGTGTAATAGGGATGGTAATAATGAGTTCACAGACGTCCTCAGCTGAACATGTTTCATATGTAAGATGATGCTCATGAATGCTGTATAGTAGCTTGTGTGTATTGGAAGGGTTTTGTGCCATAAAAACCACACTTCAGTAAAGTAAATCCACCTCAGTAAAAAAGGACATTAGGCCCTTGTACTGCTGAGCAAGGTGACTGTCAGCCACACTGAAGCTGCATGTTATGTACTGCATTAGCGTATACATGTTGCCTGTGTTTGTGGATAAATGAACACGTGTGTCTATGCATGTTGGTGTGTATGTGTGAGTGTACACACAGTACATGCAACTGTCAGCACACTACAACACTGTAGATCAAGTCCATGCAGCACCATTAGATCTTTCCATGACATCTGATTTACACAGGCTGTCAGGAGCCCTGTGGGGCCGTCTTCTCTTCCTGGAATAACCTACACCTCCTCTGAAGGAAAGCACTGAAACAAAGACTGGAGGGCAGAGGTGCATTATGTGTATATGTTTGCATGGTGGAGGCCAAGCCTGGGGCTGAGGGTTCCTGCAATACGTATCATTCACACTAGACTCAATGTTAGAGGAGGAAGTTAAGACAGTTATTTCCTGCAAATATTGGTGAATGTGTATGTGCATATGTGCTCTGCAGATTTTGGGCGGGTTTGCACTGTTAGTTCTTGGAAGCTCATTCATTCTTGATGGAAATTATCTCCGATAAGGTTATGACACTCCTCTCTCCATTTATTTTCAGTCCAGTATTTTCCCCAGTTTTGGAGAAAAATGTCACTTTTGCCACAGACTTTGCATACACCAGGGTGTAGTAGCAAAAACAAGCTAACATGCTGCAAGTAAGCTAAACAACAGGCTTTTGCTTTCTCTGCAGCTATCTCATGCAGATATTCCACACATAAGTTTCAAAAAACAGACAAAAATAACATCTGCAATTTGTCACCTTCCGGGGGCATACTCTGTGTATTATCCAAAACTACAGGGACCAGACATCAATATGTGGAAACGAGGCGTTAAGATTGAGGGCGTGTGTACCTCTTGTCCATCCTCACTCCAGCTGAGCTGAAAAGGTGAGCGCTCTGCTTTACTCCAGTTTTTACTCTGGTAGATTAAGGGGCATGCTGTGGGTTGGTGTAAAGCTTCAGCCATTCACAGAGCGCTGAGCAATGAGTGGGGGGTGAAGTTGTTGTTTGTGTATCCTTGCTGTAAGGATAATGATGTGATGAATGGAGAGAGGGAGAGAGTGGGAGAAAGAGAGATTTCAAGGCTAAAGCCTGGGGGGATGTCAGACAAACCTGTGTATGTGTAATAACCACGGAGGTTAAAATGCTACACCGGCACTAGAGATGGCTGCCAAATATTTTGACATCCACTCTACCTCCTCCGCACAGCTGTTGCTGAGGTTGAGGAAGAGAGGGATGATTTACTGCAGAGCGAGAGATGGATTAATGTGAGTGAGAGGAGGCAGAGACTAGAATGTGAAAGAGTGTGGGCAATGGAGGTGTTGATGTACAGTCAGTAAGAGAGATAGGGAGGGAAAGCCAGAGAAAGCTGCCTGTTTGCCTGCCTGCAATGCCTGCCTGTCTGTCTCCCTTGATTTCTTTCTCCCAGCGTTCTCTGCCTGCAGATGCGTCCAGAGTGCTATTTGTTTCAAGGTTGTTCTAAATGTGACTGATGTTTACAGCCAATGTGCTGTTTGCTTTGCTTTCCTTCACCACAGCTGAATGAGGAAAGTGTCATGCCATATTAAATGTTGCAGGAAAACGCACAGCACAAATAAAACAGATGGGCATTCCAGTATAACCTTATACAGGGGAAACTGTTTAATGGCATATTCAGATTTAAAAAAAAACAAAAAAAAAATTATATCCTTGTTGGCTTTTGAATGCTGCAACAAAACTCAGTTATGGGTTGCAAGATAGGTCACTTGATACACAGTGTTTATTACCAGTTGAAATAGGTGGGGAAATCACTTTGTGTGTGCTTTGTATGTATGTGTGTGTTGTCCCAATAACCCCCCCTGGGGTTGTATATATGGATTGTGTCTCTCATCTTCTTTTTTTATTCCGTTGCGTATGGATAAATAACTCCTGTTCCCTGTAGATTAGCCATGACCTTTCCACCCCGTCCATATGCACCTTGCAGGCCCTTACAATCCTTACCCAATGATTGTATTGTGAATCCTTCACAATAACAAATGTCAACTTCATTGATCGGCAATCTTTGCCCAAAATAACAGACAACTAAAATGGGATGGGTGGGTGGGTGAGGGTGTCAGTGTGGCCGCGGGGGTCCCCATGCTGTGCTGAAAACATATGTCGTGCGAGATTGCAGAGAAAATAGAAAACCTTACTCATTAACTTCAAGTCCACAGCCCCAAGATTTCATGGATTAATCAATGCTAACCTACTTTATCAAAGACACTTATCTTCCACATACAGAAATCTATGCATGTCCCTGGCCAAGAGGTCGATACCAGGAAATATTTTACATTGCCCACCCTTTTTTCCATCACTAATTCCTCTCTCTCCCTCGCTTTCCGTCATCTTCAGTCTGCGTTTCTTCTTTTGCCTAAATGTCCTTGGGATTGGAGCGTGTATGAAGAAGGGAACCCCATATCGGATAACTTATTGGTTCATTTTGCCCATCTCTTTCCAATAATGTGTAACATTACCAGTGTTATTAGATAGGAGATTAATGGTGCTTGGCCCTGCTCCTCCTCTCCAGGATGGGACATGGAGGAGAAAATAAAAGAGAGAGAGAGAGAGAGAGAGAGAGAGAGAGCGGGCAAGAGAGGGAAATGGGTGTGTGTGAACGTGTGAGTGAACCCTCTTTGACTCTGTAGTTCTTAATATCTGTAGTTAGATGGTCATTTCGTGGAGCTGACTGACAGACAGCAGGGCCTTCTCTATCTGTTCCCCCATCCCCCATCCCTCCTTCACCTCCATTGGGCTCCCTCCCTCTCTATCTCTCTATCTTCCTGAGTACTAGCGTTCAGCAGCCTTTGATCCTCCTCCTTCACATCAATCAATGCAGACAACAGAGAGAAGAGGCTGAGAGAGAGAAGGATGACTCCTCTTCCAATGCTTCAGGTGCTGTCTCTGCCATGTCAGGCAGAGGTCTGATGCTCTGTTTATTTATGCACCTATTTATGTATTTATTAGGCAGCGCTGCTCCCCTTCTGTGTTCCCGTTTTCCCCTCTCCGGGGCCCAAATAGGCAGTAGGCAGGAAGCTGTCATGTTATTTGATTTTATCAGGCCATAATGCCGTAAACACTGCTGATGTTAACAGCTGAACTGAATAGGAATGCCGTCTCCTTATCTCTACTGCAACTTGAATCTACGAGCATAGCTGCCATCCTCTACACATATGTGTCGCATGCATGCATTTTTACACCAAAGTACATCGCTACGATTTGTCACCCATAAGTTCGCAAAAAGCTGGTGAATACTTGTGCTTCAGCAGTTGCTCTCAGATTTGACCAAACGTTTAAGAAATGTCTCCCGGGTGGGTTCAATAGAGTATATGTGAGTTTGTATATATGCAAGTGAATTGGCGGTCTTATTCAGTTTATTTTCTGCCCATTCATTTCGGATTTTAGTGCTATCTTGGATGTAATATACTACTTTTTTATGGTTAAAACTGAATAACCCATGTCGCTGTCAAAGTTGCACCTGTGCTCATTTCCTCAGAAAATAAATAAATACAACAATTAAAAAAAAAAGGCTACATGAACATCCAGCCTGCAGAAAAGAAAAGCCTGTAATAAGGACCTTGATTGCAGCGCTGGTCTCGGCCCCATTACCCACCAGTGAGGATGATTGACAAATTATGCTAGGAAATTGTGAGAGTTGCTGCAAATTTACAAAAACTTGATATTCTCCCTTTCATTTCCTCTCAGCCCTCATCTGGTTTGCTGACTCCTCAGCTGGTGACTGAGTCAAAAGTAGTGCCATTAAATTCCTTGATGAGTTATTGCATATTTGCTCACTTGTAGGGAGTTTTTCCTGTCCAAATGGGTGGAGAATGATGCAAAGCGATGTTGTGAAAAAACTTGTTTTTCTAAGTTCTTTGGTAAATTTGATGCTATAATCTTAGGAATTACTTGTAATATTATATCAAATTCAGCGACTAGAATACTACCGGTGAAATTCAATGGGCGGATCACCCACGCATGGTCCAAGACGCGAGTACACTTGACACAAAAATTCCTGGAATCTTAGTCATGCTTCCCAAAAGACCAAAAAAAAAAAAAAATCTTATTATACATTCTGCACATTCACAAGTACTGATATCATCAGTTAACAAGGAACAGATGGTACAAAGTTTATAGTGTGAATGTTTTTAAATGGCTTACAAATATCTGTAGCTCATTAATAAACACCACTCAAAATATTATACATATATTATTACTATGAAATAAATGAAAGCCTTTGTGTTACGTGTAAAATAGCAAGCTGCAAATGTTGTGGCGTACTCCAGATGATACTCCAGGGCTTTTTTTTCAAGGTTGGCAAGTATGTGAGTGGATTTTCTATCTTCCTCTATATTCTAGCTCTCCTTGTACATTTGCCCATCTTTATTCCCTCCCTCTCCCCTTGCTCCCCTCTCTGCTTCCTCTCTCTTGTTGTATGGAGTAATAACTTGCTCATTATGAGGTGTAAGAAATATCTACTTAGAGATTATGCCAGATATAAAAAGCTCACAGGTGATGGGAGTCTGAACCTCTCTGCATCCCTAATGAGGCCCGGGGATTGCAAAGCACGCTCCGGAGAGACTGAACATCCTCCGCTAGCCCCGCGTGGAGGCCCAATTCAGCTTTGCATGAGACAACTCAGCCCAGCTCAGCCCAGCTCAGCTCAACTCAGCTCGGCTCAGTTCAGCTCTGCTTGACCTTGGTCTGTGTAATTAAAGTATTTACTGCAAGCTCATCTGCTCTTGGTCTGTCAGTCATTAGGGCTTAGGAGTTTTGTTGCGCTGTTGCCTTGATGTTTGGCCCCTGCACCCGAGCCTGCGCGCATCTACTCGCATCCTTTGCTCAGACCTGGTTACCTCACAGGAGCTCTGTTAACTGAGCGCACTACATCTCCTCTCATTTTTAATCCATCATTGTGCCTGTCAAGAACTGAGAAAAGTTTGCCAATTATATCCAAATACATACAGTATTTCTGTGTTTCATGCGCTGGGTTCAAGATTCAGGTTTATTTTTCAGGCCTCAGGCTTTATTTGATACAATCTCCTATTATTAACTATTGAAAACTTTTTTGGATGTCCTCGAAAGTTTTTGTTTTCTTTTTTTTATTTTTATAGAGTAATGAAACACAAAGTTGACTATATACTGTACGAAAAAAAGACAAGTGTAGTGATAAGATGGCTTTCCATTGTGCTGCTTGAATGAGTCAGTGGGCTCCCCTGAGCTACAAATGCGGCCCTGTAAATGGATGGAAGTGGCCATGAAGCTGAGTGACAATGTAGGGGGAGAAGAGGGAGGGCAGGCAGAGTGGGAGCACGGGAGGAGACAAGGAACATCTTTGCCCACCACAGGAACAGCGAAGGGCAAATGTTTGAATCATTTAAAACTCAGGAGACGCGGATCTGTTACATCGGCCAATGGCAACAGGGTCTGTCTGCTGGAGTGCATGGCACGCCTTGGGCCATCATTCCTGCTTTCTATCCCTCTATATCGCTGCTCCTCCATTGCTTACACTTAATTGCCCTGGAACAGGGAAAGGATAGGTAGCAGTCAGGAGGTGTAATGAAGGAGAAAAAAATAGACAGAGTAAGGAAATTGAGAAGTTTAAGGAGGAAAGAAAGGTGTCATGACGGAAAGAAGAAAAGTTGAGTAACACACACTCTTCTCTCTCTCTCTCTCAAACACACACACACTCACACACACACAGCAAACTACACCGGGCGAGTTTTCCTTTTTTAGGTATCTGGCAGCCTGTATTTGGTGTTTGTTACCCTTTTTGACCTGTGGGGACTATTAAATGTCACTTCACTTTAAAGTGTGCAAGAAAGACAACTTCACCCAACTTCGCAAAACCATTAAAGGTCAGACATTGCTGTGGTGACAACTACCACTCCCAAACACACACTGACACATAGACATTCCTCAAGAAAAACAAACATTCCGGCAGGAACTTGAGTTAACATTTAGCTCTCACACTTTCACTGCCTCTCTGTATCTTGGTACTTTCTGAAGACATCTTTTCTTTTCTCTCTTGTGGGGTTGAGTAGAGGTTTTGCCAATGGGTGTTTTCAACTTAAAGGCTTCTACTTGGGGTATTACATATTGATTGTGATGTTTTTATTATTTTTAGTAAAGCATTGTCTTTTGCTGGAAGCAAGAGGTGCTGTAACAGGAGGCATTTACAGGACACAACGTCACATCCATTACAGCTCCTGAGCTGATGAGAATTAATGCTCAATATTCAATAAGTGTGTGTATCTGTGTGTTTACATGCCTTTGCATATTGCTGCTTTCTTAAAATATTCTCCCAAGTCATTTTTTTCAAGGTTTTCAGAGTCTCCTCATAAGGAGTTGATTTAAGCCCCCCCCAAAAATTGCCAAAAATGACTTGGGCAATAATTTTTTTTAGAAGGTGAGGATATGCGATAATAAAATGGATGCGTGCATGTGTGTAGCTTGGCACCTACTTTTCAGTCATAGCACGGCAATTTGCTTGAATTTGTTTTCTTGGCCCTGAAGTCTTCATTAGGCAGTCATGAAGCACATGGAGACAGGGGGCTGCAAGGTTGCTATCCAGCAGGCCAAATGAAGATGTGGGCCTCAATTTAGAAACTCATGGGGGAACACGCGCGCACACACACACACACACACACACACACACACACACACACACACACACACACACACACACACACACACACACACACACACACTTGTCCATTCACCAGTGCATGCATGCACTTATAGACCCATATCGCACTGCTTCATTATTCTCGTGCTCACATTCTCAGTGAGTTTGTTTTTGTTTTGGGGGATTTTTTTTTCTTTACAGATGGAGGAGCTGTGAAATAGCAATTAAGCACAAAACAAAATGCAGAGTAACACAAAGGATCATTTACCAACTGCGATAACTTACCAAGAATGAGTTTTTTCAGTTGTCACTGGATGCCTGATGCTTCAATTTGATGAAAATGAACCTCATTTCATATTCATCCATGCTGATCATTAGAAGTATTCATACTAAGGATATCACTGAAGAGTGCATTTGATCACCTCACTACAAACAGTCCTCCCAGACAGCTTTGTTGTATCTTTCTTTGCCCATTAAGCTGTTCATTAAAGAACGGCCTTGTCTCAGCCTACGGGGTATGTATGTCTGTGTGTGTGCGTGCATTCAGGTGCATCGATGTGTGTATGTCGGGGGTAAGTGTGTGTATACCTTAATATGCTCTGTCAGTTTGGCTTTGTAGATTTCATGTGCTATATGTTTGCATATTCGCTCTATTATCCACGCTTTTGTGGCGCTGTGAGTTGGGATGCAGATTTGTTTTGTTGTCAAGGTTATTAAATGAAGAAATCAAGGTGAGTGTGTCTCAATCCAGACGCAAGGACATTGGGTGTGGGGGTGGAATCAGACACCCAGCTGGTACCTCTGAAATTTTAATTAGGCCCTCTCTTTATTTCCCCTCCAAAGCCAGACAATGTGGTTGAGTACTCAGACAATCAGTGCAACTATTTTCTCCCTCAGCATTACCTAAGCCAGCGATGGGATACTGGGGAGCTTTGGGATTGACTTAAAATGCAGCCCCCCCCCCCCCCCCCTCATCTTGGTCTACTCCCTATCCCCTTTGAAGCACATATGGTTTATTTTGGTAATAGTTCCACTGTGTGTTGCCATTATGGAGTATGTGGAGTGTGCAAAGAACACAAGTGTGTACTGTATTTAGTGTATTGGAAACATACACACAACAACGTGGAACTATGTCTTCTTGGTGCATATGACTCTCTCGCTATCTATCTATCTATCTATCTATCTATCTATATACTGTATATATATATATATATATATATATATATATATACACACACACACACACACATATATATACACACATTTACAAGGGGGTCGTGCTAGTTGGCTCCAGCATCTTGTTTTGTTGCAGTGCTGTTAAAACATTTATGAGATTTACAGTTACATGTTTCCCACAACTACTGAAGATATGCAGTATTTTACCTCGGTGCTTAAACAAAAAAACATCTTAAAGGAGGCTCAATTTACCATTTACCATTTAATGTCTTCAGTTGTTTAGAAAAGACCCCCACACTAAATATTAAATGTTTACACCACATCTGAGGTACGGAGAGTTGTCATAGTTACATTTTTACCACACGTCTGTCATGATATGACAGTTAGGTTGGTAACATGTTGGCCTATGTCTCACTCCTCATTGTCTACACTGTCAAATAAAACTATATCTTATGACTTAAAAAAAATTAGTGTGCTTATTGCCTTAAAATTTTAATACGCTGGAACCTGAGAAGACGAGTTGGGGGGATTTTGTTAGAAAACTATGTTTGTATTGAATCATTACAAAATTTCTTCAACTTCTCAAGTAATATCAAATTAAAGTTCAAAAGCAATCAGCATGCTTAATTTTTAAAAGTTGTATTTTTTTCTTTTCTTTGAAGTGCAGCAATCACTTTCTGGAGTTTTGCTTCTTGTTTATACCACATGATTTTCCCATCTCTCCTTGTGCCTGCCAGGGCCTCAGCTGCCCTTCATCATCACCTGTAACTCAGGCCCCACCTCCAACTGCTGGCTGTGATGGGGGAATTTAGACATTAGCTCATCATTTCCTGATGAAACGCGTATATGAAGAGATCGAATTATGTTCTGGTGTAGTAACATGGGTGAGTGGTGTGACTGAACTACACCTGTGGGGTCTAACTAGCTGTGTGGCTTTAAAAGGCTGGACTTGGGTTGGGTGGTGTAAGATATTTAGTAAAGGAGTCTGTTCCATTCTATATAGTATTTTTAGAGAGTAGGTGACCCCTATTTAATTCCTAAATTAGTTGATCCAACTGTCTGTCTAAATGATCGTGATCTGTCAAGTCAGTCCCTGATTTATGAGCTGATCACCAATTAGAACAAGCCTAGGCTGGACCCCTCGATGGGAATGGGTTTCATTTACATTGCATCTTCTCTGACTCGACGACACTCAAAGCCCCTCAGTGTGTTGTCTTGTTCACCCATTTACACACTTGATAGTGGAGGCTGCCATGCAAGGTGCTGGCCAGCTCATCAGGAACAGTTCAGTAGTGAACGTCATTTTAAGAGGCTAGAGATAGAAACATCTACTGTGTGTGTGTGTGTGTGTGTGTGTGTGTGTGTGTGTGTGTGTGTGCGCGTGTGTGTGTGTGTGCGTGCGTGCGTGCGCGCGTCTGTATGTGTCCCAAAACAAACATAACAAACAAACAAATATTGACGGCGCCAGTGTGATGCCATGTTATTGACAGTTGATCCTATTACACCTTTTCCCTATAGTAACCTTATAAAAGTCTTTTAGTCCTTATTGATCACTCCTCTGACCCACACATGCGCCTCAAGCCCACACAACATGGATCTTAGACACAGATAAAGTTGTCTTTGAAACATCTGTGGGATTACAATCCCATTTTAAACAGATATTGGTTCAGAGGGGCAGGAAAAGAGCTCTCACTTAAAAGGGAAAGAGGGGTAGAAGAAACAGGTTATCAAAAATGTACTTTTCATTTCACTACAGAGCTGCAAATCTGTATATTCACTGTTCTCCTTATGCATAGGTTTTCAGATGGAACTATTTTAACATATGAATTATTTACTCAATTTGAATCCACAAAACTTCTGTCCATAGAACCAAATTACAGCTTACCAAATATTTCATATTTTAAGACTAGACATAAATAAAATACACTCTCTAGATGAAAGACAACTTAGAGATTTTGATAGTGAAATCAATGCATCATCAAAGGCATCTCAGTCATGAATAAGTTATGACAAATAAACATGATTCAAAGGCAAGTCAACATAAAGAAGCATCGCAACCTTAAACAGAAAAGTTCACTCAAACGTGTCACAGACTGCCTATTAATAAAGAGGTGGTTTTTGAGTTTTGTCTAGTTTCATTCCCTCTGTTTTTGTTTTTTACATGTAGTGCCACTATTTGTCATTAGTTAGTTGTGTAAAATATATAAGGAGGGGGAAAATGTCTCAAGAATACATGACATGAACCGTTGATGTTTCTGAAACTATTTTAGGGAGGATTTATTCATTTGATTAAAGCAAAAGATGCAAAAGGTTCCTGCTTTGTGTATGTTAATCTCATTAGCAGAGTTCTACGGGAAGTGGGCAAGGCACAGTCCATTATTCATGGAAGTGTAATTATCTATGCTGTAGATAATTACTGCTGGTGACACCACAGATTCTATGGTGTCACCAGCAGCAGGAACCTACAGGTCTTGGTTTGTGTATCAGAACAATGGCTCGCTGGGTAATGAAGTGAACACACCTCTGGACCTCCCTCTGTTGCTTTTTGCTTCACTATTGTCCTCTGATGCAGTATATCTAGGTATACTGCATCAGTATATATGTACTACATGCAGTATATCTGAAGATCTATAGATATTCTGCATCCGTGGACGGCAGTGAGGCTCAACATGTTTAGATTCATGATTAGCACAACATATAACATATACAATAACATTTAAAATGTATAATAGAAAACTGCGTATTAAATACTAATAGGGATTAATAATCAAGAAGAGGTTGTGCTGGTTTGTTCCCCTCCAAACTAAGAATTTGCCTCTTTTTCTCAGTTTTTCAGAATTTCTTGGATCTTTTGGATTACACCTCCTTTGGGTGCTAGGAAATTGTGAGGACCAAGATATTTTACAAAAGTTATTGATGAAGTATTATGCATCAGCAGAAAAGTTACCAAGACTTGGTAGACTGGCTAGACTGTTTAAGTTGTGAGCTTTTAGTAATTAAATTGTCACATGCAGTTGTCTGAAGTGAACCTAGTAGTATTTGTTGTTAAAATGCAAAGTAATCACTTTGGTCCTCACTGTGCAACACAACCATTGTAGAGGCAGCAATTCATTGTATTATCATTTTACTGGACTACCACTGGATTATTTGACGAGTAAATTAAATGGCAACCCACAAAACAAATTCGTGCTGTGAAAAAAAAGCTGTGTATCACCAGTAACAGCCCAGCGTGGAAAAACTAGCTCCAAACTTGCTTTGGTTTTCTCAGGCGGTCTGAGCTGTGGGAAGTAGAAGGCGCTGCTGCTTGGATCTGCTCTGCCAGCAGCAGCATGAGCTGCAGGGGCACCACCACGAGCCTCAGTCAGTACTCTGCTGCAGGAAAATCAGTGATTTTTTTAAAGGGAATCTGTACTAAGAAATGGCGGTACAGCGGAGTACAAAAAAATCGGACCAAGTGTGAGCATGCTTTTCAACTTTGCTGTCAATTTAGGCCATGTTGGTTCCTCTCATGCTGTGATGTAACTCCTCCCAGCCCCCCACTCCCACATGTACCGTTGGATGTGGCAGCACAGTTTGATCACTCAGCTACTGGGGGTGTGGGGGGAGAGTTCCTTGCGCTGGACCATTACAACTCAACCCAAAAATGAAACTTTGGCCCACGGTGTAGTATCTTAAATTTGGAGAAGTTGTTTTTTTCATGATAAATTCACACATTTGTGATATATAACAGCTGATGATACATTCAGTCTGTCAGCCTGGTAGCAGACCGTATTATTTTACATTTTCTTATTGTTTTATGTATTTACACAAGAATTTAGTGTTTGTTTTCTCTTCATCTTATTTTCAGTATGAAGCTGCCGTCAACTGCAGTCATACTCTTGAATATAAAAAATAAAATGTAGGGGCTGGCTGACATTTTTGTTAACCTAAGCATTTCATTCATAGTGAGAGAAAGAGATGGTTACGACACATTTAAAGTCTTTGTGTACATTATTGTGAGTGCTCCATACAGATATTTGAGAGAAAGACAGAAAAGAGGCAACATAGAGCAGGAGAACAGCAGAAACACTCTCTCTTTCTCTGTCTCTCTCTCTCTGTGTCTCTCTCTGTGTCTCTCTCTCTCTCTGTGTCTCTCTCTCTCACTCTGGCCAGTATTTCAGTGTGTGTACAGACTTAGCAGCAGCTTCCACAGCAGCTGCTGGAGCAACGTTGGGGTCATTTACATATAAATGAATGTTGCCGATCACACGCTGCTGACCCCATTTATTTCCGCAGACAGACAGACAGGCAGGCAAGGCAAGCGCTAGCGAGTTGCCGAATTACTCCAAATTACCACATTTCCATCTCCACATCAGGCCTGTCAGGCCTGCAACCATCGTTCCAGCAGTTTTTTCCACTTCCCCTCCTCCTCAGCACACCCACCAGCAGGTATAGAGTGACTCTAATTGGTAATGGTGAATTTAAAGGACCTGTCAGTGGCTGTGGCTGTCACCACCCAGGACAGGACAGCACAGCAAAGAAACAACATATCACAGCACTGCATTGCACAGGAGTAACAGGCAGGTTAGCATAGCACTCAGTCGAGTAAACTTTGCACATTACAGTGTGGGAAAAAAAAAAAGGATCAGAATAATGGAGAACTGCACAGAATTAGAAACAACCTGCCTCATCAGGGAAATGTAAGTACAATCTGTGCTGCACTCAAATCTTTCACCTGCATATTTTCACTTTACCTTCACATTTTTCTTCTTTATCTCAATTTCTTCTTATATTTAAAACTAAAGTTGAGTCTTAAATCCATTCTCCCATATTCCCCTTTTCCTCCTTGATTATGTAATACTCCATTCCATATTCTCACGCCATTGGTTTTGTGAGAACATCCAGATTTGATTCCGGTGCATTACTCCCTACTAGCATCTTCATTTCACTCCTTCCCTCCGACATGCAACCACTCACACGCACATCTACACACACACGCACAAACAAACACACACACAAACACACACACTCATGCTACACACACTATAGCCTTAAGTATCACACTACTTTAAATCTCTAGGTTTTACAAGACAGATTAATGCTACAGGGCTGCATGATCTTAATGTGACAGCTGTGTCCTTTTCCAGGCGGCAGTACCCACACACACACACACACACACACACACACACACTCACTGTGCATCTCAGCACAAACAATAGTATTTTTTTCCTATTTTAAAAAGGTCTACGAACCCTTGCAGAAAAAGGCAGCAGAGATGGTGTTTGCCACAGCTGTATTTAGCTGGTAGTGCAGCGTCTCTTGCTACTTATTTGTCTCCTTCCTGTCTCATTCTTGGTTAGCCAAGCACGCACCCTTATTAGTTCATTAAAAGGAGTGTGCCGCTGCTGCCTCACTTGGGTATGAGCAAGGGAAAAAGACGAAAAGAAAAGGGAGAGAGAGTCAAAACACTGCTCTAATTACTCAAGATTGATGCATTCAGTGAACATCCCGGTGATCAGTGTTGTTTTTATTTGTTTAATGGTGGGACAGGGATCACAGGCTGGCTGACCCTCTGTGATCATTAACAGAATTAATGTAGGCAGAAACACACACAACTCCTCTCTGCTTACCTGGTCTAGGGGCGAGTGTCACCCTGCTGAATTTGGAATGCATTAATCTATTTCTCTGTGTGAATTTGTTTGCATGAAGTAACCAAACATCCATGCACGTTTTCAGTGACAAAACATGTATCACATGTTTGTTAATATCAAGTAAAAATACCGGTCACTTCTGAGGAGAATGATGAGATCTACCAAACCGTTAATAAAGTTCCAGCTCCAGTATAAAACAAGGGTAAATATAATTTTAAGAAAAGACTAGATTTTTATCTCTGCCAATCAGGTCATGTGATCACCAGTGTTGGACTCTTAGCAGGAGAATTCAAACTAGAATGGAGGATGATGGAATTTAGGTTAAAGACCAACTGATTTGACTTTGGATGATCATTTATCATTATTAAATGATTATTCAAATATTCTAAAATCATGGTGCTCCACCTGGGAAATAAGATAGCCCAACGCTTATTGAGTCCATTAAAACATTGATATCCTTACTAAGTTTAAAAAAAAAAAAGAATTTCCCCCCCTCTCTTTTTAGATTATATTTAAAGCAAAATAAATACTTTTGATTAAGTTATCTTAAATTGTCTTAAATTCTCAAGAATTGTGACCAAGACGTGTGTTGCACTGCAAAGTTTTCAATAAAAAATGTTCCGCTCACCTGAACCAATATACCGTTATGTGTCATAACTTAACATGTGCTGACACATTTTGCCCAATGTCAAGCAAGCTGTGTGGCTGTAAAAATTAGACTAACAAAGTAATACCAGAAAATACAGTTTATAGTTACTATCATCACATTTGACTTTAGGAAAATCCACTTTGGCCAGATTGTTTCTTTTTACTACTTTAATTTACATTTTCCCCCCTGTTTTTCAATGGAGATGTCTATTCTTATGCTTTATTTATCCTTAATGGAGTGAGTGTTAACTGCACATGGATACTGCCGTGGGTTTGGGTGAAGTTGGGGAAAAAAATAGAAGGCAGAGTTTAATGGAGTCAGGCGCTCAAAAAGATGGTAGTCTAATTTCATGGTAATTGATTAACATACTGTCATTATTTGCTGGGGATGTGTAAGCTGTCCCAGGGGCTGCCATGCTATGTCGTGGTGGGAGTGTGAAGTTGGGGCGGGGGGGGGGGGGGTGCATTAGGCTGAGTGTTACATGTTATTATAATACTACCATGGGCCAGAACCTTGGATTGATATCCACCTGACAGCAGATTGAGTTTCAGTCTTGGCACACACTTCCTAAAACTTGTGTCTCAAGCTGCAAGGGTTTAAGTGTGTATTTTGCAGAAACTTTAAAAGAGAGTGACAGGAAAGTGCCTACTATATGCTGGGTATGTGTGACACAGAGTAGAGAACACAGAGAGAGTGAGAGAGTAAAATATGCAAAGGTCTAAATCCTCTCTTCATCTTCATCAGGAGCTCTTAAGACTCTCTGAGACATGTTTCCTCTGGTGACCAAGATTTTCCCTGCACTCATCACTCATGCATACATCAGTGTGTGTATGTACAGTATGTATTTATAGTGGCTTAACAGCCACCTCAGCCTGCCTGTAAGTGGAATATAGGAAATGATTTGTGGTATAAATCATGGGTTTCACTTCTCTGCACTGCAGTGGGATGTCTGGGATTTTAATGAAGGCCAAAAATTGCTCTATATCTTTGAATTGAGAGGGAGAAGGAGTTTAAAAAATGCAAAGGGAAAAAAGGAAAGTGAATTAATGTATTTTAAAGGAGTGGCAACGACTGCAAGGGACCTGAGACTTTGAAAGGAGAGCAAGGAAGTTAAAGTAGCTGCTTTGCTTTTTGTGCAGGCTCTCAGTGAAGTTGACTCTGAAACTTAAATGTTCCTGATATCAGACACAGAGCAACAATCTCATCTTTTTCTGTTTTCTTTTGCATGCATCTGCACAAATCTACACACACACACACACACACACACACACACACACACACAAACACACACACACAGCAGTATATATAATGTGAAGCACGGAGACCTTGAAGGCATTGTAAAGTGCAACTGTCCTACTGTCCTACCTCAGGCTAACCCCAAAGCGGGCCTGCCGATGTAGTGTCAGCAATGACATTGGAATTCTATTAGCAGGTTATGCTAGGCCCTGGCCCCCTGCCCTGTAGTGAGACCTACCATTGATCTGTCATGGGAGATGGCCGCTCCCCGCTCCTCACTCCCATAGGGCTCAATTTGAACCTTTCCAAAAAACACGGCCGAACCCTCAGCTTGAAATCCACCTGGGGGGGGGGGGGGGGGGGGGGGAGAGAGAGAGAGAGAGAGAGAGAGAGAGAGAGAGAGAGAGAGAGGGGGGGGGGGGGAGCGCCAGCTCAAGGTCATGCGTGACACCAGTGTGCGCAGATAAAGACGACTGGGTATGGTCGACACCAACGATAATGGCCAGTGAAAAGTAAGGTTATTTGTTATCGATTCCCAATGAGGGAAATCACAGAGTCTATATAGTGCTGTTTATGGTTGGCCGAGTGTGTATATGTGTTTGTGTGTGTGTGTCCCAGGAGCTCAATGTGAGACAGAGAGAATTCTCTGAAGGACAAAAAAAGAAATGAAAGTCTCTCTTTCTCTTGCTCTTCTATTTTGAATGAGTTCATAGTGATCCATTTTCACAGGCTGCCTCATTTGTATTTTTACTGAATTACCCCGGATGCGCAACCTGAACCCACTTAAGCATGTCACTTAGCGTTTGTTGAAGTTAGCCAAGACAGGACCCTCATCAGGTTTCAATGAGGCTATGGCTAAGTGGTCACTTGTCATGTTTATTTCTTTTTTTTTCCCGGTTCACACATGATGCTACAGTATGTTTACAGTCCAAGCTGCTCAAGAGGAAATGAGACAATGCCTCAAACGGATATATGTGCTGAGGTAGGATTAGATTAAGATAACTTTACGCATTGGGTACATTGTAAAGAAAGGTTGAATATGCAAAGATGATCTTCTCTTATTGTAGAGGTATTTGAATAATCTTGAATAAAATGTGTTGACTTAAAGTAGAACAGTCTTTTAGACCCTTTTGACCTACACAGTAGGAAGCAATGCCAAAGAACACAGAGGTGTATGTGAATTAACAGTGTGACAGTACAAACAGAACAGAATATTTAAATTACCCCCACAGGCGACTCTCGGCTGTGCAGTGGCAGCAAGACACTTCCTGGTGCTGCTCCATCATTTTATATGTATGAAAATCTCTCACGGATCCATGATATACATTATAGATGAGGGCTCCCGCTCTGCACTCCAGTCACTGGAGCAGAATTTTCCATGATATGCATCCGCCCACCACCGTCACCCTCGCTGCCGCCCACTCCTCTCTTTCTCTCATCCATCCCTCCATTCACTTCTCCCTCCATCTGCCCTCACATTGGAGTGCTGTTTCATCCCTCAACAGCTCCCTTTCATCCCTCTCCAGCCTTTTGGTCTCTCATCATTTCATCCTTCCATAAGTCAAACCTTACATCTTCACTTCCACCCACCAACCCACCCACCATTCCCTCACTTATTACCCCCCCCCCCCGCACACACGCGCGCGCGCACACAGACACACACACACACACACACACACACACACACACACACACACACACACACACACACACACACACACCATACTGAGGAGCGGGCAAGCGAGGAACATGTCATGAGAAAAAGGTTGGAACCTGCTGGGTCTCCCCCCTGCAGTGCCACCATTCGTTGATTTGTCTCCTCTGGTTCCATATTGATTTTGTTTTAAACAAGGGAAAAATACCAGAAGAATGAGGGTTTTTTGTGTGTGTGTGTGTGTGTGTGTGTGTGTGTGTGTGTGTGTGCGTGCGCGCGCACGTGTGTGCGGAGGGGGGGGGGGGTAATGACAGTGTCGCCAAAGTGCTTCTATGTATCAAAGCAATGAGTTAGGTCCCAGGTGTAAACGGCATATTACCAGGAGGTTATCGGGTGAACTGAAAAAGAGGAAAGAAAAAGAAGAGATGGTGTGGAGATGGAGAGAGAGTTTGAGATTATTTAAAAATCTCTTTTTTATATTCCCACTCTTCACTTTGTGCTTGCTAAATGAGTTCTGGGGTTGGCGTAATGGCAAATGCATCTCATTCTATGTCATGGTACAGTTCCTGCCTTAAAATGATTCTCTGCTTAGTTCAATTTAAGTTGTGTGCAGAATAATCGATCTCTCCATTAATTCTACTTAGGCTGAGCTTCACAGTACAAGCCTGGGCCTGACTGGTCCACCAAGGCCAGCGCTGCTGAATGGCTGACCTTTACACGGCTCGGACTGCCATTGATTTTCAGCAGGACTTATTTCATGAACTGGGGTTTGGGACAGGACACTAAGATGAAGATGAACTATGAGGCAAAATCTGTTTCTTTGCGTCTTTCTGTTTTATCTGCTCTCCTATCTACTATTTATCTCTTTTTTTCCTCAACCCTCTTTTGGAATAATTTCTTTACACTGTACTGGCTGACTGTGGGTGGTACAGCCTGAGACCCCCCACCCAGAGCGAGGAGCCCATCCATGCCCTGCAGTGAGGTGGCATTCATATAGTATGCATGCTTCAATATCTGTACTTGGACTTGGTAGTATTGTATGTAGGCTACATTGTTAAGTTCGGATAGTTTTGTCTTTGACATGGCCCCATAACATTTTCAGTTAACAAATCATGCAAAACAGAGAATGTGAACAAGCCATTAGAGCTCCCGGGACTGCCCCGGAGCCAGAGAATTGAGAAAAACAATCCTGACCCCATGAAATGGCAGACAGATCAAGACTGCTGGGGTGAAGACAAGTGAAAGGACAGGGAGAATGCATCTCAAATGTCTCAAATGTAATTTCAGTAGGTTTAAAGGTCCTATATCGCAGTGTTAAACCTTTAAGTCAGTTGTTGGAAGACTGTGTTCAGATAAACACCATTAAAATTAATAAATAATACAAGCTGAGTCGAGGGTGGATGTGTAGGAGGCTTTTGAGTGTAATTCAGCTGCAGTTCATACAAAGTGCAGTGAGTCTCCCTCTCTCCCTCTGTCACTCTCTGTCTGTACTCTCTCCTCTTGGACTGCATTAGCTGCGTATCAGTGACTGTTGACTGTAAAAATCCTTTAAATTTTATACATACTCATGAATACATGCATGTGTACAAATGTCCCTGGATGGTGGGAGACACCGAGGGCAGTGAGGTCAAGGGCTTTCAAGAACATGGCTGGAGGAATGGAGGAGGATACAGTATGGGATGTGATGGCCCAATTTAATTCCCTCCTTTGGCTATACCCCGCTATTTTGTGCCTGGCAGTGCGGGGTAGGGTGTCTTCTTACTTTTGTGGATCGAGGAGAAGTGATCATCTCGCCCTGTGGATGACCCTCCACATGGCCTGAGTGGTAGAAGACAATCCTGGAATGCTTTGCAAATGGAGGCAATTGTGTTTCCATGTAATTGTTGAGCAAATTTTAAGCAAACTATATATATGTTGCAAAAAAAGCAATGCACATTAAAGACGTTTTCATCAACTGGATTGCAATGAATAAAACAAGCTACATAATGTCCCTATAAGACTGAGTTACAGCCAACTGTCTGCCTGGCTGTGGCTGGAACAAACTGTAGAATAAATGCGAAGAATCAGCAAAAAAACAAAACAAAACTGGATGATGATTTGAGGAAGAACCTTCAGCTTGCAACGGCAATGTTTGAGACTATCCGAAAGGCAACAGAGGCAGAAACAGGTGGTCAGTCATGCATTTTTAAGATTCACTATGTCAGAGCTTGTTCTAATGAGGTGTTTCCATCTCCCATTTTCAGCATTTACTCCTTTCCATTAAAATTGATAAACTTCTGAGCTCAAAATGAACATCAATTTATGAAAAATACACACAATCAAACAGCTTTGTGAGGGAGTGACCTGCCTGTTATATTTGCTCTAGGATGTGCAGGCCCAAAAATCTGTCGTGATGCAAGTAGCATCCCATTTCCTAGGCAGAAATTTCCTCTCTTTCCCCTTGTAGCTCCTTTTTGAATTGCCACTAAGCTGTCAAGTACACTCCAACATGAGGGTGAGGGCCAAGGGAATGGATTTAGGCACTAGTGTATATGATTAGTGTGAGTTACGGTATCAAAATGACATGGCCCCTTTCTCGCTGTTGGTTAGGATGGGAAATCTTTTGCTGAACTTCTCATCTGAACATAATTTTTGACCTAATCCAGAACAGATGTGCATTAATTTCTATTTTATTAAAAAGATCCATGATCCCAAAGATAACCCCAGGACTGCTGGAACCAATTTCAACATCTTGGAAATCAGTATAATGCATGTCACATGTCAAATACTTCATCTAACACCATTTATCCTGTAATGTGTTTCTCTGTCATGTGATCACAACTTTCCACCTGGATTCACCCGGGTATTGGACATCATGGCAGACAGACAGAGCAACAAAGAGGGATCCAGTTGAACTGTAAAGGCTTGCATCATAAGGCAGGATGTTAATAATGGTCACATTATGAGTCAACTTCATTCATTTCCGAGGGAATCAAAATTAGGACACAACATACATGTAAGCAGACATCCACTCACCCACACTAAACCCTACCCAAGGCGAAGAAAGGAAGTTGGCAGAGACACTTCCAATGTGTTTTCCGTTCCAGTGCTTCGTGTTCTCAAGTGGGCTCGGAGGCAGAGTGGCCATATAGCAACCAAAGGGTTGCTGGTTCGATCCTCACTTCCCCCGGGGACCATGTCAAAATATCTTTGAGCAAGATACTGAGCCCATAACTGCTCCTGATGGCCCTGCGACAGACTGGCGACCCATCCAGGGTGTAGCCCCCCAATGTCAGCTGGGATAGGCTCCACCCCCCACCACACACACACCCTTAACGGATAAGCGGCATAGAAAATGCATGCATGGATGGATGCATCTTGTTCTCACTTCATCAGAGTGTGTTTATGCACATTGGGGGACATGGTGAGAGGTCAGGCCTGTGGTGCTTGTAAGGTCCTCAGGTTCTCCGCATGGCAAGGTGGAACTAGACACAGGGAGTGAGGTTTTTAAATTCCTTTACCTAACTTGAGGCTTGCAAGAATGGAAGTCTGGCTTGTCCCCCTTTGTTTGATGCTGCATGCACTTATACACAAGCAGGACTTTCTCAGAGTGTTGGGATGAAACATGAGTAGGGTTTACAGCCAAGGGCTGGTGTAGGGGGAGAATGATGGAACCAGCAGACGTCGCAGGTGACAGAATACTGTGTGTGTGTGTGTGTGTGTGTGTGTGTGTGAGTGGGGGGGGGCATGGGATATTGATATGCTGGGAATGAGGCTTGGAGCAGATGGACAGAGCAGGTTGGCCCTGTCGATCCTGTGAGCTCCAGCTCCTTCTTACAATCCCCCCTTTGATGGACGTCACGCACACATACACACGCACACACTTGAAAATGTTCCTATAAAATAACAAATGGTTGATCATCTTAATAAGCAGTGTGTCATACTGTTCTGTAGCTATAGCAGATGTGACTGTTTAATGAGACTGAATAGAGAAGTCGTCTTGTGCTGTGTAATAGTCGAGAGCAGCATTTGGTAAAGAAAGTGCAGACTTAATGGATATCAACAGTGAAAGGAGGGAAAAGAGAAAGGGGAGAGTCACTTTTCATTTTGACATTATGCCTTTTTTTAAGATTTGCGTTGTTTATCTCTCTTCCTGGCACCTCTCAGACCTCTCTACTCCCCACCATTTCCTTCCCTCCTTCCATCTATCTCTATCCTCCTCATCCTCTGAGGTGGCATTGTGGTAGGGGTAGAAAATTGCAAGTGTTGGTGAATTGCTAATAGGCAATCATGGTGGCTAGGACAAGGGTGCCTACTGGAGGTCTAGGGACTGTTAAGGAAATGTCAACTCGGCATAGGTATGGCCAGAATTATGAGTCAGTGGGCAGGCAACACTTCTTGGCTTCTATTGGTCAGGGCAGCAGGCCGTAATCTGTCACAATCCTGGAGTTGCTGTGACAGCAGTGGGAGCATTCTGGGCTCAACTCAGAGGGTAAAGGAAACATGCAGCTAAGGCTGAGTGTGTGTGTGTGTATGTGTGTGTGTGTGTGTGTGTGTGTGTGTGTGTGCGTGTGCGCGCGCGCGCACGTGCGTGTATATGTGAACAAGTACCAAAAACAACATGAATCTCTCACAGTCTTAGCTGAAGTCATGTTTAAGAGTTTCCTTTAGACATGTCATCATGTTACACCCTTTAAACACATTTGAATTAGGGACCATATTTCTGTTAATCACAGTATGATTCTATTTCAATACTATGCTCAATGATTTTATGATGATATAGCCATCCTGCAACAGTCAATAAATAACATCATCCCCAAAAAAGGCAAAAGGTGGGAATTAAATCTATTGTGGTTACAGTTTCACTGTACTGAACTGTGATGGCGCAAGATACAACAAAAAGGATAGTTTTAGCCATAATTTATACATGGACACCCAATATATTTTATTTGATTCATGTAAAACAGCCACTATTTGAAGGCCACATTGTCAGACAGCTGAACAACTTTTGACTTAAATGTTTAAAAGATGCAAAACCTTTCAATGAGTAACAACCAACTTGCTTTACATGTATGTAAACCAGTTGTGCCTTGAATGTGCAATTTGTGAGGGTTGTAATACCTTGTATTACCACTTGTGATAAAGAGACGATAGTGAGTCTCTGTAGCATGAAGGATCTGTAGTTCTCCTCCAATGTCTCTCTTTCGTAACCTAGCAAAATGATCTCTGTAGCACTGTACCAGGAGTCTTTGCATACAGTATACTCAAGAAATCACTCTCTGAAGCTCCTCACCAGGCGGCAGAGGGAAACACGCAAGCCCCTTTGAGTTTTATCACGTGACATGGCGAGTGAACAGTTGTCTAGAGGGGCAAACTTTTCAAGGAAACATTTCAGCTGCAGCTATCTAATTCTTTCAGTCACTAACCAAAGCTTGCAACCGTTAGGTGAGTGTTTGGATGTATGTCGAGCTGTAAATTGAGTTTCACCACAAAAAAAAAGAAAGGGAGCAAACGCACGCTGCAGAGACTCATCGATTTGCCCGTACCGGGATGAATGGTATAGGAGGGAAAGATAGCACACACTTAGATACAGAAGTTTTAATGTGTTCCAACAATGACATTTCAGCCATTTCTGGTCTTGCTGCACAAAATGGAGACACTGGTTATATACAAGGAGACACTCCTGTAGCTGATCACCGCAGCCAGACACACCTGGATCTAAGGAAAAAGCATAATTCATTGAGGGTTGTAGAAGTGAATTCAATATTGTTTTGGTACTAAAAAGAAGTACAATGATTTTAAATGCTCGAATGAAATCATATCATAAAATAACCTGCAGAATGTGAAATCCAATAGTAAACCAGGATTAATGTTGTCAGCCTGATTTGGGGGGAAAAAAACATCAATAATAAATAGAGTGTCATCAATTTGTGCCACAAAATTTAGCTTTTAGCATTTCTATTTCCTGCATGACCCCGGAACTTCTGATCGTATGCTACCCCCTGTTGATTTGGGAAATATGTATTACCAGCTTATTAAAATCTGCTCCAAATTGCACCTTTATTCATTATGCACATTACAGGACTTAAAAAATTAGCTTCTTTTTTTTTTAAGTGTGACGATAACAGACAAAATGAAATACGCAACAGAGCTATAACAGTCAATTCTTAAGAATGTATGAACCGTACGATTTAGGATGCAGGACCACACAAACCATTTCTGAGTGGTGATTGTAAGAACCTCAGATGTAAACAAAGATGGAGGCAGACACTGTTTCAGCATGGCTTATATACTTTGTGTGAGCTACAAAATGAAGGTGTACAGTCTCAAACAGGGCGAGTGCAAGCTGGTGCTACAAGCTAACCTCACCTTTTTCACACTGAAATTGTGGAGCCTACAATTCAGTTTATGAAATTAAGATTATTTTGTTTGCCCTCCCACATTACAGGATAATTGAGGCAGATATCTTGTACAAAACATTCATATTGGGTCCAGAGTGAACGGGCATATTTCAAATGATATACTTTATTAGTTCTGAGGTAAATGTGACGATCATGATATGGATTTCAGGTCACATCACGGAGGCCTAGGTGAGCACATGTAATAGTGTGCTTGCATGTTCACATGCTGTGTGTGATATTGTACACCATGATCTTCAAAGCAAATATCAAGGCAGTAGCTAGATAGGGAACACGCCGTCAGTGCATAAGGGCACCTTTAAGCATTAAAGCCTCTCACAACTCCAGATCTGTAATTCTGTCACGGAACATATCCTCTGCCATTTCGTTACTTCCTGCTCGCTCTGGACCCTCGCTGTGGTGCATGCTGGGATGGGCATGATGTTGCCCTTCTGAAGCCACTGGGTTGGGTCTGTCATCATGATCTTATCTTTCTAAGGACAGTTCCTCAAAATGAACTGAAGAGCGTAAACCACATCAAACAGCAAGTAGAATAAGAGAGAGAGAGAGTGAGAGAGAGAGAGAGAGAATGTCAGTGTGTGTGTGGGAGAGTTGTGAGCCCACCAAAAGCTTAAGCCTCCAGTGTGCTGTGCAGATAAGATTCATTAGATAGGTTGGTAAATGCAAGAGAGAGGCAGAGTGAGGCCGACTTGGAGAGAAGGAGAGAGAGAGAGATTGAGCTTGCTGCTGCTCCAGCATTTGTTGACACAGATTTACAATGAGTCTCCCACTGCTTCACGCATTACAGTAACACACCATGTCAATAGCTCTCTGGGCTTGAAAAGCATCCCTGCCAAAGATGTCTGGGAGTGATGCCCTTCCCCTGATAACCAAAGTGTGGCTCATAAATCAGAAAGTGGAGGAGAAGGTGGGGCAGGAAAGAGTGAGAGAGAGAAAAAGGATTTCTTTTGTCTTCTCTTGCTTCTTATTAATAAATCTCAACCCACAGTTCTCATCTTCTTTAGCATCTTTTCATTAGTTTTCCCCTCTCGCTGTCACTTCTCTAAGATCCTTTCCTCCCTCTCCCCCATCTTTCACACTCCTCTCTCCCTCTGTTTCTCTTTATCTCTTGGACGCCCTGCTACAGGCTCAGTAGGACAGGATTTAGGCATTAGCTCAATCCCCCTATCTACTCCCCCTCATGATTGCACACTGTTTCTGTCACCCACATACCCTAGTCCACTGCACAAGTCTTGTAGGACTCTTATACAAATGCTGGTAGAGAGCTTATACTCCACAAGACAGGACGCCATGATCAAGCGAGACAGCGAGAGCGAATGACTGCGACAGTGCAGAGGGATGGGCTTGATAAGCAAATATAGAGGTGGATGATGAGATTTATGATGGTAGTTTCCCTTAATCAGACTACACAGAAGTAATAAAGAGTTTGAGGAGAACCAACATGCCACTCTGTCTGCTGAGTCATGGGGCGCCACAAATGAGGTGCTTTTGATTGTGACATTCACCTTCATGAAATCTTGATGAGAGCTGAGGTCTGCTGTCTGTGTAATGAGGGCTGGAGCAGTCAGACAGCTGGCCAACCACTTCAGCTAGTAAAAAATCATAATAGAGAAGGCTGGGAAACGTTTTGGAGAGCACATTTGGAAAGTAGATGGACTTCAGGCTGTTTCTTGGAGGCAGTTAGTGCTTTGGGGGAAGAGATAAACAGGAACTTGGATGGCATCAGACAACAGAAGGTCTAATGGTCTTAATCAAGGATGTTGTAGTGGGTGCTAGTAATGATACCACCGATGGCACATGTTTGTGAGTTAGCCGTGGCCTTATTGCTAATTGGCGGATTACAAGAACTACTCACTGTAACAGATGGCTATCAACAGTTTTGTTCAGAAAGAAGCCATTCAGCGCCTACTTACACAAAATAACTGAAAATCAAAGTAGCACTTTCTATACAAGAGCAAGCATCTTCACACAATCTCCAGACCCTAGATGGCAATATTCAAAATGGATATATGACTATGGAATAGTAACTTTTCTTATGTGTACCGTCGATACGGACTAGCTGAGGTCTGCAGGTGTCTGTCAGTCCATGTCAGCGCTTCAAGCTCTAAATCCTGTTGGTTCTGATAGGAATCCCAAAGCTTATAATAGCTGCCATCTCCTCAGCATTGACTGATACTCCTTATCAGGACCACCACACTGCTGCCGCCAGCATATTTTCACATGTGGGTAAATTATAAATCACTGGCACAAACATTCTCCCACATGAATTCAAGCACACATATGTACACTCAGTGTAGAGATGAGTGACGAAATAGAGGGAAAACATGAATTAATGAGTTGGAGAAACAGGCTGATAATGCAGCTTTGCAGAGGGCGCATGTGGATGGTCCAAGGGGTCAGTGAATGGCTTAATGAGTGCGCTACGGCCTTCACAGCTAAACCCATTGGGAGATTTTAGGCTGCTTGACAGTGCTGTCCTTCACCATCATCAAAATATTGTTTATGAAGAAAGGTGTTCTTCCTGTTTTGTTTTGTTTTTGTTTTACTTTGTTCATTCACCTGTATTTACACACATGATGCAGCTGCACCAATGGTCATATTTGTTCAAAAGTGAAGATCAGTGCTGTTAATGCTGATGCTACTTTTTGTGGTTATGGAGGCTAATGCGTAAGAGACACGCTCATCCAGCAGTGGGACAAGGGAGCCCAGATATTGGGGTAAGGCTGGCAGCCCTTGGGTGTTGTTGGACAGGTCTTCAGTCCTCCTCTGTTGTTTGGTTGGTGTGATGTATTGAGTGCCAGCACTCCAGGTTGGCTGGGGTTTATGTCAGGCATTGGTGTAGTGCATCTAGCATTGCTGAATTATCCATTGTTAGCTTGGTAGGGTAGGCATGAAAATGCTGTGCCCTTACCAGAGGAGGTGTTATTATTTTTTTTTCCACTTCTGCCTTAAAGCAGATGGAGTTAGACATGGAAAGAGAGTCAGTGTGAGAGATTTATTCAGTTGTCCCTAGACAGGGCAAGGATCTTTTGGAGACATTGTTAGTGGCCTCCAAAGATGGTGTGCTGTCTATAAAGGGTCCATGTTCCTGCTCTATAGGGTAGCTTGGACTGTGTATGGTGTCATGGTGTGAATATTCTAGTTTCTATTTTTACACAAATGTGACATCTGTGTGTGTGTGTGTGTGTGTGTGTGTGTGTGTCTGTGTGTGTGTTGAAGAGTGTTTAAAAGCCTTGAACCAAATACAATGGCAAGTAAAGTCTTAACTCTTAATTTGTAATGTAATTATTGTGAAGGAACAGTTCTTATGATTGTAGTGACAGTTTGTCTGTGTTGCTCCTAACCATCACTCCCAGTCTCCTTCCCACTGTATACAGTGGATTTATTAGCAGAGGCTGGGTCCCCTGGACGGTTGCAACTCAGCAGTGGCTCAGATCAATAATTGGAAATATTAATTATATCAGCAGAGACGGCCCAGTCAGAAGGAGGCTTTTTATGCCCCTGTTACAGAAGAGTGCAGCTTGAGCATTGATGGTCCACTAATACGTATTAATGATCCCGAGACAAGCTTTACTTTATGCTGAAGTTGAGTGAAAGCCAGGAGAAATCACATATATTACATAATTATTTTATTGCAAACAGTCTGAGTAAGTGCTGTTGCATAACTGTTGTAAACCGACTTTAACTGTAGAGAGATGAGCTTCTGCATAACCCAGAACATGATTCATCACTGCGATTTTACATCTACTGCTTCTCCCTGTTATGGAGGGTCATTTTTTTGATAATATGAAAGTTAAAAGCAAGCTTGGAATTGGACCAGGTCTTTGAAAGCCTTTTCCAAAGCAGTATTATTGTCTTGCTACTGGCCTTTTCGGCAGTTTCAGCAGTGCAGTGTCTGGGACTCTGAACTACTCAATCCCACTAAACTCCACTAGTCATGAAGTCATTATTCTCATAGAAAGCGCCAACAGTAGTCTCTGAATCCCCCTCACTGCTGCAATAACAGGCCGGGCTACAGCTCCTTGACTCGTTTGGTATGATTTGAAATCAGTGGATCGTCTTTTGGCTATTTGGGTCATTTTTGCAGTGTCATTTTTCGAGTCGAGCACAAGTTCAAACTTTTGGTAGTATGTTAATATCAGAGGAAGCTTTCTGTATTTGCCCATATGTTTCTCTGACAGTGGCGTATCCAATTCCAGCCAAAGATTATCACTTTAGAAAGTAGCTGACAAACACAGAGACAAACTAAGAGGCCTTTATATATATATATATATATATATATATATTCTGAGCCTATGCACACTACATTATATACTGTTGGCCAGAGGGTTTCTGTCTCACACTTTATATAAAACAGCAGCATACTAGTGCTAAGAGCTTTAATTCAACTGACTGGAGGCTTAACTGAGCAAATGAGGCGGCTCAATGAAAGCATATGGAACTATAGATTTTTCGTAGCCCTCAGAGCAGCACAGATTGTAGTGGGAGAAAGAAAGAGACTGAAGTTTGCACTGTAAGTCCCACATAAGATTGGTAACTAATTTGAAGATTATAAAGCCACTGAGTTGTTGTGGGCCAAGGAAAGAGAGCAAAATGAGCTCTGCTACTGCATGAACTGATAAGTTTTATACTTCTTTTTTGATTTGCTTTCTATATATTTGTTCATATATATATATATATATATATATATATATATATATATATATATATATATATATATACAGACAAATTACTTTCAGTAGCTTTAACACTATTTTATCACTTTGCTATTTGGCCAATCAATAATTGATGTTCCGCAGAAAGCAAACAGTACATTTCAAGAAGGGCGCCAAAGGCAAGCAGGAGGTTGATTTGTATATAGACAGTGTGTTTTGAGCAAAGTTTTGCTTTTCTTTGTCAGCACAAAGTGACACACACTAAGACGGAGATAAGAGCAATAGAGCTTTACCTCTACATCTGCTGAATCTCTCTCTCCCTCTTCCATCCCTTGTTTTGTCTAATGATATGATAGGATATTGAAAGGGAGTTTTTCTTTGGCTTAGTGTTGCTACATTGGTAGTAAATATACTGTTTGCACATTCAAATGCAAATAAAACAAACTATAAACAAGCACATTACACTTTGTGCTATACTGTACAAAACCCAGTCTTGTAAATGGATTCCTATACCTCGGCCAAGGCTAAGACCGTTTCCTTTTTTTTTCAGAGCTTAATTGAGGAAGACACAAATGAGTTGTAAAAGAAACATAATAGGGTCTTCGCCAGAAGTACCTTCTGGCTCAGGCCCTAATGATTGAGTTGACATTCCTTCGCTCTATACTGTCTACTGGAAGGTAAAAGCTGGTATTCAGAGTGGAGGAGGTGGGTTTCTTTACAAATAGACTGAAGGAACCGGTGCTCTTTCTTCCCTATAACTTTCACCACGGTCTGAACATGACGAGTAAGCCTGTATTTCTACTGGACTGACATATTAGCATGTTACCATACCATGCCTGTGTCCCAAAGCGGATCAGAATGTCCAAGACTGCCTGAAAGAACAGATACAGCCCTTACTAGTCATCTCCATACACTTTTTAACGTTCTTAAAAAGTGCTGCTTCCTTGCTGGAGTCCAGAGCACAGGTTGTCAACATGAACTCAGGTAAACATGTCAATACAAATACCAAGATACTTGTTAAATCCATCCTTGGCAGCTTGAGTGTTCTGGATAATCATGTCTCACCCTTTCCTTCCCAGTCACTCCCTTAGTGCAATCAATAGAGAAATATAAAACATCATAAAAGACATGATTTAAAGAGCAAAGGCAGTAATGTTTTCATTTGATGGTGAGTATATCGGAAGGCTACAAGCTCCCACAAAGGACAAAGTGAAAACACGACAGTATCTGGAGTTAATGAATGGTCTCCTTGGCAACAGCAGTGCTGAATACATTTTACTTGGGGTTGTCATGTCTGTGCATGTGTAAGAATAAATAAATGCAAATGCTATTTAGAGAGTAGACTTAATTTTATTTGAGCGAGTGAGACAATTTCCTCAAACCTGCAGTGTGGACAACCTCCGATAGAATAATTACAGAAACACGGATGTGATGATTTCTGCCTTCACCCCCACCTCCACCATTACCCAGAAGCACTTTCTTCAAATCTTCTCATCCAAATAATGGTACTGGCCAACAAACATCAAGTGATATATTCTTATAACTGCAGTTCTACCATTTTTTTTAATTTATTTTTTTACAAATACCAACATGTCTGAGAAGAGAGTGCTGAGGTGCACTGAAACCATCCACTCCATAAACTGATGAATTTTATGCTGTTTTTTTTTTCATCATTAGCCGCTGCAGTCATGCCCTTGATATTTTTTCGTGCTTCTGTCAATGTATTTGATGCGCATTTTGAAGTATTCCATTAAAATGTTTGAAAAAACTTTGCTGGAAATGTTTTTGCACTGGCTAAAGGTGAGGGTTTTTTTTTTCCTTCGTTTTTTTTTTTTTTAAAGAGTAAATGCACAAAGTTTTAGATGGAAACCCCTATTTTGAATTAACTCTGATGTAGCAGAACTGTAACTCATGTGACTCAACAGCTGTTCCCGCTGCTGTCATCTTACCAAACTTTGTCCAACACTAGCTGGCACACAGGAGCAATTTCGGCTTGTCGAACTGAAGGTAATTCCTCTTGGCCTTGCACCATACAGTATAAGCTCTTCTTTTGTTCGTTAAAAGCCACAGCCATCCATAACCACCATATCCTGGCAGCATTACGCAGCCTTTTCACTGCAGAACAGTCGATGCAAACCCAGCGAAGACACTTTTTTTTTTTTGTGAGGTAACCACAGTATAGTCAGAATTATCTGATGATTTAATGGAAACCCAATTACTGTTGCTCCTCCCTTTACCTCTGGGAAAGCAGTCATTGCTGGTTTATCTATAACTTATCACTACCGACGCACCAGTGTGGGACTATCTCACCAGAAAGCTTATTTAGAAGTTCCGCATTGTGACCTATGGACAGATTTATCCGGCGGTGATGGGCTTGATCAGCATCGTTGTCGGGAAGGACTGGAATGTAACGCACATCCACTCACTTGTCCAACGCTACAGCTTTAAGAGAGGTGTAACAAACTAAAATCATCAGTAGTGTCTTTTCAGCCAAAAATACATTGCTCTTGGGCACATAAATAGCCCATTAAGCTGGCATAATGGAGACCGAACAGTAAGCTTTAGAGAGAGCTGCCTCCCACACACCCAGTAAAGACAGCTGAGATCTAGCACGGTAGAGAAGCCACAGCCGCGGATTTGGCCTCCTCCGTCAGCCAGTTGAACAAAAGTCAACTGGCAGCATGGATGCATCTTTTGTCCGTTTGACATTTCAAAGGCAAATTCAAAGATTTCCCGTGTGGTTGTGAAGGAGCAGAGGGTTTTAAAAGTCGTGTGAATTTGTCTTGTGGATGTGCCCCCCCCCCCACACACACACACACACACACACATTTGGAGGAGTTTCTGTCTCAGCTTGCTTTGAACACGTGTGTGATACTGTCGCGGGTGACTCTAAAATCTATCCGTACAAGCCTCTGAGCAGTGTGCCCTGTGGCTTGGCATTAGCATACTTTAGTTGCTCTGCTCCTGTTGTACAAGTAAAAGAAAGCAGTGGTAGATGGGGAGGGAGACGCATAGGGAAGCAGTGAAGAAACCAGGAGTTAAAACCTCCACCTCAAGCATAACATCCTCCCTGTTTTCCTACAAAGACTTAGCCGCTGCTAGTTATTATTTACGATGGGTAAATTTATGGAATAATTTCAGCGAGGGAAGGTTACTCACTTCCTCAAGGTGAAAATGGATACGTTTAGCACTTAATGAATCAGGCCTGGGCCTCTCCCCCATATATCAGCATGTTATTAAGACATTTTAAAATCCCATTATGGTGTTTCTCCTTGAACATGTCATGCTTTTATTGGACTGCCCTGTCTTTAAATCTGACCTTTTCAGCCCTGCTGCAGAATTGAACAGAAGAAAGATACAGGACAGGCCAATCGAACAAAATATACAAATGTAGGTATAAAAGCATCAGTGCCAGTCGGTTTTTCACTGGTTTGACTCAGTTGCCTGATAATGCTGAATGGTTTCAAGCAGTAAGAAAAAAAGAAAAAAAAAAGCTTAAAAAGCAGCTTGGAATGGTTCAATATAAATGGCTGTGTGGTGGTAAGTGTTAGAGTAATCCTGTTATCAGTTCGTGACACTTTTTTATTAAGATGTGTGTGTTTTATTGTTAAATCTATTTGTTTTGGAGTGAATTATTGGAGGAGAAGCAAGGGCATCTGATCCGAGAATATGAAGGTTGAGAGCTGTATGCTCTGCTACAGGACGACGACGCATACACACAGTATGTACGTGATATAAGTTTGGGTGTGCATTCAGATCGAACACACGTCAAGTCACACTCTAAAACGGCGCCGGTGGGAGTGGCTATTTTTACAGGTGACCTCTAATAAAGCACTCATTTAGGAACACAGGTACGGCAAATTTAAGTAAAAAATAATGCATCTATTGTAGCACAGCACATAGGAACGTGCAATGAGGGGGCAGGTATCAGTTAACAACCCAGTCTCTTTCTTGCCATTCGTGCCAGACAATATCATGATAGTATCTGTATATCATATTGAATATATTATATCTGAACATGGCACTATTTTCTTTGCTTTTTTTAACCCTTTCAAAGATGAACCATCAAATAATGGCTGAAAATTACATTTTAAACTGTATTGTATCCTTTCTGATGCAGCTTGATATTTTTTGTTATTTATCCCTCACATTATGTTGTTATCAAACAAACTAGAAACACACAGATCACAACTACACAAGAAAGTGATCTCAGTTGTGATTAAGATGTCTAAGACGCTTGGGTGTGCTGCATGACCGCAGACGTATAATATAATTTACAAAAGGCACATGACAATTTTAGCTGTTTCAAGTTTTGCGCATAACCTCTAAGCCATTTTAAACCAGATTAGATTAGAAGACAATAGAATAGAACAGAAAATCTTTATTCATTCCCTAGGGGAAATTCACATGTCCATCAGCTCACATAAAACAACAACAAATGTCTCACTCCCATGATGGATAGTTTAATGAGGATTATTTATCAAAGATTTCATTTTGTTAGGATTTCGTGAAAGAGCCATTTGTATTTCCTGTGTCAGTGCCCCAACACCAATATTGCTAACTGATACATTCTGATAAAGCTTACAAATATGAAACCTTTAAACCTTTTTATCTAATAATGTGCAATGGATTACTAGCCTTCCCTTTTTTCTGCACTGAAAGGGACAATAATACAATAATAATAATATAATAATAATAATAATACAATGCAGTGAAGTCGGTCTATGAACACCTGTGTCCATGCCTTAATTCAAATGGAACCCTTTCAGTAAATGTAGATGGCAGTTTTTTTTTAACATGCAAAGGACTAGTAAATCTGGCCTATATGGTAAAACATGGCTACATCTTTCAAACTTCTTCTCCAAACAAATCAAGCCCATGTTAAGTGAAATTGTTGAGGTTGAACAACAATAATGAAAAAAGGGAGCTAAAATTGGGAAAGGAGGCGAGCGTGACACAAAGCCTGTGATGACAGAGGCATCTAATCCAGGCAATGCCATTCTTATCAGGGTCCAGTGGATTAGAGTGAGCCTCCTAACCAGAGAATCCTTCCCGGCCAGACACTCTCCACAGCCCAAGGGCCTGGATCAATAGGCCTGCATTGATCTCTCTCCTCCTGTGGCTGGATTCACCTTTATTAGGAGTGCCTCTGCCCCTCTCACTAAGACACACATATGCAGCCTTGTAACCTCTCAGACCACCTCACTCACACACACAGACACACACAGACACACGCACACACAAACACACACACACACACACACACAAATCCTCCATGAATCAGAGTTGATGCTGTTTTGTTTACATTGAATAACAGCTTGGAGGAAACACTCTAGTGTCAGGTCAACTTAGCTGCATGACAGTGTTCTGGTTTCCTCTCCAGCCAAAGAGCCTTTGATCAGTATTAGTATGGGAGAGAGGACCCTGACACCTCTGGCTTGTGGCCTCTTGTTGTAGCCACGACAGCTCCGGTTGCCAGCGCTAACCTCCTCTGTTGCTCTTTCTTCTCTTTCTCTCCCTCTCTCTCTTCCAGATGACTCGCCCCATCCAGGTGAAACCGGCCGACAGCGAGAGCCGTGGAGGTAGTTGTCTTCTTTTCGTCATCATTTATGCATGTCCCCATTTCATCTGGCTTATCTAAGCTATTTCTTTGGGAATGCAGCGTTATTTAATGCTACATTTTTTTATACTATTGCCGTTCCAATATATTCAACACTTATAGATTTTAAAAAATCATTATGAACAGGGGTGCACATAAGCGGGCCGCATGCGCGCATGCGTAAGGAACCTGGACAAATGCGCTCGACTTCAAAGGCTTTTATACGCTTTTGCGTACCGACTGCTACCGACCGCGGGGAAAAGCACTTCTCAAAATGTCAAAGAGACAGGCCCCGCTAAGTAATTATTTTCGTGTTTCGTACGCAAAAGCGTATAAAAGCCTTTGAAGCCGAGCGCATTTGTCCAGGTTCCTTACGCATGCACGCATGCGGACCGCTTATGTGCACCCCTGATTATAAATATGGTCCAACAAAAATAGATGTGAGGCAGCACGGTGGTGCAGTGGTTAGAACTGTTGCCTCACAGCAAGAAGGTTTTTGGTTGGAGCCATGACTCAGGCACGGGGTCTTTCTGTGTGGAGTCTCCATGTTCTCCCTGTTCCTGTGTGGGTTCTCTCTGGTACTCCAGCTTCCTCCCACAGTCCAAAGACATCAAGAGGGGACGAGGCTGATTGATACTCTAAATTGACTGTAGGTGTGACTGTGAGTGTGAATGGTTGTCTGTCTATATGTGCTGGCCCAGGCAACCCGTCCAGGGTGAACCCCACCTCTCGCCAGAAAGCTGCTGTGATAGGCTCCAGCCCCCTGTGACCCTTAACAGGATAAGTGTAAGAAAATGGATGGATGGATGGAAAAATTGATGTATAAATTTGAACACGTAATTTTTATGGAAGCATCTGTAATCTCACCTCATACATATTCTATTTTTTACGGTTACTTGTTGAACTCTCTCTGTATATTATATATCCATCTTTCATCTTGCACCCTCACACTTGTAACAGATTAAAGAATCTGTCCTATTGAAAAGATGTAGGACTGCTATGGAGTTCCTTGCTACCCATCTCTCTCCCTCTTGTTCTCTATGCCAAGCACATTATCATTTCACTGTAAATTAGATGGTGATTAAGCTCAATACATGGAACTATAGCTTGTGCAAAGGCCCAGTTAAAGACCACAATACTGGGTTTGTTGCATTTGAAACACGAGAGTAAATGGTAGAGAGGTAGAGGAAAATGGAGCAGGAGCACACACGGCTTGCCAAACAATCAATAAATTTGCAGGGTACTTGCCAAGATCCTCATTACTCGCCCTTAATTCTGTCGTCTTTGATCTCTCACAATTTTGGAGGATTTCATTTACTCACAGCCTATCTGCATATATGTTAATGGGATGAGGACGCATCCTTTAAGTCAGAGACAATGAATTTTGCTCTTATTTATTTATTTATTGGGGGGGGGGGGGGGGGTATGCATCTCATGTGTCACGCTCCAACAAAGCCAAGTGCCTTTTTTGTTATTTAAAGGAGGAACACAGTTTTCAGCCTTCCTCATCCTGGCGGAGGGAAAAAGAGATTTGGAAGTGGAAATGAGGCTTGAGGGGAGGAAATGCCAGCTGCATACAGCTGCCATGCTGCACTTCTGAGGCTTTACCTCAAAACCTCGGCCTGTTTTGGGTGAATTAAGATGGCTGGGCACTGGGCCGCCTGTCAATGCAGACAGTCTTCAAAGTACAACATATAACTCCTGGAGATGGTTGGAGGACATATAACCCCTGTAGATGGTTGGAGGAAAGGCCAATAAAGATCTCTGTCAACCCTCCATCTTTTCTCTCTTCTTTCCTTGCTTCCTTCCTTCCTTCAACCATTCACTCAGAGCATAAGAGGAGTGGTTGGACAAGCAATAGATTGATGTCTCCTATAGCTCCATCGATTTTGCCATTGTGGTGCTCTGTGTCCACATTAACAATGACACTCAGCTGCCTCTTTACTTGGATGTGAGTGGCCAGTTTTAGCACTCCCAAGACTCTCTAGTCAGTATGGGGTCCTCTTATTGGCCATTGCAGGGACCCGACTGAGGACCAAATGAGTACTGGAACAGACCTGTGAGTTGCACATCATCTTAAATGAACAGGTCAGAGCGGTGCTGCAGGGGCAATCAAACACAAGTGTGACTTTTTAGGGTTAGGAAGTAATAAGAGGTGATGAAGAATGTGCGAAGGATCTGATCTTCTATTTTCTGTCTCCCTTTTCTATCCGGCTTCTAATTTGCTGGCTGAATTCTCCTTGTGATTATCATTGGCAGAGAGATCATTTTGGTTTTCTCAATATCTGGTTCCATCTTTCCCGGCTCATGCTATTGTTAGCTGATGGACTGCTGCCGATGCTCCTCGGAGTGGCCTACATTTACAAGCCTTAGCTTCTCATTTGCTGTAAAAGATTGGAAATACGTGTGCTGTCTGAAATTCTGGGGTTTTATCATCATTGCTGTGCTTATATCACACTGTCAAAGCTGCCAACAGAAAAATGTTATTTTGATCCTTATTTGCCTTTAGTTGCCAGACTCTGGATCAATAACTTGAGGACTATCACTCAGCTTGGTTTACAGGGGCTGAGAGAGCAGATGCAAAAAATATTAATTAGCCTTTCAGTGGAGCTGAGGGGGGACACCAGGGACAGACCGAGTCTGGCCGGCTCTCTCAGGGGCCACACTACTAGTCCGATAGGGGGCACTTATTCCTTGGTGCACAGTCATACTAATTAGTCCCTTAATCTCATTATAGGGAGGACAGTTCAGATCACCTTCTCCAGGGTGCTGTCCATTAGGGAAAGACCCATTACTGTGGTTTTATACCTGCTGGACCTCAGCTCCTCCAGGAGCAACTCACTGCTGTTATTCAGACCACACAGGCCCAGCTAGTAACTGCTACAACCTGTCTACAGGCATTACACACCAGCAACGCTTGCTTGAAAGTGAAATATGCTCCTCTAACAAAGCCCCATTAATAGTTCATTACCTGGAACACTTGATCAGAACTGAGCTTGTTTCTGATGAGGATCTCCATGTCTCCCCCTTCATCTGATACTAAGAAAGTTGCTTCACCGAGGCCGTATGGGTAAACCACCTCTTTTAAGAGTTGAAGGGAAATATACGGTAGAGTAAATCCATCCAAACACTCCATCAGCCCCTGCTGCTGCTTAACAAAGACACACTGTGAAATGAATATTAATGGCCAATCACCTACCTAATCTAGCAGAACAGCAGCCGTTTCACATTGAGCCACCAGCATTGCAAATTCGTCCGTCACTGATGACGCAGACCATCCTGGGGATGCTTCTGTAGGGGAAATGTTTGAAAAAGTGCAGCGGGGAGGCAGCAGGGACCTGTCTCTCTGTTTTTCTCCTCACAGGTCTTTGATAAGAAATAGATTGATTTTCCATCACACATGGCACTGATGACTGGCACTGACTGCTGCTGATATTTCATTTTTGAAGGGCTGTTCAGTGTCTCCTTAGAGGACTTGGCATCCTTACACAGGATAAATCTGCTTTAACCACTTTGATCCTCGCCTAAAGCCTTTGCTTCTCACCATTACGTGCACCTCTTCTTGCTTCCTTTTTTGTAGGCTGTCATTAGGGCCTGAGCATGAATGTGCTAGGGACCAACCATCATTTCTATCAGAATTATGATTGTCTTTTTTTTCTACCTTTGTGAGAAAGTTTAGGGCCTGAAGATTCCAAAAACTCACAACATTGTCAAAAAGGTCAAACCTAACACATCACTAAGTTCTATATTGCTTGAGGTCAAGTGGTACTAGGAGGCTCCTCAGAACCCACAAACACACACCATTTTTAGGATGCAGTGTTTGTGATTTTCATCGTATGTTGGAATAATCATTATAAAGAGTGTATTATTCTCTCTGCTTGCTCATCTTGGATATGGGCAGATCTGTTAAGTATTGACTGGAAGACTAAAGTATTGAAGGTGGCAGTACGTGGTGTAGTGGTCAGCACTGTCGTCTCATAGCAAGAAGGTTCTGGGTTCAACCCCCGGCTCAGGCATGGGTTCTTTCTGTGTGGAGTCTCCATGTTCTCCCTGTGTCTGTGTGGGTTCTCTCTGGTACTCCAGCTTCCTCCCACAGTCCAAAGACATCAAGAGGGGACGAGGCTGATTGATTCTCTAAATTGTCTGTAGGTGTGACTGTGGGTGTGAATGGTTGTCTGTCTCTATGTGTTGGTCCTGGGATGGACTGGTGACCTGTCCAGGGTGAACCCCGCCTCTCGCCCAAAGGGTCCTGGGATAGGCTCCAGCCCCCCTGCGACCCTTCACAGGATAAGCAGTAGAAAATGGATGGAAAAATTAATGAAGGTTTCCTGTGAGTTTTCCTAAATGGCATGAAATGGCAAACGTTTCAATATGAAAATGAAACCGATCTTATTGAAGAACCTACTCAAGTTTGCTCCATCTGGTTTGATCTTTTCCAAATTTCAAAGTTCATGAGGCAAGTCCAACAACACATCTACCAGCCAAATCATAGCCATATTGCCAACTACTGGCAATAGGAAGTAATGCTCATATTTCAAACATTGATTTTACATGAAAATTTAAATTGTGTCACTGAATTTGCAGAAACAGAATGCATAGATGTTAATTTGTGTAGTGGAAACCGGAAGTGCGAATACATGAAATCACATAGTAGACGCATTAGTCTGCTGCTGCTCATTTTTGTAAAATCCCAAATTTTGAAGGTCAAATTATCAAAGCCATAAGTTTTGATTTGGCCTGCCATACAGCCTCTAATTTTTCTACTGGGACTGCTCATAATGATAAGATGATTAAGGGTAAGAAATTGATAATCATTTTCAAAATTATGCCGTAACCCACTCTTCATGCCATTTCCTTCTTTTGTGAGGTGAAAATGCTCTTTAAACATGTCACACACCCATTCAGTCATTATTTTTACTGGAAAAGGCTTAATTATATTATATATGTGTTTGGCTCGCAGCCCACTATTAATTTTCAGTTTTGGCCCTCCAAGGGAAGACGTTTTTTTTCTCAGCTCTACTTTAACATGATGTCCATACCACTCACCCAACCTGGTCAGTGCTGCTTGTATTTAGTTCATCTTTAAAGAGGCCTTCCACATCAAGTCTCAGTAGTAGTTTTTATCCCTGCATTTTTGTTCCGTGTGTCTCTCTTATCTTTTCCCAGCCTTTTCCATTGTTCAAGTTTTGATGTCAGATATTGTCCAGAGAGCAGGAAGCGGAGCAGGCTAGCTGTCAGCTGGGGCTCTGTTGGTGTTAGCAGGCCTGCCTGGCACAGCCACAGATACAGCCCACTGAGGAGGCCTGGATTATAGTAGAAACAGACTCTGGCATTTTCAAGGCAGGCCTGGCACCCACGCACACACCCACACAGAACGGACAAACAGGCAAACATACTGTACATACCCATACGGATCTGACACACGCACACACCCGCTCTCACCCTTGCTGTCTCTCTCTCTCTTTCTCTCTCATGCAAACATACACACACGCCCAGTGAGAATGTGCATGATAATAGGAACGTGTGTGCACACACAAGGACATGTCCAGTATCTGTAACATATTTAAACACACACACAATGTACATAAACTGGATGGAATGGGTCAGTTTTCTTCTCATGGGCTGTGTGTTCCTGTTGCGCTGTTGTATTATGTTTGTGTGTTTACTCCAACTGAAGGACAATGAAAAGGTTCTCTGCAGTTCACTGAGATGTGACAGAACAAAGCGAGGGAAGTAGCCAGAGCAGGATGCAATAAGTTAAATGTAGAGTGAGTACAAAAATAAGGGGAGAAAGAGCAGGGATCTAGATTGAGAGAGCAAGGCTGCATGCTCTGTTGCTCTTCTATGCTCAGTTTTTGATGATGAATTTATCTGGCGTCAAAGACAACAGAGTGGTCCATGTATTAAACATCAGTGGTGTTCTCCTTTCTTTACTAGAGAGACGAGCTCCCCGTGTCAGAGCGGCTCAGTAATGAACCAAGCAGGAAGGCCTCTAAGCTCCACTGATCCCCTCTGGAAGAGGGAGGAGGGATGAAGGAGAGAGGGGGTAGTTAGAGGAAGAGGAATGAGTGGAGGAAAGATGGATGTTAAGAGTAGAGAGGTGAAGGGAGAGAATTTGTTCTGAGACACTAAAGGTAGGAGAGATGGAGAGAACAAGTGCAGAATAAACAGAGAAAAGTGTTGATGAAACCATTGGGGGGGGGTGGCAGGGCAAAAGCAAAATGCTGAACACTACGTGTTCTCCCTTTGGAGAGAAGAAAACTATAGATTACTGGTCACAATGTGCTTGGCTGGGCATAAACGGAGAGATTTGAAATAGTGGGGCACATGTTCAGAGGTTGCGGGGATCAGGGTGAGCTAATCCAATGGTAAGGCCAGCTGTGGGTCACACATTCAGAGAGAACACTCCTTGTCCAAATCCCCTCTGGTACTCTTACACAAACAATACTGATACACAGGCCTGTACCAGCCCAGAGTTCAGTCAGACGTGTGTGTGTGTGTGTGTGTGTGTGTGTGTGTGTGTGTGTGTGTGTGTGTGTGTGTGTGTGTGTGTGTGTGTGTGCATGCTGGAGAGCAACAGACAGAGAGGAAGAAATGATGAAATCATTCCTTTAGGGATGTGCTTTGTTCCTCAGGGTCTGATTGTGCTGAGGCTGGAGGAGTTATGCAGAGTCAGTGGAAGAAGTAGAACAGCAATTCGGCTAATACCCTGGATAGGTGGAGATCAATTAGCCTTATCTAACAAACTACTAATGATAATACCAACGCAGAACTTGCTGACGTGAAGTAGAACAACAAGAGAAAGAAGAGTGATGATGTAATGAATTTAGCTTGTTGAAAGGCATCTGATTCCTGCGAACATGGTGCCTGCTACGTTGTTTTAAACAAGTACATGCAATGTTACAGTAACTTTTACGGTCAACGGACAAAAGTAACAAAGTGGTTTGTTCTTTGCAGCTTGACTGACAGTAAAAAGGGTTCATTTAATGTATTCATTAAATACTAAACCACAGGTTAAAAGTAGAGATAGGATATCAAACATCAAACTTGGACTATCAGAACTGTGTGATGACAGTGATATGACTGATGAACAGCTCATTATATAACACACAGAACATCACAAACTCATATTGAATGTAAGTTCACATTTTGCCAAGTTGTGTTTTCTTGCAAAAATGTTGAATCAGATTTCATATGCAAACATGCGTAAATACAACTTAACACATCTTCATTCCCCCCTACTTTTTTTTTTTATCACACACACAATCCCTCTACTTCCTCCCTCGTCCGTTGCGATGGTCTCATAGTGTGGGTGGATCAGCAAAGGTTACTGTTGAACACAGAAAGGAAAGGTCAGAAATCATGTTTAGTTTTCCTGGGGCCGGGAGGTAATTCCAGCCAGCAGACTGTGTTCAGACGAGCAAGCAGGCAGGGCAGGCCCGTGGTGGAGATGCTCATGCAGAAGGAAGCGAGGCGGGGATGGCGACAAGGTTATCCAGTCAGCCACTGCCTCTCAGCCCCTCTGCTGTCACCCTTAATAACACCCTCTCCCTTATCACCGCAACAATCACCTTGAGAAACAAACTTGTCTTCTTTCAAAGAGGGATGGAGATGGGGAAGAGACAGCGCTTGTATGCATTTGGTCCGCTGTTCTCATTACAGCACCTCAACCTCTTTGGGGACGCCAAGACTGCAGATCAATTTAGTGCTCAATTCTCAATACTTTATCATTCATTCTTTCTCCTTTAACCCCCCCCCCCCCCATTGTTGCACCTCTCTGTTCAGCCTCTCTGTGCCCTTTAAATATATTGAAGAATTTAGTGGACGTGTGCTACTTCTCTAAGTTTCTGTGACAATAAGGGGATGCTGAGGTCTGTATCATGCAAATATTGTGCTTTTTTTCATGGTCATTATTTGTTGTAGCTGCAGTTACATGGACAGTTACTTCAATCTTATTGAAATAATTCTGAGAACTATTTAGACGGTTCGTATTTTACTATTGAACAGATGAGGCATGCTTATTCTGATTTGGCTGTTATTCTGATTATTATTATTGGAATATGAGGGCGCATGTAAACCCAGCTGTTATTGTTTGTATTGTAGGTGAGCGAAGGCGAGGTGAGCTACACTGAAAAGGACATGAGTCCCTTTTAAAGCCCATTGTGGGGCATCTTAAGAGCCAAACAGTCTCCTGTCAGGAAAAGGATCTATAAGAAATAAATTATTGAGAGTTTTTACATTTTATAGCACAGCTATTCTGGTCACTAATGCACAGGTTTGAAAGGAGGCTATTATACTCATTTTTGGAGTCTTTGTCAGTTGATCTTGGACTCCTTCAGAGCAGCTCGACACCAGTGACTGTGGACAAAACTGTGGTCTCTCTTCCAGGTATTTTCTGCATCCAGTGAAAACAGTCTGTGTAACGTAGAACTCCAGTTTGCCCTCCTTCATATCTGCCTCATGCCAAAGCCCACTCTGCTGTGATTGGTAAACAGGGAATGTTAAAAACAACGCTTAAACACAACAAGGACACTGATAAAACGTTACTTACAGCTTGAGCTCCTTACTTTTCAACACAACCAAGAAATGAAGGAACGGTACTTTCCTTTAGCTTCAGGCTAGCCACTAATCCCAGATTATGAAAACTATCCAGTGTGAAGTGTTGTGAACAAACAAACACATCGGTCATTTTCTCTCGTTGGTCTGAAAAAAAGATCAACTATATCCACTTTGGCCGGGGCTTGCCTCTGAAGGATAACTAAACAGAGTTAACTCAAACCCAAATATTTTAAAATATTTTTGGCAAGGTGTTACATGAGCAGTTTGCAGCATGAGGGTCATCTCATGTGGTAATACTCAGCCAATCAAATCTGTGCATTCCAGTTGTTCACAATGTGAATGGAGTGAAAATACACACAAGAGAGACGAAGTGAAGTGAGACAACAGATGGAAAACTGTTGTAAAAAGTATGTTCAAATGATGATGGCGATAAGAGAAACGTTGACAGCAAAAAAACAAGCTTTTGAGACTTTTTGATTCTTAAATGTTCATACGGGGGTCATTCACACGTGTCTCATCTGTTCTGAGACTGAGGCGATTATTTGAAGGAACGACATGAAACATTACTACTAGACTAACTCTTGAGCCATCATACACACTGAAAGCCAAACGGAGGGCACAGAAAATAATCGCACTGTTTTTGACGATGATGATGATGATGATGCATGTACCATGTTAGCAGTTCCCATCTGGAAATTATACTCCCTCAAACAGTCCTGTGTAAATGGAACTCTCGGTACTGTGCATTATTGTGAACACACTGATAGGCTTCAAATCAAATTCATGAATTAGTTGACATTAGTAGATGTGTTTTTCTCTGGACCTCATTGAAATTTCCAGCAACGAGGTCGTGAATGCCACAATAACTTCACAAATCTTACAGTTTTTCTACCGCACCGGTTACATTTGCCTATATCTTTTTGGATCTCTTAAACACTGCAGCCAGTACAGTCATCTCATAGTGACACTCAACTCTTCAAGCTACCATCTCTTCATACTCTAGATCAGTAAATGCTTGCTAAACGACTTTGAAAGTAAACATCGAATCTGGATGGATAAGAAAGATGACCTTTTCTAAAGCTTGCATACTATAGGCTTTTATTTCATTTAGTACTCATTTTACATTCTGAATATTTAAAAAAAAAAACATGCTTTGCATTTGAAATGTTCATCTCATGATTTCCATTTACTCAAAATGTCTGTGCAGCACATTAGAGGAAAGCAGAAAAGCGCTGCTAGGGCACTTTTACTCTAGGGTGAATTAAACAAGTGTTATCGCAGAAGTCCATCACGTAATTAATTATACGATAAATAGCTGCATTTGTAAAGTTCATTTTTGATGAAGATAAATATAAACATACCTGTGCAGGTAGGTGCGTGTGTGTGCATGCATGCGTGTGTGTATGTGTCCCCTCTGTTGACTCTGCTCTGTGATTGCAGTGGATCAGAAGGAGGCCAAGCAAGGACTCTGATTGGAGAACAGGTTTTGACGGCATCTGTGTAACCTCTGCCAAATCACTGCAATCACCCGTTTGCTCCTTCTCCCTGCTTTAATGACACCATTTCATGAAGAACCAGCCTCATCAAGCAGTCCACCACACACACACACACACACACACACACACACACACACACACACACACACATGCACACAAAACTGACTAACACACAGCGAGGTCAGGCTCGGCAGATCGGGCGGAGCACTGCAAACCTCAGAACAGGGAGAGGCGGTCCACCAGCAGATGGGAGGAGATTAAAGCAGACTGGAGACACTTGTACAACACACACACACTCTCTCTCTCACACACAGACACACACACAAAAAAACTCTCTTTATGAGTTACATTAGTTCCTGAAATCTGAAGTTACAAGATTATTTGTATGTTTTAATGTGTCATAATTTTAGGTCCAACAATAGAACAAAATTGTCCAGCGTAATCTGGTCACCCAATTTGTTCCATGTGGAAAGAATATGTCCTTTTCGTTCTCTGAATGAGGCCGCACACTATTAAGAATTTTGGTTTACACAAACGCTGACAAGAGAAAAACAAAAATAGATTACTGCACTTGCACAAACACATTTTTATGCACACCAGCTTCTATGTAAAGACAGACTCTCAAAAACAGATGTGCACTCAAGAGCATAAGCCACAGTGCCACAAGTTTTTAGAGAGCTAATGAATGTTTCTGACTCAAATTAAAAGCTTAAGGTGTTGGTATTGTTCATTTATTTTTATTATGAAAAATAATATGTTGCTCTTGTCATTGTCTAGAGTTCTTGCGGTGCCTTTTATATAAAAAAAAAATGACCTAAGGTCTTTCATGAGTCGGGACAGAAAAATAGCATCCCATACAAAGTGAAAGAACCAAAAATAAAAATGGACAAAGAGAAAATGAAAGCTGTTACCACCTGAAGGTGCAAATGCCGGTCCAGCAGTGTAAAAGAGAACTCAAATATGTGCTTCATTTTTATCTTCTCTATACAAGCACTGTTACCTCACACCAAGAAGGTTTTGGGTTCCAGCCCCAGTTCAAACCTGGTGCTTTTCTGTGTGGAGTCTGCATGTTCTCCCTGTGCCTGCGTGAGTTCTTTTCAGGTACTCTAGGTTCCTCCCACAGTCCAAAGATGTGCAAGTTAGGTTAATCACTGACTCCAAATTGACCGTAATTGTGGCTGTGAGTGTGAATGGTTGTCTCTCTATATGTGTTGGCCCTGAGATGGACTGGCGACCCATCAAGGGTGACCCCCGCCTCTTGCTTGAAGGTCGCTGGGATAGGCTCCAGCCCCCCTCGCGACCCTTAACAGGATAAGCGGAAGAAAATAGATGGATGGATGGATGGATATACAACTCACTGCAATTTCATGCTGTAACCTCTGTGGACCACTTTATTCTTGAAAAATGCAGTATCACAACACCTTTAGTTGGATGCAGAAGTCATAGATTTACATGTGTGTTTATTTTCTTCAGGTACTTGCAGCCACAGGAAAAAGAAATATATGCAAAATAAGCACCTGTAATATTTGACCTACATTAAGATTCCATACCTGTGACTCAGCTATCCTTCTGTGTGTGTCTCTCCAGTCTAACTACACCTCCACCAGATCTCCCCATCTCAGCATATTAACTCTATTAGCCTCTCTGTCACTCTCACTCGAAGCACATGCCATTCACTCAAAATACTGCATCACACTACCTTTGCTCTTGAAGCCTCGCCAGCTCCAACAGGGCACAAATATGAAAGCAGGAAATTAAACAGATTTGTCCAAATATGCCCAGAATTTCATTTTTTTTTGGGGACCAAGGCCTCTTAGACTTTGGTGTTGTCAATTCTTTGAGGCCAGCTAGGCCATGAAATAAAAACATTATTTTTCTGTCCATGGGAATGAACTAAAAAAAAAAAAAAAAACATTTTGCAGTTTGTAGCTGTGTAGCAGATTGAGTCACCCCACCCTGGTCATAAAACCGGGTCTACAGGGTACCAAACATGCTCACTGACCACAGCAGCAAAGAACCAGGCTCACTGACATGGCAGCCACTGTGACAGCGATCTGTCACATGCTGCATTTAAAACAACGTTGCACTGAAGGTAGTTTGTTTGCCTATGTTACATTAGATAAGATAAATATGACAGCTTGCTAATTAGTTTCTTTATTTGAATTAATTTGATATTTTCTCATGTTTTTCAAATTCTGTTCACCTAACCTTTTTATGTCTTCCCACTGCAGTTGCTGTTTCAAATTCTTGAGTTGTGGTGACAAAGGTTTCAGTTAGTTAATCAAACATTGGGCACATAGCACTGCTCCAGCATGTCGCAATATAAAAGCAATTAAAGTCTCTTGGTCATCTTGGACGTTTTCAGCATTTACGCATCAGGATGAGTTCGATTAAATCTGGCGATTAGCTGATAACAGATTTGTGTCAAACTATAATCATACGTGCAGCGTCTCACTTGAAGTTGCCCAGGAAGAATTCAGAACTGTTGTCAGTAAGCCATATTTACAGGAAATGATGACATCTCTTCAAAACGATTGTAATGAAATGCTCTGCATGTGACGGGAGGCACAGGAATCAGGACCCAAGATTGCTGCGTGGCGTACAAGGAGGTTTATTGAGGTAACAAAAAAATCAGTTCTCAAGGGAATGAAAAAGGCACAGTCCAAAGGAAGTAACAACCAAAAATGTCCTAACTAAAAGTCACCAACAACGTGGGCTCAAAAGACAGTAAATGCTCAGAAACTAAAAACAGTGGCAAGGCACGGAGGAAAACTCACAGTCTACTGAAAACACACGAAAGGCTAAGCAAGGGCTAGGCGAGAGGCCGGAGATTTAGCAAGGGCACAAAGAGCTCGAAGTTCCATCTGAGGCTTACAATAATCATCTGGCACAGGCGATGGGGTGAGAGAGGCAGAAATACTGGGGTGATGGGAATTGAGCTGCAGGTGTGTCGGTAGCTCCGTGCCCTCGTTGATGGCCCCGCCCCTCGCCACGCCTGCGGGGATGGGGAAAAAGGAAAACAGGGTTACACACCAACTCAAAACCATGACACTGCATACGATAATTTCACAGGATACCTTGTTATACTGTAGTTATCGTCAGAAGTAAACAGTGAATAAAACGGTTGAACTGACAATGTAGTCTTGGATAGAAGTAACACTCAAAAGAATGTAATGAAATGCTCTGCATGTGACGGGAGGCAATATGTATTATTTATTTAATAATTAAAATAAAATAAAAATAATGTGATAATCGTAGAATTTGAGTGAAGATCTAGAAGAACGTATTGGATTTTCTCGTCCAGTTTCCAGGTGACTTTACGAAGTGTTGGAACCCATACAGTGAAAGCTGTGACCAGGGTCTACCAGGGTCTCATGGTGATCTCAAATTACAGACGAGTGAATAAAAGTTTAACGAGAATAGAAAAAAGTTTAGGCAGGGCAACAATGTGACTGCAGAGCAGACCATAGCCATCATGGCTGACCTGCTCTAGTGAGACACAATCTGCATAAAATTTGGCTCTTGTTTTTTTTTTACATCTATATTTTCTTTTTACTTACACCGTGCAAGCTATTAGAACACCACCACCAGACAAGGACACAGAAATGGCGGGAAATAGCATGGGATGACGTGTCTGTGATGCACCATTAGGGAATGCCAACATTGCTTCAGTGGACACCGTAAAGAGGCTTTTAAATTAGGCCCAGCAACGTCTCACCTGCCTTCCCCATCTCACCTGCTGAGACGACAAATAGTGCTGCAAGCATGCATGCACTGTGACGCACAGTCCCATGATTACACACCCACCCGCTCTCCAGCCAGCATCTTTCCACCTATCTGCCAGTCAAACGAGTGCAGAGGTAATGGAGAGAGAAGTATTCATTCTGGGGCTGTAAAACTGCAGCAGCCGAAAAAAAAGATGATTGGGGTAACCTTTGCTTTGGTGCATGAAGAGAGAAGGAGTGTTTTAACATTATTCATAAGTATCAGTGTGTGTCTGTCCGACTTAATTACCACCTGAAGTGTTGATCCGCTCTGACTGCTCCAGCGTGTTAATGATACCTTGTAATGTTGTTTTCAGCTATTTTAGACATATATACCTCCTCTCTCAGCAGATGTTGCACTGATATTTATACCATATTCATCATATCAATATGTTCTCACTCCCTTTTTCTTTCCTCTATTCTTTTCTTTCCCTTTGTTGATGTTTCCCCCAGCCTCATCTCTTTGATGAGTCTATCAGGAGAGCTGGCATTGTCAAGGATGATTGGCGAATAGGTCTCTGTGCAAAGAAGATAATAAACGTATTCTCAGACACTTCAGTTCTTCAAGGCCTGTGGCCAGGTCCAAAAACAAGCCATACTGATTGCCTTCTTTGCAATAAACATGAAGAGGGCTCCTGAAAGAATACAAAGGCAGCTGAGGTTGCAATGAGTCAAAAGACGAACGAGTTTTCAAATGAGTTGGCTACCTTTGGAACTCTGACCTGCCACTTGAACCAATTTTTATAAAACATGAACTTCAAAGAGCACTTTGATTGTGAAGGAGGTTACTGGGTGACATCTGAGGTGGCAGACTCAAACCGTTCTTTTCATTCTTGATGAGCTGCATGACTTTGACTGAGATGAATGACAGAGGTGGAGCAGAGTCTTGATGACAAGAGGCTCCCCATCTGGAACAATGGTTAATTACATTAGAATGACACAGCTGATCCACAGACATGCTGCGTTTTGGGGTTTTTTTTGGTTTTTTTCCCAATAATTATATTGCACAGCTTCATCCTCATGCCTTCAATATTTCTCTACATCAATAAACTTGTCACAAAACACATCATGTCTTGAAATATTTAAAAAATCCCATTCGTTACCTATCGATTTTCTCCCCATTAGGGATAGTTTGGCTGCTGTTGCTGCGGAGATTTAGTGGGTCAATATTATGTTTCTCTTATAAGCCTCTAGAGATTTTAAAAGAAATTTGGAAGGCACGAAAACTGAAAAGCCAGTCTACAACTCTTAATATTAAGAAAATTTCTGGACTAGTTCAAGGACATCTGCCTGACATTAATGTTATCAGAGAATCAGGGAGCAGAGCAGGCACAATGTGCTTTAGGGAAAGGTACGGCCCTCGACAGCTGCCTGCCTGGACTGCTGGCACACATCAAGCTAATACGCTGGACTGGAAACAAGGATTGATTCCTGAATATTAAAGTGAAACCCAACCACTGCTGCAACCTCCTTACACCAACTGCAGGACGGAAGAGCACTTTTGCTGGCGATTGGGCATCCTAATAATGGGGTTTCCTAATCCCTGGCAACCAAACCAATCAGATGAACAGAAGACAATGGCAGGTGTGAAAATGGTATCTTAAGGCTGAATGTTGGATGGAGTGATAGTTGGTTGAGTCAAAAGAGTTCGGGCTGGAGGAGTTTACTGACTGTCGGCTCCCTCGGTCACTCGTCTTCTCTCTTAATGACAGACTCGTCTCCTTCCATCCCTCTACCCCTCCTGTTATTTTAAGAATCTATTCATAGCCTCCCAGCATGCACAACATGAATTATTTATCCTGAGAAATTTTACGACAGCAAAAAAAAAAAGAAAAAAAAAGGGATTTTATTTGTACAATTTGATTCCATTAAAACAAACATAGTGCAAACCCTGCCGTGATAATTTTGCTCCACCTAGGGGTGTGAAATAATGCAAGATTATTATTTTACTCTACATGCAGCAAAGATTTATGTTGCTCAAACCACTGATAGAAAGAAAATTGAGCAAAAAAACTTCTTTTTTTAACATGAATTCTTCGTACCAGTGGAAAACAATCAATGCTTTGGACAGTGATTTTGCACATATTTGATGGATTATGATGTTTATTTATATCAGTTATATCTCTTCTTGCCTCCTTCAGTCATATCACACTGTGAGTCTGCCCTTGTGCGTGTTTTGCTTTGTAACCCACTTATTAATGTCCTTTTCTGTCTTTATTGCTCATGAGGGAAAATTGCCTATTTCCTGTCTTCTACCTTCTTAAGCCCACAAACAAACACAAAAAAGCTGCAGCGAGCTAACTCACAGCAACAGCAGCGAGGAATCTGTCAAAACGCGGCGTATCTCTCACCGCCGTGTCTTTAAAAGCCTCTCTGCTCATGTGTGTACACGTCAAGCTGCCTGGCCTTCGAGCAGGATGACATTAATGAAAGGTGAAAGGGGGAATAATCAAAGATCACAATATTTTACCTTTGATACAGATGCAGGTTCCTACGCTGCTGGCAGGAGAGATCTCCTCGCCGCTCTGCTCAGCTCTGATTTGACATTAGGATTAGGATCCGCTGCTACATTTCTTTCTCCAGCTCACTCGTCTCACTTCTCTCTCATTCTCCCCATGCTCCCCCTCCCTCCAACCTACCTCTGTCCACTCAGCCCGGTTGCCTGACTGCAGCTAAAGGGTAAATGTAGCTCAGGGGAAGTGCGCTACCTTCACCATAAGGTCCTGGGGCCTGCCATGTGACCTGGACCTCTCAACATCTTGCTCTTCTCCTCCTCCTCCTCCTTTTCCTCTTTGCTTTTTCTCCACAACACATCTCTTTATCTCCAACCACCTCAATGACCTTTCCCTGTGAGACTGATAGATCAAACCTCAGAGAACAAAGAGCTTCTCCACCAAACACAGCGCAGTTCAAAAGTTCACTCATTTTGTAGAATAACAATGTTGACAATGCAAAGTATGAAATGTGGGGTTCTTTGTATAGATGTGAGCTAATGCAACTAACTGCAACAAATACCATAAGTGTGTATTTTGACCTCATGACATTTGTAGAACAACAAACAGAGCTACAACATTTCTATGAAAATAAGACAGAAAAGCAAATAGTTGAAATCATGTAGAAACAATAACTGTTACAGCATAAATATATATTTTCTGATTGATTGCAACTTCCTCAGAACTCAATTCAATCCAACTAATCATTTAATTTATATTATTGTCAGCATTTTTTCTCTCTTTGTATTCCCCAACCACAAAAGGGGAATTTTTTGAAGAACGCATCTATCCTTAGAGTTTTATTTGATGAAATCATACCAAATGTAGTAAGTCAACAATATGTTAAACCTGATAAAGTAATGCAATATTAGGAATGCTTGAGCCCTTTTCCTGGGACAAATGTGAATGAAATTTTGACAATGTTCCACTGTTGTGTGAGAAATGTATAATGAGCTGTTCCATCCATCCAACCATTTTCTGCCACTTATCCTGTTGAGGGTCGTTGGGGGGGGGGGCAGGGGGGGGGGGGCGGCTGGAGCCTATCCCAGCTGCCTTCAGGCGAGAGGTGGGGTTCACCCTGGACAGGTCACCAGTCCATCACAGGGCCAACACATAGAGACAGACAACCATTCACACTCACAGTCACACCTACAGTCAATTTAGAGTATCAATCAGCCTCGTCCCCTCTTGATGTCTTTGGACTGTGGGAGGAAGCTGGAGTACCAGAGAGAACCCACACAGGCACAGGGAGAACACACAAACACTGAAAGATTGCTGGCGTGAGCTGGGGCTCGAATCCAGAACCTTCTTGCTGTGAGGCCACAGTGCTGACCACTGCACCACCGTGCTGCCTAGCAATTCTTAAAAAAAACCCACAAAACAAACAATTGCTATACAAAGCATTTGTTTTCATGTTGCCTATGTCCACTATAAAGAGCTTTTTTTGCCATTAACAGTCTTGGATTATCAATATGCATATGTTGTACAGGTAAATGCAAATGCATGACAATAAGAAATTATTATATTTTTATTATATATTATAAATAACTGTCTTATGAGTGTTCAGTGTGGCTGTTGTCAGATGCCAGGTCAGCAGTCTAAATAGTCTCTACTGAGATGATGGTTGTGATGACGTAATGTGCAGGCGGAGCGGTTTCATCCACGTGCAGCACAACTTCGGAGTGTCCACCATAAGTTGTCAAAGGAAGTCATTTTTTTCCACAAATCATAAATGCACAGCCACCATCCATTGTTCACATCTTGCTAAGTCTTAGATTGTGCTAAACTACACTTTCTGTGTCATTATCTTGTAAAAACACAGCTCCAGTGAGGTTTATGAGTTAGACATCGAAAACACATGATGGACAAATAATAGCAACCACTGTCGTTGGCAATCAAAGGCACTTTTAGAGGATGAACTTTGACAAACACAGCTGCTCTGATGTTGCCAATTGTAGCGTTCCATCGTTTTTGTTCGTATTAAAAATGTACAGCATGAAAGACTACAAACAAGTTTAGGTTAGGTTTAAAACTACTTGAATTACACTTAACTATTTGTGGATAGCAGTGTGTGTTCCTTTTGAATATAAAGGTGTGAGGACTTTGGTGTACACTGCATGTTTTTCTGTGTGAGGTTGAATGGCACCTTTCAGATAGGGGGGTGAGACCATGTGGTCTGCACTGACTGCTTTGGAGGGAGGCTGGAGGGCCCAGCTGGTTCAGGGAGAAAAGCTCTCTGACTAGCCAAGGCAGCCTCAACGCCTGCCAGACACACACACACACACACACACACACACACACACACACACACACACACACACACACACACACACTCTCATGGTTAGATGCATCTTGGAGAAGAAAAAAAAAGGAAAAATGCTGAGATTCGCACAGTGCTCTCCGTGCAATTAAAAAGATTTATTTTTCCCCCAGTGTGGTTTTGGTTATGACTTCTGCAAGATGCAGTTTGTCAGTGTTGCTCAGCTGAGCTTTTGCATGGACACAAAACAAAACACACAGCGATGTGTGAGGAACACATCCTGTCTTCCTGTTTGCATGGGGACCGTCCTGTGTGCATCCACAGAGCTTACACAGATTCAATCATTTTCAGCTGACCTGCAGCCGAGATTTGGAGAAAAAAAGCTGTCTTGCAAAATTGTCCAGTATCCTTGAATGTAACGTGAGTGGGGAAAAAAAAAAATCTTTATTTGTAGGCAGCCAGGTGTTGGCCCTGCAAATTATACATGACCACAGGTCATATTGATTCTCTCTTGTTTTTCTCTGTCTGATAACACATTGTTAGAGGAAAGTTGGTTCAACAGTCTCTCAAATTGTTTTGTAAACAGTGAATGAAAGAACTGTACAGAGGCTTTCACGTGTAACAAAATGAATTTTTTAACTTGTTTTAGCCTCCATATGTCCCCCTGATTCAGTTTATTGTTGCTCTGTGGTTTATGAAATGTGAAGTAAATCTAAGGCCTTTTTTTTTTTTTTTAACAACAAATCTGAGGTAACATTTTCATGCTTCTCCCCTTATGAACTGATTCGACATCATTTAGATGTTGATTATGAATTCTTAAAGAATATTTGAGTGGAACAAAAGCACGTTGCAGAGAAGTTTTTTTTTTTTTTTGGTCTGTTATTTCATATTTCTGTTTGCTACAGAGGTGAAGAAATAAATATTTCTAAATGTTGACTATGTTTTTCAGAAAACCCTCAGGTTTTTTAAGTTATTTACAAGAACGCCACCGGCTTTTAGGTCCAAATGGGTTAATGTCTTAATTACTGTACACATAGGTTTGTTTGTTTGTTTGTTGGTTGGTGCAGCGCAGCAAACTATTCCCTTTTATTTGAGTGTATTTACCCACAGCTTCTACATTAATGTTGATTACTTTAACAGCTTTAGGGGGGAACAATGGTTTGTGAAACAATACAGATTGAACAGTTATTTCTCCTGGGTTGTAGCAGCTCTATTTATTCTGACCTCCATCCTGCTGTACGGTCCACTGGTTCTTTAGTGAAATCTGAAGTGTATCTCTAAATAGTGTGCAAGTGCTGCAAGACTCGCACAAATTAGCTGTGTTAAAGTATATGTATGCTGTCGATGGAGGTAAGGCTCACTGGAGGCAGTGTGCTGCTTATCTCAACTGTGGAAACGTGGACAGAATGATTAGGTGGTATAATCATATGTCCACCTCCTCTCGCCTGGCCATTTTCACTACTTTTCTATGAAGCAGTTCCTCTCGCTCTCTCTCTGCAAATAGTTTAAAGGGTAAGCCTAACCAGGGGCTCTATGTGAGACGATGGAAGGAAGAGAGACTCACAAACCTGAAAAGGAATTTGTAATTTTAAACAAATTGGTTTTGGGAGAGAATCAAACTGAGATTTTCTCCCCATTTAATTTGGACTGTTAGAATGGAGAGGAAGAGTATCTGATCTGAAGTGGGAGTGTTACTGCTTACCTGTAAAACCTGTAAACCCATGAGAGGACCCAACAGCGAGGTCCCCAGTTTCTCCATTAGAGAGCCAGCTTGGCATTCGTAGGGAGTAATTGGCTGGACAGGGTTTCAGCAGGCTTAGACACCCTGCTGGCACAACAAGCCTGTCTGTCCCGTTCTCTGTGTTGCTGCTCTGCTAGGCAGGAGTGTGGCCAGCTCAACTGCTGCCACGTCCCCTTCAAAGCCTGCGGAGAAACTGGGAATGGCAGCAGCTGTTGTCCCCCGGGAGCCAGAGGAACTCGGGGCCTCTGGTCATTAGTGGTAACCAGTGTGCTGGGACGAGCCTGGGTCTTAGACAGCTGGGAGACTCCCATCACCTGTCATCCCTTCATTTCGCTATCCATCCATTCCTCCATCCCTGCCAAGAAGGATCCTGTATCCTTAACTACTTTGCTTCTCACGCAAGGCTAATAAAGGTTCAGACCCATGTGGCAGGTATGGAAAGACAGAGGGAGGACAGGTAAGGTTGTGCATATGGAGAAGACATTTAAACAGTTGTATTCACCCGCAGGATGTTGGGGGTCTGCAGTCACTACATTGGGGCACAGAGGAGTGATGGGGGTGTAGAAGAAAGTAGGAAGTGAAGAGGATCAAACTTGTTCCATAGGAACCTTGTAGCTTATTTGCATGCTAGTTATAGTAAAGTATATTCAAACAATCAGTGACAGTCGAGAAGGCAGACAGTCAGAATTATTTGACACCATTGTCAACTGGTACATTTTTTTTTTTTTTCATTTTACACTTTGTTTTATTCTTGTCGCCTTTTGGAAGCAGGTTCAAGATGACTTTACAGCAAGTGGCAGTGAAAACACCGGGTTACAATGCACCACTCAAATGCTAAAGGGTAATTGTATAGCAGCTATCAAAATACTTGAACACATGCACGTGGTACTATAATATATTAAAATAAAAATGATAAATAATATTATAAATACATATTCCATGCGCAACAATGAAGTGCTCTAGTTCACTAATGCAATCCAGATTTCACCATTTCATTCATCTCTTCTCCACTATTATACACAACATGATTTACAGATGAGTGGTTGTATACGATACACTGATGAAATGTAGAAATGAAAACAATTCTAGCGTTATTCATGATTAACAACTTAATTTGTTATCATTTTCATGTTTGACAACTATGAAATCAAATCGCTTTAACTATCAATGTAACATTTATTAACATTATTATGAAGTCATCTACAGGCTGATGTGTGTCTAGAAAATACAAATGGAATTAATGTTCTTCTGTCATTTTGTGTGTGTGTGTGTGGGGGGGGGGGTTTGTTGAAAGAAAACTCTTTCAGCTTCCAAATTTTAATGTTTGCAAAAACCAGGCACATTCCTACAAGGAGTATAGTTTTAAATTTAATCCGCAGCATATAATTAACCTGAAAATCGCCCGTAAACCAAACACACCAACAACCTACGTACCTGATTGTGAACGTATATAATGAAGCAGCCATTAGTGTCATATTTCTGTGGCATTTACACCATTAAGTGATAAACTGCTCCATGCAACTTGGCGCTCCTGCTTAGGGGAGAACATTTACTTTTTTCATTCCTTGCATTTTCCTGCGTTTGGCTTTGCATGCATTGTTAAGTGGGACTGATGGAAGCGCCCTGACCATTACTCACTGCATTGCCTGACTAATTTCTGTGCTCTTACAAGTACAAAGATGTCAAGCAGGAGCAGCAGGCTTCCCTTGGCTTCCCTTGAGACCATTAATCCTTTGGCTGGTGTCGTCCCTGCCTACACTGACTCACCTGGTTCACAGCCCTGCCAGCAAACTGCTGCTCCCAGCCTTTTCCCTATTCTGTCTATTTATTTTGGTTCCGAGTCAGCTCCCATCACCAACAAAATCTGATTACAATTGAAGAGCTGAATAACTCTGTACATCTATCGGCTCCTTTTTTCTTTTTTTTTTTTTTTTTTTTTTTCCAGACTGAGTTTTGCAGAATATGTGAAATTTTTGTTGTTTTCATTTTAGAGAAAAGTCGTGGTAAAAGGATAAAAGTTGGTAAACTATAAAAAGTGAAAGAGTAGAGTAACTTTGTCTTCATGACCTTCACAAAGCAGTTTCCGTTTCTGAATGATACACAAACCCTAAAATACACCTGCCACAGTAGCAGTGAAGTCTTTTTGTCCCAGCTTCATTACCATATATTGGTATGAGAAAATAAATGTGTTTCTTTTGTTCTCATAGAGCAAAGATTTCCTCTTTTAACAAAAAAAAAAAAAAATCTAATTATGGTTGTAGCAATGAGAGCCAATCTCCCCTAAAACCATGTTTCAAAGAATCAGAATAACAAAGTCTTTCAACAAGGACTGAATATTGACCAATTATTGCTCCATATATTATTAAGGGGAAATTAAATGCGGGAAAAAGAATAGATTGTTAGCACGTGCTTGAAGTGATAGTCATCAATAAAAAAAATGGTCATTGGTAGCAACCTGGTCACCAGAATAAAATATTAGCATTACACATTTCTTCCAACTATGAATGCATTCACTCTAAATAAACTACAAATGCGCTTCATGTTAACATTTCTAATCACAGCATACACGTACGAATATTACCAATAATTTTGCAACCCTAAGATTAAGATCTGGTTATGTTTAGGCATGAAAGACACCTTTTTTTAAACTTTTTTCTTTGCACCAGGCTGTAAAACTTGATTCTTTCTGCTCTGAAGTTGGGTATTTTAACTAACTAGCTCACTTTTGGCGCTAGCCTCAAGTAGCCACTCAAGTACCTGCGCTGGCCGTCTGTTCAGCTGCTGAGGTCAGCACGTGGCCCACCCAGGTCATTAGGTCTTATTATTATGAGGTCATTCCCACAACTCAGAAGAGCTGATCACCATGAAATCTTTCAAAATCCAAACTAAATCCAGGTTGTGGCCTGTTCATTACTGTTTGGGCAGTCATATTATGAGATAGGCGAATGAAGTAATGGATGTTTCTATTTGACTCAATGTATAGTTTTATCCCTGCAGAATTTCTTTGAGTGAAAGTCATGAAGTTGGAACTCTCAAAGGTGTTGAAGTTCAAAAAGTCTGTTTGGATATCAACAATAATTTGAGACTATGATTGACATAGAACAAACCAAAAAATAGTTAAACTGCAGTTTGTCAAGATTTTGAGCCACTTGAAGTCTCTTAATGAATTGCAACGCTATATAAGAATATGATGTAAGAGAATAAAAATAAAATTGATATGAATGATAAAAATGTAAACAGTCATTTAGAAACATAGATGTATGTCCATTCAGTGCTACAGGTTTGTAGAACTTTCTCCCCTTCTCTTCCTATATTTTTTCTTTCACTATGCCTCTTAGTATTTCAGGATAGAATAACACATCTTCATCCAGCTGTGAGTTGAAACAAGCTTGCAAGCTTTAGGGGAAGAAGCAGAACCAGGGTGTGTGTGTGTGTGTGTGTGTGTGTGTGTGTGTGTGTGTGTGTGTGTATGTGTGTGTGTGGGGGGGGGGTCCTGTAGATTACCTTTGCAATTTCTAGAGAGAATGCAGCTATAATGATCCAGGATGTTCCCGGGAAAGGTCAGCTGAAATTGCAACAAGCGTAATTAGTTGCTTATCAATAATGCATCCAAAAGTTCAGATGGTGTGCAGTCTTTGTGTATGTTTGTGTGTGGGTGTATGTGTGTGTGTGTGTGGGGGGGGGGGGGGTGGTATGCGAGGGCAGGCAGATGTTTCAGCATGTCTGCCTACACACCTGTGTGCACCGAGGGATGACCAACGACAGCCCTTGCCTCCATATTCATTACCATAAAAACACCTATATATGCCAGTCAGGGAAGCTGCTGCTATACGTATTAGCATGCAGACCCCCTCCAACAACACGACCCTACAATAGTGTGGACAGAGTGTTGGAAAACTTCAAGAGACACATTGATCACCAAGTCAATTATTATTGATCACAGTGTTCAAAATAGGAGCCATAAGGGAGCAAGAATATGAGATAAGGGTATATTTTTGCATGAAACATGCAGAAAATATTGGAGTATTACGCAGAATTGGTATCAGCTCTCATGCAATCACTAGCTAATTATCTAGTAGCAGAATATATTCCCTCAAGCACCGTCGGGCACACTTGCTATCATTGCTACAGCTGAATGTCAGGTTCTCTCTTTAAGCATCTGAATTACTTTTTCTTACCTATAAAACTTCTAGAAGATATAAAGCTACCATTTCACTACTGCTGCTGCACGACTTCAGGACTGCTCTGACCGATGGCTGTGTAAATGAAAGTTTTATTGTAAGTGAGTTTTTACCTGCGCAGAGAAAGCCATGCTTTGGGTGATCTTTGTTTGTCAGTCTTCAGGATGACATAACACCTATGAGGCTGATTTTCACCAAACATGGTGGAGGGCTATAGGAAGTCATGGACGAATCCATGAAACGGGGGAGCAGCTCAGACCTAATGCCAAATGGTAGCAAAAGGTTTTTTGTACACTGACGTATTCCTCCTTGAATAAAGTCCCTTGTTGTGTTGTCACTGGGGAATGTTTGCTGAATTTGAATCCTAGCAGGTCTGGTAACCAGGCCTTAAACCAATTGGCACTGACATGACCAACCACAAATGGTTCAAGCTGGTAAATTAAACATTTATGAAACCTTGTTACCAGGAAAGCAACCACAAATTCCCCTTCAATACGTAGTTTTAGGAATTTTTAATGTTCAGGTTTTAATATCTGTTTATTTGTTAAAGTTTCAACAACTCACTTAAGTAAACAAGCACTTTCAGTTCTACGTCATCAAACTCAACCACTCCTGCTCGTTGCTGATTGGTTCAGCCCAAAATATGGCTGGCGCAGTCACTAAAATGAGTCTCTCTGCTGGACTGAATCTCAGCAAAATCTGACCTGAGCAGACGGAGAGCGGGCCCAAGCTAGCCGGCCTCTCTATTTCACAGGTCATCTAAAAGCTGAATTCAGTCATAGTCATTGCACCACCTAGTGGTTACAGGAAGTAATCCTGATGCAACGAACATCAGATTTGCTTCAGCGTTACACAGTGGCAAGCATAGGTTTCATCACCCTCTCACTTGACAAAACAGCCACACACCCCAACTTGAATGAGGGTGTAAGGACCCGCTCATCGCTGTTTGCCGTTTTGGTTCAGGTCTATGCAACTGAAACTGCTCTGGGTTTGGTGGACTTCGCCTCCCCGAGTGCTTTCTAGTTTGCTTTTGTTTTTGTATGATTCCTTTCAACGCTGCAACTCATTAAATCCTCGTCATCATGTGCAATCATAGGGTGTGGTAAAGTGCATTCAACTCTGACATCGTTACACAGGATTGCATCAGAGACATGATCAAAAAAGTTTTTCTTCATGCTAATTTGTCTTCTTTTTCGATCAACACAATTTTCCTCCATCACGTTGCACGCGCACACAACAGCTGATCGCGTAGCCTCTCACATCCGCTCAGTACATTTTCAGACTATTTCAACCGGAGCATGTAACTGAAATATTAAGCGAGAAAAAGGGAAACTTGAATATCTTGCATAATTCATCAGGAATGTTCTTAGTCAAATTGTGGCTCACTGATAAGAAGATCAAGATTGAAGTAGATATTACTTTGCCCACAAAAGCCTTTCCTCCTACTCCAGCATGTGAAGCCTTAAGATCATTGCGAGGCATTGTGTTTGAGTGAAGAGAGAAACCTGAGGTGCATGTTAGCAGTGGGGAACTGGGGGGTTGTGTGGGTCGAGTGGACCTCGGGGATTGTGTTTGTTATTTGTGTGTGTTTGCAGAATTGTTAGTGTGTGTGATGTAATGATCCCAGGTTCTTTGACCCCTGCCTGTTGATAAGTTGCTGCAGAACACATGAACAGGGGAAACGGGAAGCAAGCGAGATGAATGTGATTGGATTGCCGGCCGAGTGCAGCCTCTCCCATCTGTCTCAGAGTCTGCCATCCCATCTCGCAGGCGGCAGGAGGTAATTGGGTTCATTGTTCTCACCACAGGATCCCCCGGATTGAAAGCTTCATTATCTGGATAACCATGAATGTAAATGAGCCACACGTATACAGTAGGATAAAGGGAAAAATAGATCATCGCTTGCCACAACTACAACACACAGCATGCCCCCCCCCCCAAAAAACACGTAGAGTGCTCATGCATTTTTGTGCAATCATATGCAAAAATACCTATACATGTGCCAACGTGTTTACATCCATTTTTTTTCTTATTCCCAGTCTCCCTCAGATGCATGAGCATACACTGCATTTGTTCCATATGAGAACATCAGATCTGCAGTTTTAAAAAAGCCTTGCTGACACAGATACAGAACAAGAGAGCAGTTATGACTGCTGTCGTAGTCATCCGTGAGTTCAACTTTTATGGCTCCAGTTAACAAAACTGTATGTGACAATGCCGTGATTAGCTGCTAACCACACTTCTCTGTAAGCATATTTGCATGAGTGGATAGCAGGCACCCTCACACTCACTGGAGTTTCTGCCCTGAATGGCAAGAGAGAGACCAACAATAACCCTTATATTCTTTGAATTATTCATTAAGAAAACCAATGTATAACAGAAACCTAGTCACATCTAATTAGGCAGCCTTTGTGGGGAACGTCCTCACAGCCAGGGAAGAGTTAAAGCTTCTGTCTGTGGAAAATAAACAGGAGCTTACAGTGGAGCCCAACCACTCTGAGATCCTCTAGCAAATCCATCAATTAGCTTCAGATGTGATCTGCATTCCAGATTACTACAATTAAAGCATGTCAGGAAGACAGCCTAATCTGGTCTCTGATAGGCTCTCCAGTTTTCAATTTGCTTTCCAGCAGGGACCGGGATTCCAGTAGGACCTGGGATGTGAGCCTACAGAGAGAATTAATGGCACCGTCCCTCTGAATTCATCCTGTTATAATTTCAGAAGAGGAACAAGATCGCTGCCTTGTTAGAGAAGATAAATAATCCAATTGAAATATCCAGATGCAGCGATGAGACCTGATGTGCTGTGGGTCATTGTACCCGCTGAAGGCTGGGACAAAAGAAGGGATGTAGAGGAGGAGGGGAGTTTCAAGCAAAGCGCTGTCCTCGCTGACTGTGCCACGCTGTGCCTTTGCGTCTGTTGCAGGACCCTGTCAGATTGTGTTTACTCTCCTGAAGGACGTATCACCTCTGGAAGCCTGCGAATGAATGGAGAACTCATTTCTCCAACGGAGGCTAGTCAATCACTCCGCATTTATTCTCCTCTCTGGCAGTGACCTCTCCCCTGCCAGGCGAACAATGGCACCCTCGAAAACTGCAGACGAGTTTGACTCACAGCAAGGCCTTATACACTGGGCACGTCAATACTGCTAAAAAGCTCAGTAAAATCAAAGAAATGTGTTCCAGTAGGCAAAGGCGATGGGATTTTTTTGTTTGTTTGTTTGTTTTTTTTTGTTCGTGCACAATAAAAAAAACATGTTCCAGCCACAGTGTGCTGCATAGCTTCAATATATCTATAATGCTACTGAATGCAGTCTCTGCTTGTGTCTTGTAATGGGCTTCCATGAGGTGCCCATTTGTTTGTGCTTCACAACTTGATACAGAGCCACTAAAATAGGCTGGGAGCCTAGCATGGCTGCATAGTTAATGTCATGACTTGGGTCTGGCAGATGGCAGAAACAGTTAGGGATCTCATTAGATCAACCAAGCGTCTACGCCTCGTTGCAAAACCTTTCATTAAAGTTCCATTGCTGGATTACTGCTATCTCACAGTATTGGTCAAAGTCAAGAGAGGGTAGAGCAAAGTGTTGAAATTTGACATCTGTTTAAAGCGGAGGGATTAAAACAATGTATAATGAAGAGAGAGAGAGACAGAGAGAGAGACAGAGAGAGTCAACTGTGTCTCAGATCGAATAGCTGTGTATCGTATTAGCCAGACCAGAGTTTTCAAATCTACGTGTTTTCATTTATCTGTGCGTGCTAATGTGTTTATGTGGGTGTGATGAGTGATGCATCCTCACTGAGCATAGCAAACAGGATTGTAATGGTCACAGAGCACATTTTGTACCATTTGCCTTGTAATTAACTTGGAATTTGTTCAGCACAAATGCATTGCAAGCATGAAAATCTAAAAAGAGAAAAAAAAATCTAGTGCAAATTATTGACAGTTGGTGAGAGGCAGATTCTTTTTTCAAAAGGAAGGATTCAAAAATGCCTTCATGTTAAATTTTATTTGTATTATCTTTAATGACACAGGGGCTAAATGGAGCGTAGTGTGAACTGATTAGCAGCACCCTACAGCTCGGCAAGTCAATATGGATGTTTTATGGGTTTTTAAAGGGCATTTAAATTCATTTTTATACATGGTTTAAGGCATCGAGCTAATCACAGCAAGCATTTTTATCATGAGTGATGCTCTGCACTGTGAGGCATCAGAATTACTGGCTGGTAGCAGTCTTTTCAAAGAAGAGCATCAATGTTGAAGGAATCAAGAGAAGGAAACTCATCTCTCTAAAGACATATACAGTATGTAGGGATATGAACATAAAATAAGACCAGAAGTAAATATTTTAGTAATAAAATAAGGTTATAATAAAATAAGGTACTTAAAATGTTGATGATAATCATTAAGTTATAAATCACGTTCTAAAAACAGACTGGCATTTATGAATAAGTAAATAAGTAGATTGAAGAGATTGGTTTTGAGTTTGTTTTTAAAGATGTCCTCTCTCTCGGTCTCACTTGTCCCCAGGGCTTCAGGCAGGCTGTTCCACAGACATGAACCATGATAATAAAAGTGAGCCTCACTTTGAGTTTGTGTTTCTAACTTTTGGGGTTATGAAAAGGCCAGTCCTGTAAGACCTGAGGTTCCTAGAATCTTTATAAGTTTAAAAACAAATCTGATAGCCTGCACTAAGACCATTAAGAGCTTTAAAAACAGTAAAAGGGTCTTAAAATCAATTCTGAAGCAGACGGGAAGCCAGTGGAGAGACTGAAAATTGGCAATTTTTTGGTTTCTGGAAATCATCTTGTGTTTTGACCCAGTGCACACTTTGGGAGTCCCTACAGTACCTTACAGTACCCACAATATCTCAGCATTAATGTTCTCGCTAGATGAGCATCGGATAAAAGACTTGGTGCTCACAAACTTCTAGCACATCACTGGGTAACGCCATCATCAAACACATGACGAGAAGTTTGATCTTTGAAAGGCGAGGAGCTGAGGATGCCTTTGCTCAAGCAGAGTTGGATTAAACTTAGTTGTTGTGAGCATTACTGATCAACACCTTAGGAAAGCAATTGACGGAGCTATTATGCACAGTGATTTTTTTCTTCTTCTCCCGTTACCTCTGGTGATGGGAGAGCATAGCGGCCCGTGCCTGCAACTCTTCTAGTAGATAGTGCTTTGCTCGGATCTGTGGAACAGAAAACGAAGCTATTTACAGGCAATACAGCAACCTCAGAAGTAGCTGCTAGCCGAAGGCTGCGAAATACTTGAAAATAAGCTCCTGGTTTCTTTGATGTTTGTGGACCAAATCTAAAAGCATTTCAAGTCCGGTTGCATTTGAGCCAAGGACAAGTCTAGATTGTGTCTTTGAGCTCGAGATGGGAGGGGTGGGGAAGGGGGTTAAGTAAAAAAAAAAAAAAAAACACTTTTTTTTTTTTTTTGTCCTGATGTTTCATTACCATAATGTACGCTTCACACGCCTGCTGACGGGAGTAATCCCAGTGGTGTCTTTTTAACATGGCTATCAGTGAGATCTGGAGCACCAGAGGTTTATTTTTCATCCGCTGATGAGTGAAGACAATAGTCTTGGGAGGCTTCTCTGATGAGCTCCATACAGGGGAGACATAACAACTCGGCCCTGTTAAACAGCTCTAATATGATGGAGGGGACTGTTTTGGAGCGAATTAAGTGAGCAGTTTATACCAGGTGTCTCTTCAAAGCTATTTCATTTTGTGCTGCATTAAGGTCTCTGTTCTGCGTGGCAATCTGTCGTGGCTGTTCAACAGTTATTTGTCACAACCAATCAGAGGCTGCGCAGCCCAAACACTGAATGTTCCGAAGTGTGCTAATTAAAGACCAAAGCTAAATTAACATACTCGGCTACAGAGTTGAGAAAGATAAAATGGTCATACGTGAGGAAATAACATTTCCCATATCAATGCACAGCTAAATGTGTGAATCTAAAAATACGATGAAAGGAGACAGTCAGAGACTTTTTCACATGAAAACAGATCAAGTGGCGCTCTATAGCAAGCTACAGGGGGTGAAGATGAAAAACAGGATGGCGTATGGAGAGAAAAAAAAAAATCCCCAATTTTATCCAGGCCATAGACATGGTTAGACTCCTACACACAGCAGAGAATCCCAGGAGGTCTGAATGGCATACAACATGTGAAAAGACCTCAATTTCGAAATAGGATGGTTACTAAACTGCTCTAACCATGGCTTTTCAGGTTTCCTTGTGCCTCAAAAAAGGGACTTGGAAAATAAGGTTTCACAATCTCTGGACCTTGAAAGGTTTCTTTTGCTCTAAGAGTAAAAAAAGGGGGGAAAAATTGCGCTTTTCACGCTTCAACAGTTATTTGGCCCTTTTTTTTTATCATTTCTGGGGCCAGTGAATCACCATCCTCCATTTTCTTTCAGACACACTTTCAAAGCAAAGGCCCTTCTCTGTGTTGTTACGTTGAGGGGTACGTTTGAAGATAAGTTTCTGACAGGAATCAGAAAGAAATAAAAAAATACAGATTTTCATGATCAGGTTAGAGGTCATAATGGAAAAAGGGCCATTTTTGTGCATTATTGTCCTATTATGCTGCTTTCCTCTTGTTGTTGCATCTCTTATTCCCAGAGTAGAATATACACCCGAATTTGTCTGTTATCTCCGCTTTGAACCAGTAAAAGAAATTTTTAAAAAAAGGAACATATATTTTAATTTCTCTGTTCTTCACTGCGTGGGTGTCACTGTGCTGCGTTCAGCGATGTTAATTGTTTGATGGTTTGTTTGTTTTTTTCACTTATGACATCATCTTGTCCATACAACACAGCGCCTGTACCAAACCGTTTCAGGTCGTTTTTTTTTTTGTTCTTGTTTATTGAACATATTTATATAGTTCTCCTCTTGACGTAAGACAGTGGTCACAGCAGTGGCATTGGGATTGCAGTGTAAATTTCTTTATAAATCCACTCGTAGGTTCGCTTGATCAGTGCAAAGATGTCCAACTGGATCTGTGGTTTCCATTATTAGCGATAAGTAGCTTGTAATTCATACTTCATATTTGTTAAAAAGTATTTGACCTAACTTGAGATGGACACGTGAATCCCTCAAGCAGATGTTAAAGCGTGAAACCTGTTCTTATTTGTTTCCTGAGGAGTGAGGAAACACATGTTGCTGTTGTTTTCAGTTTGAAAAGAACAGATGCGATGTTCTAATGGTTTCAGAGGGCAGGGCCTCCATCACTGGCTGCCATGGAGACGGTGCTTATTCTCTTCTTTTCTTTGCCCTATAATTCCATCGTCTTTGAAGTCTGCAGAGGAAAGGTGTGGCTATAATTCTGGGGCCGGATTTCTTGTCTAAGCCTCCTGTGTACAATGGAGGCACCTGCATTAATCCAAGGTAACACCTCTGATCAAGGATTTAATTTAGACGTGGAAAGGTTGCACAGACCACGGGGCTTGGTTGTTCTGTTGACAACGCCACTGATGGATGGGTTTTGCTCTAGGCAGAAGGAGAGGTACAGATCTCTCACTTAGCCCCTTTTTCTGGTGACTGTAATCACAAGGTGTGACAGGATATAGAAGTTGGTTGTCTTTATTGACATTTGGGCAAATTTCCTTTCTTATTTTCTGTAAAACAAAGGTGTTAATTTGAAAAAACGAAAAGGGAGGAGTGCTTCCTGGACTCTGGAGGTGCTCTTTGAAAGCAAAAATATCAAAATAAGAAAAAACTCCACGACATTCTGTTTTGCATAATTCAAATATCTTTATTGTGTCTACATGGACTTCTGTGCCCTTAAAACCTGAAAATTGATGCATTTTGACATTAAACCTTTGACTCATGAAGGTTTGATGCCGTAACACAACAGAATTTATCGATTAAGGTAACACATGACTGTGATATTTTAATTCTAGGTTTTGATTTGTTTTGATTTGTGCAGAACATCTTTCACCCACACCTAGAGCTAAGCGATATAAACAACCTTTTTGTTCTTTGTTTATATACCTGGAACTGGGTAGTATCATTTCCATGCAATGATACAGAACATATTTGAAGTTTGGACCATGTCTTTGCAGATAGAAGTTGCAACAGCAGGGTCTCCTTCCATCCTCCTGATTCTTGTTATGTCTCAGTCTGGGGTTTGTTTTGAGTACCCATCTGTACTTTTGGGGCTTTCATCTCTGAACTCTCTCTGTAGTACTGAACATGATTCTTTTGTGTGCGTGCGTGTGTGTGTGTGTGTTTATGTGTGTGTGTGTGTGTGCGTGTGTGTGTGTGTGTGTGTGTGTGTGTGTGTGTGTGTGTGTGTGTGCGTGCGTGTGCGAGTGTTAAAGACATTAGGGGTGTTTTGGCCTGTTGTGGGGATTGCTCTGCAGCACAGTTTTCATGGTTATGTCTTGATATGTTGGTGAAGGTCCAGGGGATCAGTGCAGAACACATGATTTCATTCACAACAACACATACACACGCAAAGTTATTGCACTATTTCAAATAAGCCGCCAGATATTTGTGTTTTCACTCTTTGGTGAACAAAAAAGGCAGTTGCACCGTGACCTTTTGATTGATGTGCCATTTGGAGCTAAATTTAGAATCGTCCCTGTCTGATCCACACCCCACCAGCACGTACTGTACGTACTTTGGGGAAAAAACACAACATATTGCGGTGATGTGTTTTACACTACATGTAGCCAAATAAAAGGTATCAATGTTTTTATGCCAACCGCTGAATTGTTTTTTTATGACTGTAATGAAAGGGGCACACTGCTGTTTTAATTTACCTGCCATACTGCATCACCACCCAACTCTATCTCATATTTTAGCCCTGTAATCAACTGTTCTCTAACATTTCATTTTCAAGGCAAAGGGCAAAACGGAGTTTTAAATCCATTACTAATGCCATTTCTTTTCTCTTTTTTTTTGTACATTGTATTTTATGTGTGACTTATTTTTTGAGCAATTTATATTTAAAAATAAAGACGGTTGGTCACTTGCTCTTTCTCTCCCTCTCTCTATCTGGAATGCTTTGATTCAGCTTGTTACAGTGGAGAACCTTTCAAATTAAAATATTAACTCTATAATTTATTTGACGGTATTTTCTTACTTCATCCTGTATTTTCAGAAGTTATAGTTGATGTCAGGAGAGTTAAATTAGGGCCCACCCTCTCCTCCATCGTAAAAGCTTTCTTTTCACCCCTGTGGTTTTCGACCACATCGCATTTATGAAAGCTCTTTTTCCTTTTCATTGTCACCTCCCCTCCCTCTGTTCACGTCGCTGGTTGCATATGTCGGATTTCATGCCAGGATATTTTACCTGTGGGGGAAGTGGTGAAGTATTAGTGTAATAGTGTGGTGAGTGAATGCAGTGTGAGGTGTACAGGCGCATAGAAACAGATGTGGTCGGGATGATTCTGTATCTTCAATGTTCTTTTATTTCACTCGCACTTCTAACGAGGCTCTGCAGGCCTCACCGCTCATCTGGGGTACCCCCGCTATAAATTCTGCAATGTTGTTCTGGGCCGCCCCATAACAGGGAAGCAGAAATATGAACTCTCACCAACCTTTTCCTCATCAACAAATGTAACTTGCCCCATTTGTTGTTGAATTTTAATCATTTTGCTGAAATTCAAACCCAGTGATGAGATGTCAGTCGTGGAGAGGGCTGGAAATAGCTTATTAATTTATAAAATGACCATGTTTGTTTGGTCAGTGGGTCATTTTTAGATATTTCCACATGTAAGATGTGCTCAAGGAGTGAAATAATTGATGGATGAATTCCATTTAGCTGCTTCAGTGTTTTTGAGCTGAGCGGTTCATGTCCCATCTGTGCTTCTCCTACCAAGTCCTGGTAGTTGGAGGCAGCGATAACACAACCTCAGGAAACAGTCATTCGTAATATGGCATATATTTTAAAAATAAAAGATAATTGAAACATGCATATTGAACTGTTTCAGTTTGTTGACCTACAGAGCTGCAAAAAATACACATTTAACTTCCGAAATATTCAGTCTTTCACAGCCTGAGGCACCTTTAGAGCGGACAGTGAGGACAAAGCAAGAAAGTTACATCCCTGATGGAATTGAATAGGTGGCTTTTTCTTTGCAAATACATGACAGGAGACTGTTTTCCACCTCAGATGCAATGCAATTAACTTTATTTAACAAGCTGGTAGGATTAAAACAGGCAGTACTATGAGTCCCCAGGACAAGAATTAACAAACTTCAGTCGTTAAAGACACACAACTGCACACATACACACGAGCTGCAGGATTATTGTCAACATTGTGTGCTAGAACTCTTTTACCTATCATAGTGCAGTTGTCTGTTGAAATAGAAAGAGATATTACAGAGCTCATGTGGTATGAAGTTGCTTCTCTCAAAAGATATTCAAATGAAAGTTGTAATGCAGAATTTTCAACTTCATTCCTGCTTCACTCAAACATATTTAAAAAAAATAATGTCCCTCCCAGATGAATTTTGTTTTCCAAAAAAGCATCTAATCCAGAAAAGGGTTTGGAAATTTTTTTATTTATTTATTTTTTTTTTGGTCAAAAAGGAGGCTGTTTACAATGTGTCCTTCAATAAATTTGGCACATTATCTCTCACCCATCCCTATGGGTTGCTGGATTAAACATGGAAGCTTTTTATGAATTAATTATGGGGAACAGGAAATGCTTGTTCAGTGCTAAATAAACTAATTTTTTTTCTCCATAGTGTTGTGCTGAGGTATTTACTTCACAGTAGAATTGAAAACATCTGGCGAAAAAATATTCTCGGGGGATGTCAGAGACAAATTATAAATCAAGTAAAGTCTGACATTTTCCTCACTCTCTCTCTCTCTCTCTCTCTTTATATATATAAATATAAATTTATATATATAAATGTGTATAAGCATTCACCAACACAAGAGAGAGACATTTAATGTACCCATGGACTTTATTAAACATGTAGGTAATATAGTATATGAAGTAAGTATTGTCACGTGTGTACGCGTATACACACGTGACAATACTTTCTAAGTATGTGCACAGGCAAGATAAATGCATCTGCAAGGGCAGAGTTCAGTGTACTGGGAATTTACTTGTAGTACTTCACATAAAAAGGTTTTCCAGGTTTTATATATCTGTAGGGGGGGTGCCCCCCCCCCCCCCCCCCCATTGGTCCACTGGTACATACTGTAACGTGCTTCATCAACACCTTCCTCCTTTCTAAATTGACATTGTCAGACAGTTGTAGAGGGATGATGGTGTAAGTCTAAAACAAGTTCATGCCCTTATCTCAGAATACATATTGTACATGCATGCGTGCAACATATTTTCATTTGAATCGGAAATGTAAAAGATTATGATGCTTCATTGTTTTTGGTTCCTGGAATTAATTAAGTTGCTCGGCAGGTGTCTAATTGCAAGTGTTTCTTTATCGTTACATCACCTCTAGTGTGTGATTAAGGAGTCTTGTGAAGGGGAATAAGGCAGAATAACTGTTCTTTGATTATAAATCTCACTGGACTCCAGACTGACAGCTCACAATAAAATAAAATTCTTCTCCTTAAAGAAGAAGAGTAGAATATATACTGAGTTTCTGACACTTGTAACATGTTGCTCAGGATTCTTTGGGCCCATCACTTGTGGATACATTCGATGTGTTTTATTATTTCTAACAATAACTTAAACGCTCTTAAACCCACTAACAGTATGGAAAATTTCACATTCATTTTACTTTTTTATGCTAGTGAGCGATCTGGATGAATGTGTTGGGACATGGGGGAAATGTTTTCCAAGATGTAAGTCAATAAAAAGGCCATATGCATCGGGTTCCTCTGGTAGCATGAAGGCCCCAGCTTTTCGACCATTTATTAGTAATTATCAATCCACTATCGTCTTGCTTCTTTTTCATGATATGTACTGTAGAGGGATGTTTGTGGAACACAGCAGGTTTGTACCAATTGTATGTACTGTTGTAGTTAACACCACCGAAACCAGAAACCAGGACAGGACCAAGACTATTGAGAGGTCGAGGCAGTGGCAGACCAAGACAAGAACAGAGGGTCCAGTTTCAGTGCTCATAGCCTGTAGAACATAGGCCTGTAGCCTGTAGGGTTTTTTTTTCATATGAAATCTTTATGGTTTGTGTAGCCAAATTTAATTAGGGATGAATTACCTGACATTTTCCTCCAAGCTTCTTCCACTAACAGTCACAGTGTGTGTGTGTGTGTGTGTGTGTGTGTGTGGTCTGAGATTGAGACAAGCCTGTGTAAAATGCGATCAAGTCAGAGAGAAGACAGAGACATTAATGACTAATGTTGTGGTACGGTTCTTTATGTGGTTGTATGTCTAAGGGATGCATACATATATATATATATATATATATATATATATATATATACACACACACACACACACATATATACATATATACATACATATATATATACATCGCCAATATCATCTCTATCTTATAGTCCATGGTCGTTGAAGGCTCACTGGACAAGGAGGAAAGGAACAGCAGGATCTTCAGAGTAGAAAACTACAGACAGGGAGCCCCTGTCCCCCTCTCCCCTCCATGCATTTTTCATCACACACTGCCTTTTTACACTGTTTAGCTTTTCCCTCCCCTCTAAACTTCCATGTGGTGCCTGCTGACATGACGTTCCTCTGCCTAGCACATAAAGCCCTCTGGTGCCCAGTGTACTGGAGTTGGTTGTTTGGCTGCTTTTGTGTGACTGCTTGCTCGCGTGCATGTGTGCATACACTTGAATATCATGGTTGTTGTGCTTGCTCAATCTTCCTTGTCTTCCCCCTTGTCACACATCACACTGTAGTCTCATAGGTGAGATAGAATTATAGCAAGAGTGTGTTGGAATCACCAAACCAGAAAAAAGAGCTGAGAATCCCTGCATAGAGTGGATCATCTTAAATTATCCTTAGCTGAAATTCAAATTTCATTTTGTTTTGGCCCTAAGCAACAGACAGAACTGCCTGGGTGAGATCAGTAAAGGTCAGGGGGAATTAAAATGCTTACAGTAAGGTTTGTCAGTGTGTGTGTGTGTGTGTGTGTGTGTGTGTGTGTGTGTGTGTGTGTGTGTGCGCGTGTGTGTGAGAGAGAGAATGTTGGGAAGAGATAGAGGGCCAGAGGAAAAGGCCATCTCCCTGATAGTTTACTCTAAGTTGGTGAGAGCTAGAAGTCCATCCTTCTGTGGTTGAATGCTATATATATATATATATATATATATATACACACACACATATGTATATGTATATATATACATATATATACATATACACACATATGTATATGTATATATATATACATATACACACATATGTATATGTATATATATATACATATACACACATATGTATATGTATATATAGATATAGAGATATATATAGATATAGAGATATATATAGATATAGAGAGATATAGAGGTATAGAGATATATGTCAGATTCAGAACTAGCACGCAGATTCAACAAATGTAAAACTTGAAGGAACAGTTTTTTGTTGATTCATTCAATATTTAGATATTTATTGTATCCCCTGAACCTGTTTTCGGGGGTAGATGCTGAAACTCAACAGTGAATCCTAGGAAACATCTGAGTTGAGATGCCAATGGTATTATAATAATAATAATAATAATAACACCTGCAATGTTGAATAGCCCAAAGAGATATGTTAATAGCCTGTCAACATCTTGGGTGATTTGATTTGCCTGGAAGAAGCAAAGGATTAAAAACAGTCTGCATTATTTCTCCCTTGTCACCTTTTAAATTGTGAAAATCTGAAAAGAAAACCTTTGCTGTATCCTTCTAGTCAAGTGAGTTTGGTGTTTTAATTAAAACTAACTGCTCTCTCTCTCTCACTAAAAGTCAATGTAGCTCGACCAGCAGTCTCTCTCTGTGATCAACAAGCAACCAAACAAGATCCTTGAAAAGAATTAAAACACCATTATCTAAATAGCAGAAAATAACAATACAATATTTAATGTTTATAGCTGAGCGATATACCTGCCTGCGTGTCGCACTCCGTATGTGCAAAACAAATAATGTTTGATTGATCACAGTGAGGTGTATAGATACAAGTGAAATGAATTCCTGTCACATTTGCTCTGAGGGAAGAAACAAAGGCCTTCTGTGAGGAGAGAATCTATGACGGAGGGGATGCCCTTGTAAAGATTCTCATTTCTCCTTCAGCAAAGTTTGATTCTGTCAGACGAAAACTCTTTTACAGAGTGTCGATGTTCTGGATAACATTGATTTTATTTTTTATTTTTTTGGTTTTGTTTGTTATTTGTTTTTTTGATTGAGTTTTTTGAGTTCCTCTTGATATGCTACCAGATTTGGGAATATCGGAATCAGGTGCATTATTTAGAGATTGCAGACTAGAATAATGGAGGCGTAGCTCGCAATGAAGCGTGAAACTAGCAACATGATACACAACACTGATCCATACATGCAGTTCTTATGAATTCCTTTGGAGTACTTTTATATGTAATTTATTGGCGTATATAATAAATAGTGCTGTGTACTTTAACAACATAATTTCAGTGTTTTCCTTGTTCAACACAATTATGTTGTCATTGTCAAATGAACAAACACATCAAACAAAAAAACTCTAGTGAAGTTCAATAGAAGCATTTTCTTTTATTCGGGGAGGTGACTCACTCACTCTTGCTGCACTCATCTGTTCTACTGGTTACACAACTAACCACATGAGCTCAGAGGTGGAATAGCAGTAATAAGACAGACAATTCACGTGGTCTATCCTGCCACGATACATTTGGTGATGCGGTCACGCACTAACAATATCAATACAAACCTGTCAGAGCCTAAAGTTGCTTCATTGAGCTCTTGCTGTCGTTAGTTAGCAAACGTTAGCTTACCTGTCCAGCAGGAAAGTGGACACCTTGACGGGTTTTTCGGCTACTTTCATCTTTCAGCTTAGACCCGCGTAGAAATGCTACCTTTGTTGGTTCGACAGTATTTGAGACGGACAACTGAATGACCCCTTATGTTTCTAAGTCATTTCTCCAGTTTATGTAACACCTGGCGACTCCTGGTCTCCCCAGGTCAGTGCCGACACATAGATAATGCCTGATATTAACATGTTTATGCGATTGGCACGGAAAGGCTTAATCTGTCAGCCAACAAACTGAAATGTAAACACTGTGAACATTTTTTTACCGGATAAAGATTTTAAATAATTTTACCGCGATTATATTTAATTCTGCACCTTTCTAAAAGCTTTGGGTGTATTATTTGTTTTAATTATTTGTTTTCTTAAAATTGTTGACAATTGTGATTTTCCTTACCGAAAATAGAAAAAAAGACCTCAGGAATTCTGTGTTTTGAATGGTCAGCATTTCAAATTGTCATGCCTGCAACCTGATATGAAACAATATTCAATTACACATCTTTTTTTTTTTCAAAAGATATAAGGTAAATCATACAATCATTTGTAGATATTTGCTTGGAGAGATTTAAAAAAATTTGAATTGAAACTCTTGTTCGCCTTCAGTCCTCAAATCACTCGGTTGTCCTGGAATACTCTTAAGTAGAATCACATCTTCTTCATAAAAAGAAAGGAAAAAAAAAAAAAGAAAACCCGATTGACCTTCGAGCCTAATTTAAGTGCACAATCGCCAATAGAGAGCAGATAAGACAGCTTGGCTGTCAGTGTGACTGACAGGGTTAGGATCTCCCCCTGCAGTCACATTAGCACTACAGAGGCCCAGCATACAGAAGCCCACCACTGCACAGAAACCCAAAAAGATTAAGTTTAGCATCTGGCCTCCTATCATGAATCAGCTCAAATTAAAATATGGTGATGACAAAATATAAATGTGCACCAGTGACATGCCCTCGAGCTTATTTATTTATTTATTTATTTATTTATTTTGCATTCTTATCTCTACAGCATTTCCCCACTATTTAATTTTTCACTGTAGCTCTTTTTAGCAGTTCTCTGGTCTGAATTAATGGAAAATGAATCCTTTTTTCTGATGTCATATGTATAGGGCAAATCTGCTTTCACCAAAGTCTCTGTAGGTCTCGGCAGGTGAGTGAACCCTATATTCCCCTACATCTCTCACTCTTCGGGCAGGGGAAAGCTGACATGCAGGGCGGCCTGTAAGCCTCTTTTGTCCATGTGCAGCAAAGTCATCTGCCAGCTCAGTTGCTCTTGCAGACAAAGCTTCAGAGAGATAGCCCACATTCTGCTACATCCTCGCTCTCTCGTGAGCTAGAATCGGGCATGGCCCCCTCTCTCTCTATCTCCTATAAGCCGCCTCAATCTTTATTTCTCTCTTTCTTTCAGGTGCTTGTGCACTCTTCTCACATTTTCTCATCATTTCTTCTTTGCATCTCCCTTTACCTTGCCTATATAGTTCTCTTTTGCAGTCTGCGGGAATTGAGAAGTAATGCTGTAATCTTTGCTGCTTTGTCTGGCTGTCATTCTTTCTATTGTTTTTCTTTCTCCGATTGACATTTTTGTCGTGCGGGTTTATATTTGATGATATTGCATTCGGCCAGTGGTGAGAGGATATTGGTCTTGAGCTAGATATTCTACACGGTAGGATCGGAGGACAGGATATGACACGGGGTTCTGTTTGGCTCAGTTTATAATGAAGTTTGTTGTGAAGTCAGTTTTGTCATTCTAAATGGGGGGGGGGGGGGTGGTGAGGTAATTACTTGAAAGAAACCATGAAGGCTAATGAGTTGCCTTGACAATAACTCATCATGAGAGAAAGAAAAGAGATACTGATGTGTGGAGGAAAAGAGCAACTCTACTGTAAGGAAAGGAAAAATTGTAAGAGAAGGGAGGTGGGGGGTAGGCCGAAGGGGTGTGTCCAACATAACCCTCATGAATCAGTGTCAGTGGAGCGATGAGAAAATAATTAAGAAACAGGCTAGCGCTGTGTTAAATACCGCCAAAGGTAAAAAGGCCCATTCTACTGTACAGAAACACAATCTGGATGGAGAAGAAGAATGGCAATAATGGGGCAGAGGAAAATAGGGGAGAGAAAAATCCATATCATAACGGATGCCAAAATGCCCCTCAAATGGCGTTATGGAGGGAGACAGTATAAATAGCTCTGCCATATTGTAAATGTTTATATACAGTAGCTACACATACACATTGCACAGCAGTATCAGGATTTATGACCCCGCCTGTAATACACTGAAGTCGACACAAGGCTGCAAATAATATTTCACTTTTGTTATCATATTGAGTGTAAATTTGCTGAGACATATATGGTGCAGATAAAATATTTTGGGCAATTTCTCCTTCATTCTTCTCTTTTCAGCTGGTTCTGTTCTTGGTTGTTGGGAGAAGATGTTGACGGAGCTGTGTGACTGGAGAGGGAAAGAAAAAAGGGAACACACATCCAACAGTTAACACACCTCAAAGGTTTTACACAGAGCATTTAAGGAAAGAGAGAAGCAAGTCAGAAGCCTGTAATTGTATGTTCAAGGCTACCAGCTGGTCCAAGATGTAGCAGAAATCCCTCAGCCAGCCGCACAGAACAGAACAGCCATTAGATCGCACCGATGCATAAAATCCGTGGAGCTCTGTGGAGAATATAGAGTGACACACAGGAAGTCCTGTACGTGTTTTATGTGACATTTGTCTGTTTACATGTACATATGTACATGTGTGTGCAGATATAGATATTTGGTTGAGTGTTTTAGGTATCATATATAATATCCAGTATGCTTTCTGCTAGCAGCACTGACGGAATTCATGATCACTGGTCTCCAAATCCCCTCTGAGATGGAATCGACTCAGCGGGTGTGCGTGCGTGCAAGGAAATGTGTACGGTTGGAATGCAGAAGCTCTCTTCCTGTGAGGCTTGTGTTCGGTAACACATTATAGTTTGATCTTGAGCTCTTTGGCCTGCCGAACACGCCACAGGGCTTTTGTGCAACAGTTACCAACCTCTGCTTCCCACTCACTGCAGTGATGCGTGTTTCAAATGCCTTTTGCTACGTTATGTTTGGATGTGTACTGCATAGCCTGTATATATTACCACAGATGTGCCGGTTGATATATCCACTGTTCGTATGTTCTCTGGTTTGTAGTTGCAACCTTGTGTCAGTGCTCATGTGCATGCATCCAGTAAGCGTGTGTGCGGGAAAGTACTGAGGCCTTTTAAAAAAAAATACTTGGTTAAGGATCCCCAGTTTCTCCTGGATCGTTATCAAGACACAACTCTGTAGCATTTTTACAGCTGAACTTCCTCGATGATACAGCTACAGCCAGGACATGGAGGCAAGCCAGCATCACTGAAGACACTGCTGCCTTTTATCTCTCCATCACCCAGACTCATTGACTATGTTTACACAGCCAGGACGACAGTATTCTGATATTATTAAGACAATACTCTTGAGTAAGACACTTATTCTGATGGCCTTAACCTGAAAACGAATAGCTGTATGCTTAGGTCTGACCTTTGACACATTAATGATTTGTTCCTATGTATACACTTCATCTCCCCATTAAGTCCTGGCGGAGTTCTTCGCAAGAATTTGAACTCACAGCAGTGAAACTGCTTGAGGACACGGCTTCAGCTTTCAGCGAGTGTTGCTTGAATTTTGCATAATCAAGAAAGACTCAAAAAAACATAACTCGTGACATTCCAGAGAAACATATATGTACACAATGTGATCATTTGTCCCAGGGTCACTAGTAGGACTATGCGCTGCAGCATGTAAACAACACATGGGTCAAATTTTTGTCTTATTCAGAATAAGGTCAGTAGTTGTATTACTTCAGCCCATGTACTGTAACAGGGTCAGTGAAAATTTAGCAAGCTGCAGCGGGGATGTGGCCTCTCTCTTTCTCTCTATACCAACTGTGTGATTAACCAGAATAAACTCTGATATCAGAATAATAAAGGCTAGAGCTGGCTGAGAAGAACAAAATCTCATGTCACAGTATTTTTGACCAAATACTTTGGGATCAATATTATGACAGCGTTGTCGGAATGATTATTGGTGCTTTCACAAAATATTAACACAAACAGATACAGGATGATACATATAGCACATTATACCAGTTTACTGTGCTGGAGCCTTTTAAAACCAGTAAAAGTTATAAAAAAAACAACAACAACAACAACAAAACGCCTCATTATGATGTCCAGAAGACGATATCTAGGCTCATGTTATGATATTGATGTAGTTTGATAGACCACCGGTTGAAAGTTTTAGGAGACCCCAATTTTTCCATTGTTTTTTTTTTTTTTTACCGAAAATTACTCAGTTTAATGTCTCATTGCACTCTGAAATGAAAGCATAGTACAAATAAGCAGTTGGAGTTTAAAAAAAAAATGGAATCAATTTATAGACCAAAATGTTTTCTAAACTTTTGACTCATCAAAGTAGCCACCTTTGGCAGATATATAACAGCTGAACACACTCATGGCATTCTTTCTACAATAGAAATCAAATATTCTTCAGAAAGTTCTTCCCAAGTCTGTTGCAGAAGTTCCCATAAATGTGTGGCACTTGTAGGTTGCTTTGCTTTCACTCCTCTGTCCAGTTCATTACAAACCAGCTCGAGTCTGGAGACTGTGCTGGCCACTCCATGTTTTCAAGCTCACCATCTCGTTCTTTTTTCCTGAGGTAGTTCTGGCATAGCTTGGATTTACGTTTCGGGTCATTATCTTGCCATAGGATGAACCCCCGACAAACTGGGTACCTACCAGAGAGTATCACATGGCACTGCAGAATGCTGTGGTAGCCGTTTTGGTTCAGGGTGCCTTTCACTCTGTACGAGTCACCGACGTTGGATCCAGCAAAACAGCCCCAGACCATCACCCTTCCCACTCCATATTTGACAATTGATGTCACACACTGTGGAACCATCCTTTTGCCTTCTTGACAGCGTACAAAGATCCTTCAAATTTTTATTCATCAGTCCATAAGAGCTTCTTATCGTCTTTAGTAGTCGAATGGTGGTCTTTCGTGGCCCATGCACGCCTCTTCGTCTTATTCTGACGTCTTAGCAACAGCTTTCTTGCTGCAACTCGTCCTGTCAAACCTGCAGCTCGAAGTTTTTCTCTTCACAGTTGAAATTAAGGCTTGCTTACAACGACCACTATTTAGCTGTGCTTGAAGCTGTTGTCTTGTGAGCCTCCTGGTCTGTCTGTCTCTCTTCCATTGTTAATTGTCTTTTTCCCACCATTTTTGTTGCAACAGACTACTTTGTGCAGTCCAGTACTGTTCAACTGATGCTCAGAAGGGGATGGTACCACCGTGTGATCCAACAGTGCTTTTATACAGACAGAGGGGGTTGGAAGCTATCAAGAAAAGTTGGAACACCTGTAGGAATTTGTAGCACCAGCTTTCAAGGCTTGATCAACCTTCATTGCTGCGGAACAGCTTTAAATTAATAAACCGATTTCGTGTTCCCTCAAAGAGACCTTTGTGTATAATTCTGAAATGTACGTTACTTTCAGTTCAGCACTTACCTTTGAACCATTTCAAGCTATTCAGTGGACTTCCACAACTTGAATTGCAATAAATAAGTGGAAAAATTGGGGTTTTCTGAAACCTTTGAGTGGCAGTGTATGTTGCTCGGCCCTTAAGGCTGTTTTTGTTTTGGTCCATGACATAATTCAGAGGCAGTTAAAACAATAAAGACAATATCAAAACATAAATGCTGCGAGATGATTACCAGTTTGTACAGTCATCTCTTGCCACAAGATGACACAATAACAACTTTGTAAATACTTGTTTTCTGAAGGTACTTCTGATTTGATCTGCTACAGAAAGTTTGACATGGTGTAACTCAGAAATTTTGTTGTATCAGTGCCCTTAAAAGTACTGAGTTTGGTACCCAACCCTAAGGGTCAAGAATATGACGAAATAGCCAACTTAGTGATTCTCTTTTCCATTCTGTATTCACTCATATATGTTTCAACAGAAGTCCATATTGTATTGCTTTGGTGTTGAAACTGCACAACAGGGAGCACTGGGTTTGATGGCTTTTAGGTGAGAACTGCAGTATTGTTTTCTTTGCTACGCTGTTTCTAAGCAACATTTCCAAAGTTGTGAGGGAAACAGCACTAATAAGCCACCTCATTAGGGCTAGTGCATGGTAGGCCATACAGTTTGTGCTGTCAGCTCTGTGGGTTAGCATGCAAACTTCAAAAGACAGCTGCAAATACAGCGCACAGGAGTGTTAATTTATTTCAAAAATTGGTAAACAAACTATTCTATCAACCAAGGTTTCCTTCTTAGTTGAAGGATGACTGGCGCAACCTACATACTGGCTTCTGTCTAAAGTGACTCCAACGTTATGACAAAATATGTGGCCGCCACTCGCTGGTGATAAAGCAGCACATAAAAGGCTCATTATTCAGGAGTTAATTTGGCAGGGTTTCCTTACCCTGAGGCAGTGCCAAACCTCAGACTCCTTCCCTCATTGGTCTCTGCCTCTCGTCCCAATGATTCCTAACTGTACGCGGGATGAGAAGGACATGCTTAGCGTACACTGTCACTGTCAGATGTACTCCCATGCACCCCCCCCCCCCACACACACACACACACACACACATTAATGCAAACACAACCCAGTTAGATCCCTATATGTAATAAATTGGATTAAATTCCACTGGCTAAGCACTTTGATCTCTTTGGGTTAATTAATTTCAGTCCATTCTGTCTGTGTTTTTTATGCTTGAACACATGCTGACACTGTTATTGTGTGTCATCCTGCTCATTGGAGAAGTATAATAGGCTTGTGAACGGGTGAGAGGAAGCCACAATGTTTTGTATTCCGGCTACAGAGTGATTTGATTCATTCTTTCTTTCAACACGGAAGTACACTACAGTAGCTAGCTCTAATATGGTGGATCTGTGCCTATAACGCCCCTCCTTACACCCTCTCTGCAGCTCTTATCTTCCCCTCCAAATGAGAAAACCTGGATGGCTTCTCTGGGCCCCTGTTTCTGCCTGGATGCTATCTCATTTGGTTTTAATATATTTATCCATTCATTATTGTTCCTTTTATCGGCCAGCTAATATTGTTCATAATTTGTCCTTATCTTCAAGACTGACAGTCAAATTTACACTGCGGCGCTGCAGACAGATGGAGAAATGACCCTTTTCCAACCCCTCATAGCCAACTCCTCTTCTCCCTTCATTCCCTCCCTCTCTCCAAACTCCAATGAAACATGACTGACAGCCTACTGTATAAGTAGTTGTCATAGCAACCATCCTATCCTTCTGACAAGTGCTTTTCTCTATAGCGCACTCTCTCCTGCTGTCACAGTATATCTCTCTCCCCTCTCCCTTGCTGTTGCAACGATTGAGAAAGAGACAGAGAAGAGGGCATTTGCTATGCTTTCCCTCCATCCTTCCTTATCCCCTTATTCCCACCCCTCTCCCTCCTTGTCTCCTTACCACCCTTCCCCTTTCCCCATCCTCCCCACCCTTGACAGTAATTTACCAACTCCTATGGTGCACCTCTTTCATCCAGCCCAGCTTATCATGAACTGCAGGACTGTATGCACAGCAACTTGCAGCATGGGCGCATCATTCTCACTCTCCCACACATTCACTCTCCCTCTCTACTCCTGTTTCTTATTCTTTCTGCCTCGCCTGGTTCTCTTCTTCTCTGTCTTTTCTCTTGTTTACCCAGGACTCTGCCTCCATTGCTATTCAATAAGTCTCATTCTACTGTCCAAATCCTTAGCAGTCTGCAGTATAATCATGGAGAATACAGTAATAAGTCTCTCTATAACCATACTGCAGATAGTGTGCTGCATGGACAGGAGATCCTTTTACACTTGCAGTAGAAATAAATATTATGTAACAAAAGAAGGTATTGTGCTGAGATTTGGAGCACATGCATGAGGAGGGATGTATTGTGTGTCATGCAAGCACTGTAAAGTCCATGCAGCATGAAAAATAGATACATTAAATATTACAGATTAAATTCTCTTATGTGTGACTAAAAGGCTGCACTCAATAGCAGCGTATTGAAAAAGCTAGTTATTGATTAGAAAAGGCCCAAGTGGACCCAGTAGTCTTCAGTAACCAGGAAGCCCATTGCAATTTCAGCACTCTGAGTTTAATTTGCAATGCATTTATTCCAAACAAACATCTGTTTAGGAACTCAGAGTAAATCGAACATGATGGGGGGTGAATTTCAGGACAGCAGCGGCAGCATGTCATAATGAAGTTGCATACAGTGAGCTGTAAATGCATCCTAATGTCAGCTTGCTGCACAGTTATCACAGTGAACTTGCTGATAGTTATTAGGGCCCTCAATCGTTTAGGTGATGACATTTCACAGTAAACACTATAGCGTTAACATTATTGCCATAACTCGCTATTAATTATGCAGCAGTTAGCTTTGGCTCAGTGATCCAGCTCCAAGTAGTCCGCCTCTGTCCGGTGAGAAAACCATATTACTCAGTGAAAATCCTCAGCTGGGAAAAGCATAAAGAGTTTGGTGATATGAAGCTGTAATTTTATGTGTGAGAAGTCAGTTCTCACCCATTATTATGGAATATTTCACCAGGTAGAAAGATATTATGTTACATGTAATGTTATAAACCCATAGAAAATATGATGTGATTGCAAATCGGGTTCATCTTAGCTTTCTGCACTTTAAAGAGACTCCAGTTGATATTAGGATAAAGATCATGATCTCAGAATCTACTAGAAAAAGGGGGGCTGATTGGAGAACCACAAAAAATTATTTAGACTCTGGATGTGTCGACTCAATCAACAGCAATAAAGATGTTATGGATATTATGTTCATCCCTGCACGATTAGACCGGCATAGTCACATGTGTCGCTTATAATAACTGGTGCGGGAAGTAATGTGTATATTTGCATCGAGAGCGAGGAAATGTGATCTGATCACAAGTTGTTACAGTACATGAGGTGCATGCGGAGATGCATTTCAAAGCCACGTGTGAACTCACATTCACTTGTGATCGGATCAGAACAGATCTTAATAATCTTACTGCTGCCCTGAAGAGAAGCCAACACACTGTACTTACTCGACAGTTAACGTATCAGCTGTCTAATATGTGTGCGTGCGGACATGAAGGTCATCAGTGCTTCTCTGTCAGGATGTGAGAACTTTCTCTGCTAGTGTTTTTGCACTCTTCTTGTGTCTGCTAACGTGCGTGCCTGTGCTGCAGCTGTATATAAATGGGATAATGTTATCATGAGCGATGAACACAAGAACTGAATGTCCAAGACAGAAGATTTCTGTCAGAGCAGCTACAGCTAGACTTTGGAACAGATCTGCTGGGATGTCGTAGCAAATAACACAATGTGTACCCCAACTTTCTCCACTGAAGAAGCATAACATCCACATATGTCATCATCACATCCTGTTTGCACTACTGCATGTGTTGAAATGATTCGGGCTTTCTGTCAGGATTTTGGAAAAAAGTCACATGAGGTGGAGTGTTGTATTCATTTAAGGGTTCCATGGTGGTTTTGTTTTTGATGAATGGAAATGGATAAGTAGAGGAGGGGCAAGGCTTTGAAAAATGTATGCATAAGACAGCAGTTTTAAAAATTTGTTCTCTAGTATATTGATTAAAAAAACAGATATTCATTTAGGCTGGATACAACTGGCCAGTTAAGAATTTATCTAACAGTCTTCTGGATGCAGATATTTGTAATCAAAGTTCATTAATTTAAGGCTTCTACTTGCAGCTAAAGAGGAGTGGTTCATTGTTCCATTGGTGGTTCTATATACTGTGTGGATCCCCAATTGTATACAAGAGTGAATGTGAGTTGTGGTTTGCCCTGCCCCCCCGCCCCAGAATTTATATTCTCCCTCCAGCAAAAGGAAGGACCATCTCGGCCTTTCATTTTCCAGTTCAGGGCTTTCCTTTTTTTTCAGATAAATGCTCTCCAATCCACCCTGACAGATGTCACATTGCATCTCTTCCATTTTGATACATAGCCTCTGATCCTGCCACTTGCAATAAGGAGCCCGCACCAGGGACGCCCCTCCCTAGACAACACTCTGACATGGGTGATTATTTTATAGGTGCATCATTTGTGGTGCTGAGTGCTGAAACCATTGCTGGCTGCCGTGTCTGCGCACATAGGCTGCAGGAATGTCGGTATCGGCTTGTGTATGGGTCAGGGAACAACAACATGACACACTCGCTAGTCGTCACAGGTCACCCTGATACTGTGCAATACCTCTGGCAGCGATTCCTGCTGCTCTCAACCTCTTCACAGCGGCTGCCGCTAGTCCTGCCTCTCACTCAGTCCCTCCACTGTGACTTCACAGGTCACAGTTGGAGAAACAATCTGTATAAAGGGAAGGTTTTAGTGCTTCTGCCGCCAGCAGAGACTCACCGCAGTGTAGCATTAATCATAGAAGGCCAGAGTACATCAGTAAACACAGTGTGGCAGGTCAAGGTAAAGATCACATCCCACAGCATTTAACAGAACTCAGTAGTGTATAGGCTATCTATTGAAAAGTCAGCGTTATTCATGGCATGTCTCCCAGCGCTCGTTGCTTGCAGGAGAGACACGCTATTGTTCACTGAAGAGCACGCTGAAATATTTCTCTGGCTACACAAAAAACACTGGATCAGCAGCAATTAGTAGAGTAAGAAAGAGATAAAGAGTGGAAGGGAGGGAGGCAGTTGAAAAAGAACGAGGGGGGAAAATGTGGAATCAGCCAGGAAGAAAGAAAAGGAGAGATGAATAGAGGAGGGGGGGGGGAAGCGAGAGACCAAGAGGGAGCGTGAGTAAAAGAGAGAGGGCGCATGAGTTTCCAGCTGGTACAGTATTGTTGTGTGGGAGGCTAGAGCTGCCTGGAGCCCCTGATGCTTTTAAAGGACCAAAGACTTGCTCATTGTCTTGGGTCTGTGTGTGTTTGTGTGTGTCTGTGAAACCTCTTCATTAGTCTTCTCCTTGCTTCTCCCTGCAGCCCCTGACCACTCACTTACCCCTAGTAGCCACTGTATATCTCCCCGCGTGGGAATAAACTCACTTATATTAGAGATTAAAATGATCAGTCTTGGAAAAGGGATTATAACCTTTGACCCAAACCCGGTCAGGGTTAAATAGGCACTTACTGTACCAAAGCTCAGGGAATTTCTATGTCCTGTATTTGGTGTGAAAAGACATTCTTTGCAACAAACAGTAATGAGATTTAAACTACCGTATGTTCAAATTGGAGGTCAAAGGTTTAATTTAACCTGTTTTCTCGTTGTTTGTTCCAGAAGACAGGAAGTTGTTTGTTGGGATGCTGAACAAACAACAAACTGAAGAAGATGTTTACCGCCTCTTCGAACCCTACGGAGTCATCGAGGAATGCACGGTCCTAAGAGGTCCAGACGGCAACAGCAAAGGTAGGAGCCACGATACAGTTGTCAGCCTTATTTAGGTCACTGACAGAAAAGTGACAGTGTTGGGGAGTGAGCAGGGGTGTGTAAAATACATGTGACACATGCATCAGATATGGGTCAAATTGCTTTTTCACGTAATTATGACATTTTTTTCACCACACTGTTTGATGTTCTTGACAGCTTCAGGGAAGTGATACAAATCATTTATGATCCCAATATGTTTGGATGATGCTTTTGAAAGAGTTTAATTTGTGATAAAGATGCAAATACCTGATTTAAAAGCACAGCATCTATACTCCGCACACACAAGCCACCAGCAGAACAGGACACCCAGTTTATCAGTAATTGGAATCACTTAAATGAAAGTCATTTTAAAATGCTGACTTTGCCATCACAAAGTCGATCTCAGCATATACAGGTGTCTCATAAAAAAAAAAGTATTATAAAGCTATGATTTCTATTCTGCACTGCGCTCAATTTTCTCAAGCAATTTTTCCTGTGGAGGTTATATGGATCAGGGATGCAAACTCATCAGGGGTGAAAATGTGACAAAGATAAGATACACTTTGAAAAAAAATCAGCTTTACAGTCAATGTTAGAAGAAGGATATGGGAGGAAACCGATCCTGGAATTAAAGTAGGTTTTACTGCTACAAAAGTAATGCAGAGGGCACATCAACAAAAGTTTAGGTGAAAAAAACAGTAATAACTACACATAAATGTGCTTTTTTCCCCCTTTTTTCTATTTTTTTCTAATAAATGAAAAACTTTTAGAGTGTAACTTCAGATAATCTTGTGCTGGTTTCAGTGAGCGAGTTTTGCCATCGCACCCTGCTCAGGCAACATTAATTGGCCAAACTCATGCTTCGGACTGTATTAGCCTGCTGTTATCATCTTAGCAGAAAGAAAATGGAACCACCAGGTTTGAAGTTCATGTTAAAGAAAACTAAACCAGATTTTTCTATCTTTATAATGTCGGAAGAAGACGCAATCGAATGTTGGAATGAGGGCGGCACGGTGGTGCAGTGGTCAGCACTGTCGCCTCACAGCAAGAAGGTTCCGGGTTCGAGCCCTGTTCCATGTTCTCCCTGTTCCTGTGTGGGTTCTCTCTGGTACTCCAGCTTCCTCCCACAGTCCAAAGACATCAAGAGGGGACGAGGCTGATTGATACTCTAAATTGACTGTAGGTGTGACTGTGAGTGTGAATGGTTGTCTGTCTCTATGTGTTGGCCCTGCGATGGGTGACCTGTCCAGGGTGAACCCCGCCTCTCACCCAAGGGCCCCTGGGATAGGCTCCAGCCCCCCCCCCCCCCCAAACACTTAACAGGATAAGTGGAAGAAAATGGATGGATGGATGGATGTTTGAATGTTGAACTTGCATTCGTGTTGCCAGCTGTCATGGCTCCCTCGCTAAAATGCCAGCTACTTCAGTCTACAGTTTGCAATTCTGCAGTTTTTCATATACCCCACCACCACCAGACAATCGGATCAAGAACGTGTAGTTGCTGAAAGAAAGATAAAGAAAGAAAGACAACTGAACTTACGTGCAACACTAAGTGGTAGCTTAATTGATGATGTTCAGTGTGGGAGAGGCTTTGGAAGAAGAACATCTTTCCCACAGTAAAATGCTTCATGAATCATGCTAAACTTGGCCCAGGACGTCAATATGTTATAGTTGTCTGCAAAGTTGTAATCTTACTATTAAATGAAGAAATATCCCTACTTCCAAGTCCACTTATCTCCTCGCCGTGTGGTCGAATCCATACGAAACTGAACATGGCAACAGAAAATTGCCACACACAGAGAGTGATATGGCTCAATAATCTATATTATCAATTTATTTTGTAATTCATGCAGAACAACACTTGAGCTACCATATTCTTGTTCTGAATTTAAAAAAAAAACAGCACCCCTCTGCCATTACAGTCCACATTGTGGTTGGAGGTGGAATTGATTTGCATAAACTCCATGTCGACATTTTTTCCCCCGCAGTGGTTCCAAATCTGTGTTGTTGTCACGTAGCAATAATAACACAGCACGAACACTTTGGTCATACGATGTAATGTGGATGTGTCAGAAGCTCAGGTTGATGTCATAAGTAGGCAAAGTACAAACGTGTTCTTCAAAAAAGGAACCCATGAATAAGTCACAATTTGATTCAGACTTAGAGTTTCTTCATGTCTTATTAATTCACTCCTTCTCCTAAATGTCATATCCTCAAGTATTTACTTGGTTGACATGACTGAACACTTATACTTCTTTGCACGATTTTTTTGCTATAATTTACTTTGGCTGTAAAACAAAATGTTAACTTATTTATTGCGAAAACACAAATAGGTTAAAACCATCAAGACGTTTGTAACAGTCTCGAAGAACTAAATGTTACGCTGTTTATTTGGATTTTTGCCAAAATCTACGCTTATGTAGGTCTGCAAGGTCAATGCTGCATGTAGCTGTGCTGCACATATCCCCAGATACTGTACGGGCTAGTACAGAATAAAGTTATATATTGTGTACTGTAAATAGTTGAATGTAGCTTGATCCCAAAGCCTGGTGATCTTTACACTCCATGAAAGTCATTTTGCCAGATGGCTGATAAGTAACAAACCAGCTGAATCTTATCAAAAGTTTGACATACGGCGGCATAAGAAGCTACAAGGAACATTCATTTTACACAACATTTAATTTACATTTAAGACTTCAAGTAATGGTAACTATTATTTTATTTTGGACTAAATTGTTCCCTACATTCAGTAGCAATGCTTCTTCATAATAATTCCCCAACAGCTTGGTCGGAAGGCCAGCATAAATATTCTGTAATAAAAGTAAGACCGGAAAATCCACAATGATCTTTGCCTTCCTGGAGAGTACACATACAGTGAGTAAATGGACAGATCTCAACCCTTTAGAGGGGGAAGACAACCAGTTCAAGACCAGTTTTGAATCCAGTGATCGCTTCATCTCTTGAATGACCAACCAAGGTTCAGGCACGTGTTTGCACAGGGCTCCAACACTGTCCCTCGTTTGATTCTCCTCTCTTGATGTTTAGTGATCCTATGCTAGTAGGATCTTCTGTTTTCAAAATGAAAAATCTCCTGCTTGATTTTCCTGGCTATCATTCCACTCACTGTGGAAATCATATCTGATGTCTCGGGTAAATCTGACTGGAAGAGGGTCATTTAGCATAAGCACACAGAAGTCTTCTCCGTGACAGTCCTGTGTGATGTAGGTCATGTAGAGGCATCGGTATTTAGAAGAATCCCCTTCATAATCAGTTCTAAACTCCTCCTGCTTTAAGGTTATCGTAACACTGTGTAGGAGATTTCTACCTAATGGCTTGAAAGAGACAGCCAAAACTTTTGGAGACGTCAATTCCCTCTGACATGCAGCAAAGAGCAAAGAGACTAGTGGTTTTTCAAGTTTCTAAAGCCTATTCCCCGGCTAGTGCTTATGGAAATTGTTGTGGAATTATATCTAAAGGGGGTTTGAAGCCAGAGCGTTCTGACTCTGCAGTGGGTTGGAAGAGGAGGGGAAGAGGAAAGATGGATGTCAAAACAATTCAAATGTCCCCTCTGTTAGGATTGGGCCAGCCAAGAGAAGCAGCGTTTCTCTTTTTGGGTCTGTGATATCTATTCTTTGTGTATGAATATTAACTTTCTGGGTTGAATCACTCAAAACACCACACACTGCTCTTGTTTTCATCTTTTGTTTCTGAATAGATGGGGTTTTTTTTTTTGTCTAATACCCAATCATATTCAACGTTGTGTTTTTGCACTTGATCATCAAACGGTTGTTATCACTAGAACAGCATCGCCTCACAGCAACCCCTCCTGCAACCCTCTACAGGATAAGTGGTATAGCTATTGAATAAGTGGTTGTTAGGATTCTGAAAACTACTATTTGTAGAGAATTAAGCTTGACATCACACTATTTTATCCTCCATAATTATTCCACAGTTCACATTCGTTCACAAGGGATGACTTGCACAGCATGTATGAGCAGATAAATGCTTAATAATAGTTGCGTATACTTTGTAGTACTGTAGCAAAGTCCTTGCGCAGGTCACACAGAGCTCCTTTTTTATCGATATCTCAATAGAGGGTTTTGGTTTGACTGCTGAATGGGCATCTTGATTGGCTGCTGTCCACAGGGGTAAGCCCATTAAGAGAGGAAGAATGGCGGGGCGGCTGGGTCAAACAGGATAGCTGATAAGGAGCGTAAAGTATAGAAAGATTAAATAAGAATAGAACCTTAAAATAAAATGAAATTAAGTTTTTTTTTTTTTAAAAGGAGGGGTATAATTATGTGTGTGGAGTGGTTTTAGTACTGCTGTCTCACTGCAACCGAGCCAGGTTCATTTCTCACTTGATTCTGAGGGAAAGTGTTGCTTGTGTTCTTGTGAGTTTTCAATCTTCCACTTTACATTTGATAAATTATTTACAGACAAGCAAATAAGCAAGACGGGAAAGATTAACTGCTCAAATGTGTCAATGAAAGATTTCATTTGATACCTCCATCAATTAAACGTCATCTGTCAATTCAGCCTGCACCCTTTCAGTATTTCTCAGTTTCTGTAAAAAAAGAAAAGAAAAGTAAGAACTGTTTTTAAAGACTTAAGTAACCAATTAGATTAATTCTAGTGGTCTCGGCTTTCAACCCAGTGCATCCTGGGAAACACCTGCATCAAGATTTTTGCATGAACGCCTGCAGTGAGAAGTAGTTGTACTATTCATCAAAAATAATTAAAGTACTGTATGAGTTAGCTGTGGAATCTTTGTTTCATTTTAGTTTATTCTATCCAGTGGGATTTAAAATTGGCATAAGCACTAGGATTTGCTCGTTCTGTACCTTCAGTTTAATAATTGAACTATTACTGAGCCACAATCTCTGACTAATATGAAGGACATTAGAGCTAAGAGTTTCGGTTCTGTGGTTTTTGGCCTTTGGCCAGATGTTCTCATATTTGCAAATATTGATCAGAATGTCTGTGCTGGATGCTTTCCACATGAACTCATTATGAGTCCAGCCAGTTGAGCTGGTATTTAATATGCACATACAGGCATGTGCTGCTAAATAGCATGCTTTTTCTGCTTCATCAGTGAACTCTTTTGGCCCACAGCTTCCGAGTGGATGCAGTCGGAGCCTCGTCCTGCACAGCGATGTGTGTAGTGTCAGATATAATTCAACAATCTCTACTGATGTACACTTGATGTTTGCACTTACATGGTACTTGATTGATAACGTGTATAAACTCTGCGTTTCTATTCTCTCTTCCAGGTTGCGCCTTTGTCAAGTTCTCCACACATACTGAGGCCCAGTCTGCGATCAGCGCCCTCCACGGAAGCCAGACCATGCCTGTAAGTGCACAACCCTTTCCCACACATCACAGACAGACAGACACACACACACATGCACACATGCACACACACACACACACACATGCACACACACACACACACACACAGTGAGTGGATTTACATGCACAGTTGCAACAAGCTTTGATTGTTGGACTACTGTCATTGTCCAAGTCTATGATGAGATTGTATCAACCTCCGGAACTGTAGATGGTAGTATGCCACCTTACTGCTGGTTGCAGTCAACCTTTCTTCTGGTTCACCTTTTTGCATTACATCCAGACATTGTCTCTGCATCTGTCCAGAGATGTGAATTTTTTTTTTGGGGGGGGGGGGGGGGGGGCGGGGGGGCGGAGGAGGCTCAACCACCCACCATGATGACACCCCTCTTGACCCACAGGCTGTTTGACTTTGGAGTTAAATACTACAGCAGGACCTGTAGAACGTGTGCAGAGCACCTCAGCCAGTTTTCAGCCAATTGAAAGTCATTGGATTAATAACTGCATTATCTAGGTACTGTACGTCAGTCCAGCAACGGGAAGTATGACTTCTATGTGACCATGGTGTTTAAAAGTCCAGTTTTACTCGAACTTTTTCTAACATCATGTAAACCGTTTGCCCAGTGCAACAGTTACATATCAGTCTACTTTGCTCTGTAATCTTCATTTGGAATTTACCCCCAACTTGAGTTTTTAACATCCTCCTGAATATACAAGCTTTAAAAAGGAGGAAATAGTAACAACCAGAAAAAGTCCTCTGTCTCTTTAATTAACATGGTACATTAAAAAAAAAAGCAACCCAAATCTAATTTTAAGATAAAACTATTTAGAATGATAATTGAATTTTGGGTGAGTCATCAATCAGTAGTTCTGCTTGCATAATCAGTGAATATAACTCCAGTGTGAGATTACATTTGCTTGTTATGTAAGCACACCATGTCCTCTGAATTGCCTCAGTATTGGATTTACTACGAGCACAGATGCTGGATTGCTCATTTGTATGTGCCTCATGTTTAAGCATTGTCCCTGTGTGCTTGATGTTGTCAAAATAAAAGCTACTTACTCTGCACTCTAAACCTGAATAGAGTTATTCTCCGTGACATGCGGACAGAGAATCACATCCCCCATTGTACACAGGCCGGAGGCGTGCTCAGCTTTTATCCTCATTTTTGTTTTGGAAACTCTCATCTCACAGAAGCTGGGACCCTGAACTCTTTCCCTGTCTCGCAGGGGTGGTGTTGTACTTTATGATATCATTATTAATGGTTGCCAATGTGTGGCTCAAGAGAGGAAAGTAGAGAAAGGTACTAGAAGCCAGCTGTGCCATTTTGGTGAAACCTCTGAGTCAATCTAAGTGCAAATGACTTCAGGTCATGAGGAAAGACTCTTGATGTCCATTCTCCATAGATACCCTCCTTCTCTATTGCTCCAACCCCCTATCTGTGCTAGCGCTCTGCCCTCGCTCGTCTCTCTTTGGCAGCCTCTTGGGATATTAGGCAATAGACTTGTTTACTCCACCTTTCACCACATTGGCTGCTGAATTATTCATCTAACTATAAGCAAGGGGCCGAAGGGAGGAGAGCAAGGGAGGGAGGAGGAATTGGAGAGAGGGAGAGACAGAGAGAGGGAGAATGAGTGAATGGACAGGATTTATACCTCCTGCTCTGGTAAATTGATTATAGAAATCTGATCAGCATCTCATATCCTGTGGCTGCTGGCGGAGAGGGCATAGTCTGCCTGTCTCACTGAGATTAGCGGACCACCAGTGGACCATTACGACTCAGCGGGGTGGTTCTATTCAGGGCAGAATGAGCGTGAATGTAGTAGAAGTCCTGCACCGTACATCCTGTGTGTGACGTTGGGTCAAAACAGTAAAAAAAGTCATCCTTTTTTTTTTTTCACTTACAATGCAGTATACATTCAGAGCTGAACTGTTGGCAGTTATTAATATCAGTCTCCTCATTCCTGTTTTTCTAAGGCTAATAGATCAAATAAATTGCTATAATAGAACAAAACAAACTGAACCAGCATTTATATACAGTACAGTCTGTGTGTGTGTGTGTGTGTGTGTGTGTGTGTGTGTGTGTGTGTGTGTGTGTGTGTGTGTGTGTGTGTGTGTGCGTGCGCACACGTGCATAGTTGCTGTCAGGCTGTTCATGAAGCGCCAGAGGGAGATGGTTGTGATTAAAGGCCAGCCAATAGCATTCTTAGCTGAGGTGTTGAACTGCAACGAATATTAAAACTGCAACTAACTGAATCAGTTTGATAGATCTACTGCCAATCCCCCAAAGGATGGCCTTGTGTGTGCATGCTTGTGTGTGTGTGTGTGTGTGTGTGTGTGTGTGTGTGTGTGTGTGTGTGTGTGTGTGTGTGTGTGCGTACGTAAACGTCTACAAACAGAGGCACATTGTGGCCGACATATGCATGAATACACATACACACACTTTTCTATATTGCTCTTCTCTGTGTTTCACTGTCACATGCTAGTACAGCCAGGAGCTAAGGTCAAAAGCTTTCTGACTGATCTTATTTTCCAGCTCAGAGGACTTGAGATGAATATATTTGTGCTCTTCATGTGGATGGGGAGTGGGCATTTTGCATGTGTCTCATGTGTGAGGTGAGTAGGAATGAGAAAAGGTCTGTGACGTAAAGTATGCACAGCTCGTGTCTCACAATAGGTTTTTAACAGTACTGATAATAACAGTGATATTCTTTGTTTTTAGTTTCAAAAGAACAAAAACTGGATCATGGCTTTGTGTTAATATGACACATTACGTTGCTGTTGATGATGTAAGAACATGAAGACAAATGCTTTACTCGCTTTCTATGTAATCAGAATTCTAACGTGATTCGGTCAGGTTGTGTTGCTGGTGGAAGCAGACTAGAAGAACGCTGCTCTTGATGTGACAAAAAAAAGGCAGGAAAACAGCAAAAGACAAGATGTAGCCGAATTTCAAAATAAAACAGGAACTAAGCACAGCTAAGCAACTAAGGAAAAGACTGACTGGGGTGTCATCAGAGATTGGAATCGAAAAGAACCAGGAAATTTAAAAAATGTTTGTCAGTATTGAGTTAATGATACACACATTGCTGTTGATGTGGACGTTAAAAAGACAGTCAGTTTCAATAACAATTTTCATTGCAATAGAAATTATACCACACTGGAAGATCAGTACATTACATTTGTTGCAGTGCTAATGTCAGTAGCTAGCAGGTCCTTTCTGGTCTCCAAGGAATTCCAACAACAGCAAAATTGGTGTAACATACATGTTTTACATTTGTAACACCAGCTTTGTGGATTAGGAGGGAATGAGATGAGCTCTGCGAAGTAGATGATAACCCTGACATTTAAAAATATTGTTTACTTATTTTGGGGTGAGCATGGCTCGGAGGTAGACTGGCGGTCTAGGAACCGAAGGGTCGCTGGTTCGATCCTCATTTCCCCCGGTGACCATGTCGAAGTATCCTTGAGCAAGATACTGGGCCCCCAATTGCTCCTGATGGCCCTGTGGCAGACTGACCACACGTCCACGATGAACCCTGTCTTTCGCCCAATGTCAACTGGGATAGGCTTCAGCCCCCCCACCCTTCTCAGATAAGTGGTATAGAAAATAGAATTGATGGATGGATGACTTATTTTAGTTATTCTTCTGCTCACATTTTCTATACGTGCATCATGAAAATATCATCCGTGAGATCAGATGTATACGACATGTAACAGGAAACTATAATGAACACATAAGCAAAGTTATAGATAGATGTGTGTGGAGATGCAACTGTGCTCATTTGGTCAAGTGTCTGACTTGTAATCAGAGGGTTACTGGTTCAATCCCTGGGCCCTCTGGATGCTGGGTAAGATACTGAATTCCATATGAGCAAGCTGACACCATTCATGCCAGCTTCCACTGTTAGTAGTGTGTGTTTGCTCGAACACTGTAAACCATTTTGAGTGCCATTAAGGTGGAATGACGCTATTTTTAAAAAGCCATTCATTTTTTCTGTGTCCCCACATGAAACCTATACTTCTATGATCTCAACTGTGATGGACACCAATTGGAAGATTATCTGGCAATTGCTAACTCCATAATGTCAGTATATGAGCGATCATCCTGAGATGGTGTGTGTGTGTGTGTGTGTGTGTGTGTGTGTGCGCGCGCGTGTGTGTGTGTGTGTGAGCAAGCGTATGAATTATAGGGGTGCATTAGTGGGTCAAACACAAGACCTTGGATGGAGCTCCATCAAACTCCCCCCTCATATTTCAAGCCCACTCCCATATACACCACCAAGATCTCTCAGGCTTCCCAAGCAGACACACACACACACACACACACACACACACACACACACACACACACACACACACACACACACACACACACAAAGCCACAGTTCAGGATATGAGTGGCTCAATTAAACATTTAAACGCTATAGTTGTAAAGCAAATTGCTAGGATTCAGGAGGGCTGTGTAGGAAGTAAGTCCCGAGACAGAATTACACTGAGACGAGGGGGGTGCGGGTCAGGTCCACAGAGCCGTGCTCATTTTCACTCCGTATCCACGTCAGCTCAGCCTGGGTTTGAGGCTATTTCAGCTGACACAGGGACGGAGATAGAAACACTGAAGGATGATGGAAGGATAAGAGCAGAACAAAGGAAAGCAAATGAGGTAAAGTTTGCAGAAGGGAGAGCAGGATGAGAAGAGCAAAGAGGGTAAAAAAAACGTCAGAATGCGATTCCTCGGCTGATGGATCTTCTTTATTGTTTCAGACAGAGAACACACATGTAAGCTCTAGGCTTTGATACTCACAAGACACGTTGTTTAAATTTATAGATCAATATGTCATTATACTTCACGTAAAAAAACAAGGATGGTGGGAAGATAAATAAATAGCAGATAGAAAATATAGGTGCTGGTTCCAGTCTGAAAAACATAATAATCTCATTGAATTTTCAACAAGATACAGTTTACTGCCAGCATATCACAGGAATGTTCTGACTTTACATTTTTATCTTACTTCTTTAGAAGGTCTACATCAGGGATCAGCTGTTTTATCTTTTGGACAATTATCAGTTTAGATATTTGAAATATTATTGGCCAGCCAATTATTTTTTTCATACCCAGGAAAGTATCATTAAAAAGAAAGACACAAAAAAAAAAAGCTTAAGTATAATTCAGAAAAAAGTATGTAAAATTTGATTTTGCAATTTTTTTCATTAGTTCTGTGAAAGCCTGAAGGGAATCCAGTGCACTTCGGAGTTACTTCATCAATACATTTATTGTCTTTTCAGGATGTTAGACTCGTGCTTGAAATTCGCTGTAAATTTTGACACCGAAATTTTAACGTTTGCTGCAACTTAATATCAGCCACAATGATTGGTTACTGGACTGCTTGAGTTACTAACAATCAGCAACAGCCCTGAAAAAACTATCGATTGTTTAAACAATAATGACTTGGGGAGAGAGAGAGAGAGAGAGAGAGAGAGAGAGAGAGAGAAATACTTGTCTGTTCAATACATCATCACCCCACTGCTTGAAGTAATTGCATCAAGGAGACTGCAACAGCCTGAAACTGCCCAGCACATTTCTGATATGCAACAGCAAAAGGTCATCAAGATGAAGTGAACAGCTAAATTGTACAAACAGCTGTTTTAAAGCAATAACCTTTTCAAACTTTAGGGCAGTCTCCTGGCCAATAAAACCATTCCTCTGGAGTTATGGCTTCATAAGATGCTACTTGAGCTAATTCAAGCAGGCCAACATTTCAAGTTAAAGAAATATGTGATATATTGATGGACGTGTAGCTTTATCCTCTTTCTTCACTCGCTGGTGTGCAAGCCTTCTAGGCAATGAGCAGCAAGTGTGAAGCGGCTGTTTCCCTTTGCCTCTGAACCCCAGTAGTGCCTTTTTATCCTCCCTGTTTAACTCCCCTTCCTTCAGTGGCTCTCTTGGCAGCTGGGAGCCGCCCGGCAGGGGGATTCTGCTCACATTTGGCAGGTTAGAAATTTAATGAGACTTTGACTTCACACTTCATCCTCCTCTCTTTATGGAAAGGGAGATTTTGCTCGCTGATATCCTGACATGCCTAAGTGGGAAAACCTTGGAGATAAACAAATGTAGGAATGGATGCTTAGCTGAAAAGCCACAAGATCAAGTGTCCTATGGAGAGACAGTAAGAGGAGAGGGAGTTTGTGTGTGTGTGTGTGGGGGGGGGGGGGGGGGGGGGTGTCAGTGTGACCTTGAAAAAAGCTTTTCTGCGAGTGACACAAGACTCTTAAAGAACCAGACAGGTCAATTCACCATAAACTACATTTCCATCATACACCCTCGTGTCTAGTTGTAGTTGGAAAAGTGATTCTGATTATGAATCTTCTGAGGAAAGCAAAGCAGGAACACTCAGCTCTCCTTATCAAAGAGGGTAGGCCTTTTATAGCTTTTTTTTTAAAGGTGAGAGGGAGTTAATATATACAATATAAACTAACATATCTCCTCTGTATTCTGATCTTGCGCTGCCCTTTCCCGGATGCTCCCGAAGTTAAACCATAATAAAGTTAATGATGCAGATACAAAAAAAGCTGGACGGGCACAACAGAGGAACCCGGAAAATCTGTGTCTGTGTCAAAGCTAACCTTGAAGGGACTGAGATGTAAATGCAGAAGTACAGGTTGAAAGACTTTGATTGGGTAGTCCCAGCCTGCCAGTATGTCAATCACTCGACCAGCCCAGTCGAGCCTTTATTTAGGCAGCCAACTTGTGAAATGACCGCTCGCCTACAATCTGTCTGAGCTGTGATTGAGCCAGGAAGCAAGACAAGTGGGGAGAAAGAGAGGAAGAGAATAAAATCTATTTAAAGTCTTCATAAAGAGAAAACTGTAGACCCCAGCTGAATGCAAAGACAGGAAAATAAAAGCTACATTATGTAATAGGGTATTATGTAATATTGACCTAGCATTATAATAGCAGAGCATATAGTCCAGTTCTACTCCTGCGTGGCTTCACCCAAATCCACCGGCAACCAAGAAATGCCTCTTTAGCCTTTTAAGCTCCCCCACATCTCACATCTCATCTTCACCAGTCACCAGTCCTATTGACAATCTTGCATCAATTTCAGGGGGCCTCTTATTGTGACTGACACACAACCTTTGTACACTGTCAGATCAGAGTAATATTTCGGCCTTTTATGTGGATCGATTGGCCACTATAGGGGCGCGGAGCGGAGGAGAGGCGGAGCACACAAAAGGTCAACTGTAACGCTAAATCATTTGAAGATTCTTAATGAAGGATGTGTGGCCAACACACCTGCTGGTTTCATTACTGGGCAGTAGAAAGAGGTGAAAGTGTGTTTAAGGGATGGATAAAATGAGCAGGAGATGAGAAGAAGAAAGAGAGAGGCCAGAAGAAGACAAAAAAACTGTCCCAAAAAGCTAGAGTTTCTTTTAAGAACACTTTAATAAGCACTCTTTGGTAACAATAACAATTGAAGCTCTTATCCCAAATCATTCTACTTTGCAGATGTTTTAACCTTAACTATGGGACAGACCAGCAAGGTAGCACACAGTAAATGTACCACAGAGGGAAAGCTTGGGGAATATATAAAGTATTGATGTCATGCGCAGTGAGGCTGCCTTGCCCTGAGTGACTTTGACTGCATATGTTTAACACTGATTGAAGGAAGTGAAGGTTTATGCCTGCTCATCTGCTTACAGAGCCATTAAATAAGTAGAATATGTTTATGCTCCTCATACCTATTTTGGGTTGATGTTTATGTATGCCAGCTGCATGATTCTCTGCAGTAACAGGAATGTGCAATGATGTTGCTAAATCTGACGTGCAATTAGAGAAGCTCGGTAGGTATTGATGTTAACAGCGGCTGCCGTTGCTAATTAACAGAGCATACACCAGAAGTAACAACCAGTAACATTTCCACTGTAATTTATTGAACTTTTCAAGCCTTTTTTAGTGACTGAAACATATGTAGTAAATAATAACAGCCATATATTCAAATTATGCCCAGCCTTTTCACATAAAGGATGTACACTGGGGATTGGATTTCAATAAACAGCTGCAGCAAAGCAAGGTTTAAACTATTTATGTTCTCTGATTTCCTGTTCTCGCCTCAGGGTGCTTCCTCCAGCTTGGTGGTCAAGTTTGCCGACACAGACAAGGAGCGCACCATCAGACGTATGCAGCAGATGGTTGGCCAGTTCGGCATCTTCAACCCAGCCATTGCCCTTCCCTTCAGCACCTACAGCTCTTACGCACATTCGGTGAGTTGGAAAAGACATATGGAGCACACTAAGCATGGACACTGCGTCTATATACATGAGCAGGAGTTGTACGTCCCTTTGGACAAAAGTGTCTGCCAAATGAAATTGTAGAATTGTAGAGCGCTGACATATATTATGCATTAGAAACATGTAGGAATTAGAGTAATGGATGCAATCACAAGTGGTTTCTTGTACGCGTTGGTATGCTGAAACATATATTAAAAGCGTTCCTTTAAGAGATGAACCCACAGAAAATTACCCGTCTACAGCTGCAGCTCATTGTTTGGGTAGTTTTCTGCAGGAAGTTCTAAAAATCAACCATACGCCACCTGTCAAGCAGCAAACATCAGACAAAGTTAGTGACTAGCTGGTGAACACAGTGGAGCATTTAGCAGCTACAGAGGACGATAGTCCCCACAGGAGTTGGGGAAGTGCAAACCAGAGCTAAAAGGAGAGTGAATACTTGGCTCCATTTATCAGGTGGCCAGGTACACGATGCCGGATGAATGCTAATATTGCTCTCTATCTCCTGAGTGTGTGGGAGCAGACTGTTTGCTATTTCAACATAAAAAGCAATGATATGTCAGTGCTGTGTCCATAGCTTGTTTTTGCTGCCCCCGAGTGGCCAAAAAAAAATCACGGATTCAAATGCATCAATCAAATACTTGTACACATTTTTGTCAAAATAAAGAGTCGAGGAAACTATTTTTGAGGTAACCAAGATGTCTGTAGTAACTGTGTAAAATTTGCCCATTTTCAGCCAGGAGAGTGTGGCATCAGACCATCTAGGTGACTGGATATTTCAGTAGTTATTGAACTTTTCTGTGTTGGGATCTCTGCTTTATAATTATAAGTGAAAGTCTATTTTCCACTTACCAAAAAAAAAAAACCTGCCAACATCTGGTTTTGTCTGCAGTGGGAAAGGGTTTAATCAGAATTCAGTCGAGGCTAAAACGACCCTGCAGTAAGTGCTCGGGTGTTTGTGGGTATTGTCGCCGGTCGGCACTGACGGAAAGTCAAACCAGAGAGAAAATTGTTGATGGTGCAATTTCTGGTGCATCTATGGCCCGATGCTTGGATGTTTGTTCACCACCATGGTTCAGCCCGGTTTGAGACTGCAAAACAGACGAGAGCAAAAGCTCAAATAAAAATTACCCATTGAAACATATTCACTGCCCTCTATGCTGATTTCTATTGTACCCTATTTTCAATCTGTTTTTTAATTTATTTGTGGAAGTTAATGGCTTTAAAAAAAAAAAAAAACTTGCATGTATTTGCAGTGAATAAAAGGATCTTAGCTTCAATAATCACCATTGCCATCAGCACCTCTCTTCCCTCCTATTAAGCGGCAAAATTCCATTACATCCTGGCTTTCACTTCACTCTGCACACATGTAGTTAGCCGCTACCCTCCACCCCCTGCATCAGCTTCCCTCTGCCCTCCTACCCTCGCCCACCATATCCCTCCCCAGGGCATGGAACCATACGCACACAGCAGACCCTCGGCTCTTTGATGACTTCAGACAGTCTATGCAGGCCCTTTCACCATGCCCCCCTCCATCACCCCCCTGCCTCCCTTCAGGGCTGTGCGGCGCTTCGGGGGCCACATTTGAGAATATTCAACTTATCTCCAACCAACTTTCTTCTTCCCTGCTGAGGCAGCGCACATACACGCATATACGCACATGAATGTATGCACACACTCATACTGTTTAAGGCAGCTTGAGATGAACTGGAGGATTTAGTGCATAGGTAAAACATTGGCCCCAATACAGTCGTTAAATACGGATCATGACACAATTACATGAACATCCACCCAGTCGTTTTTACTGAGAAGGAAGAACCTCATACATTTTTCTGTTTTTATTTTACTGTAAAAGATATATAGTATTTTTGCTGTTTCTAAATGCCAGGATTAATTGTTGATGTTACCTAGGTCTTGGGGGGGTTATCCATTGCCCTCATTTTCATATCACAGCCATGGGACTCAGTGTGAAATGTGCAAATTGACCATCCCAGAGTAATTGCGAGGCCATCTCTTGTGCTCTCTCCAGTAAAACTCCCACCTTCATTACCATTCATGAAATGCAGTCCTTTCCCAGGAAATGTGGAGAAATGCAAATGTTTAAAGGGTGGTTGAAGCAGTGGCGGTCTGCGGGGAGACAATTGTGCCCTGCACAGGTTGGCCGTGACTCTTATTTACAGTGGCAGAGACCCGTGTCGACTCATACAGATGCATACAAGAATGTACACACTCAAACACACCATGCAGCAAATGCACTCTTTCTCTCTCTCTCCCTCTTTCTCTCTCTCATCCTCTCTCTCCCTCACACACACACACACACACACACACACACACACACACATACCCATATAACATGACAAAGAGGATGATGCTAGGAAATTGAGTTCAGAGTGAAAGTAACAAGGGCACGGCGGATACTTCAGCATTAGAGAGAATCAATTACCATTAAAATTAAAGGAGAAATTGCAGGTATGTCGTTTCTGGAACCAAAGATTATACTGCATGAATGATGTTAGTGAAGGTGAAATTCTCCTTGTATTATGAATCACTGTGGATGCCATGTACCTGCTTATAATGAATTCAGAAAAATACAGCAAGTCTGTGAAGAAACTCCAAGGCAAGGCAACCTTGGAGATAAGCTCTCCCTAACTTTTGATGAAATAATGAGTGTACAAGCAGCAGTAATAGATTATCAGTGATGTTCTGGTATCTTTAATGAGTCCAAATACAGGTTCGGACTGCTACTGTAGGCCCCGTACCTAATAAAAGGAAATATTAGTTTTCTTAAAGTGTGGGTGTCCAGCATGCACCGTAGTTATGATTACATTAGAGTCTTTGGTGGTGGCTGCATGCATATGGTTTACAGCCTTGATTCCCCCGTAGCCACCGGGAATGTGCTGAAGTGATACGATAAATGTTTCTTTATGGCAAGATAAACTACACACAGTCCCCAAAGACGAAAAAACCTGCAGTGACAGAAAAAGGACTTTATCTCTAAAGACACACTACATGTACGCCTACTCTCCATATACACGGGCCAAGTGAAGAGGAGGTGGCAAAGTATAGAATACAGAGGTGGGTGGGGGGGGGGGGGGGTTGTATATATAGCTATAACCAGGGAGTACAGTAAATGGTAAATTCAAAGAGCTACCTCTCCACTACTGCACTGGATAGGATTATAGAGTTGAGCTGACAGCCAGTAAATTGGATTTTAGTCAAACCAGGAGAAGGAGGGGTAAATTGTAGGGGTACAAAACTGACAAAATTGAGAAATGTACCATTTTTGATAGACACGGATGCTAGTGTGCGCTGACAGGAGACATCCTATTTGCAAAAAGGTGATTTCATAAAACACAAGTAGAGGGAGAACGATAGAGTGAGATTCCATGTTTCATTTTGAGTGTGAGTGATAATACTTCTCCCAAGAACGGCTGAATGCAAGTAGTAAAACCAGCTTTTATTACATTTTGTATTTCCCCTTCAAGAAACAAACATCATATTTGTACATAATTAGATTTGATGTGAGATGCTTTTCTTCTTCTGCCTTCTGAAGTCATGTATCTTTGAGCAGACATCCATTTTTGTTTGGTCTCTTTAGGTGGTGGATTTCATGCTGTGTCAGAGAACAAGGGAGAAGTTTTGTGATTGAAAGGCACCTCCAGCTCCATGCTCCTCTGAAAGATGCATCAGACTGAGTGTGAGATAGATAAATGAGAGGAGAGAAAACGGTTTAACTTGGTGCTAATAATGACTGTGTGCGTGGGTGGATGAGAGGGAGGATGATGATGACGACGACGATGACTGTAAACTCACATTAGGAAACATCTCCCCCTGTTGGAGGGATTCACTTTTTTTTTTTTTCAACATGCAAGACATGATGGTGAAAGATTACTGCGCACACATGCACGCGCGCACACTCACATATGTGTGTGACCTGGTTTAGCTGCCTTCTGCTTGTCTCTTGACAACTGTATGTGTGCACACATTACAAAGTGCATCAAAGATGAAAAACCTATTAAAATCTTTCGGGGGAAACACAGCTCGCTTGTATGTGGGGGGGGGGTAACAAACGAGGCCCTTGAGCTTCTGTCCTTAGTCTTTTAGTTCACCTCATTGACCCACTCATTCTCTCTCTCTCTCTCTCTCTCTCTCTCTCTCTCATTTTTCCAACCTTTTCCAGTCACTTTGCCTCTCTTTGTCTCTCCACCCCCCCCCCCTCCTGCTCCCTCCCTCCCTCCCTCCCTCCCTCCCCAGCTGGTTGGACTATAAGGGGTCACATGTGACAGTGCTGAGAGTCAGCGAGTCACAGAGCAGCGCTACAGAGATAATTGCCATGTGATAAAGAGGTGATTGCCTGCTGGCACCAGGGGAGAGTAATGCCATCAGGTTGCAATAAAAAAGCAGATGTCTGACACTAAATGAATGCTGCTGGAGCTCGTGCAAATTTCTTTGCTCCCTTTCATCTCACACGCTTCCCTTTTGTTCCTCTTGTTTCTGTCTGCCTTTTCTTCCCTGTCCCTTTCTTCTCAAGAGGAAGCAGGGAAGGCTGTGTGTGATGACGAAGAGTCGGCTCTTCTCCGCCAGAGATTTTGCTATCTGCTGGGTAGTGCATGAATAAATAAATAAATGGGAATGGCTTTTCAATATAACTCCTTTGAAATTTTGAAAGAAAAAAGAAGGGGAAAGTATGAAATAGAATGACTTTGAATATCTCTGTCAGCAAAACCACCTCCCTTTCTGTGCTTTATTATTAGTAGTAGTAGTAGTTTTTTTTTTTCATAGCCAGTTTGTATTAACTGCTAGATTCCAATATACTTGAATGCTTGGGTCTCCTGATTTTCTGCATTTTAACTTGAAAGAAGGATCAATGAATGATAGCGTTGTCACCCATGACCATCTGAAGGATGCACTGACTGAGTTATTTTAGACTCGGGTGCTCATCCCATTTCAAAAATACACAGAGAAAAGGAAGGTGTTTTGGGTTATCTTTTTTATTCTAATCTGATAATCTATTTTGTATTAATGACTCCCCTCATTTAGTTATTCATACAGGATCCCTGGAATTAAATAATACAGTTAAAAACAAACAGTTCCTTTCATATTTTGTGGGTGTTCACTTCAAGAACTTTTCCCTTATTTGCTGCCCCACAGTCTAACATTACTGTTGGTTCGCCAAACTGAGCCTCTCAAATCGATGATGTTGTTTGAAGATGGATCTTATAAGACCCCCTAACTGATTTTGTTCTTATGTTTAAAAACGTTGTCTGATTTGAGCGCATACTTACTGTTGTATTTTTAGATTCCCTAACAAAGAGCATTTTACAGCCTACATATGGGCCCCAGTCCAGTGGATGAGAAACAGGTGGAAGACGTGTATTTGCTTATACTCGTGTAGCACCTACTCTTAAGACCCACAGGAATAAGCTTCTAGCTTGTTACAATCAGCCGCGAGTCTAGTCTAGTCAGTCCCTTGTCCTCTCTTAAAGCAAGCAGTGCCCAGAAAAGCACACTCACACAAAAAAAAAACGTGAGTGGTGTGACAGTGTGTTTATTCTGTAATACCAGGCCAGTCAGACCCTTCATCCTGAAGTCCAACCCTATTCACATCCTAATAGCGGGGGCAGTCACACCATTGCCAAAGCAGGAGAGCCCCAGATCCCGAAGACCTCTTTGTTTGTTTCTGTGTCATTGCTTTTGTTCAGTTTTTGTGCCCGTGCTGCCTTTTGCAGCCATGCCCCCTTAAAGGCTCAATTCATCTTATTTGGAAAGAAACGGATGAACCCCATTTGTCACGTTGATAAAATTATGCAAATGACAAAAGGCGTTAATAGATAGCAGTGGCAAGGCATGTGGCTAATGGATGAGATGCCAGCGCTGGGCATTCTGTAGCGGGACAGCCGCTTTCAGGTTACCTGACAGGGGCGCTGAGGGAAAATAATTGGTTTCTACATTGCCGGGTCCCATGCAAATACAAGCAGTGTGGCATTCTATAGCTTCACTGTCTCACAATATCATCATTAGCATTAGTGCCAGTGGCAGAGGAATTTGATTCCTGCTTATACGAGTCAGTCTCAGGCCACGGCGATCATCAGCTCCCCTGACATATCGCAGCCATGCAGTATTAAACAGATGCAGAGACGAGGGCAAGAGGTTGGTCCAACTGTGTTTGTATTCCAATACCACACAGGTCTGCATGCCTGATTTGCAGCTACATAGCCTGCAAAAGATTATTGATTCCCAAGGTAAGCCCACCAGTTCACAAGCTGCAAAAGCCATGGTACAATGATGGATTTTGTTCTGAATTAAGCATTCAGCATGCGGTTTGCACAGGGAGACTTTAAGCTGAGTGCGGAAACTCAAATAGTCTCTATTGCTCTTCATGTGTGTTGTGTGTATGTGTGTGTGTGTGTGTGTGTGTGTGTGTGTGTGTGTGTGTGTGTTTATACAGTGCAGGTGTATGTGAGAACATTCTATGCATAACAAACACCGTACGCTGCATTTGATGGAGAATAGCTTCAGCTCTCGCTTCTCAATTCCTGATGAATAGAAATGCATAGTGAATGAAAGACTATTGATTTGATCTCTGTTATTTTGGCTAACACACTGTATTACCAGCGTGGCCTGGAATCAGAGTTGCTCATTACACCTGCTTTAAAAGTAGAGTTAATGCCTCAGGGTCGGGATTCAAAGTGGGTTTGCATGCACAGTCACAGTCCAGTTAATAGTTGTACTTTAATTAGGTCATACTGTTGTTCTACTATACTTGAACAGGGAAGAATCAATTTTTTGTATATCATATTGTTTATATAACATTGTATACTCCCTTACAGCTGGTGGCAGTCAGACTTTACTCTGGTTCACCTTTTGTGTCACATGCCAAAAAAGATAACCTACTTTGCGAATGGCAGGATTAAACTCAAAGACTGTTGAAGAAAAACACACAACCCTTTAAGCTGAGGCAGCATTAAGTTTGTCTCGGCGTCTCTCCACGATGTTTCCACCTTAGTTTTGGTTGCCATGATTATTCTCCTTTGGCTGTGTGCTGTTATACTTCATGGTTAAATTCTGCAGCAGGACCTACAGAACATGCAGTGGCCAGTTGAAGCATACATGCCAGAATCATTCTTTTTCCATTCTCTTTCTTTAGGTATGTTAGTCCATCTTTAAAAAGTATGATCGTGTTTGGACTAATGTGTTTACATGTACTTGAAAAGTCTAGTTTTATTTGTACTATAAAATAATGTGACTTTTCTAACATCATGTCAAAATGATCAAAACGACTCTGTAAAACAACTTTCAATGCAAAGACAGTAGTTAAGCTTTGTTCCCAAATGTTTTCTGTTTGCAAAATAGCCCCGCGACAGGCCTAGTGGTTTCAGAATAAATTATAAAGAGAAGGAGATGAAATTTTCAACTGGATCAATGTCAGGCTACAAGCAACAGTCATTACAAATTCATCAGCGAAATTAAGAGATGAGTCCAGGGAATAACAGAAGAGGGTGTAAGACGACAGTGACATTTTCATACAGCTAAACACAGTGTTGCGAAGTTTGACAGTCATATGGAGGAGAGGGGAAAAAAGCATCTCAGCTCTTCTGCAAACTTTGCCTGTTCCCGGAGCACAGAGATAATGTGCACATGTCAATGTCTTGATTTGTAGAAGCCCAACAGACAGCTTTTAAATCGTTTCTGCAGCTGGTGACAGGCTTCCTGCTGGGACGATAGACAGATTCACTAAACATAGGTTGACAAGCTTCTTTTTTCTTCCCTTTCTTTTATTCTGCTCTACTTTCTCTGTATTTCCCATGCACTATCCATCCATCATCTTCAACATACATCCCACCCTCTCTTCTCCCCTTGTTATGTTTCTGTGTCCTCTCCTCACCTCTCCTGCCTCCTCCTCCCTCACACACCTCACCCAACCCTCCTTTCCTCCACCCATTTTCCGTGTCCCTCTTCTTTAGCTCATGCAGCAGCAGGCAGCCATCATGGCAGCAAGCCACGGAGGTTACCTCACACCTAGTGTGGCTTTCCCTGCCACGCAGATCCACCAGATGGGGGCGCTCAACATCAACAGCCTCCCGCCCACTCCCATGACCCCGGTGTCGGGTGAGTTTCATCAAACCTTGGGTGAGCACTCAGTTTCATTCCCTTTCGTCTTGTGAGTGTGTTTGTGGCTGGAGAGAGGGTTAGTGATGCAAGGAGCAGGGTGTCTATGTGCTTGATTTAATGTCTTAATTGTACGGAGACTTGTGTGTATGTGTGTGTGTGTGTGTGTGTGTGTGTGTGTGTGTGTGTGTGTGTCTAGGTCAGTTTGTATTTTCAGTAAAGTCTGCACAAGTTTGTGAGTGTGTGTGTGTGTGCGAGCCTGCAGTCTGAGAACAAAGATGTAGGGCTGCAGCAAGGCCAAAAGAGTCCCTGCTTACTGGTAATCCAAAATTATTCCACTGGAGGGACTAAAAAAGTACAGTCAGTGGGATTTGCATGTTTATGTTGTTTATGAATGCAGACAATATTTGGGGATAGTAACAGCAGAATAAGGAATATCAAAAGGTACGTTTATAGATAAGACGCTAATTTCCCTGCAGTATTTTGACCTTGTGCTTTGAAGCACTCGCGCATGATCTGAATGTAGTTGGTCTTGTTTTCCATAACAAACACCTCCTGCGTAGATACATTACAGACGGAGGGGAAGGACTTTGAAATACCAACCCACTGCATAACATTTGCTTATTCAGCACAGCTTCATTTTCCTTGAGACAAAGGAAACTTCTAGATTCTTCACTCAACAAAAGCAAAGTGAAATAAATAATACAGCATTCGAAGTCTTTGTTGTGCTACGCTCACCTACTTTGTCAACACTGCAGTATTGAGTTTTTAAGGTGATGACTTTGGTAACTTTGAACCAATCAGTGTCAGCCAGAACTGCCACCAATGCTACAAGATTTCCTTTATCATAAGAATCAAGCTTTTCACTATGAACTCATCCTCACTTTTTATCCGCACACCAAATAAAAAAGCCTTTTTTTGTCGTCTTTACGCGCCTGTTTGCTTTATTTCACTCAGTGAATTTGAATGTATGGAACAGATAGCACACCAGGTGTGGAAACAATGTTCATATATTCAGGGTTCTATATGAACCTCGTCATCAAGCATGTGCACAGCATATGTGCAGTTGGTTGCAATGTCGGATGAGCATCCCGTCCGTCAAATATTCACGTTGATGTTCTCAGGTGTGCAGCTTTTGGACTGGCGCCATCGATCAAAGAGGGTGATTACCAGTCTCCCTGAGAAGCCTCGTTTTTTTTTAATACTGGATTATTTTTCAATGGATAAATCAGTGAGAGTATGACCATTCACTTGTTTGTGTTCAGCGTGCGTACCTGTATTTTCCAACACAATGGTGCTGATGAAAGATTGTGCAACAATTTTGCAAGGAGCTCCGTGCGTAATGGCATGACGGTCCCTGTCTGATAATATTGTTGTTTGAGCTGTTTGTGCAACTTGAAAGACAAAATCAGTTCTGTATTGTCAGGAAAGTGTTACTAAATATTATAGCAGTAACTGACTTTTCTGAGTTGATTTGGACTTGGCTGTTCGATAGGAGGGTTGGAATATTAGTTGTTTTGGTTCCACACAAAAAAATTCAATCAAAGGCAGCTGGATATGATGGAAGATTTCCATTTCCCCCCTTTCTCTCTCTCCTTCTCTCTCTCCTCTTCTTTCTTTAAATGTGGGTAAGTAAAATTCATATGACTGTTCTCTGATTCCAAATCACCGTTTTCAAACCGCTATTCAAAGAGCGTTCTGTTATTTATGACCGTAATCACAGCGAACTCAGAGCACACGCTGTTGGGGGTCATGTGACCAAACGAGATCATCTCCGTTGTTCCCATTCCCATAAAACCTCTTTGATTAGTCACTGTTTCAACACCCATCTGCTCTTACTAGCAAGTTTCTATGACCTGACCAGCTCGAACCACAGGTCAGCCAAAGGACCTGTATAACTTACCACTGTTAAAAACAAAACTCCCGTTATTTGATGATGTTCAGCAAACAAGGTGTGTGGAAGAAGAGTCGAGAGTTTCCTGACTTGAAGAATGACAGATGATTTGAGTCATCAACTTTCAGGAGGTGGGTCGCCCTGAATATTGGTAGATATTCAGTAAGTTGGCTAAGAAGGCAATTGTTCTTGTAATATAGAGAGAGAGGAAGAGGAGAGAGCGAAAACGTGAGTGAAGTGGTACCATTTATCTGCTGTGAGACAAGCCTCTGTGTAAGCTACAGCCGACTGATTACCTTTTATTATTGAATGTAATGTATCATTAATCCTTCAGAGAAAGCATGTTTTTCAAGGACTATCATAAATATGAACTGTTTTATTTCCCTCTTCTTCCTTCATTAATTTGAGTGAGGCTGCCAGCAGCTACAGGAGTAGTAGTCGAGCTCGCTACCTTCGTATACACAGCTATTTCCCCTTTCTTTTTTACTCTTGTGGCTATGACTTATTTAGAGTTCATTGAAGGAATACATAACATTACTGGCAAGGCTGTCTTCATAAGTAGGCCGAGAGACTCTGACACTACTGAGAGACTGGAAGATGTTTGCCACGAGTCAGTAGAATAATTCACAGAAATATTAGAATCTGTTTTCAGGGTTTGGGAGCTGAATGACTCTGCTTTGATAATTTAGGTTCTACTGTATGTTGTAAGGGAGATTAGTGCTGCTCTGCGTTAACTTAAAGCCCAGATTGTAGTTAAACAAATTAAAACCTCACTCGATGGGGAGTACAACTAATGTATGACATCAATAGTTTATTTAAATGATCCGTGTAACCTTTGCTGCTAAAAAAAAACATGTATGTGACAGCAAACTGAAGCCCAAAGAGACTCTGAGGTTAAGGGTGTTACTCTGAAAACAATGAGGCATCCATTTAATCAACAGATGCAAAGCATTTAAGCTTGATGGTGCACGAACCGTTTGCCAGATGGTTCAGCTGATTAGAGCATGTATCCTTACAATGATGCATGATGATGCTTTTTGAAAATAATGTTCACCAGGTGCCGCTCCCTGAGCGCTGCAGAAGAAATAAAAGTTAAACAAAAGCCGGGAGAGAGAGAGTGTCGGAGTAACAGGAAAAGAGGATGGAAGATAAAGGGGGTGAGGAAGGGAGAGAGAGAGCAGCAGATCCAGCTGTGTGTGGCGAGGAGCGCATCGTGTCAAGGATGCTTTGGTAGGATGTGAGAAGTGTGTAATCTAATGTTCTGTTGCACAGCACCGCTCTACATTGAAGATGTGCATGCAAAAGTAGATATTACAGAAAATATACTGCAGATGCTCCACAGCCACACACTTCCCACTCACAAGCAGGCTGGCTGATGTGTCACAACATCCCAGCTGGATTGGAACATGGTTACGCCATCGATGCAGAACACTTCCATGGTGACAAACACCATGAAACTAATGAGCTATTTGACATGGTGATCTTTCTCAGTGTGCACCTGTCCTCTATGACACGTCTCGATGCTTCAGGTCTAATATCTAAAAACGTCAAGAACTTACGAAATAAGACAACTCAACGTCACCGTTTGGTGGGGTCTTTGCTGCGAGAATAAACCAGAATCCCAAAGATTCGGAAACTCAGTGATGTTGTGTGGCGTACTCAGACAGCTGCGTCTTAATTGATAGTGTGACCTCCAGCAAACAGCTTCTTACTGTGCAGATTCATTTACTTTCTTTAAGACTTCAAGGGCAGACATGTACAGTTGCACAAAGATTTTGTCTCAAACTTTTCCCTGTTCTGTTGCATCAGAATGCTTACAAATCCCAGGAGCAGGGAGAACGGCTCTGCTACAGCGGGAAAAAAAAAAAAAGGTATCCCTCTTCCCAGTGTGCGCAAATACTTTCCGAGCCCATATCCACAGCTCTCAGCCGGGCCAAATCTAGTCTGTGAGAGGAAAGCTGGGCTCTGGAAGAGCAGCAGAGCCTCACAAGCTGCCCAGCTGGCCTGCTCAGGGACCTGAAAGGCAGGCACATCGGTATAATCAGTGCAGTGTACGTACATTAGCCTCAGGAGGGGAGCACACAGCACTGGAGGCTTTGGATCCATGGAAAGTTTCTGCATTTCTCGCTGAAAGAAAATGGCTTGAGTGTCATTGTTCAGCAACAGCTGGAAATATGACAAATATATTGTTATTATTTCTACCACATTTACTTCGTTTGTGTTTTATTATTAATTACACTTAAAATGTGCAGTCTGGAAGTGTAGCCTGGTCTGTCCAACACATGGATCAAGGAAGCTCGACCATATCTGGAGTTGGAAGAATCTTGAGTTAAACAAGGTGTACTTGAGTCAGTTTGTCCACAGATGAGTAGTGCACCACCTGACATATGACAGAGCGATTTGTTGCTTTCTGCTTTGTAGAACCAATCCAAGTCCTTAGCACACCCCTTCAAGTTAGGACGGTTCCATGCCAAAACCACAGATTACCTGTAAACAGTGTGCAAACAGCAACATATATTATTTATAGAAAGGCGCATTGAAGAAATCCTTCACAGGTTGCTGTTGTTTGTGGTGAAACATATTCACAGGTTAAAAACACAATATTTGTCTCTGGTGTGATTCACTACAGAGGACAATTGCAGGGGTGCATCATTGTAGGTAAGACGTGTCCTTGACCAAAAGTAAGGTGCTCGGGTTTGTTGGCAGCGTTTAGAAATCGTCCGATTTCGGTAGGCGTAGCTCTCCGATGTCTGGTATCATGAGAGTCACTGATCTCGTACAGAAACTTAATAGCAGGGAAGGCAGGCAGCTTCTCGGTCGACTCAATAATTTTCAGGGTCTTTGTATGAATACAGTTGAGCAGCCCAAGGTGAGAAGTGTAGATGGAGAACTTACCAGCTCAGTCATGCACATTCGGAGACCCCCTCTCCTCCCTGATGGAGATGATTATCAGGTGTTTGGACCTTGACACTTTTCCCAGGAGACTGAACTGTACAGCGATGACCACTGAAGTGTAAATCTATTTAAAGGGTTTCATTTAGAATACATAATTATCTATCTAGTGAAGTGACAGAATGACTTAAGACACACACACACACACACACACACACATATATATATAATATATATGTGTGTGTGTGTGTGTGTTTGTACATAGCAGGTCAAATAAGTATTAAACACATCACCATTTTTCTCAGTAAAGTTATTTCTAAAGGTGCTACTGACATGAAATTTTCACCAATGTCGGTAAAATACCCATGCAACCCACACGTGTAGAAATCAAACCTTTGATGTCCATAAATTCAGTTGTGTGTAATAATATGGAATGACGTAGGGGAAAAGCATTGAACACACTTACTCAAATTTATTTAACACTTTGTGCAAAAGTCCTCGGTTCGCAATAACAGCTTCAAGATGCTTCCTGTAAAGAGAAACGAGTATCATGCTTTGCTCAGGTGTGATTTTGGCCCATTCTTCCACACGAACAGTCTTCAAATCTTGAAGGTTCCGTGGGCCTCTTCAATAAGCTCATCTTTAGTTCTTTCCATAGATATTTTATTGGATTCAAGTCAGGTGATTGGCCGCGCCATTCCAGCAGCTGTATTTTCTCTCTCTGAAACCAAGTGTGAGTGTCCTTGGTGGTCGGGATCATTGTCTTGCTGAAATGTCCGCCCTCGTTTCATCTTCATCATCCTGGTAGATGGCAGCAGATTTTTAATCGAGAAAGTCTGTACATTTTTCCATTCATCCTTCCTTCAATTCTATGAGGTTTGCCAGTCCCGCATGCTGAAAAACATCCCCACTCCATGATGTTCCCAACTCCAAACTTCACCGTTGGCATGGTGTTTTTGGGGTGATGCACAGTGTTATTGGATCTCTAAACATGGTGTGTATTATGGCATCCAAAGAGCTCAATTCTAGTCTCGTTTGACCAGACTATATTCTCCCACTATTTCACAGTTTTGTCTGAATGTTGTGCTGCGAACTTTAAATGAGCTTCAACGTGATTTTCTTCACCAATGGAGTCTTGCGTGGTCAGCGTGCATACAGGCCATGGCTGTTGAGTGCCTCACTTCATGTTTTCCTTGAAGCAATTGTACCTGGTTATTCCAGGTACTTCTGAAGCTCTCCAAATAGGGTCCTTTGCTCTTCGACAACACTTCAGATTATTCTTTTCACTCCTCTGTCAGAAATCTTGCAAGGAGCACCTGGTCGTGGCTGGAACGTGCAGAAGTTTAGAAATACTTCAGTTGCCAATGCCATCAGTTTGTTTTGCAACAAGAAGGTTGCGAAGGTCTTGAGAGAGCTCTTTGCTTGTGTGATAACTTGGTGATGGGACACCTTTTTAGAGGCCATCAGTTGGACCTGAACCAGCTGATATTAATTTGCACTGACAAGGGGCTGGATTGCTTTCTAGTTTCTGATAGATTTCAGCCGGTGTCTTGGCTTTCCCTGCCTTTTTGCATGTCCATGGCTTCATGTGTTCAATACTTTTCCCAGTGTCATTCCATTTTATGACACATAATTTAATTTACGGACATCTAAGGTTTGATTTCTTTGCATGTGTGAGTTGCATTGTATGTTACCAACATCTGGCACCTTTAGAAATATTTTTACTGAGAAAAATGGTGACATTTTCAATACTTATTTCACCCCGTGTTCACACACACACACGCGCACACGCACGCACAAATGTATATACATATACTGTATGTATATGAAGTTTATTTTTAAAGAATTATTTAAGAATATTCGTTCTATAAATATTTCGTGTCTCTTACCAAGAGTCGTTGGGTTTGTCCCTCAGAGCCAACATTTTACATTCTGTAAAACAAAGCTAAAAAAACAAAAGCAAAGATCATCTTCGTGCTCTCTCATCAATACACACGACCTTTTATCTCACACAGAATCACATGATAGCATCTAAGACACTGCTTCTACTTTCATTGTCATATGTAATTGGTGCTAAAGACTCACCAAAATGAGGGACATGAAGTGGCACGCATTCATTTGGGTCACGTTTTATTTCTCACAAATATTTATGTAAAGGGCAGTACCTATAGATGATTTTGTTAGTATATCAGCGTGTCTCAGAAAAAGCTGCCCTTCACATATGTATTATTCATTTCTTAAGGACCCGGCAGACGTTCACTCTTTGGTTGAAATGCATCACAATTTAAATCAGTTAGATGAAAGCATCTGTTTTTGAGTGCTTATTACTTGCTCCAGCAGAAGGCCGTCCTTGTGGCAGTAATGACTATGCTCTCCAGTACGGCTATAGCATTCTTCGTTGATTTGAATGTATAATTAGCATAATAAATACTTCTGTTGTATGTGAAGACTTCTTTTGTGAGGCAATCACTGCAAAGAGCAAATCAACAGTTTCCTCTGCCTGCAGGAATCTATAATTTTCTTCCCTTACATAATGTGAATATAGTGTATGGGGCATATATGCCGTTTAACTATTCTCTTAAACTAAATGCTAATGGAGAAGTGATATATTTATATATAGGCCAATATTCTTCACACACCACATGTATATTGGCATGTGTTCATTGTAAACACCCTATGAATATATTTTCCTACCATGGAAGAACTGTATAACCACTGAGGTATAAAATGAAAATGTTATTTTCTATTTCAGGATCGTACTTCCCCATTTCAACCAGAGAGAACATGTTTGCTGGCAGGATATTATACCATTGTGATAGAAAGGGCAAAGATGATGACTACTGACTTACTCATGTAATCATTGTTCTATTGTGCATGATGCTGTTTACTGTCATTTTCTTTTATCATAACCCATTTTGTGGCCACAATTCACCTACAGCCCAGCTCCTGCGGTAGTTGGCTACCATTCGGTTTGGTTCTTAAACTGAGTGATGCATCTGGGAGCGACGCTGCCTTTCTTTTTTGTGTTAAATGTTTCAGAGCTTTGCCTCACTACAATATCTCTTTTTTTTTCTCTTTATTGCACCTATGATTCTTGTGCTTATTCCCTGCTGTGATATGTCCAACATGAGACACGGCCTGGAACTGTTACGTTTGTCGTGTATTCTCTTTTTAGCCCATCGTGATCAGCTGGAACTTGTGCATGTAAAGGGCACTGACTACTGCTGTACCACAAGTATCCCACATACATAGATGCTTGCTCCCACCGCACTGCTAAGCCTTGGAAAAACAAATTTGCTTGATGATGGAGAGACTACATTATCTGGCGGTACAGTGGAGTGTGTGTGGCCAGAGCAGACTAGCTGTCTCTAACCCTCAGAATAGGAGCGGCAGTCTCCTGGGTCCTGGTAGGAGAACGGGCTGAAGCTGCAGTCTAATTCATCACAGCCCCACAGGAAACAAGCAATCGTGGGGAGGCTTAAAAAATAAAGGAAACCAGTGTGAAAGACACAACAGCTCTCACTGGGCCCAGACTATTCCCCTGGTCACTGCAGTATAGTCGGCTTTACTGTCATGACTTAAACGCTGAGGAGAGGAGAGGAGAGGAGAGGAGAGGAGAGGAGAGGAGGGAAAATGAAAAGCAATTCCGTATGGATATGTAGATGATATTATTCAGTGGTTGAAGGTTTCAGCATGTGATTTACAGCCTATTTACCGCTGCATGAACATAAATATGTATATAATGTGTAATATGTGTGTATAATGGAGTGATTGTTTACCCTATCTGGACCACCTCTCATAGTAGGTTACTTACTGAGACTGTGGCAATTTGACATGCTGCCGGGTTTCCGTGACAACCTGGGCTTTCTGTCCAATCAGGTTGAGGGTTTCCAGATTGAGAGGTGGTCCTCGGGGGAGCTGTACTTCAACAAGCTTGGATGCTTTGCCACGGAGCAGCTCTTTTAGAGAGGCCATCACACAGTGAGATTCTGCTCAGAATGGGTACTTTGACATTCCCAGCATAATTGGAAACACTTTCCAAAGGAGGGTCCTTTTAAAATGCATTGAATGAGAGCGGACAGGGAGCATCCAATTTCGATTCCACTCATGAACCATCCTGCAGCTGCCTTTCAGACATGCACCATATATGTTATGACCTACCCATTTGTCAAACTGCCAACTGTTGTTATTTTTTTCCTTTTTTCTGTGAAGTATACAAGTAAGAGGCGTCTCTTTGTTTTTTTGTGCTACCTGTTTGTTCAAGCAAATCTCCTCCTGTAATCACTTCTTCTATCTAGTCCAGATCTTTTTCCTTTTTTTCCCCTCTCAGAAGTTGCATAGTGGTTTCATCATCTTGAGCAGTAGGAGCCAGCAGGGTATCACACAAACACTACAGACAGGCTCATTTTTCACAGGTTGACTTCCCAGCTATCCTGCAGGATGTGTCGCGACAAATGGCGGATATGTGACAGACTCACATTGCACCCGTGTCCTTGCATTAGCTTGGAAATGCTGTGTGTGTGTGTGTGTGTGTGTGTGTGTGTGTGTGTGTGTGTGTGTGTGTGTGTGTGTGTGTGTGTGTGTCCGTGCGTGTGTACTCTCTCTACGCAATAATGTCTATATTTTAATGCTGTGCATGTATGTTGATTAATTCAGTAAAAGCGAACCTTTTATTTCCCAGCAGGCCTCAGTTCTCCACCAGCCAACATCACAACCTCCGCTGTGCCCAGCATCGTCACGCCCATCGTTAACGGCTTCACCGGAATCCCTCATCAGCCCAACGGACACCCCGCCGTGGAGACTGTGTACACCAACGGCCTGCCGCCCTACTCCACCCAGAGCCCCACTGCTGCTGACACCCTTCAGCAAGCCTTCACTGGAGTACAGCAATACACAGGTGAGACCAGGACTTTGTTTACCCTTTTCTGTAGTTTTACATTGGACTGTGAACACCAAATGATTACAAATAAGGCTTTATGTATTCAGATGGTGTAGGACAGCAGCTCAGAACATGATATCAGACAGCGTCAGATTATACATGTTGTGTTGTGTGATGGACCGTAAGCACCATTCTCTGTCGGATACATGTTTTACAACCCCCCCACTCTCCCTCTCTCTCTCTCTCTCTCTCTCTCTCTCTCTCTCTCTCTCTCTCTCTCTCTCTCTGCAGCGATCTACCCAGCCACCACGCTGACTCCCATTGGCCAAACACTGCCCCAACCACCCCAGGTCATCCAGCAGCAGCAGCAGAGAGAAGGTGAGGGTGAGAGAACATTATTACTTTTACACTTCACACATCTCATCCTGTGTAGCAGATATATAAAGGAGATGAGCATGAGAGGCCAATATTGCTTTTACGCCGTACACATCTCATTCTGTGTAATACATAATATTAAGAACGTGAGAGGGAGAGAGGAATATTACTTTTATGCTGTACACATCTCATTCTCTGTAATAGATCAATAAAGTGTGGAAGAGAATATTATTACTTAATGCTGCTCACGTCTCATCTCTGGTAATAGATATATAAAGCATGAGGATGATAACACAGTGTTAATACTACTATCTCATACTGTCAGTTTCACAAATAAACAGGTTATAAACTATCCACATAGGTCCATGCATTTTTTACTCATAATGAAAGCATGTATAACTCGAGAGCACACGGAAAGCGTATACCCCCACCACGGCGAGCCAAACCCGAAGTAAAGCAGGCGGCGGCGCGGACATACGCTCTCTGACACCCTATTACAATTTTGCATGAAGGCGCAAATATCACTTCCCGTATCCACTAGATGGCAGTGGAAGGCACACACGCTTATATTGCTGCAAATCACATCTTAGGTAGGTGACATTAATTCAGCTTGTAGATGTCGTTAGACCGGAACTTTCATCAAAAGTGGGAAGTTTGTGAAAGAACTGACTACGTGGAGCCAGATAAGACAATTTCCTCCTCTGTAGCCAACTATTAAGATTGGCCGCCTCACCACAGTAATACCAGTAAATGAAAATTCTCAGTCTTCACTCTAACCCATCATCAAGATCTTAATACATTTGTGAACAAATTTGAGATGAATCTTCATGACTCTCTAAGAGGAGTTCATCAGAGTATCAAAAACACTTCCTGATGCCACCAGATTGCGACTCACAACTAGACTAAACAAACATGACCTCTGATGGAGGTTTGAGACGCATCCAAACACTGGCGAAGTAACAACATTGAGAATAAGATTTGTACACGGTTTGATTTTGCACTCAGCGATGTTTTGGCAAAAAGCTTATTCCGTGGTGTTCCCTTTGAGTTTAGTTGTATCAGGCTACATTTGTTGCCTCAGTGCAAATGTGATCTTAATTTGGATATTCATTTACATGAATTCAGCTAAAAAATATTTCTCAGTGAATCTGAGTCCGTTTCTAAAATTTGAAAAGTTGCTTAAATGCTGGTTCTTGTGTTTTAGGGGTGAGATCCTGGAAGTCGTATCCTTATTTCAGGCAACCTGAGACAAAACCCCTCCATTCACAGCTGTCTGTCTCTGTCTGTCTCCAGGTCCAGAGGGTTGTAACCTCTTCATCTACCACCTGCCACAGGAGTTTGGAGACAATGAACTCATGCAGATGTTTCTGCCCTTCGGCACCGTCATCTCCTCTAAAGTCTTCATGGACCGGGCAACCAACCAGAGCAAGTGCTTCGGTGAGTTACTCACTGCCACTCACACACAAACACGCGCACAAACACACACGTACACAAACACTCAAACACACTTGTAGCATTGCAGGGGCTTTTATTCTCTTCACATCCCAGCAGATGTCTTAATAAGATGGAGCTTTTTCATATTTTAGTGTGTTAATGGAGCCAAGATATTTCTTAGTGAAGTGGAGAGAAACAGAGGCACTGTAATATGATGTGAACTGTTATTCAGACATTTGTGGGTGCAAACATTCACAGCTAAGGCGTGAAGCTTCTCATTGAAAGCTACATTAGAACAATAATGGATTTCTTCCATAACCACGTGGCTGTAGATTCATATGATGTCTGTCACAAGGCATTGAACGATCTTGCCCCTGACTGATTGACCTGAATTTGCATCTTGATGACTCGTGTGTTTTGGCATCAGCGCTTGCACAAAAAAAAAGTGATGAATCTACTGTAGCCAAACTAGCTATGATGTAGTCGATCAGAGTCCACGTCCTTGTTTATGTTTGGCAGCTGTGTGACCTGAAAACCTCGAGGTGCTGTATCAGCATCACCGTTCTGTAACCCCAATATCTGTCAATACACTCTCCCTCGCTCACTGCTGAGGCTGATTCACACACCTCCTGTCCCATTTAGCTCTGTCAGCCTGCACAGACCCACAAGCCTCAGGGCTTATACAAACTTTGAGGCGGCAGGCTGGGACGGTGGTGCGGGCGATGGCGTGGGGGCGGGGGGGTAAAGGCAAAGGACAATTATGGATCAGCATTTGTTTTCACTTCAGGGAACCGCAGAACCCTGGGCAAAATTGATCGCTGGTCCCGTCTCCCAGGGGGGACTTAATAACATATAAATTCATGAAAGAAGGCCTATTTGCAGTATTGACTTATACACTATGCATTTACAACATAATGTTAGGCCCGGGGAAGGAGGGGGCACACTGGTGTAATTAATCTGGAAAGACGAAAGAGGAGATAAACTTAGATTGATGGTGTGCAAAAGACAGGGAAACAAAGAGAAGCAGAGGAAGTACACTTATAATGTGTGACATGGCTGAGCAGACGGGTTAGAGCGCTAAGCCTCCATCTCCTCCTCCAACTCTCCTCCATCTCAGCGCCCCCACCCCAGCCCCAATGTGTTAACCTGATGCTGGGTTAGCAGGTCACCTCCTTTCCTTGCCTCTGTACTTTCCTCATATTTTTCCATTCGGTCCTCCTCGCTGTCCAGCCGTCGCCCTAATGGGCCGATCCAGAGCCAAGCAGGCCAGACACACATCTCTCCCAGGTGGCGGTGGACGTGGAGAAGCTCCTGCTGTTTTTCACGGGTCATCGACTGTTCCTAATGACACCGCAGACACAGGGGAGCACATCAAGCGGAGACACACTCCACTGCCGTTTCTGGTCACTGAATTCTCAAGGCTTTATTTTTACACATGATGGAAACAGGATGTTCAGCATAGGTCTGAGGAGGGGTGCATCTTGGGGAAGTGGACCAAAGGGGGAGGGGGGAGGGGGTTTAGGTGTCAGGGAGGCTGGTGTCTTTTGATGAACTATGTTTACTATTTACGCAGTCACTTGTGCTCATTCATTTTTATATTTTTGGATTTCTAGGGTATGTAGTAGAACATTTGGTGAAAATATGACCAGATCCTGCTACCAATCATCAGCAGCGCCTGTTTTCATTTTTTTTTAGACACATTTTTCTGGCGCTTGTGTAAATTCTGTTTTCTATTTTTGGCTGCAACTAAAGGGTCAGCGCTAGTGACAGTTTTGTCACAGTGTGGCTGTCAAGTGTTGGAGTTTCCCATTAGATGGCGCTCTTTGAAAGTGAGTCTCTGTACCATCAGGATTTGTGTAGTGACTTTTTCTCAAATCAGTTCTCAAAAGGAATGTTTCCAATCATTCACTCGTAGGCGGAGCATCATTTTGTTGTTTCAGCTGTCATGACACTTTAGATGGCATTGAGCTCATTAAAACATCGGGCTTCCCAAGATATTCGCTTTCAGTTGAAGTTTTAATAATAAAAAGTATCCAAACATCTGTGGACCTGCAGACCTTCCTCTGGTGATTCCAAACATAAATATCACTCCTCCAGTCCAGACTTCCTTTAGAAAATCAATGATTATACTTTGGCTGAGGCTCCCGGCGGGAATGTGAACAGTGAACCTGCTGCTGTGTTGCAGCTTGAATGGTTGTAGCACCCTCTGCCTCACGCAGCTGTGACTGCAGGTTTAAAGTGATGGCGAAGTCTGATTTGAGCTAATTCGTGACTGTGCAGCGGGTTACTCTCTGATGGTGGGTTATGCAGCTATGATTGTGCAGTTTCACAGGTTAAAAACAAGAAAAGTCTGTATAAGGGAGCTCCCATCCATCCATCCATCCATCCATCCATCCATCCATCCATCCATCCGTCCATTTTCTTCCACTTATCCTGTTGCGGGTCGCGGGAGGGCTGGAGCCTATCCCAGCTGCCTTCGGGCGAGAGGCGGGGTTCACCCTGGACGGGTCGCCAGTCCATCACAGGGCCAACACGTAGAGACAGACAACCATTCACTCTCACAGTCACACCTACAGTCAATTTAGAGTATCAATCAGCCTCGTCCCCTCTTGATGTCTTTGGACTGTGGGAGGAAGCTGGAGTACCAGAGAGAACCCACACAGGGACAGGGAGAACATGGAGACTCACACAGAAAGATCCTGTGCCCGAGCCGGGGCTGGAACCTGGAACCTTCTTGCTGTGAGGCGACAGTGCTGACCTGACTGTCGCTCTAACACCAACATCCTCTTGTATATTATGCAAAGAAATTGACCCGGTTGTGTTTACTCAGCACTCACAGCTCTCACATACACCTCAGAAACTTAACAAACTGATTTTTTTTTTTTGGACAGGTTTTGTGAGTTTCGACAACCCTGCTAGCGCACAGGCAGCTATTCAGGCCATGAATGGCTTTCAGATTGGGATGAAGAGGTTGAAAGTCCAACTAAAGAGACCGAAGGATGCCAGCCGCCCCTACTGACACAGCCTACCTTTAGTATTCATTGCAGCTGCACAGGTGAGTCCATATAAAGCGCTGTTGGAGATTTAACTGAGTTTATTTGAGGATGAAATATACTGTGTGTGCAGTAACCCAGCAGATAAAGCTGCATATGTTAAGCTTGTCCTGAGTTTTACTATGTGCAGACAGTTAAAAGCTATAGGGGGTGATTTCATATGCGGCGCGGCACAGCAGGCATATTAATTATGGGAAAGTCTGTCATCATCATGATTGACAAAGATCGATTGGTATGCCAGTGTGGCTTAGCGCTCTCCAGGCCATTACGCTGATATAATAGAGCCATATTGAACTATCCAAAGTTTAAGAAATTGATCTTTTGAATGACAGTTTAATGAGCAATGAGATCTTGAAATTGCCTTTTTTTTTCTTTCCTCTTCTGTTTTCCAGGTTTTAGAGGACACATGAAGATATCTTGGAGGAGTTAAACCTTTTTTTTTCTTTGAGAGCAAAATATGTTTTAAAAAAATCAACACATAAGGAATTTTTGAAGACATATCAGCATTTACTTATGAAGATATATTGCAGAAGAGGAAGCGCTTCACCGGGGGACTTAACAGTAACAGATGGCACAGTGCAAGAGAGATGCGAAGGAAAAAAAAACTGAAAAAAGATGAGACTGAAACAACAGAACTTTTCTTGTTGAGACTTGAATTGTTAATTAAGCAACAAACTAACAAACAAAAAAGCAGCAACAACAAATAGATTTATATATACATATTATATACACATATATATATAAAACGAAAGAGGCGCTTGTGGCTTTTACTGTACTGGACAAATGAGGGTTAAAACTTGAAGATCAAGAAACACAGTGGAGAAAAGAAGCTCTTCTCTTTGTCCACTGACAGACTTTCTTTCTCTTTCCCTCTTTCTCTTATTCTCTCACCATCTCTCAGCAAGCGCAGAACTATGACTCGTGGAGGTCACTGAGGTTTCCATTAGCAACAGTAGAACTGCAAATCTTTCACTCCTAAGGGACCAAAGGACCAAACATTTTTATTGTTCTGAAGATATAGTATTAATGATACTAATACTACAAACTACTACTAATGATATTACAAGTTAAACTTAAGAAGAAATACTAGCTTCAGGTTGAAAAAAAAAAGAGGAAGGGGTTTTGTTTTCTTTTCCTTTTACATTTATAGCTACTGGGTTTGAGAATATTAAAACAAAACAGGAAAAAAAAATAAAAAAAAATAAAGCTATACTATTTTAGTGGCGTAGAATATGTGGGTTAGACATTGTTCCGGGCATGATCAGATATGTTCTTTTGCCGCTTCATTTATCACAGTATTTCATCTCGGAGTTGTGTTACTCAGACCTGGTGTTACAGGAACAGGAAGCCCCAGGAGAAATAGGAACAATCAAAAATGAACTATTGTGCAACTTTGGTGTATGAAATATGTTTTTAAAGTGGAGTTACAGTCTGTGTGTATGGTTCGTAAGTCCACCCTCTACTTCTGAACCTCTGACCGGTTCTGAGTTTATTCTAGCAAGTGTGATGCTTCTCATAGCCTGCTGCTGGTCAGCCAGATCTAACAGGTTGAAGCACGATCTCACCCTACATCAGGTGAATATTAGGAGACCTCAATGAAGGTGGCCGGGCAGGTGCAGCAACGGAACAAGGATCAGGCACCACCAGCAGCTACTTTTTATGGGGAGCCTGTATTGACGGTTCCATCTTGCTAGCAAGCTTAGCATGCAGCTGTCTCCTTTCCCCCTCCTGCCTTTGCCGGGTCCTGGGTCGGCACCACTGCCACCAGCATCTAACAATCAGAATCAGACTGCTGTCTGGGTGTTTGTTAGCAGCAGCAGCATTTCTGCTTCCCCCAACCTGACCCACGTTTTGGAGAATCAAGCATAATCCAGCTGATTTGATGTGGATGAACAGCTACAACTGGCTAGTTTTAGCACTTAATTATGCTGTGAGATTGCATGACCCCTGACTACTTGCATCATCACTATTAACATATGTAGTAAACAAATCCCTCATTTCATTTCATTTACACCTAAATAACCCTGAACAATTCAGTGTTATTCTACTGTTGCCAACCAATTAATGGAATGCATCTGATTGAACCCTTTCTTTGCAACATTTCCAAAGTTTGCTGAACAATTAAATGGAAACATGACTGCTGCTTAGAGAAGAGAGCGGCCTGTGGCTCTGGGCACCTCTGACCCTGTGCCTGAGATGGGATCAGTCAGGACATGTGTTAAAACAGAAGAAGAGAGCACGCATCTACAGTGAATAAAACCATGTGATGGCTTATTTCAGAACATTGCAATCTTATAACTGCTAGTCATTGCCAGCACCGGGAGAAGAGTCATTCCATATGATCATTAACACCGAGATATTACTTATAATCTAACCATAAAGCACTGTGCTAAATGTGCCACCCGGCTGAGCTGAATACGCGGTAATAAAACAGCACAGCATCTGTAACTGCTTAATAAAATATACAAATGAGCCTGACAGCAGTGGTAAAAATCCCCACGGTGGTGTCACGGTAGCTCCTGCCGGGTTGTGCCCTCTCCCGCTGCCGAGCGTCTCCAGCTGCTCTCAGCGGGAGAGGGAGAGAGACAGAGCAGACTCCCCTCTTCTCCTCAGCTCACCTCCAAGTGCCAGCATATCTCTCTCTTAATAGGGACCATCAGTTCACGGGGCTGAGTGCTATCCCACAGCATAATTAGGATAATGATAATATTGATCAGATGGGAAGCAGCACCATGCAGCAAGAGGTCCACAATCAATTGCACATTGGCATTTTGAGCCAATTGACTGAGTGACAAAGTTCATTTTTCTGGTGGGAGATGCACCACTGACGGTCTTTTCTCCCTCTTGCTGTCACTCAAATTGTCAGAAGGGATCCAAAATCTGACAGAAGAGTCGTGTCCTGTCACCTTGACAGCTTCTAAAATCCCCTGATGGGGTCCAACATGTTTTTATGTGTAGCCGCACCCCTGCGTAGTCGTGACAAAATGGGTTCCTCCGTGAAGAGCAGATGTGTGTTTTTCTTCTAAGGGTATAATATCACAGTAAGAGCTTGTAGACTGTGAGGAAAAGCCTGGCATTACCAGCCTTAGGAGGTCAAATTAAGAGCAAAATGATCCATCAATTAGACAGCAGCCGGCCTGGAAGTGTAGCTGCTCCAGCTGCTGCTGCTTCAACACCACGACAGCTAACCATTAACACGGCTCACACCGGGCTCCTGATGGACCGTGGCCACCGCACTTGCATCATACACACACAAACACACACACAGACAGTAGATCCGAGATGAAATCTGTTTTTTTTTCATCCCCTTTTCTCAGTGTCAGATTTGTTCAATTTCCATCCACTCGGCTGTCTGTCTTTTTTTTTTTTTTTTTTTTTTCTCCACTCCCATCAGGACCTCTGATCATCGCTCTAAACTTTAAACACATCAGCACTTGAGTCATCCAACCACCACGCTGTCTCTGATGCCTTCACTGAAAACACTGGCTCTTGTTATTTGTGTGTTTACTAGTTCCCTGGATAGAGGAGGAGATATGTCATTACTCACAGACATGTCACTTTATATTGTTCCGTTAAAGGTAACGTAGTTGTTTTTAAAAAAATGCCTTTGCCTCATCATGAATTGCCAAATTATGCAAGCATATCTGCTGCATTTCCTCATTAGACTAATTGTGTGCCAGATTTCTTGACAAGAATAGTGGTGTAAGATGTTAAACATGTTAATTTTCAGGAAATATTTATGAGTAGAATGAGGTTTTGTGATATAGTACAACACTTTAAGTATGAGGGTCACGATGATCTACAATAGGATTTTCTAGTGAAAAGGGTAGATTTCATATATATTTGCCAGACAGCTCACCCCCCCCCCCCCCCCCCCCGGTGACTTACTGTTACTCTCCTCTCGCCTGTCAGGGCGCAGCAGCTTTTAGGAAGCTGTGATATACGCCCTCCTTTCCTCAGGCCATGCAGGGCCTTATAAACCCACTCAAAAATCTTTTCTTATGGGATTTCTGCTGGAGAGTTTTTTGAATTATTAAAATCAAATTAAATTTGGCCTTCACAACAGCTTGGGTAATGCAAATTAAAGATGCCAGCTGTGGCTGAAATTTAATGAGTTTGGAAAAAAAAAAAAAAGATGTTAAGATAATTTCATTCTGCTGTTACAAAAAAAAAAAAAAAAAAGACGAATTGATTGAACACAATTAAAGCAGGGAAGGTTTGTGTTTCCAGCCCGAAGGATTTGCAGTTGTGTATGTTGTACATACAGGAGGACCTTAACACATATCAGCTATGAACGAGCAGAGGAGACAGTCAACATATCACTGGAACGATCCGACTGACTTTTAAAAAGGTTTTTTGAAAAAAAGAGGAAATATTGATTTTCAGTATTATTAAGCTGCATGTGCTTATTTCCTTTGACATCGTTTCCACTCTTGCATCCATTTATTTTTTACATCTGCCATCCTACCATGGTGCCCTTTCAATCTCTGAGCATGCTCAACTGGGTGGGTGGGGGGGGGGGGGCTGGGGGGGGGGGGTTAAAGATTATGAATATGGTACTACTCGTATTAACAATATGATTCTTTAACTATGGTTTGAATGCTAAGGATAGTAGCTTATTATAAATATGAAATCTGTATATTATGGAGAATCAGCACAGGACCTTTCTTTGGGTACATATAGGTTTAGGGTTTGTAATGGGGGGAGGGTTTTGTGGGGAGGGGGTGTCGCTTTATAAAGATGTTAACTTTCTGGTTTCTCAGCACAAAGCAAACAAAAACATGGAAACAACAACAACAACAACAGACTGGAGTTGGTGATGTAACTTCTCTGGCGTCCAGGATGCAGAAGAGGAATCTCAGAATTATTCTTTCAACCTGGTGGACAAACTGCTGTTTACAGGTTCTATTCTTTATCTTTTATTTTGTTTTTATTTTTAAAGGAGAGCGCCACCTGTTTTTGTGGCAGCGTCAGTACAGCATGGATTAACTGACAGGGAAAGCAGTATCATTTTTTTTTATATAAAAATGAATAATAATTAAAAAAAACAAAAACAACAACTATGTGTTCTGTATTAGCCTGAGAAACCAAACTTTTTTCCCCTGTTGAAATTTCTTAATACTTGCTGCTTAGATTACTTCATATTAAATGACTGATGGTTTAATAATTTTATAATTGATTATCAAGTATGTAACTTGATGTTTATTTATTTATTTATTTATTCATTCATTTTATTTATTTATTTATTTATTTATTTTGCCTCTTTTCTTTCTTTTTTTTCCTATTTAATTTGTGGTTATGGTAAGATAAAGATATGTATCAAAAAGAAATGCTTATTGGGGCTTTTCTCTCTTTCTCTCCTTTTTTTCCAATTTTACAATAAAAATTCAAACTGGATGTTTTGTTTCTCAGGGTTACATGACTGTTCTTGAAGGAGGTGCTGAACCACAACACAAAGAGAGGGGGAGTCGTTGCTCCCCTCTGATTTGGAGAGTTGACACAACTAATGAAACTGATGATGTCATAGCTCCAGTGTTCTAGTTTACCGATGGACCCGCGAGGACACTTACTACCTGGCCGAAGTCTACTTTGAAATTCAGACCTCATCTTAAAATGCCGGGAGCTTTTTTGGTGGAAACGAACCTATTTTACACTCATATGTGCAGAATATGGGATGATTTAGATTATGTGTGGAGGCTCGCAGCTTTACAGAGTAGCAGGTCACCTGATGCTGCCCCGCTGCAGGGTAGCACGCTTCCCCCGTAATGTGTGTCAGAACAAAATATGGGGACAGAAGTACTTTCCATTAATATCAGAATTAACGCTCAGAAAAACAGGGCATGTTAAATATTTCACATTTAAAGGGATAGTCCCCCCAAAAAATGAAAGTTAGCAGTTTTCCGCTCCCACTCGTGCTGATGAAAGCTCAGGTGAAATCTGTGAAAGTCCACAGAAAACTGCTTCCGTTTGACAGGAAAAGATGTTGCAGTCATCTCTCCTTCGACTGAAGCCGATGGAGACCATAAAAAGCATACAAGTTCAAGAAACAAAGGAAAATACATCATAATAAAATCATAAACTGCTGCCTCCACGCTGCTCATCTGAAGTAATCCAAGTGTCCTGAAGCCTTGACAAGTTGTTTTGAAAAGCGCCGCGTTTCTAGCGATTCATCATCGCTGGGAGTCAAAAGCGCGGCAGCAGTGACTATTTTCCCTAAAGCATCTTTCCTTCAGGACACTTTTTATGGTTTCACAATGTTGTTTGTGTTTTTCTTTTCTTCCTTTTTTTTTTTTTTTTTTACATTTAAAAATTGATCACTCTTCACTTCAACTGTTTGGGAAATTACTTTCACACCTTTACCTGTGAACCTCGAGCAGCGTTCCACAGGCAGGAGGTAAATGACTGATCGTTCAGATTTTGAACCATCCCCTTAAATACATAAATGGTTTATATCACGATGGTTGGAATTCACCAGCCTCAGTTGATATGTAAGCAGGAGTACATATCGTCGCTTACAACTGCATTCTAGCACGTTATTAACCGTTTATTTAAGTGTTAATAAATGTTACACAAAGGGATTTTGAATAAGGCTTACATACATGATCCTTAGACAGCTGACTTGCTCCTCTAATTAACACCTTGTAACCGTCATCCCCGCGTGTCAGAGGTTATCGTAGCAGCAGAAGCCTGATGCTGCATTTTGAAGAGCAGAGACATAATGGAAGAAAAAGAAGGGAGGGACAAAAAGTAGAGGCAGTGGCTCATGAAATAAATTGTCCCAATTACAATAAAGTGTGGCTCTTGGTCAGTGTGCACGGCAGGCAGTTCATCTTTATTACAATCAGTTAATGAAAATCAATCCCCCTCCTGATAAACTCTTATCTCCACGGCCTTTGCACGCCCCTCGTGCAGGGAGATAATAAATTAGGGTAATATTGCCTTTGATGAGGGAGTGAATTGCAAATTATAGTAACTTTCCAAGATTTATGATGCAGATGCTTAATTTCCGAGCTTGGTTTTTCAGGGTGTCAGGGTGCCGGGGGGCCATTTGTTAAAAGTTTGGTGACACTGACTCGTTAATATAAATACACAGTCAGACAGCCAGGTGTTCTCAGCTGTTCCCTACTGTTACAGTAGCAGAGAGAACGCTGCTGAAGTGGCAGGAACTTAGTTTGTACAATTAGTCGGCAGTTTTTACCTTTAACCATAAGAAAGGCCCAGAGGATGTGCTGATGTAAAAGCCACCAATCACAGTGTTACACCCCCACCCCCACCCCACCCTGATACCCTCCCCACCCTGAATCTCTATCACAGAAGCCAGAAGCGCATGATTTGATATGTAGGTCAATACCCATATTCTGGTGTGAGCCGGTGGGTGAGATATGTCTCGTTGTTTGCTGTCACTCTGATTATTGAGGAGACACAGACAGATTGAGTTGGTCAGGTATGAGGGAGCCTGCGGTATGAGATAGCTGTATAATCGCTGCTGTTACAAACACACACAAGCACGCTGGCACGCACGCACACAAACTCTTTGACAAAACTTCTGGCGCCGTTCTGCAGCACTGACCCATGCAACGGGGTGTAATGTATGTGTATGCTGAACGTCTTCAGCTGTGTGCAACAATCAGACGGTGAGGGCATCATTAAGGGAAATGCTCAGGTGAAGAAGTGTGTGTGTGTGTGTGTGGGGGGGGGGGGTCAGAAAAGCAGGCAACACCCGAGTGACTGACCAACATCTCACCCACCATTTACACACATCAATAAAGCTGCATATTTTGATATAACAATGTTTTTCCTCATGATGTGTGGTTAATGTTTCACCTTCAGCAGGTCAGCCGAACCAACTTGAGCCATGACATCTTCAATAACAAAGTGAGTTTCCATGATTGTGTGAACCTTCATTAAGGCCACCTCATCCAAGTCTAAGGAACAGCTTACATTAAGACAGCCATCAATCTATCCATTATCAATCAAGGAGAGGACTCACACACCATTATCTATTTATCTTGCCAAGTGCTCTATTAATATCAAATTAATTCCTCCATTGAGAATATCAATCACTCAAGTAGTTTTTTTCTCAACTCATTAGCTTGGTAATTGTCCTTGTTTACGGGGAAAGTCAAGATAAGATGGCACAAAGAGCAAAGCTACGCTACGTCCTCCATGCTATTACACGCGATGACGTTAGATAAACTTACATTTACAATTTATCCATCAGTCCATCCATTTTCTATACCGCTTATCCGTGAAGAGATGGGGGGGGGGGGGGGGGGCTGGAGCCTATCCCAGCTGACATTGGGTGAGAGGCGGGGTTCACCCTGGACGGGTCACCAGTCCGTCACAGGGCCATCAGGAGCAGTTAAAGGTTCAGTATCTTGCTCAAGGACACTTCAACATGGTCACAGAGGGAAGTGAGGATCGGACCAGCGACCCTTGAGTCGCTAGACGGCCGCTCTACCTCTGAGCCATGCAGCCCTCATTTACACTTAACTAAAGAACTGTTCAGCATCGAGCTACATCGACAATGCATTCCAAAGAAGGTGTAAGTGAGAGTGGCTCACTTCTGAGAGGGTGGACGCATGACTGCATCTCGGCAGATGACGTCATGAAACAAGTCAAGGAAGGTTTTTCCCCTGCTTTATTTCAACTATAAAGCTTGGACAGAGTCAGTCTTGGCCACTAGGGTTCATTTACTAAGACTTCAATGCGACTTTTTCCATTTTTTGAATGCCTTATAAAAAAAAAATGATACTCATTACTCCACATTTTGTTCATCAAAAAGATTTAATCTGAGGAATGTGTTTCAGAATTTACCAGAACATTTAGCCAGCCAAGCTACGTGGTTATGTCCACCATGTGTTCATGTAAATTCTTATTAACCACATATACTCTAATAGTCAGGTATTTGATAGGAACACTTCCATGACTTTTCTGACTTTATTTACTTTTTCCAAGCCCGGACATTTCCATTTTCAAATTCCAGGTTTCTCATGGTTGCGGGAACCCTGGACAACATCTTCACAACCTGCTTCATCGTCCTCATCCGTCTCCCCTCCTCACTTTAGAGACAAGGTGATTATTCAGGACGTCGGCTTTAACATGCAGTGACACTGCTTCACCATAATTGGACACCTTCCAATCCACCTTTATTTACAGAAATGGGACCCAGATGAATTAAGTACATTATTTCATGTGTGACTAATCATGGTGACACCTGGAGCAACATTAGCACCAAGTTACTTTTATCCACGTGTGCTTATTATAGCTTGAATTGTTTTATCTAATTGCATTTTTGATGGCGATGAAAGCCAGTAATTCCCTTACCTCAATCATGGCTCTCTCTCTCTCTCTCTATATATATATATATATATACACACACACATTTATATTTATTTGAGTGTATGTGTACAGTGAATATCAGCATCCTGTTGGGACTTGAACCAGGTTTTAGCCACAAACTGAATCCTATTTGGAGGCATGCAGCACTCTGGCAGACAAAAGCAGAGCCAGCAGCCAGCTCAGCACTCAGAGGGAGCGTTTACACAGGGGACTGAGAACACACCGAGGGTCCCTACAGCTACACGGCCAGCTTGTCAAAACTGTCTTTAAACATGGAGGCTGTCAGGCCTTAGAGACTGAGGACCCCACCAGGAGAGGACAGGTACTACAAGCACATTTATTTAGGAGGTTTTTCATGTTATCTTGTTTTTTTCGGACAGTTTGACCAAAACACGACAGACAAAAACACGTGGTCAGGCAAGTCCAACACTTTAATACAGAAAATTACAGATATGGCACAAAACATATTAGTTTACGTCTCTAAAATAACCTGCTAAACACAACAAATGTAAAACAATTCAGTTAAAACATCTATACACTGGCAAATGTACACAATATAAAACACATATATACACTCTTTTAATATATTATTATATAAAGATTTGTTTGTTTTTTTTCTTTTAACCTTTAAAACTGGAAGCCGAACAGCTTGAAGAGGGAGTGTTTCACAGGAGATGAGGAGCACTGAATATCAAAATGACACATCACATTCTGGATAGGTAGTTTTTACAAACAGTTGTTGGATCTTGTGTATTTAGCATGCCGATTTCTGAAATAATACTTGAAGTAGACAAAGAAATAACATTTAAATACACAAAACATGCTGTTCAAACCCTTTAAGTGCTATTGGACTATACAGGATCTAGAGGCCACACAGCTCTGCACTCAAAACACAGTGTGGCATTAAATGCAGCTTCATACAGGGTGGAGTGTGAGGAGTTTATGCACGGTGATGATGAGGACGAGGATGAGAAGGAGGAGGAGCAGTGGAGTAAAAAAATGTTATAATTACAAAAAAAAAGAGTCTGTTTAGCTGCCTTCCAGGTCAGCAAACATAATTAGGAGTGACCTTTTTGAACCAATTAATAGTGACGACAACATGTTGCACTGGACCGCAAACCACATGACAGTTTTAACTGTTGTGAGTCTGTGTGAGTGACAGTGAATCCTTCACATGACACAAACATCACAACATTCACTATTTTGAACAAGAGTCCAAATCCCCGCTCTCGTCACTCTTTCCTCAAGCTGGTGATGCTTCCACCTTCTGTTTGTTGCCATGTGTGAGAATAATATATATATATATATATATATATATATATATATATATATATATATATATATATATATATATATATATATATATATATATATATATATATTTTTTTTTTTTTACAAAAGCAGCAAAATGAGGAGGAGGAGTGAGAACAAAGAATGGCTGTTGAGGGTTGCAGCAGCCAGAGTCTGTGACGTCCCTCGGCTGTAAATGCGTGGAGTCCTCGGGGGGTTCTGCTTCAGTTTGCTGGGCGGCAGCGCCTTTAAATCCTCCAGAGCGCCGTAGGCTGCCATCGAAAACTCTGGGTCCCCTGTGGTCAGCAAGTCAAACACACAGGACTGAAAGTACACATCCTCCACCTGCAGAGTCTCTCTACACTTGGCTGTGGCACGCTCCACCGTGTAGACTTGGTGAGGGGGGCGCAGTGGACCCAGCTCTGTGTTGGTGCCCTGCCCGGCGCCTGGCAGGCGATGCTGCTGGCTCTGACGGCCCAGCGTGTGCTCTTTGATGAGCTCGTTGCGTGGGCAGCCGTGCAGGCAGAGCTGCAGTCCGCCATTGTCCTCTGAAAAGTCCAGGGTGTCTTCTGGCATGCGGACTGCAAAGGTCAGGTAGCTGCCAACGCGACGGACGATGATGGATGTGCCAATGTAACGGGCCTGGATCCTCACCTGACGGCCCACCCCGGAGCCACCGCGCTCTACGATGGTCAGGCTACCACTCTCACCACCGCTGCGAGTCCCATCCTGAAAGGCCACTGGCAGATCCTCTGTGGTGGCCTGGTACACCTTCTGATCCGTGCAGCCGTGATAGGACTTGAAAATCACTGTAATCTGAAACAGAGGGAGGAACAAAATCACTATTTTTTGCACTTAAATTGTTGACCCTACATGTAACAACAGATAAACTACCAATACCTGTTAAAATGTATTGATGACATCCTTAAGATATGCTCAAATTAACCCTTAACAAGACAAGTACCGCTTACAACCACAAGGTGGCAGCAGGAAACCAAACATGTAAAAGCCTGTAGTTCTACTCTTTTTTTTTTTTCCACTGGTGTATTATGACATCTAACCTAAGATTGGAAGATCCCCTGGACTATTGACATAATACGAGCTAAACAGATAAATGCTACAACAAATGACCAAAGTAAAACGCCACATGGTTCCCCTCCCAACACTACACTTGGACTCTCCACTTTCTCCAATGGTCTTCCACAACGTCTTCCTCTGGCACTGCTGGTCCTCGCTCAGTGACTGACTGGGATTTGTATTCCAGCTGAGCTTTGAAAAATTGGGGTCTAACCTGTGTTTCTTCAAAGTAACTGACAACGCGGTGGTTGTGGTTACGTTTACACTTGCAGGGGGATACTGTATTTGATGGATGATTTCCTGTCTGAAGTCTGGCAGTAGAAAACAACTCCGAAAGCATGATGGGGCGTGCGGGCTCTGGCACAGGGAGATACGCACCCACCACAGGTTTGGATTGGGCTTTACGCACAGAACAAATACCTTGGAGACTTGGTGCTGCATGGGTGGAGTTTAATCCAATATTTTGTTTGTCTGTCAGCAAGATTACTCAAAAAAAATAAAATAAAATCTGAACTTTTCACTGAAGTTGGTGGAGGAGTGCGGCATGAGCGAGCAAGAATCTCTCTTGGTAACTCTTCCATTAGGTTATCCTGCCTTCTAGTTGTATGCGCTTTGTTTTCGAATTGGAGGTTTAGTTGACATAAAACTAATTACTTACTATTTTATAAAGCAGCTTAATGATGTCATTTTACTAAGCTGAGCCTTAATGTAACTTTAAGTGCCACAGATGAGATTCAGATTCGAACAATTAAAAAGTTTTTGGGCATGAAAGACCAGCCTTTTTAATTAACTGGATAAATAATGCCTTGCTATCCAATTATGCTTTTATTTTTCCACATGATTCCATATTTACACAGAAAGCGCCCAGTTAATTATTTGACCAGAGGGGTGAAAAAACATTCCAGATTGTGGTGGTGGAGGAAAATGTTTGAATGAACGTTAATCACAACCATATGACCACCCATGTGTTAAAGGTAGAGCGCTCAAGCATGTCTGTGATTCAACACCAGCGAAGGTCTCCCTCCTCTCTTTTCCCCTCACAGATCTGAAGGAGCTCCAAGACAAGAGGAATGCTGGAGGCTCGAGAGGCTCCGTGGAATGACGATTAACTTCACATGTTTGATACTTTATGGCATTAGTAAGCCAGCACTCCCCAAACCAGTGTACTGGTGCAGGCTGTAAGGTTCCACCTAAATTGGAGATAAGGCGGCACCAGGGAGAAGAGCGGAGCAGTTTCCCCTCACCGTGATGACACATGAAACACAGATTTACTCTTGGTCCAGTAAAGCAACAACCATCCTCACCTTGCTGGTTGCAGTGGCGCTAGAACCGAGCACAACAGGCACATTGGTCACCTGCACCGACAGGAAGCGGTTATCAATCAGAGGCCACGCCCCCTCCACCTTGCAGGTCTGAAACTCATCTCGGAACGTCCGTAGGTGTGGGTCCCCGAATAATCCACAGTGGGCGTATTTCTTCTGCTGACCAGCCGGACCAGAAGCAAGAACCCGATTCTCGTAGTTGCACAGCTCCGACACAGCCGGCCGTGACGTGCTAGGGACCTTCGCTGAGGAGGTGGGCCCATCGCTGGAGCAGTTGTGCTGAGAGAATAACTCCTTAATTCGGAAGACGGCTGAGTGGTAGACCAGGTCGCCCCTACAGCTGCGTGCCTGTCGGCGGGTGCACAAAGCGTAGGCCCGCAGGGCGATGCAGTAGTCCACATCCAGAGCCACGTCCTCCTGTAGACCACTAGAGGGGGAGGTAGAAGCCACATACTCTGCGTTGCAGCGCTGGATTCGACACTGCTGACAGTGAGCTGCAAAACACAAATAACTATCATTAGCATTTAGCACTGCCAGCTCATTAATATAATAACATCATGCGTCACTGACATCTCCTAGCAAAAGTGCTCGCATAGATCGCATCAGTCTCCACCAGTAAGAAGCTTAAATTCATCGGTCATTTACAGATATTCTCAATTCACTAGGCAGCAGAGTGAAAATGTTTCCACCATCAAGTTCAGCTCAATCAGGAGAGCCATTAAAACCCAAATATGTGAGCACACGAGGCCATGATCCCACACTGGGCTACAGAGTCAGTCAAAACTTATTTCCCCCAACGAGCCCTCACAGAAATAGCACGTAGCCTCGACGGTAGGAGGAAACCAACCTGTGTTAGTTTGCTGGAGGGTGTTGAGTGTGGTTTGGCTGTTGCTGAGGTAATTGAAGTCCATTAAGCTACAGTGCATGGCGTGACGGTGCTCAGCGTACGGGGACAGCTCATGTCAAGAGGATCGCCGTAGGAATATCACGAAAGGTCACGTTTCCGGTTATGGCTCACGGATGGATCAATCAAATTATTTTTGTGGGGGAAAAAGGAAAAAAAAAAACTCACATCAAGTCCATTTCAGTTTTGCGGTACTTTATTTAGTTTTCAAGCAAGACTCTGTTGCAACAGAATAATCATCTGTTTACTACAAAGCTCCGTCTAATCCCCTAACACCCTGGACAAAGACGACAAGATAAGCACGGGGATTTCAAGCCTGTGCATGCGAATATTTTGCACCACCTCTTTTTCATACAAGTGCGATGCTCTGAGGGGGTACCATAGATGATTAATGCACGTCACAGTCGCTGCACTTCAACACGAGCGCTGATAAAACTCAGATGGAGTGTGAGGTCAAGCTAGAGGCATTCTACATCCCTCCTCTGAATTCCAGCAGGCATCGCCCGTCCTGCTGCGAGGTCAACAGAGCCGGCCCTGATTGACACTTTTTGACCATCACCGCATGCACAGACATCAACAAACCGAGCATCTCCCTTAAGGGTCCTCGTGCTCTGGTGCTTAGCGGGCCGACAACAAGTGTGAGAAGCATGTGGGAAACATCAGAGCAGAAAAAGGGAAATGTGGATTGACCACATAAACAGCACTGGTAGGAGTGTATTATGGGTTTGTAGAAGAAGGGTTGCAGCGGGATAACAGACTCAAGGTACTGATGTGTGAAAATTGACGGTTGTCACACAGAGTACACTGGTTATATACAATATTGAATTTACTAGGTTAGTGTTTTAAATACGTGTTTATATCATTTTTCCTGTCAGCCAAGACATATTTTGTTCAAATGTAACGTGAAGGTTAAACCGAAGACTCTTGTTGTAATTGATATTAACAATAATAATGACAGTGTAATACCATATATCTTTCAAACACGTTTATCATGAAAAACTCATACCATAGCAGCGTAACTACATTAAAAGTGTCCGTGTTTTTAGACACAAAGATGGAGATGAAGAGTCGGATCTTAAAGTACCCTCCTGGCTGTTTCATAACTTATATTATCAATATTATACCAATAATACCACAGCCACAAAATATCTCCAAATCAGAGCAGGAGGAAATTTTAGATACAATAAAATGCTAGAAAACCACTTAAATAACAGATAATAAACAGCAAATCATAATGCTAACACTTATTTATCTTGTTTATGCTGCATTTTATTGTAATACTCAACCTCACATAATAGATGACTTTACTCCATGCAACTTTAAATGTCTTTGACCAACTATTAAGCATATCTCAACCATGATCTTGGGTAGTACATTCAGTGTCTGCAAGATATAACAAAGCAGTACCAAAAAAGTAAAATAGGAAATCGACTACTGACAATAGCTGAATGTTATTTTTTAATTTTCTTGACAGAGAAATCACTAAATTTCCATTTTTTTTATTTTCAATGTGTTGATAAGAGCTTGTATTTCTTAGTAAAATGTTATTCTGTTCCGTTTTAAGTCTGAACTGACACTAAATCATGCCATCATGTATTAACAAAACATGAATCCCACAATAGCAGGTGGCACGGTTGTAATGGCTGAATAAATCGTCTAACTGCAGCTTTATTGACTGATTTTAATAACAGTTTATCTACAAACCCATTTTACAAATTCAAAGGTCAGATGGTGTTAATGTTTCAGGGCTGCAAACTTTTAAGGTCCTCGATATAAAACTGAGATGCACCAAATCCAGTCTGTTAATCAATAAACCCGAGGATCCAAATCACACAAGCCCCGGTGTTGTGTGGCACTATTAGCCGGTGGTTTGGCTTCTCATCTCGGTCGCTTACAACACGTTCAGAGGCCAAAAAGTTGGACCCCCATGCATGTTAGCTAACGGAGTTAATAAATGAAGCATGAATGGGGAAAATACCGTGGAGCAGCTCCGACGTCAACTCCAACAGTCCAGACTGGGTGTAGATCTCACACTCGTGACTAAACTGACTTAAGTAACCACTCGGAGTTCGATTAACGGTATTTTTCTAGTTAAAAACGAGCTCTTTTACACCGACTCGGGGTGCCGGACGCCAGTTGCTAGTGAGCGATGCTAACTGGGGGCTAAACCCGAACTTCATACAACTTAGTCGACGTTGACCAGCAGAGACACTTGTGGAGGATGAAGTCTAGTGAGAAGTTGATTAGAAACTCTTTATTGACGATATTTGTTAACTCTAAAAGTGGGTTTTTTTTCTCCCTAAAACCGTAAACAAGGTTAACTCGTGCTTCTCGGCTAGCGATCCAGGCAGGCTGGGAGACTCCGCAACAACACATTACTTTGTCCCAGCAATGGACTGGATACTTTTTTGTTTTTAGTAACAGCACGTTTTCTACTCGTCTTAACGCACAGAGACGTGTGTGTGTGTGTGTGTGTTAGTGAGTGTGTATGTGTGTGTGTGTGTGTGTGTGTGTGAGAGAGAGAGAGAGACTAGGAAAAGTTGCAAGTCGTTAAACATTTCAGCAGCACCACGCCAGGAAAAAGTTAACTTTTCCCACCTCCGTTCCAGAGTGTACGGGGCGCAGCTTTACATGCGGGGACTCGAGTGGAACAGCACGGATTGAAAATCAGCGCTTACCTGGTCGAAAGAGCAGCGAAAGTAGAACCATCGTCAGCGTTACACAGTCCCAAAGCTGCCGCTTAGCCGAGATCTGAGGTCCGCTTCTCCCCATACCAATCCATTCAGTTAGAATGGAGATCCTCGACTGCTTCTCATCGACACTGCGGCTGCGGGGAATCAGACAAAAATTCGTCTTCCTTTCCAAGCGCTGTCATTCAAAAGGGGCCCCTGTCTTCAGGGCGGCTCTACGGGGGAGGGGTCTAAAGTATAGCCGGGGCCCAGAGGTGATTCCTGGCCAATGAAAGACTAATTATTCACTAACCACTTGATATTTACATGTAGTGGCAATTACGGGGGATGAGGACAGTGGAAAAGTGCCCCCCAACATTAGAGGGGCGGTGTGAAGTTACAATTGCCCTGATTATAAGGGAGGAAACACAGGTTGCTGCTGGGTTCTAATAAACAGTTGCTTACAGTATATAAGAGCTGAGGTTACATTTTAAAAGTGATAAACTATTATTGCAGGGCAGAAGTAAAAAAACTACATGCTGCAGACTTTGCACTACAAAACTCTGAGGACATCTGTGCTTCTGGACGACCCCCCCCCCCCCCCCCCCCAACACACGCACACACATACACACATAGCACACACACTCCTCCTGAAGACAAATGTTTTCAACATTAAACAGCATTCTCTCACCTGTTGTTTTCACACTCCTGGAGGTGACTAAATAAGGTGCAAAAGAAATAAGGAAACGCCAAAAAAGCACGATCATTGTCTTTTGTTGTCACTTTAAGAAAAAAGAAATCAGATTAAACGTTCAATTATGTTTTCTCTCAGCGAATCTCAGTGTGCTATTAGTTTTTCCATGACTTTGTCAGTTAGCAACTTGTGTGTTACTCTTTTCCTTTTGTGGCCAACTTTCCATCTCTCTCCCTCCTTCAACGACACTTCGTCTTTCATTTGCACAGCTGCTGTGAGGGCCGGACCATCTGTGAGGCACACAGTTTCAGCCCTCTCCTGAGACTTTACTCTGTGGTCTTTCTTTCTTTCTTCTTCTTTTTTTTTTTTAAACAGTAAAAATAAAGTATTTGAATGCAGTAACCGATTACAGGTTAAACCACTGGTGTTAAAAAACAGGCAAGGTGATTTCTAGAATTAGATTAAAAGTTGAAGCTTTGTTTGGGTGCAGCTGTAACATTTGGGTTGTAGCCTCTCCACCTCCCTCCTGACTTTATGAGAGAGAAGTGAACCCAGACAGTTACTGGATCACTGGTTTTTCTATACACATGCAGGCTCCTCCGGCCACACAATTGTGTGATTCAGGTGGCCTGTCAGTCTTGTGAAAGGTCTTCACAGGTCCATGTTGATGTGGGACTATATATATATATATATATATATATATATATATATATATATATATATATATATATATATATATATATATATATATATATATATATATACTCTTCTGACATGAACTTGTACATAACGAAGACAGCTCAACCCAAGTGGAACATTTGGATTGTTCTTAGCTGCCAGAGGGGCCTCTGTCACACTGGATCCACTGTGCCAAGTTTATCCCCCCAGAGAGCTCTACCTTACTCTGTTTGTTCAGCTAATTTTGGAGGCTTGGTCGGTTGATCTGCTTTATGGCTTTGCTTTATGGTCACACTTTAAATCCCCCCTTAAACAGGTTACACTTCCCTTGACAACTTAGATGCGGGGCACTCTGGGAGAAAGATGTTGTGTGTCTAAGTTATAAGAATTCCTCACCTGTTATTCTGTTCATCCTCATTACAGTTATACTTCATTTCCTGTAGGAGAGAAAACATTTTGTTTACTTCAAACTGAGAACACATTGATGCTGCAGCATGAATCGTAGTTCAATAACCTGCTGGCTACTTCAATGAAATGAAGTTCCTCACTGCGAGACTGATGAGCAGTGAAGCAAACAGTTAATTGATCCAGGTGGACGGTAAGGATGAATTCAGCACATGAAAGAAACTCCAAGACCGCCTGTCAGGCTTGATGTGTAGAGAAAGAAGCTCTTTCTTCCCATGTTTCCTCATGAGCGTATTGCATTGCATGACCCAACAAATATGTATATCACATCTAAAAGAAGAAAGTGAGAGCAGAGTGTGCATCATGTAAGGAAAAAACGTTGTTTATCCTGCTGCCCGTGGGTGACATGTTCTTGTACAATTGTGTTCTGAAAAGTTGCTTTATTAAAAAAAAACAAAACAGAAAAGGTAGTGAGAGAGGAGAATGAGAGAGAAAGAATGGGAAAGAGGGGGATGGGAGGAGGAATGGGTGTGTGTGTGTGTGTGTGTGTGTGTGTGTGTGTGTGTGTGTGTGTGTGTGTGTGTGTGTGTGTGTGTGTGTGTGTGAAGGGGGTGGGGGGGTGGTTGAGGATTGGGTTTCCTCTGACTGTGTGTCTGGGCAGCTCCACATGTTCCTCATTAAGGTCCTCACACTGTGGGACCAGCTCCACACCAGGATGCTTGTTTTTGTTATTAGGTCCGATGTGCTGTGGTCTGGTGAAAGCCTGAAAACAGGACCAGCGCAGGACCATCTCCTAAGCCCTCTCCCACCTTACGTAGAACATCTACACATGGTTCAGTCAGGGCCTTGTCTTATGTTTAGTCTGTAACCATGAGGCAGAGGCTACATATACATGAATGGTAATAATCTGTTGAAATAAGACAATATTTCAATGAAGGTGTTTATATGCCGCAGCGCAAAACTATAAAGATTGAAGACAACCAACAGCATTAAACTGCTTTGTTGGACATCAAAGTGTCCCTCTGGAATCTGATTTTCAACAAACTGACTGGTATATTTGAGTTTTCTCAAGCTAATAATGCAGAAAACTGTACTTAAACCTGAATTTGGAAGCTACAAGCTGCATCATGTGTCATAAAGCAGTTTTAGTGTTGCAAAATGCTGCAAAAAGACAATGCAATTCAATAACGCCACAAAAAAATCATCATACAGTCCACATTTTCATCAAATTATTGCTCATTCCATGACCTTATTCTGCTCAAGATTTGAAAATGCTGTTTACATGGCTGCGTGTTGTTTAGAGTTTTTTCTTCAGAATTTTGCCACCCATATATATGTCGCTAATCAGGTTTCAGATATGTTTCTTTATTGAACGATCGAATGTAAATATGCCACAAAGGTTGATGTCAACAACTGCAGCAACAGATTTCCATTCAAATGTAATCTGACAATCAATCATGAGTTAAATTGCAGCTTTCACACTGTATTTGGTGAGCGGAAGACACATTTCCACCTTGGCGAGCGATAAAGTTTCTTTCAATTCTATTCTAAAACTGCTTAACCAGCAGTCTTTTAGCTATCAACAGGTCAAACTTAAACACTTTTATGGAAATGCAGTGTTTACAAAGTGATAAAAAAGTACAGTTGCAGAAAATTGCAGATTTTTCATGCTTCTGATTTTGGTTTAATTTCATGCCTATCTAGATTCGTCAACTGAGACCGGTATCATGTTCCTTCAAGAGTCTGACACCAGAGATCAGAATCAGAAGTAGCACGCGCTCTCTGCAGCCGTCCGCTATAAGAGACACACTTATTGAATTTTAAACAGGAACCATAGCAAATTGAGTGTTTTTTTTAAGGGCCCCTGTCTGAAATGAAATGGCCTATAACACAGCAAAGACATGGAGAGTGAGAGAGAGATAGAGAGATATAGAAAGCGTGTGTGTGTGTGTGTGTGTGTGTGTGTGTGTGTGTGTGTGTGTGTGTGTGTGTGTGTGTGTGTGTGTGTGTGTCTGGTTCAGGCCTCTTGCTGTTGGGAGATCTGTTATCTCAGTAGAGATAAGGGAAACTGTGGTGTGAGTGTATACGGGGCAGAGAAGATAGCATCTCCACTCAAGGATCCCACTTACAGCACCCTGACTGATAGCTGACAGCACACACAGGGGGGCTCGCCGAGTGTTTTTCTAGGTACCCCTCAACAGGTATCCAAGCCGGCATTTGTTTACATTGCTTCTTTGGATCTTTTCCTTGAGTAAACAAAAAGTATCACAGCAAAAAGAGAGTTCTTCCCCCGCTCTATTTTGTCTGGAGGTTTTTATTCATTTATTTTAACATGAAAAAAATAATTATTCTGTTTGTTTGTTTTTTCTTTTTCTTTTTTGCTTCACTACACGGAACCAAATCTTTTTCTTCATTTTCACAGAATAAATGTTTACACAGCTCCGGGTTCATGAATAGACACTCAACTGACAGGTAATCCTAGCTCTGAGGTTAAAGGGTCATACTGGCCTGATGAGGGATGATGCGTAAAATAAATGGCGAGCAGCACACACGGGGACCTGTGATGTCCTCAGCCAAAGGGAGAGAGTTCAGGGCCATTTGACCTCTGACCTTAAGAATTGCTTTTTTGTTTGTGTATGTTTTTTGATGGTTAAACCTCACCCCGATCTTGAATTCTAAAATATTTCACGAACTGTTTTTCTTTTCCTGGCTGATAAATCAAAATTGCAAAATAGTTAAACACATGTCTTCAAAACCATGATACCTCTTCCAGACAAATGTATGAAAACTCCTCTTTTTTAAATTCTGTCGTGGAAACAAGCAGATGTGTCCTGTGACAAACCTCTTTGCTCTCAGGACTTAAATAATAATTCCTTTGGACCCTTTTTTGTTGGTACAATGCAAAGATTAAACTTAAACTATTTGAATATTTGATTACTTTGTGGTAAATTTTGCTGCCGTAACCTTTGGATGCTCAGTTTTTAATCATTCTAAAAGTAATCCGGCACTGTCACAGGAAGTTTTAACAAATAAACAAAGCAAGTTGTTATATTTTACGGTAAAATACTTTTCAGTTATTTCATTCAATTTAAATACTTCTGACATGAAATTGCACATAAACACATTAGTTCTTGCAGCTTAAATATCCATTTCCATCTCTTTAGCCCGTGGTGAGACATAGTTAAAGCTGATAAAGCCTCTTCTGCCATGTGTTGTCAACTATTTGCCCTTTACACCTGGCTGGCTTGAGACTTAATCTGCAGATGTATATGAGATAAAGAGTGTCCTTCACTTAGTATGCAGTTGCTGTTATTTCTGCATTGGCTCATCCAGATATATATGGTTGCTACTTTACTGATTAATTTAGCTGCTTAAATCTTTTAAATCTTAGCCAAAAAGGCATTCAGAGAATGTTACCTCTTGTGAGTTGGTTTAAGGATTTAAAGAGTGAAGGGACGTGGCAGGGAAGATCTACCAGCCACTGCTTTATACTCTCAGAGCTGATATGCGCTGGGAATTTGATATGTCAGCGTTGCTTCGAGCAGATGTTTGTCACGTTCACCTTTAGAAATCATCTGGTCCAAGCTTATCTACAGAAGATGCATCCAAATATTGTTCACTGGAAAAAAAAACAAACAAACAAAAAGAAACCAAACACTGCTATGAATGTGTTTAGGAGTTATGATTGTTTAAATTCCTCATTATTGCTGAATGACCTCATGATAATAATTTTTATTGTCCCTTTCACAATAAAACAACTGGCAACGGCAACCCGACAACAGGGTCTGTTAACATTATTTTCTTTGTGAAATCTTTATTAGCATCTTTATGTATGAGGACGAGTCAATAAATAAAAGTAACTTACCTCAGCTCAGTGTGTTTGTGGTTATACGCCGTATAATGAATGGGCAGATGCCGTTAACCCTCGTTCCCCTACAACTTCAGCTGGCCAACTAAGAACTTGGGCAGCTACAGGGACAGATAGCCATTGGAATCAAAGCACATGACAACAGCTGTCTGTTTCAAGAATCGGCACTTTGATTAGAGTAGGATGGTAGTGAGCGATGTGGCCTAATTCCTACATATCTGGGTAGGGCACTTCTGAGAAGAGTGAGGAAAAAAAAGAAGCTAAATCATAGAATGGAAAGATGATTAAAGCACAATTGCATATCCTGAAACACTCTCACATACAGAACATTTATATTGCTTATATTTATAGAAAGGCTTGAAGCCATGAGTCACTTTTGGAAAGCTTATTCTGTAAAACTCCATCAGACAAACAGAAGAATGCAGTAGATCATTGGCCTCACTGCAAGCGGAGCATGTGTGCAACGTGAATAAGACCCCTGTGTGTTATTATGGTCCTTATCCACCTCCACCCCAGACCCACCCCTCTTGCTGTCTCTCTCTCTCTCTCTCTCTCTTTCTCTCTCTCTCTCTCTCTCCTTTTATAGCTATTCTTTATGCATTTTAGCTTTATTTTTATCGTTCAAGCACCCGAGACGCCATTGTTTATGTTTGGTAACAATCACTGCACACCCACAGCTTTATCTACATCCAATTCTTTCATGTGGTTGTCACTTTTAAATCATGATATGTGCAGAACTCACAAACAAGAGAGATCATGCCCCGTAATGCGTGTTTGGTTATCGTTTGGCTGCTGCAAACAGGCCTAAGAGATGTGAACGTGATTAACCTTGCCAGACTGACTCAGCGCGCTCGCTCCTTGATATAAGCCTGCGTTCCTGATGATTTATAGATGTGAAGTAGTCAGCCACAAGGCCTCAGGCTGAGGGAGAGCGAGAGGGAGAGCAAAACAACAGTGCTTAATTCAAGTCTGACAAATATTATGCAGGAAATCCATACAGACTGCTCCATCAAATCTTTCAGACCCCCTGGTTCTTCCACAGTTGTAAATTGCAACTTGTAAACTCACAGATTCCACATTAACAAAGCTGAAAGAGAGAAGAAAAAAAACATTGTCTGCTTGAGTTTACTTTGTGCAGTAATTCACCGTACTGTTTCTGCTTTCCCCCAGACAGCAGAGAAAATGCATCTTTGCAAGCTCCCTGGGAAATGAGCCTTGGAACAGATGTGGCCATCCAATAAAAGTGATTCTTAATCCTGAATGCATTTCTCAAAGTTGTGAAATTGCAAAATACCTCATCGGCTACATATGATTCATCCAGCATTGTTCTTTCCAGCCTCCCAGGGTCTGTTGAGTCCAATCTTTTTAGGCAAGCAGCTGTTCACTCAGACAGCTGCGTCGGCCATTCATTGCAGCCAAGAGGCAATTAAAAAATCAAGCCAATGTTGTGTTTCAGTTGATCCATTGCTATTTCTACATATAATCCCCTCTCTCATGCCTCCCCTATCTTTTACTTACACACAAAGCAACTTCTCAGGCACACACACACACACACACACACACACACACACACACACACACACACACACACACAAACACACACCATCAACAGGCCAATGCTAGGAAATTTGTATGGAGATTTTTTTTTTTGTTGGAGATAAAAGGTCCAAATTCTAGTGACATGGCATCATTGGATTTGGGGCATTATTGAGGTAAGAGCTGAGAGGAGCCACGTAATCTCTAAGATTTACTGGTCTGCAGATTTTTTCCATATCTTCTTCAGTGAAGGTATGTGGCCACTCAAAGTCTGACTGGCGTCACAGTGGCATTCAGTGGAGGGTTAAATCGAGCAGAGGCCATGCATTGTGCCACAAGCGCTGGGGCATTCTTATATGTCTATGTTTTCTCTCTCTCTGTCTCTCTCACACACACACACACACAAACTCACTCACACACGTACTTTATACAAGAGCTTGCATACCCAGTTGTGATCTCCTTCACACACACACACACACACACACACACACACACACACACACACACACACACACACACACTCGCTCTCTCTCTGTCTCTGTCTCTCTCTCTGTCTCTCTCTCTCTCCATACCTCCAGTTGTTCCCTCCTCTCACGGCACACAGCAGGTGTGAGGCGGAGTGTGATAGAGCTGGGCCAGGAGGGGTGCCTGGCTGATATGCAGTTTTAAGAACAGGTTTTCTATTGTTTCAAATGCGTGAGGTCTTTTGGAATTGATTTGGAAAAAACATGTGACGGGATTAAGGCTTTGGCCATGAATATTTCACACACTGGTTTGTAAAATATGATTTCATTCCATTTGCCGTACCTGAAAGAGACATATTGTGAAACTTTTCTGTCATGATTTCTTTTTGGATATGTGGGTGTACTTATCGCCCAACGTGGTGCCGAGGTGACCTGAATATCAGAGCCACTTATGTGACAAACACAGCAGTCATGTTTCTGTGAAACTGTCAGTCAAGATTTGACTTAGCTTTGGAAATGTTGCAAAGCATAGAAAGAAAAAAAAAAAGAAAAGCAAATTGAGCACGTTTCCATAAATTTGTGTGAATCTGTCTGAGCAAAAAAAAAAAAAAAAAAAAAATGGCCTTGAGGAATTACTCTGCTCATCAGTTAAAGATTTGCAGTGTAAGGGCTTATTTAGTAGGACAGAAAGAATTACATTCTCATCAACTTTTCGAAAGTAAACCTTTAAAGTGACTATGTCCTCGAGTGGAAGGACACAGTCTTTCCACAGCAAGTTCTACAAATCAGATTCACCTTTAACCATCTGCAAAGAATTTTTCATGCAGCAGAAGCAGGAGATGATGTGATGAGAGGTCACACATTCTACAACTCAAGCTCGCTGTTGTGGAGAATTCCTATTTTGAGGATTGGTCAAGTCAGAATTTGAATTCTAGAAGCACACTAATCCATGGCAACGAAAAAAAAACCATACTCGGTGTAATATAAGATGATATTTTCCCCTAAATTTGTAAACAATGGTGTAACTTCAAATGCTGAGCAAGCAGCCTTATTAGAAATGTTCCAATTTTTCTGACAAGCAAAAAGCTTTGATGCTGCCAATAACTGGAACTCATTCTCAGTTGTGGAAAGAGAAATATATCAAATTTTATTTTGCACAACTTCAAGTGAAATGTGGTGACATTATTATCCATTCCATGGTTACAAATTCATTTCAATTTGCAGAAATATCAAATTTGTATCTGGAACAGAAACATTCGAATGAGGTCCCTCTTTGTCCTACACATACATACACATTAAATCATATTTAAATATAACGTGTGCGCCCATTTGTTTGTGCTTTGCTCTCACCACCCTCTCTTTGTATTATTCTTGGAAGATGCCATTATGATGTGCAACAGAACATGCCGAGTATAATTGTCGCTAATCAAAGAGATGACTCCATGATTTATTGGTAATGGACGGCTCACAGACAGACCATTGTGTTCGTTGAAAGATGGGATGTACCCAGCTGTAGACTCACTGTTTCCACACTCTGAGAGCCTTAAAAGCACCATCCTGTATTCTGGGAGAGACGGGAAGTATGGATCATATGGGACGGTGATCTTTGACTGGAATCTGGTCCAGTGATTGCTAAGGAGCTTCCCATACTCAAGTACTTCCTGGCTGCCACATGTGTGCTCACGACCCAGACATCCATATGCTTCATTCCCTCTTCTTCCAGTGATGAGTGATAAACAGATCCTATGCCAGGATTCATTTTCCTAAACCTATTTTTAATCTTTAGAAAATCATGGAGCTTATTGCAGATGGATCCTTTTTACTGTGAGTTTTCCGTAACTCCTTCTCTTCCTTCTCTCCTCCTCCTCTTCACCCATTTATTCCTCGACCTCCTCCTCTTCCTCCTGATCCAGACAGGAGCATTACAGAGTAATAGCAGTCGGCTAGGAGCGCTTTCGTAATTGCTTGGGCTCATGTGCTGTGGAAAGCCAGGGCAGGGGCCAGCGGCATCAAAGCCTGACTGATCATTCCTCAGCCTCCCTCCGCTGAAAGGGGGACAGAGGAGAAAGAGGAGGAGGAGGAGGAGGAGGAGGAGGGGGGAGAAACACAAATACAGATGGACAAACAAACCAGGGGAAGTCAAAAGTGAAGCAGATGTGGCGATAGCAGCCGATGGACAGACAGATAGACAGAGGGAAGGAACAGAAGAACCTTAGCTGAGGGGATTCACGTCTCTGCTCCAACACCTGTTAATATTTAACAAACAATGGCGGGTGCAGCAGCAGTGAGCAGGGATGAAGAAGTGATGTTAAGGTGATATCATGGATTATTAAGGTGGGGGTGGGTCTAATAGGGCCCTGCTTGGTGAAGGGGGCAGGAAACTGAGGCAAAAGCAATTTGAGAAGCCCAGGCCTCAGTTTGCAGCTGTGCTTTCAGTTTTTCTCTCCCAGCTACACACAGCTGCAGGATTGACAATACTGCAAGAATTTACCCATGACCTCTCCTCTACTTCACTATGCTTATGCCACAAGGAAATAACAATCATTTTCCTTTGCAGTATAATGCATAAGCTAACAAATATTGTCAAAATGCTTTTCAAAAATACATTGGCATCTTTTCCCAGACCTGCCTGAGCGAGTGGAGCGGCTTACTTCTCATTCATGTCATGTGTTTTTCCACTGAGGAATTCTAACACGAGCAGAGCTAACATGGAAAACATGTGGTCATCTTAGCAGATGTTATCCAGAGTGCAGAGATTAGTAAAAACTACAATAAAACAAGGAGGTAAGGATTTAAGACAGCGTAGGAAGATGCTGCTGTACCACACACAGGGATCAGAGTCACAAACCTACAAAAGGATCTCTTCGGATTGTGATGCTTCGCGTTTGAACTGCTAATTGCGAGTGTGTGTGTGCAGACGTGCCAAACACAGAGAATTTACCCCTGGAATCTTTTTATTGGCTGTTTTTAAAGTTGCCAGATTGTGAAAAGCCCCCCCCCCCCCCGAAAATATCCTGCCTGTAGTGTCGCTTGTACTGCTGAATTCATCTTTGCAGACGCCTCAATTACATCCCACTGATACCCTTAAAGTCAGAGAGGAGCTCAGGAATGCTTTGGTGGGACAACTCCCAAGCATCACTACACACACCATCAGCTCCTAGCACCCCACAGAGAGAGAGAGAGAGAGAGAGAGAGAGAGAGAGAGAGAGAGAGATCGGGGGAGAGAGAGGGATGGTCATCAGTATGTTTGCAGACCAAACTGGGAGGAGGAAAAAGAGGGGATAATATGTGGCACCACTCTGAGAGCTGAGCCCTCCGCCACGGCACTTTTGTTGCCAGATCACAACCAGATGTGCCAAGTGTGTCCAAACAGGCATGACTGTGTGAAGGCAATTTTCAGCAATTTGTCAGATTTTAGAGTTGCCTCCCCCACATGCCTCCCGAAAGACACATACTAATGTTAGAAGAGCACAGCAATCATTTCCAACAGGCTTCCATAAATGCTCGCACTACTCTTTGCCTCTAGCACACAAGTGATGAGAGATATACAGTATGATGTCTGAACACACAAGGGCAAGACACGGCCTGCTCTATTGACAAATAACCACCCACCTCACGCTCATGCATCAGCATTACTGATCTAAATGTGCGGCACATTTATTTACCTTTGTTTGCTGTTGAGTCAAAATCCCTGACAACTCCATAAATCCATCATCTTAACTCACTCTGGACAACAAAACCAAAACAAACAGATAAAAAGAAAAATGCTATTTTTCTTTATCAAGACACCTCATGAATTAAAGTTTCAAGGTTGGGCAAATGGCTTGGTTGATCTTTTCTCTTTTCTGCATTCTCCCTATAATAATAATAATAAGAAGAAAAAGAATCGCATTTTCCCACAGATACAGCGGAAGAAAGTCTGCTTCGTTACCTGTTCGAGACTTTCATAAGAAACTGAGAGCAGTATGGAGTTGTGAAAAGTGGGGATCAGGTATTGAGGGAGTTATGTTGGGGATGGCTGGTTAGGTACAGTCTGATATGTTGGGGCTTTTTTCTCCAACATCACCGTCCACACTTTGGATTTCTCACTTTAACCCTGAACTTAGCCCTGACCCTTGTTGTGCTGTAGAAACAGCCTCAACTTGACCATATCCATACACCAGCTAGAGCAGCACGGTTAGCTTTGTAGCTCAGTAAGGTTCTGGTTCTGAACCTGTTTGGGTTCCTCCTTTCTCTAAGGATTTTAAGTATTGCCTGATTTTTTATATATTTTTTTCAATCTCTGCTTGCTTCCACCCAAAGACCAAAGACGAAACTGGAGATGTTATGTACTGACTATAGGAATGGTTGCTTCAAAACAGGCTAAAAATAAATGAACGTACCCCAGCATGTGGCTATGCCTGCAGTGGGAAAGGGTTTTGTAAGCATTCAATTGTGGGTCAAATGACAATTGCAGTAGTGATGGGGATTAATTAGCTCCAGCTCCAATCAGCTTTAAAAAAACAACAACAACAAAAACGGGAATTCCAGATAAAAGTGATCATTTTCTCACTTCTATTGTCAAGGACACATGAGAAAATCAAACAGGGAGCCAACTCCTCTATTTGTTATGGGAAAGGGGCTTTTTTTCAGTGTGTTGCATGGAAGTGGGAATATGCAATGTGAGAAAGGGTCAGTACTTCAGCCCAGGGTGTGCCCCGCCTCACACCCAACATCATCTGGGACTGGCTCCAGCTCTTGGATAGACGGCTATGCCAACAAGGTGCACCTTCCTTCCCTCTCTCCCACCTCCAGCCCCTGATCTCCAAGTCAAAACATGACTCATTCTCAGCTCCTTTACCTTCCTATTACCTCTTATAACTGTGCAGTTTTTTTCAACTTCTCTTGACATAATCACAACAATCTATAGCTTCTGCAGCCTTGCATGTCAGGAAGTGTAAGCAGGTGATCTACGGATGGGGGTGAAGAGGTAAGGTGATGCTGCACTTTTTGGCTCACAGCGACAGAAATCTTTGTCACAAACAGCAAACCAGGAACTTCAGGGAAGCTCTGACTCTGTTTAGTGCAGTGAAAGGACACATGACACTCTTAGATGCTAATTGGAAAAACACGTGGAAGTGGTCAGAGTCTCTAATATGACATTTTCACTTTAGTATTTTAGCTGTGAAGTTTGCTGGCTACAAAGTTCTTTTTCATTGAATCCCACCCACCTAGTTTGACTTTTTTTTCCTTTCCCAGAGACACACTTTTAGGCAGCAAGTCTGAGTCTTCTAAGGAGAGCTGAATCAAGAGGAACTGGACTTTTAATTAACATTAACATTTAATCTCTCATCCAGGGGGCTTCTTCACTTCTCGATCATTGAATAACCTGAACGACTGAGAATATGTACATCCCAGGATTCAGAGCGATGAAAGGGACAATTGTGGGAGGTTTTGCATAACGTTTCTGTCAGTCATGTGTCTTGTTACTCTGAGAGAGAGCTCAAATTCACCACTAATGCCTGTTTTAATTTGTTGCCTCATTGCTCTGGAATTCTGGATAAATTGCCTTCATTGTTAATCTTGCTTACAAAATGGGAAGTCTTGTTAGGAAAGTTTCTGAGTGTTTACTATATTCATTGCAGTTTGTTGTTTCGGCTTACATAACAGAGGGAATTTTTGCTCGTACTTAAGGAAAATGAAATGTCAAACGGACTATTCAAACATGGCATATTCCAACATAATTACATTTGAAATATACAGTATGTACTGTCCTCACCATTTGGATATGTAACTCCATATAATTCAATCAGTATGGAAATGTAAACTTTTGGTGTTATGCCAATAAAATGGCAACATTCAGAAAAAGAAAGTTTGACTTTTGATTGAAACTGAAATTGCAAGAAAGACACAAAATGTTGTGATATAAACGGGTCTAATACAGAAATCAAGTTCCAGCCCGTAAAACTAAAAAAGTTGTGGGTTTTCCCTTCTTGTGTGTGTGTGTGTGTGTGTGTCTAGCATTACAGCTGAAAGATGGACAGCAGCATTGGAGTTTTCTTACGGGAATCTGTGGGGGTGTGAGAATGTGTGCACATACTTTTTTCAAGCAGGAGGAACTTTTTTTCGTTTTCTTTTTATGTGTGTGTTTGTGTGTGTGTGTGCGTTTGTGTGTGTGTGTGTGTGTAGTCTTTGCGGTTGATCCAACTTATGTGGGGCGTTTTTCATATGTTTGCGTGTGAAGACTATTGTGTCATGGAGAAAAAAAATCTGGTTCTGAGCGACAGGCAGACGTGGTGCTCGCAAGTGTGCAGACCAGATGCAGGTCATATATTTTAAAAAATAGCCTGGTGTGAGTGCTGTGTACAATATGCATCATTTGGCTCAGCGGTGGATTGTGTTTGTGGAGGGAATATCTGTGTGTGTGTTTGGGTGTGTCTTCCATTTTACAATTATGTTGGCATGCACATATATACATACAGTTTGAAGGTATGTGGGTGACAAAGTATGTTCAGAGAATGTGTGTCCGTGCAGGCTGAGTGTGTTTGTGTATACAGACCCGTAGCAGTTGCTGAGCACCACCTGTGGTTGAGCCCTCCCTCAGGCCTGTTGTGGCTCTAAATAGTCCCCCAGGGCTCACCGGGATTCGGGCTGTGGATGTCAGAGATATTCAGGCACACGCAGATGGAAAGGAAATTCACTGCAAAGTGTCCTCTATCCCCTCTCTCTTTGTTGGTACGGCGGGTTTGTTTCATCTTTTGCTGGCTGACAGATGTCTGCCACCTTTCATGTTTACAGTGGATGACATAGGATGACACAAACGCAACCACAAAGGTATTCTTATTTTTTGTGTGGCATCAGTGTGGTCTGAAAAGTCATCAGCAAAAACTGTTCAAAACTGATCAAAACATTATATATGTGGTTTGTTAAAAAAAAAAAATTAATTTGTGTCCTGAAAAAATCCAGTAAACGCAAAAATGACAAATAGGTTTCATAATCCTAGGATGAATAACATTACATTAGTATACGTTGCAAAACTGCAAACTCTTTTCAAAAATAAGGGAAATGTACCTATGGTGGCATGGTACTTAAGAACAAACATGCATGACATCAGGTGTTCATCAGGTGACCAGTGACGAATGCACAAAGGAGGCTCAAAATACAGCAAAAGCACAAACATTCGGTGCAACATGCAGCGGTAGCTAAACAGGCAGGTTAGGAAGAGGAGGTAGGATCTTAATAATGGAAATATTAGCAATCGCTGGAGCTCTCACACAAAGTAAAGATGACCTCTTCCAGGAGCTAGGAAACGGAATAGTAAATACTCTAAGAGATGGAATACAAGAGCCATGTATCTGCTTGATTGTCAAACAAACTTGAAGCAACCTGCAGAAAAGTTGCAAAAGAGAAAATGTAAATTAGATACATTTCCATCAACTGGCTTTGGGCAAACAAACTTGGCTACGCAACAGTTGTGCAGACAACAGTAATCACAGCTGTCACTGTCACATTTCTGCAAATAAACACAAAAAAAACACTTCAAGGGACATTTTTCTGCAATTGTTTTTATGCTGTCATTGCCCCTTTTCAGTGCCATCCAATATTTGCATTGAATACATTGATGGAAAGTATTGAGACACAGGTAGAGCACATTTGTTGCAGGCAAGGCAGTCACAGAGGAAGTTGATGTGAATTGTAATGAAAAGTTAATGGGGAAAATAAAATAGGACACACAGGGAATATGAAAAACAGCAGGACATGGCATTAAGTCGCATGAATGACATTGTTGACTTGTTTTGTTGAAGTTGTCCTTTTAATGTGATTCTCTTGAGTAAAAACATTCCATGTGACCATTCGATCAAATCTCAGAATGTCACAGTTTGTCCCACATATTTATTCTCACCTCACTGTCTTGTATTTAGCTGGTACATATAAACAAACATGCACACGAACACACACACACACACGTGCACACGCGCACACACACACTCGCACGCACACACACACAGCATGCATTAATGATACAAAGCAATTTTCTGTCTCTGATTGTGAAAGGCTCCATTTCCATTCATTATCTCTCTAACTCAATTTCCGGAGGGGCAGCAGATAGTTACAGCTTGTAACTTTTAGGTATGATTACTAATAACCTGTAATTAGCTTCAAGTTTTAGACGAGAAGAGAAGAGAAGAGAAGAGAAGAGAAGAGAAGAGAAGAGAAATGTGACAAATGTGCTGCAGCTGCGTGTTGGAATGTCGAACTGAATCACAAATGTTAACCTCTCCAAAAGAACAATCTTCTTTGTCTCCCGTGTCTTTGTTGTCTCTTACAATAGCCTTGCTGTCTCTCTCTGGTAAACAGATAAGAGAAATTCTCTCAAAACTAAAACCAGAACACCTCAAATTCAGTGATGCAATCGTGAGGTCACCATCCATCTTACTAGAGTCACAAGGTAAATAATAAATCATGCCTTCAACAAGTTTCTAATTTTAAAAAGGAAGAGAATGAGATTTATTTTCCCTGAAATAAAAAAATATAACGCACATGTGTCTTGCTCACTCAAATCCTCAACACACACATCAACATTTGTCATTTTTCCAAAAGCTGAAATGGCAGACAGGTTTGAGAATGTATGTGTTAGTAATTTGGAAACTTACTTGTGGGGGTTACCAGTGTCATATCCCACAATGCAACGCTGAATTCCTTTAACATGTGGTGAGTCAGGAAAGGGGTGGTTGACCTATGCCTTCCCATGAGCCCCTCGGGAGCAGCTTTGCTCTGTTGCTCAAGAAATCCAGGATCACTGCACAAACTGCTGCGCTGCTTGTGACTGGAATAGTAATCACCTTATTCTCCTCTTCCAACTCAACTCTTCGCGTTCCTTTTGATTCTTTCCACTCTTTCACCACTATGCAATCTCTTATTTGTGTCTCTTTTGTTTCTGCAGCGTGTCTGTTTTAGTCGTCTCAGTATTCAACACAACATTAACTCGGCACATGTAATCCATTATGCTAGGTTGGCTGGGAGAGTGCAGGAAGCTGGGACATGTTGCTCTAGGCCTAATTTCCTCCTTTTTCATGTATGAACACATTTCTACTCTCTGTATTACAAAGCTTCACATCATAACCACAAGGTTTAGTGTCTGTAGAGGTGTGATGGGATTTTGTTTCCATTTCTCATCATGCATAATTTTCATCATGTCTTTGCATAATTCAACAACAGTAGATTCTCCGGTGCAGAGCATGTGGGAAATCAAAATAGAAAAGTAAATATTGTTTGCAGCGCTTTGTGCAGTATTCTTTTCACACGGTAGTCCAGAGGTCAAAGTCCAGGGTAAAGGAATAAAAGCTGCTTTTAAACTCTGTACAGTACAACAGGGTGGACTGTAAAGCTCCCTTATATCATGGAGGTGAGGTACAAAATATTCAGGAATTATTATTCATCCTGATGTAATTCATTGTATAGCAGGAAGAGTTTCTAGGTTACTCTGGTCAGTATGAAAGAAACAAAGAAGCAATGGCTTAAAGTAAACTGGACGCAGTGATCAGCTCTTTCTAAATACTGTATGTGATGACAAACACATACTCTTTACTAATTATTATAGTTGTTACAACCATGTCTGACATGGGGGCAGAGGGTGAGTGTGGGAATTGAAGGAAAATAAAACAATGGAGCAAAAAATATATTAATTAAAAAGAGATTATTAGGAAAAATAACATTTATCACATCAGGCATAACACACTAAGCTTTGTCAACTTGGTCAAAACTGTCAGTTATGAACGTTTCACAAAAACCTGAGCTCCATCATGTTAGAGTAGCCCAGGAATGTCAAACCTGATGACAGCTGCCGTTTAAACAAACCTGTGAGTCTGGGCCATCTTCTCTTGACTGGCAGCAGCCTTTCACCTGATGCCGGAGAAAATGATCCTCACGTCCGCACCCGTCAGGAGGGGGTGGTGGTGCAGGTCCTGTGTGACCACCCTGGTGGATGAGGAAGTCATCATGTACTGTACTCTTCCTCACTGGTACATGATTTTTGTCAAAACATGGCTTATCAAACTTCTGTCAGACAAGTGGTGACTTCTGGAGCTGAGCAGGGAAGCTAACAAATCTTGCTCCAAAAGTGAGTCATGTTAACATTTACAGCTGAAATAAACAACAGTTTCGGGCCGTCTCAGACAGATCCACCCATCACCTCATCCAAACACACTTCTGGTTGCAGTACACACAATCTTGGAACCTATCGACCATGTCTGGCAACTCAGCCTCTGGGAACAAGAGCCAGTATTTCGGGGTTCTAATGTAACCAGCAGATATCCAGTCCAAGACTTCATTGTCGTTCATCTGCCGCCCATTGTTTACAGTCCGTAGAGCAGAATGAGACAATTGCATGGAGTTGAAAGATGACTAATATGAGCAGATTATGTCAAAATAAGCCACTTTATATTCAGTTAACAGTTTAAAAATCACTAAAACAGCTTTTTGAAATCATCTCGGCCAATGTGCTCCAACTCTTTTGCGTTCAACAAGGACACACGGACACAACCGCTCAAATGTGACTGGTCAAAACTACTTGGAAAACAGGAACCAGAGGCTTCCCTGTCCCAACATTTTCTCCCTTGCCTACAGATTCTGTATTTATTTGCAGAATGTGTATAAAGAGGTTACAGAAAATCAAGATTGTGATGCCCAGAAAACACAGTTTGGACAAATTCCAAAGGGGAGTCCATAAATCAATGTATGACATCAAACTTGCTTCGTCAATTTTGAATGTATTCTATGCTTCCATATCAAGTACCACTTACTCACATTTAGAGAAAAAAAAGAAAACTTTATTGATTTATTGAGTTGGGACAGGGAAAATAATTTTCCAGGCTCACTGATGTCCCTGGAGTTCAGGAAGAAAGTGGTCGGGTGATGAGGAGTCTGGGGTCACACGGGGTAACTGGTTTAGATGAGGTGAGATGTGAACAAGAATCCAGGTAAGATACAAGAATCTAACAGTTCAGTTTGGCGTCTCATGGTAATGTCATCAGTGTGGCATCATCTGTTGTTAATAAAAGCAGTAAGCCCATCACTTCCTGTCTTTATGCTCCCAGATTTGTTCCTGTGAAAATTGTCGATGGCAGCCATGGCTGCACTACACTGATTCCTCATTCGCTCTTCCAGTGATGTCACATTAGTGGTTACAACGGAGCCTGATCTCCTCTGTCGCTCTTTCTCTCTCTGTTCTGCAACATGGTAGAGCAAGAGGACCCACTCCCTATACTTATCTTCCTTTTAAGCAAATGAAAACCTAAAGGGATCTTGGATTTCAGGTGATTACATATCAATGACAGCTTTCTAATTTTCTGCAAATAATCTATACTTACATGGTACTGACATATTTTAGCTCTCTGCTAATCAGCTATATTTCAATCTCCCAGAAAGAGGATTTAGAGTCTGTTCTATCATGGACCAGGCCCTTGATGTTCTTGATACAGGTGCCATGGATCTCTAATTAGTGGAACAGCTTCTACCAAAGAGACTCAATAACAGATTCAGCAGTCTTGTAGATGTCACTGGGGCCTCGGGGCATAAGGACAGCTAGAAAGGGGTTTTGGGTCAGGGTCATGAGAGGCATGTGTACTGATGTCTTTATTGTGGCAGTGAAAGGGGCTGTGTTTAGGGGACGGGGAGCTGCTAAGCTCTGGCCCAATGATGGTGGTGGTAGTGGTGGTGGGGGAACAGTTGGAGGGGATGCAACTAGTGGGGAGCGCAGAGAATAGGAAGTAGACAGCTGCATAGGGGTGAATAGGAGGTCCCTTTGTGTCCTGCCAACAAAAATCTGTGACCAATTATCTATGTCTGTCTCTCAAGGGGGAATTCTTGAACGCTTTAGGTGGGTATACAGGGATGAAGCTGCAGTGGTGGGAAAGGGAGAAAGATGGGGTGCGCTGGTGGAGGGTGTTTGGGGAGTGATGTGCCACTGCTCCTGTCCAACCTTCTTTTCTCATCAGCCCAGAAATTATGAGGGGTACATAGCTTTTCTATGTTGCTAAAGGCAATTAAAAAGAGAAATGAAAACAAAGACATAATTGTGAGAAAAATCTTCAAATGTTATTTTGCATCCACTGGGTCTATTTTAAGCACAGGAAAATAACAATTTGTCCCTCAATTGCTGAATTACACTCGCCTGTGACTTACCCCCACCCCACTGAGAGTGCTTCCTATTTGTGTGGTTAGATTTCCTGCTATGTGAAAAGTGTGTCCAACAGAGAGAGAAAGGAAGAGAGAGAGAGAGAGAGAGAGAGAGAGAGAGAGAGAGAGAGAGACGGGGTTGAGCAGAAGGAAAGTAAGGCCCATGGACGGCTTGTAAGCCATGTGTTACGCATTAAAGGGCTAATTACAGTTTTAAAAGCCCTGTGTTTACCACTGAGAAAAGCCTTGTTGGGTATATTTTACTGTCTCCTCTCAAATTATTCATCCTTGACAAGCTCAATTGACATTATCATAATTGCAAATGTGATTGCCGCTTAATCGCTACAACCGCTATTTGACCATTATAAGTGTCTGCACCGGAAGTCAGTAATGCTCTCCTCTCTGTTCATTCATCAGAAAACCGGATGCAGGATACAGGGTAGTTGTCTTCTAGTTAATGGCGGTAAATGACCACAGGTATAAATACTATTTATCATTTCTTGTTGACAGCTGAGAGAAGAATGGAGACAGAGTAAATAAGTGAGAATCTCTTCTTGTTGCCTTTGAAGTAAAATCTGAAATGGTGCGCTGGTGTTTGCAGGAAGAGGCACTAGGGTATGTTGCGAACTCTGCCCCAGAGTGTGTGTGTGTTATTGCACGGGTATAGAATAACCACTGCCGCTGACCCCACGGCCACCTCTCCCTTCCAATCCCACACGGTTGCCAATAGCGATGACTCCAGTTGATCTTCACCTGTCAAAGCAAAGCTCTGACTAAAGACTTGCAGCTTGAGGAGAGGAAGGCAGAGGAAGGGAAGCGAGGAGGGAAAGTACAAACAAGCAAAAAAGTCTCTGTCTTGGATTTTTTTCTAAAGGAACTGTTACAAAGTAATGTAGTTAGTAAAAAGTAGGAAACGGGGTTCACGGGTCCATACCTCTGACTGCTCTTGATTATAACTCAATTGTTACGATACATCTGAAAGAATAGTTTGTGTTTTAATTATGCAAACCAAAGAACCGATAGAATTATATGAAATATTTGCATATATGATCTCTTAAGCAGGACTTGAACTGTTCCCAACGTATAAAAGGTAAAACAAAAAGGCTGTTTTTCAGGTCTTTCCTCAGTATGTGTAAATAAAACTAAACAAATTTCAACTAAACCAAACTAAACTGAACCAAACTAAACCAAACTGAACTAAATTGGACCGACTTACTTACAGATGATCTCAGAACATGAATCTGCAGGACACAGGATTTCACTTCTCGAAAAAAATCCCCTTTAAAACAAAAGAGCCAACTTAAGCACGTAGATACGTCGGCGAAAAAGCCTTCCCCTATACAGATTTAAGGGTAAGCAGTGAACATTTTGGGTAAACTAAAATGTGCCTCCCTTGCCAAGCAGGAGCCAGCTCTTATTGTTCATTGTCATTCAAAAGAATCAGAGTGTTTGTGAAGCTAACATCACGAGCACTTAAGGTCTGGTTGGGTTTACGGACAAAAATCACTTGGTTAAGGTTATGTGGGTGTTGAATTGTGATGATATATACAGGACTTAAATCGGACTTGAACACCTGTCTCACATCGTAAAGTCTAATGCTTGTTGGTGCCACTGTTGTATTTTTGTGACCGGCTCAAAAAAAAAAAAAAGATCCTGGAATAGCAGGAACAAATATGTTTCCTTAACACGTGTGTGTGTGTGTGTGTGTGTGTGTGTGTGTGTGTGTGTGTGTGTGTGTGTGTGTGAGCTGCATAAACAACATGTGACACAACAACAGAAACAAAGAAAAAAAATTGGTGCATATATTGATAAATGCTGATTTAAAAACAAGTACTGACTGACAGTAAAACATAATCACCCTCTTTTCCCCCATAGCTTTATTTAAAGTAGACTGTTTAAACTATTAAAAATAATCTAAACTTTTTTTCAATTTCAGCCATTTCACTCAAGCCTGTGTTGAAATAAGCCACAAGCTCACTGTTGCCTCTTCTGTGCCTTCAGCAATTTGAAAAAGAAGAGAAATGCGACAAGTCCTAATCAATCAATCAGCAGGCAGCAGGAGGTTGGCATTGTTTTGCATTTCTTGAGTTTGTTTCTTCCTGGGATTTTTCTTCTCTTGACAGGAGGAGCTGAACACATACCAGCAGTTGAAAGAGGAGCCAAATTCTTTCAGCAAAGATTCCTCCATCTCTCCTTTGTTCAAAGTTTGTGTTCGCTTGACAGGCTTTCCTCACCTTGAACTCTTTTTTTTGTCGATAAGTAGACTTAACCAACCACAGACAGGGTGAGGCTCACCAACAGCCAGCTTATAAAAGGCTCACCGGCATAAACAATCATAGATTTGATTTATACCATCAGAGGACAGTAGCAGTTGCAGATGAATGGCAGAAGTCACTTCATTCAATTGCTTTACAGTTTGTGGTCAAATTCTGTTGTCAAAGTGTCAGGCCAGTATTAGAATGTGGGCTGTTTTATTGGCTTTTAACAATTACCCGTGTCATGTGGTTTCTTTCAGAGTGAAAGTACAATGAAAACTTCCCATGTTTATGGGAGGAATGATTCTCAAGACACTTGATTGAAGTTGTCTGGCTTTAAGAGAAAATCTTGTAAAAGAGAAAAAAAAAACACTAAGTCTTCAGCCCCCCCCCCCCCCCCCCCTTCCCCAAACTCTTGGGAGTCAAACATTCCAGGCAGTCTATCCCCCTCCATGGCAATCTTTTTAGAATTAAAAGACAAATTTGACTGTGGATCATTTCCCTGGGAGTTCTATTTTTCTGGCATCAGTGTTAAGAAAATAACCTCACTGTGGGTCAGGGTCAAGGAAGGGTTTGGTTGGGGGGACGGGAGGCTGCTTATTCATCCACACAGGTCATTGTTACAGTAGAAAGCCACATGTTGACAATGGAGCTTTAAAACACTCTTCTTCCCCTCTGAGGGTTTGTTCACAGACAGAGATCAGCTAATTCTTCGTTTTTTTCTTCAGAACTGTGGGGATGATTGTGGAAATTCAGGCTCTACCTGTTGCATGGAACAGCTCAGGCATTATGCATGCTGCTGGCCTGCCACCCTCAGGGGAAGGAGAGTGCAGGATGATGATGGGGACTTGGCTGTGGAGCCAAGCACATCTGGTATATGTTGTGTGGACTTAACTTTGCAGATGGTCTTGAATTACTTTCTTAAAAAACTTTGCAAAAAAAATAATAACATAAAATTGAACCAATTGAAACATGACTTTCACAGGGATTTGCTGGTTCAGTCTAAGAGAAGACCCTAAAAACCTTGCAGTGGTAACAGAACCTTCAGTTTGCCAAGTTGTTCACCAAAGTGGTTATGTAATGAGCCCCAAACAGGTGATGCATGCGTGGGCAGGAGCTCTGAGCTGTGGCCTGGCTCCTGTTGACACTGGCCGCAGTCTTCAGGGTCTGTCTGCAGCAGCGAATCTGAGACTGCGCTCAGGCCAAACACACTTTCTTTGTGTCGTTTTTATTCTCCACGCACAGCCGTTCACTCGAATATTCGCTCTTCCCACTTAGGTTTGATATGACACGCTCGACACAAACAAACATACAGTGAACTATTAAAGTGAGATTTGTGAAAGCGATTCAACAACAAGAGACAGAGCATGGAGGCTAGAACAAACAAACTGACTCACTTGCCTCTGCGTTAGCCCAAAGCACATGGACTTTTTCTGGCAGTGCCCACTGTTGACTCACCCAGGTGCACCTTGCCAGCTATTCATACCTTCCTCCCACTCTCATTTTATTTCTCCAGTAAATCACTCATTTAGCCAGTTAACCAAGCCATCACCCTACAAGATGGGCAATGCTAATGGGAGATTTAACACTGAGGGAGAACTTTGACCCCTTTTCTCAAAACCTAGAGAAGATGTTTGGTTTCTTCCGCACAAGAGAAGGATTTGATAAAAAAAGAAAAATTGGCGGCTAGTCTGAGTGATAGACAACCTGGTCAAGGCTGTAAGAGTTGATTGTACATGATTAAACGGTGACACAGGAGTAGGAGTTTATTAAAGATCAATTCAGTGCAGCATCCATCAAAGTAAAAGGAAATTATTATTTGCTGTTTCATGAAACACTTATTAAATAATCAGTCCTGTTAAAGGAAGATTTTGGTTATTCCAGCTGGTGCTCACATAAGCTACTAATGAGATCTGGGAATGTGGGAACATTGCAATAACTTCGGGAGTAATTCAGGCATCAATAGAGCACCAACAAGTTAGAAACAAGGCAGGTGATTAAAACCACTTTCTCCAAAAGTGAGTGATAAATTAAACACGTTTTAAATATCGGTGATATTACATGGGTGGATATTTTCATTAGCCCTCCAAATAAGTTGAGTTTTTTTTTTAATTTTAGAATTGTAAATCCATCCTCCTTTAATATGTGTATGGTAAATGGACTCAATTTTATATAGCGCTTTTCTACCTTAGCGGCACTCAAAGCGCTTTACAGTGTCATCTCATTCACCCATTCACACACACTGATGGTGGAGGCTACCATGCAAGGCGCCAACCTACTCATCAGGAGCAATTATGGGTTCAGTATCTTGCTCAAGGACACTTTGACATGGTCACCGGGGTCGGGGATCGAACCAGCGACCCTTTGGTTGCTAGACGGCCACTCCACCCCTGAGCCATGCCGCCCACGATATACAGTATATATATAAAAATCAATAAACTAAAAATCTTCTATGAATTTGATTCTTTCTCAGTCCATCTCCATATCTCCATCTGAATGTATATAGGTTCATAATGTTCAATAAAGAGAAAAAAACAACACCATGACATGACAACTGAGAAATACGCTATATTACTTGTCTCTCTTATATATCCAATTGATATTCCTTTGATTATTGTTCATACATTTTTATATAACGTACAATTGTCCCAATGAACTACACAGACTTTATTATAAAGTGTTATTGACCATGGAGAGTAAAACATTAGTATTCATCAGTATTCAGAACTCTGGTTCAAAAGTTAATCCCGCAAAATACATCTCAAGCATCACACACAAAAAAGAAAGAAAGCAAAAAAAGATTTGTTCATGATCCAGCGCTGAACTTTATCTGCACGCATACTCATGGAAAAACAAACTGCTGTGCTGTTCCAGAGTGTACAGATGTCTGTTCCAGTGGTGAAGGCCATGATGAGGAGGAGGAGGAGGAGGAGGATGATGATGATGATGATGATGATGATAGTCGTGCAGACGAGAGATTTGCACATCTATTCCTCTGGAGAACCATCGATGAGCAAAGATGGACTCTACCCCACTGCTCTGGCCCCAGACTGAAGCCTCTGTTTGGAATGCAATCTGCCTGCCATCTGCAGGCCTCCATGGTTCTGTTTGATATTCAAACAAACACCTGTCAAAAGTCCATGTCTCATCTCACACTGCTCTTGGAAATTGGCAAAAATCTGAATTTCTTCCTCTCAGCAAAAACAGAGGGGCAAATGTGGGCTTTTATTCCAACCACCTGTGCATGTGTTAAATATAGATTTTTATGGAAGGCTCGGAGGACTAGTTCCACTTTCCACTAAAATGTCAATGAATAATGGGCCATTGAAGGTGCTGCATTCTGTGAGGTGTTGCACAATAAATTATTTCAAACTCAATATGGTGGCACCGCTGATTGAACTGTGGGTGTGCAGTCACGGTGTAATGATGCCAAGAGCTTTGGAGGATGTTCTCAAATGAGGAATAGTCATGGAGCCTTTGTACAAAATCTATCCCTGTCCCAATTTTCCTCCTCCTACTCCCCGCTGTTTTCCTCATCCCTCCCTTTCTCTCTCTCTCTCTCTCTCTCGCTCTCTCTCTCTTTCCCGTCCCTCCTTCACTCATATTGAGATGAAGGGTCTGCTGTGGGATGATGGGGCGCTGCTTTGGCAGACATCCAGGCCCCACATCTGCCCGACTGCTGTTCCTCTCTTTCTATTCCCCCAACATCCCCCAACAATATTGGTTCAGTTGTCAGCCCATTTCAGGGTCTGTCTCAAGGTCTGCAGATGTGTTTCTCAGCGCAGCAATGATGGACTCTCTAGTGTGAGTGACTAATGGCGCGGAGACATCTCTGAAGGCATTGAGGAATGGATTTATCCAATATCATTTATCATACTGCCTGTCACTGCCAATATAAATGCATGATGAAAAGCCCACAACCACCTTTCAGTGAAACCAGCTGGGCTGTTCCACACAAATGGGTAGAAAATCTGCAGCGAATCACAAAATAAAGTATGCATATACTGCACAGAAAGAGATTTATGTTCATTTTAATAGTGAAGATAATTCAGATTGCAGTCACAGAACAAATCACGCAAAACACGTCTTGGAACTGACCAGGAACGTTTCTGCAGAATTTAATAGAAAAATATTGCAAGTTCAAGGTAAGTATGAAGAATTCATACCTTGGTCAAAGACATAAATACGTTGAGACAAGACTATAGCACAGTCAAGTCCACCTGTTTTTCTCATGTCAGTGACTGTGGCCCAAAGAGACCATCTGTGGAGGCTGTATAACTTTAGTTCCCCTCATCTTTTCTCTTGGAAGGATTTTACGGCGTGCCTCTAACATCTGCTGTCAGAAAGGTTTACAAAGCTCCTCTCTCCAGTGTCATCTATGAGGACAACCTTGAGTTGGTCACTTACACTGTTACATTTATCATAAAACACAATCGCACATAAAACAGAATACATTAGTCATCCACTATGATAAAGGCGATTCGACTCTTTGAAGTTACCTGAGTTTGTCACAGATCTGACGTTTTTTTTTTTCACTTGGGTTCATGGATTATCTGAGGATTCTGGAGAGTTCAGCAGGTCCGAGATGTGCTTAGACGCAAGACAGTTAATGGATTTATTGACAATTAGCAGGAGTTCGAAGGAAATTCTGTATTTTATGATCTAAAAATGTGACTAATATGTTGAGCTATTTGTTTCCTCCATGAATATTTAGGCTGCTGCATTTTGATTGAGATGGAGCAATCATAATGTCCAGTAAAAAGGGCAAAGAGAGGAGATGAATACATGAAATACTTCTGAGAAAGTGGATTTAACTTTTTTGGGGGGCTCATTGAATTACACAAACCGTGAGAAATGTTTTAAATGTCTCTGATGTCTCACACCTACCACAAGGAACTCAGTCTTGCCTTTCTTTGATAGATTTTTTTTTTTTTTTTGCAATTCACTGAAGCAGTTGAAAATGTCTTTGTTGTAGGGATGAGTGAGATAAACATTTGTTTATCATTGGCATGTAAGTGGCGATATATTATGCTTCTGCATGATGAAAACAGGTGGCAGCATTCATAGTTTAAACCGTAATGGACCTAGAACTAAGCCTTGTGGGACCCCACAACAGCTGTTAAGGTACAAGACACAAGAATGTGCTGTAAGACTGAGGAGAGCTGAACTGATGCCACCAGATAGGTTGACTGAATATTCAAATGATGATCATGATTAACTTTGTTTAAGGCTGCAAGGCAGATCTAATACGACTAAGATATAAAGTTTGTTTGCAGCATCTTCAAATTAGTGACTTCTTTTGAAAGCATGCTCATGTAGTGTTGTTGTGAGTTCTACATTCATACTGATACACTTTTAAATTTGCTATTAAAAGCTGATTGAGCCTGTTTGCTTTGCAAAGACAAGAGGAGTTGTCCCTCCTTTTGTCCACTAATGCATCACATATAGGGGCGGCACGGTGGTGCAGTGGTAAGCACTGCCTCTGTGTGGAGTCTCCATGTTCTCCCTGTGCCTGTGTGGGTTCTCTCTGGTACTCCAGCTTCCTCCCACAGTCCAAAGACATCAAGAGAGGACGAGGCTGATTGATACTCTAAATTGACCGTAGGTGTGACTGTGAGTGTGAATGGTTGTCTGTCTCTATGTGTGGGCCCTGTGATGGACTGGTGACCTGTCCAGGGTGAGCCCCACCTCTCGCCCGAAGCCTGCTGGGATAGGCTCCAGCCCTCCCGCGACCCATAACAGGAATTATTCAGCACCGGCTTATATATAATCTTTAGAAGCTGTAGTTAAAGCAGCATGGGGGACGGTGGAGAAGTTTCTGATGTATTTTTAGCTATAGTTTGTTTTTCAAACTCAATGCCCGCTGAACAATATAAAAGAATCACTGACTGGTTGACTCTGTGGCTGAGATGACATAAAGTCATGGAGGTGACTATTAGAGACGGCAAGCTTTCCTTCCCTCCATGTAGATGGTTGATGGCGGAATTTGTAATAAATTGGAAAATGGCCACAAATTAACACGTTCTCATGCATGCTGATTGGTGCTGAGCTTATAGATATACTCGTCAACTGCAGGGTCATTTGACTGAATGCAGATTTGAGCTGTTCCTACAATGGTAAAAAAAAAAAAAAAAAATTGTGTGTAAAGAAAGTGTTAGCGGGTGTAAGTGTTGTTTATTTAGCCAGTGGAAATGGGACTTAATGAAAGGGATATTGATCTGTAATTAGAGATGTGAGAATGAAAACCCAGAAACATGCCACTGTCCTCCATGCTGATTTTACTGCAGCTCCCAGCGATTGTATACAAGCTCAGGATGCTACACTCCAGTAGTGTTTTGACACTGATTACTTCTTTCGGTGTGATAACTGTGTTGGTGAATTTAAAAGTGATGCAACAGGAAAAAAAACAAAAAAACAAAACAGAATTCTCTCATCACTTCTGGCAAGAGGCAAAAGAATACACTTTCAAAAAGTTTGTGGGAAGTGGTAGAGTAGTTGAGTTACTTTATCACCTCCTCTAGATCACTTGCGGTAATACAGGAAAAATAGGCACCGCATGTTCTCATCATTTAATTGAGCAGAACATTGATATCAGAGATGCTGAATGTATGAATTTGTGAGGAGGAGCGTCATGTTCTGATGCCAAAAAGAAGAGGAATATAAAATGAGGCGAGAGTGATCCAAAGAATAATGAAGCAGAAAGAAGCACAGCCGAGTGCATTTTTAGGACAATAAACCAAGCACAGAGTTTTATGTAAAGATGTTCTAACTGATGAAGGGGGGGCAGACAGAGGGAGAGAAAGGTAAAAAGGAACAAGGAACTGACAATTAGGGACAACTAATCACCAAGAGTTTAGCCAAGCGCATCCCCCCACGCTGGTGCCAGCACTTGCACTGTGCTTGAACCTGTGCTGAATGCCAACAGCAGATAATTATAAACCCACAGGGCAGGCCTCCTCTGTGCAGAGGGAGGGATGGAGCCTCAGCCAAGCCTGAACTCCTGACCTTCTTCACACACCAAGCGTCTGTTGTGGGCTTCGGGAGGTGCAAGATGGGTCACAGCAAGCCGTGAGGCAACGAGAGAGGGGCGAGGGTTGGTGGAGGGAGGGGGGTAGAAGGAATAGAAGAATGGGGGGGGGGGATGGGTGAGGGCCCACAACGGGGGAATGAGGTGGGGGATGGAGAGATGTGAGAGGAGGAGGAGGAGTTCACTTGAGGCTCACTTTGTTGGCATTTTTTGATGAGTGTTCCTGACCAATCAGAAGAGGGAGTGAACCACTTGACAAATCCGAGCGAAGTGAGAGAAATCCCTTTTGTTATGCATTTGTGGTTATCTGCTCTCACTTCATCAGCATTCAATAGGCGAGGAAATGTACTCTGTTCAATTCTTTTGTATACAATGAGGAGCTTTTGTTTGAGCTTGATCATCTTTTAAAGTTTCCTTAACTTATCAGCACATTGTCAGACATCATCCACAGTTAATTATTTAAATCCTTGATTCTGAAAAGTCCTGATCCCTACAATTGTTGCCTCATTGGATGAGGGATGAAGATTCTATTTGTTTTAAAGAGGGTATGTCAGAAATGTTAAATAAAGTTTTACTTGTCTCATTTGTTCATCAGCTTCTCTATCAGTTCAAATAATATGATATATCTATATCTATTCTCTCTGTCTCTCTATACATATATATATATATATATATATATATATTTCATAGATTAACCCAGCACCCCTCATGCATTTGTCCTTTAAGTTAAAATTACACCTATTCGTGACATATTTGCTAATATTTGACGTCAAAATACAGGGGGCTCTTGATCAACCTGAAACAGTAGTAAAATCAATGTGACTGTGACCCATAACAGAGAAGGGTACAATATAAACATTTTCAATCCAAAAAAAAAAAAAAAAAAAAGGGAGAGAAAGTAGTCCCAGTCTTCATTTTCTTGTCTTCTCTGTGAAGTCAGAACTGTCAGCAGACTGCTTCGGCTCATCTGGCCTCCTGCTCTCATCCTGAAACGCTCTCTCTCTCTCTCTCTCTCTCTCTCTCTCTCTCTCTCTCTCTCTCTCTCTCTCTCTCTCTCTCTCACTCACTTTGCACTTCGCCAATTTCCCATGATTGAATGTAATTGGGACCAGATAACTCTCTCTCTCTCTCTCTCTCTCTCTCTTTCTCTCTCTCTCTCTCTCTCTCTCTCTCTCCTCAGCTGTCTTTGATCACTTCTGACCTGGCTTCAGCTCAACTCTGACACACTGGCAACCATTTCTTGGGTGGTTTGTGATTGCTCACAGACAGCGAGATATATTGAGTATTGATGAGTGAGTCTCCAAATCCAACATGCTGCAGGCAATATTACAACTTGATTCTGCGGATTCTTCGATTCTGTTCAACAAGCTATTTCACAGCCATAAATATGTCTGCGCACCAGAACACAGTTATTTGTGTCTAGAGCTGTTTATTCATGAGTGCGTTCATTTCATGAGTGATTGTCTGGAGGGAATAGAACAAGATGTGCACAAAGATTCCCCCTAAATTCGATTCAAGAGATTTGTAAATCCTGTGCAAATTAGTGTTGCCTCGTTCTTTTCTCCCCACCATATTCCTCTTTGAAACTTGTCTTCTGAGGCAATCACTCCCAGATGGAGAATATTAAACCTAATCACTTCCATTTGCTGGCTCTTTTACTCTCACTGCGAGGTGACGTGCCTTCTCCCTCTGACATCTCCCCACAATGGACAATTACCGAGCACTCATCAATCACTTTCAGCAAAGAAGTTCGTCACACAAAATCTGGTGGAAATAATCCTTTTTGATAACCCAGAGAACTCAAAAAATCTGCTTAAATGTATGATAAGTACATATCCACACCATTGTGTGTGAGTGGCCCTATCAGTGCTGTTCCGTGCAGCCTTAAAAATGTCAAGTGCACTCAGTGTAATTTTCATAAGCCCTTTACTTACAGAGTAGACCATATACAAACTGGAGGAGCAGCGTTTGATCTGCCATTTGATACAAATACTATCTCAAGGGTATTGGCTCAACTTTAAAGATAGCCACATGCTTAGAGCCATTGTGCTGGGAGGAACTGTCTTTGAGTCTGCCACATGGAAAAGTTGAAAACCACACATGAAGGACATGTGGAATTAGAAGTGTCTTCAGACTTGACACATTTTTCCCTCCATCCCTCTCTTCTTCTATCTTCATTTTGATTATTAAATCTCCCACTCTCTTCGTTCCCCCAACCTCTCATCCACCCTCATCTCCTGTCATCTCTGTCTCACTCTCTTCCCTTTATCGCTCACTCTCCGACACAGACAATAAAGCAAGTTTTTCCATGGCTGACCTGTAATTCACCCCTACATCCACACCAACCCAAAGCACAGACAGTGGGTGAGTTACACCCAGAGATCCTCTGTAGTACAGAGCGGTCCTGGATTCTGTTGTCCATCTACTCTCTTCAACTCAGCACTGATGGGGTCACACAGATGCCAGATGTGCACAACACTCACATTTCTGGTCTCATCGAGGGAAATTCCTACGGATTCAGAGGGAATAAAGGGAGAAAAATGGAGAGTAAAGAAAGGAAATTCTTCTTCACAGTGGATGAGAGGCCTGCAATAGGCCAAAGTGTGTCCTTTAAAATGTGTTTGTTCTTAAGAAAGAAGCAAAGTGAATTTTGACATCCATTTATTCCAGGCACATGCTTCATTCTGTTTTTCTCACGACCCTCATTTGACACAGCCACATCACTGACCTTTACATCTGTCATTTGGAAAAGAGAAATTATAGTTCATGTGAATCAGATGCTACTCTGAGGAGACTGCGGCACAGCCAGAGGAGAAGCACCTGTTTCCAAATAAATCTTCAGATAAAAATGATATACTGTAGCTCGATCATATGTCTGGCAGTGTGGAAATCTGATTCCTTGCTAATGCATACTGTTTTTGAACTCAAACGTGAATTCTTCCTCTGTTGCCACGAAGTTCCCATTTTGTGCTTCCCTTATCTTGAGTAAATCCCAGAATTTCTGGATTTAAAGCCTAGACCAGAGTCACATGCCTCCCTCGCCACCTTCATCCCAGAAAGGTTGCAGATTATTTTGACCCTGGGGTCCCTGAGTTGAGGAGGAGGCCCAGCCAGGCTTTACTGGTGGAACCATGAACCGTGTCAGGTCATGTCAGCTCCTCTTACTTGAATGTAAATAAAGCCAGTCTGGCCTGGTTCCACACCACCGGTAGCACTCTTTGTCAAACCCTGAGGATGACATCCCAACAGCAGGCCATTCTCTTCATTGCTCGAGTACAACTGTAGTAACAATGCAATATAGCAACTTCCTAACATGGAACCATCAAAGAACATGTTCCTTTCTTTGCTAAATATGTACTCTGCTTACTGTCAGTGTCAGATAAGGTCTACATTATTCTGACATAAATATCAAGCTAACTTATTGCAGCACACAGACTGGAAGTGACTAGGCTGGGTTTGTCCAACACTAATCTGTTCACCGAGCCATTTTGTTTATTTAGCCTAACCAAAGATAAATAAATAAATAAATAAAAGAACTGTTAAAAATTCCATTTTCTATTTAATTGGTCAATTACTTCCTGGTTTTGCAGTTGCCAGGCAACCAACAGAGACTAGAGAAAGTTACCATGGCTCGTCGGGTCACACACATAAACCCCCCAATACAAAGGTGGATAGTAAAAGTGCCGATTGGCTGAAGTGTAGTGGTGGACCGAGCCAGGCGAGCTGTTTCATGCTAAGCTGAGCAAAACTACCCAGTTGCTGGCTGCAGGCTCTGCTCTGTTTTCTCATGTGTTTGGGCCAAAATGATAAGCAAGGATTTCATGTGTTTAAATTAGTTGTCAAACTATGAAAATACAACCTGGGAGAGATAAAAATACACATTTAGTAGACAGATTTTGACAAGTCCAACCGCAATCATAGCATTCTCAATCGCTATTGGAAGGATTAAAATGATTTTAATCAATTTTTTCCAATACAAACACATAAGAAGTTGTGGTTAGGGTCAAAAATACCAAAATGTCTCTATAAAGCACATGCACGTCACAAAATATTGGACAGTTCCTTTAAATTCAAGCTATCTCCTATTTTTATGCAATCACATCACATTACATTCCATCCGATGATATGCACAAGGCTATTTCTTGACAAAAGCTTTGGTGAATCCCCCAAAATAAACCAGTTTAATGGGGCACCTCATCCCTAAGTAAAGAAAGAGGAGAGTCTAGACCTGGTCCCAAGAGGTCATAAATTGTTCAGGCAGACCCATTTGGGCAGGGAATTGAGTGCAGGCAGAAGCTCCCTAAAAAGTCCAGTGGGCTCTGTTTCTCCCAGAGTTTAACCCTCTCACCTCTTCTCATCGGCCGCTCTTTTATTCAGTTGGCTGATTTATTAGAGTTCACAAGGGAGAAAAACAAGCAAAGCACAGCCATCAGCCTGGCCTGTGATAAATGACCAAAGCTGCTATCTTCATCTCAAATGGGACCCACAGCTCCAGTGGGTGAGAAAGAGGGTGTGTGTGCATGTGTGTGTGCGCGTGTGCATGTATACTCACTAAGAAATGATTGCATTGCATTATGCTTTTGCATAAGTCATGCTGATGTAGAAAAGGCAACGCCGGAAGGGAAAATTTATTAAAATATTTTTCTTCATAACAGAAATGAGACCGAGTTAACATTTGGTGTGCTTGTAAATGAATGAAACAATGACTATGTGATACAGTCTTTGTTTCTAGTTGTCTCCATATCACCAGGGTCCCCCTATCCTTGGTCCTGCCCCTTGCTGCCCCGATGCAACACAGCCCCTCTTCTCCCCAAATGAAATTCTTTGGAAAGTCATTTTATATCACCCTTTGACTGTGCATTGAACTGTAAAACCACCCCATTGGAAACAAAATAAAAGGATAGAGGAGGGAGAGAAGGAGGGGGATGGGGTAAGGAGGAGAATTATAATTCTTTGCAGGCCTTTGGTATTAACCCAAACACCAGAGCTGTCAGCAGTTCAGAGAGGGAGGTGCGAGGGGCAAACATTCAGTGTTAATTGGCACTTTGTAAGCTCTGAGCCTTCCTTTTGTGAGGGAAGTGGAAGAGAGAGTGAGTGAGCAAGAGGGGGGAGGAGTGGTCAGCAGAGGGGGGTGAAGGAGAGAGAGAGAGAGGGAGAGAGAGAGAGAGAGAGAGAGAGAGAGAGAGAGAGAGCTCTTGCTCTTGTAGGTTTGTTGGGCCTTGTTGAGGGTGTTTACGGTTCACTTCTTATCCTTTGTTAATTGGGCTTTCTCTCCCCCAATGAAACAAAAAAAGAAAAAGAAGAATTCATGTAACCCCCAGCCTGCCACCCATGTTCCCTGTGACTCTCCCCCACCAGCTGAAAGAAGAGGATAAATAACTAAAGGATTTCTTTGCAAATGTCATTTAAATATATTTATATATGTGTGTGTGTGTGTGTGTGTGTGTATATACATATATATATATATATATATATATATATATATATATATATATATATATATATTATGTACGGCTTCATATTTTATCAAATTGGATTTAAACTCAGATATATAGAGCATGTGCACTAAGTGCCCAGAAATATCTGTTTCTATAAAGATTTTTGTGTTTCTTCAAGACGTGGCCATTATGAGGTAGTTCCCATGGACGAAAGCTCATGAAACTCTACAGGCAGTTACTCAGGGACAGTGGAGTGACCCCCTGCGTGGCCCAGGAACTCTACGTTACTGCTTGTGTCTGTCACAAGCAGATACAAACCAAAATTTGGTGGACATCCTCAAGCCAAACTAATTCATAACGTCCATTTCATCAGCCAAACTGGGTTGGTTGTTACATTTAAAGTACTTCCATCTCTGAGTCATGTCAGAATTGGAATAAATGATGTCAAAGTGTTATTGATTTCAAGTTGCAAGGGGATTTTTTATATCTTAGAAGATGTTGAAATCCTGATTCATGAGTCTCCCACAAGAAATGTGTCCTCAATTCGCCGTACATCATGCGTTACTTCGCAAACGCTACAATCGGGAATCTCTGTTATAGCACCACCTTCTGACAAAACCATTAGTCCACTAGATTTGTTGTCAAAGGTGTCCTGATTTGATATTGTGACGCAAATTCAGAGTTTATTGTCGAATCTCCTCCCATCTTCCCGTGGAGGTTGTTCTAAGGGTTCTTGAGTATAATGAAAGTGATAATACCAAAATGATCTTGCTAATATTCTGTCTCCGTAGAGTTAAAACTCTTCAAAACTATTTGACAAGTACATTTACTTAACGTATATTGAAGGATGTAATTTAATCTTAATGTTAGCCGATGCAGTTTTAACTTGGTGTTAAAATGTTGCTGGTGTAAGTTTTGGTGTTTCTTGAGATAGCAATGATGAGAAAGGTCACACAGTGCAACAATAATAATGAAAAATGCATTTTTTAAGAAGGTCATTCACATTAAAACATGGATTTGTGGTGAGATGCAGTTGCAGATCATGTTTTAACAGGTTCTGGCTGCTCAGTTTAGTGCTGTGAGCGCCCATGTCAGTCTTTACCATATATATTGGATGTTAAAAAGTAAAATTCAGGTGATTGAATTTCAATGTGATGATAAGAAATCAACTGGTGTTATCTAATGAAACCCAGTGACATGTTTATATATATTTTTTGTCATGTGTATTCAAACTTTTTAAACTAATAAGACTCCACCTCGCGCATGTAGGTGCGGTGGTTCAGGCTCATGATCTCAAATGAAATGAAACTGAACTCACACTGATGGAAGTTTTCGGCCACGTCTCCGTAGCGTCAACAATGACTTTTGAAGTATTTATCCGCGAAGATTGTTCAGGTTTGGCATATGCTGTTGTCAAATACAGTAATAAGACTGAAACACCTGGAATTAGGCCTCAAGGGTTGCCTGCCAAGACGATGAATAAAATCTTTGATGACAATCGTTTTATAACCACATTTCTGCTCGGCGGTCATTTATTTCTGTACTAACTTTTGTCACTCAGAGAAAAATCTCAGTTCATTCCAGCTCCACCAAAAAAATTTCAAAATGTTTCATAAAAATGGGCATAAACCTTTAAATACACAAAGGAATTACACAACGGAATTTCACTGGTTGCGCTTTAAATTTTAAAAAAAACAAAACAAAACATAAATTTAATGTATTTTAACTTCAATGCCTTTTCATGTGCAAATCACCAGATTTATCTGGCTGTGAGCTCACAATCACAATCATGCGCCTCCACAACACACCTTTTGAAGCTGACACATTCATTTAAAAGCCAGCTTTAATCTGTGGAACACAGAGAATTCTTCTTTGTAGTTCAATGATTGTCCCCGAGCATCAATATGTCAACTATAATTACTGCATTACTGCCTTTATTGTTTTCAACTTGTTGAAAGAGTGCACAGGCTTCATCAGGCGATATCTCATCTCTTGTGCTTCTACAGGTACTTATGATTTAATTTAATTGTGATTGAATGAAGATGTTGATTCTACTGCAATTCACGTGTGTGGTCCATGAGTGCGTCTTATACAGTCTGGGACTTACATGCCTGACACGTTGCTCTGGTTCTGGTCTTGACTAAACGTCAATCCACTCTGCTACTGGTCATGACTTGACCCCCTTTTCTACCCCTGGAACCTTTCTTCGGAACTAAAAACCTTTAAGAACTACCTTCATTTCAAGCAGGAACCAGTATTTATATTGATTCTGTCAATTTATCTGCGCTAGATTTTGACGTTTTTACAATTTACATTGACAAAATGTAAAAATACAATGCCTTTGCCTAAATTCACATCATATTACTTAACAATAACCCTGTTCTTAGCACACCCACATCCCAGTCTTTAGGCATAACCATAATACAGCCGATAAAAACTACCACCAATTTTAGAAAAGCTTTATCATCATGAAAGAAGTCTTAAGAAGCACTTGTGATATTCACGAGACTTCGAGTGCTATGACCGACATTAAAAGCAGTCCTTTGCACTTCTACCTGCAGTATGTATGAACTGCAACAGTATATCACATGTTTTCAACAGGCTTGTTTTTCTGCAGTTGATCAAACAGGAAGAAAACACAAGTGGTAAAACCCTCGTTGCTCCACTGTAACAACGCCATGTTACGTTTCACGTGCAGCTGATTGGATGCTGTTTTTGGAATAATTGTCATGATTTTGGCTCAATTGTTGACATCCTCAGAAAGCACCTGAAGCTCAGGGTGTTGATTCTGAAGAAAAGGACCAGATTAACGTATGACCATTAGATGCAGGATGTGATAACATCCTCTCCCTCCTCTTTCTGCCAATGTTTTGGAGTTATCTGAAATAATTAGCGGGGAAGAGATTGGCTGGTGGACAGAGAGAAAACGATGGGAAGGCACCTATCTTTGAAAGAGAAGGGGGGTGGGGGTTGGCATGAAGTTGGTGGGCTCTGCTTCACGGCACCTCTGGCCTCTTTCTGTCTTTCCCTCTCTCTCCCACTGACTGATGTAAATAATAATAGTGCCGGTTCTGAAAGGACACAGGTGTCAACCATTGTGCTGCTCTGAATGGACCTGGGGGAAGGAGGTCAGGGGTCACAGGGCCACCTCAGCCACCGCTAACACCCCCAGTTTTTATTCACACTGACGCTCTCTTTCACAGGTTTTCACCCCCCCCCCCCCCCCCCCCGTTTCCCTTGCTGACTCTCCCCTTTTGTAATCATAGCTCAATGTTTTGTGAAAACTTTTCAGAGGCCACGTAGAAGCTCGTTATTCAGGAAGATTAAAATTCTATTTTGAATCAATCTCTTCACATATAGATGGAGATCAATGGCTGCTCTCAACTTGAAGAGGACAGAAATGTAAATGAATAAAATGTATATTTGATTTGAGATATATATGGTACAAATTAACAAACATATTTATATATATACATATACTTGATTTATTAAATTCTAAAGGACACCGGAAAATATCCTTCTCTTCAAGTAAAACCACAGGACTGACGCAACTTTAAAATCTTAAACCATTGCATCTTAGCCTAATGTCTGAAACAGGTGGCAAAATGTTAGTCTGCTTCATCTCACGCTGTTGATAATTCTGACTATTTTTTCTCCTAAAAAATACACTTTAATGTAACATAGAACAGGAACGTGCATGCATGTATGATGCACAACGATATCAAGAGATGTTTGCTTCTTTTCAGTCTCTCTTATTGTTCCCATCTGCAGCTGAGTGAAACATTACCACGAATATCATCCAAGAGTCGATTCATGTTGCTCACCATTGCTTATTGGAGCATATCTCAAAACTGGGTTCTACAAACACGTGCATTGTACTGCAGCGTGAACCACTTCAGTCAGACAAATCACATTTGAAATATTTATGACAAAAGCAGAGCATATTTCAACGTTTGCGTATAGGTTGTGATTTCATCGCTCTCCCCACCTGTGTTGACATGAATATGTCAACACAGGTGGTGTTAAATCCCTGGTCAGAGGCTTCAGGTGGATGCTGGGGCTGAGCAGGCCGTGAAGCCGGTCAGCAGAGCCGCTGGCGGGACGGGATGAACCTCCATATCGTGTGATGATGGAGAGTGAGGCATGTCATATGTTTAGTGTTGTGTAGCTCCTGAACTGGCTGGCAGGCATCGCTCTATTAGCTGGTAAAACCTCACTCGACAGACCAACGGGATCATTTATGGTCCTGATAATGATCTGTGTTCTTCTCTACTCATTACGCATCAATTCCACCTCTAAACAGTGAAACCGGTGGGGAAGAAAATGAATGACACGGTGAGCTTCAGAACTATCGGGACATTTCTATGAAGAGAAGGACACGATGATCATTTATGTGTAAAACACGATACACAAAAGGATTTACAAATGTGCACAATAATTTGAGTGTAATTTTAAGTATTTACACAAATACAATGCAATTTGAAGAATTTTACAAATGCACGCATTGTAGCCTTAATGTATTAATACCCTAAATTGCCAGAAAATATACACATAAAACCCTTCTTCACATTATCAGTTCGATTGTAATGTTTTGTTCACTTTCTGTAGTTTCTTTAAATAGCCTACATATTGTGTTTCTGAAGATTGTTGCAGAACCCCTATCTTCATTCCAGTGTATCTGAGACATCTGGATGTCATACGTGATGAGATGTTATAAATTATGTGAAATTATTTGCTACTTGAGAAGTCATTCTTATATTCTATAGCCATTTTATTAAACCGTAAATGACAGAATGTGTTGCCTGATTTGAAAGATGAACCTTGATTCTTCCATATAAATATAAATATATATATATAAATATATATATATATATATATGTGTGTGTGTGTGTGTGTGTGTGTGTGTTATGTGTAAGTGTATGGAGATAAAACACTGACATGATTATACAATAATCTTAGTTTTATTTGTAAATATCAAACTGTCACCTTCATGCCAGTTATATTACTCTTTAGTGGGAAAATCAAATGACTGTAAATCACGTGCACAAAAAGTTAAATATCTGCATTTGAATGGTTTATCCCAAAACGATCAATCAACACAGTGTTAATTGCGTGTAAACTTGCGATAAAAAGACCTACAGATAACAGTTTCTCATGGTTAGTATTTGTGAATACAGCACAATTTGAAGGACATGACGCACGAACACCAAGGCTGATGTTTCTGTAGCGCTCAAAGTAACTGATGGGTGAAGCTGGGTGGAGAGTTATGGATCCAGTGTCCTTTGTGCTCAAAGAACCAGGACAAGAAAGAATCATAAATTGAGGCCGGCGCATGATGGTTGAGGTGCACCGTACTATTTCCATGGATGGGAGACTATTTATGGTCTGAAACATGACATTTCTGCAGCATCAGCAAACTTTGTGGGCAAAAATAAAGCTGAAGACATATGCCATGAGGGAGAAAAAGCTAATAGACTTATTTTACATGTCATTTGATTTTACAACTGTAGCACATATACAGATTTCCTGTCTTTATCTGTCGACATAAGTGTTGAAGTTATGCGCTGCATCGTGCATATTAAACCAGAATTCAACCTCAATCACAAAGTCCACTTTTGACAATCAGTCCACTACCTTTCAAGTTTTTATGTGCAGTCGGTAAAGCGGGACCGCCTCAGCTTTGGTCATGGCCTTGAGTGTTTGCAGTCATAATGAAAATGTTTGAACTTGATATAGGACAGAGCTAAATCCCTCAGGAGAACTGAATCTGTAAGTGGAGTTAAATTTATTTACGGTGTGAGAGAGTTGAGTGAGTAAGAAAATGCATCCAAGAATGCATCACAGTTTCACTATGTGTGCATTTTAGGTGTGTGTGTGTGTGTGTGTGTGTGTGTGTGTGTGTGTGTGTGTGTGTGTGTGTGTGTGTGTGTGTGTGTGTGTGTGTGTGTACCCCTCAGCCTATAAGATCCATGCTTGGAGGAGACAGAGATGCTAGGGAAGGGTGAGAGGATTTATTACCTAGCATTAGAAGCACTAATCTGTTGCAGGTGTTTCTGGCTGTTCTCCCAGGCCACGACTACTCTCCTACCCAGGAGGCCCCACCACCATATATGAGTGTGTGAGACAGAAAAAGACAGCAAGAGCAAAGAAGACGGTGTGGAATCTGGAAGAAAAAAAAGGATTATACCATCTCCACAAGCACGGCAAGTCATCAAGAGTGTCAAGATATGTGAAATATGCATGTGATGACTTCTCCTCATCATTCAAATCAAATCATGAGAAAGCAGCAGAATGTGAGGGAACGTATTGCATTTTTACATTTACATTTCTTTTTATTATACATTCACTTATTCTCACTCTCATTTATAGGAACTCAAGACAAATTGCTCTTATTTTTGTTTCCCAACTTCTCAACTCCCACAATGAGCTTTAGTGCAACTTCCTTTTCTTTCTAACAGAGACAACTCACTCTCGGTATACAGTTGAAACCCACTCTATCAGCGGGGTACAACCTCCGGGGTGTATTACAATAAAGAAAAGACCACCAGGATGGATTGAGCCAACAGCTTCATAGGATGCCTGCGGTGCTTTTGGGAATGATGAACAAAGACACAAAAGGAACCCCCTGAGAAAGTCCTGCTCTGTAGGAAGTCTGCAACACATACTGAGGCCAGCAAAGACAAAACTAAAAAAAAAGTGTAAGAACCGAGATGGCAAGGAATTCTGGGAAGTAGACGTGTGTGTAGCCAGGAAAATGGATGAGGATTGATAAAGTGAAGGAGGCAGTGAGATGATTCTTTTCATCCCTGCAGAGCTTGTTATTTTCTAATTTCTACCAAAGACTTCAAAACATAAGACAAACTGATTTGGGATTACTTAATGTACAAATACATTCAGATGTTTTAGTGTGAACTGACTTTACTGTCAAGTCGGGGTGATGTCTTGGAGGGGAAATACTCATCATGGAAGAATCTTACGACACTACTTTGACGCTACTGCCCTCATGTGGACATTTCATGCATTTATTACATGACAGTAAAGCCCACAGTGTTTCAATTACAAATATTCGTATGTACTTTTATGTAAATGTAAACATAGTTGCATGCCACACTTCAACAATACCTATGTAGAAAGTCATTTCCCCCAGTTGTCTTGTTTCTGGTGACTTCAAAACAATCATCTAATGCCAGATAATAAAACAGAAAGATGTATGTGAGACGGCGTCCTTGCGTTTATCTCTTTTATGAAGCTTGTCACTTTGACCAGATAGCTGTAGTCATGTGATACTTTGGTTATTTTAGGAAGTATAGGTGTTTCTGCTCTGAAGAAAGGAGCCTTTACCTGGCTTACCCCCTCATTAGATCCTCGCCATGCAGTATCAGTCGTAAAAAAGCCTTTTTTCTGTACCTGTACTTGGCTGCTGGGCTTGCAGTTACACTTATTACTAAAATGTTTTTGGTTGTTTTTTTTTCCTCCAAAAGCTTGTTTCTTTTCTCCCACCTGGACATCTTTTTTCTCTGGATATCTTCCAAAAACACGATGAGGAAAAAGAGGACAAGGATCAGTTCCTTTATAAATAGAGCCTTGATCTATTTGAGCAAAATGACTCTGAAAAAGTGAAGATTCGTGACAAAAAACAAAAACAAAAAATCACAGAAAGACAGAGCAATACATTAAATTAAGACAGACTCCACAGTCTCATGATGACAAGTTGCTATCAACACATGATGAGGGTGTTGATAAACTGATTACCAGTCCATGCAGTGGCTCCAGGGGAATGGTCTTCAATCACGGGTTGTAGTTATAGGAATTCTGCATGACATAGTTTGTGACAGAAGGAAAAAAGTCTTTGCTCATAGTCACAACCTGGGTGAACCAGGGGTAGAAGAGCTCCGTTTGTCTCGTAGCTCCTGTAATGATGATGTTCAAAGCTGCATCTGCGGCCGGATACGCTGGTACGCTAGTGACTCCCCTAGGACGCAAAAAATACTGCATGCAAGTACTGTGACAGCACGGGAAAGACAGTAATACACAAAATGTGTGTATCTGTGACTCACCCGACTTTCTCCATAGCAGAGTCTGTATCAATGAGCCCCAGTGTGCATATAGAGATGGATACATTACTCTTCTTCATCATCAACTCATGCTGAAGCGAGCCAAAGAATCCATTTACTGCGAATTTTGTTGAAGAATAAGGTGCCACGAAGGGACTGGACATCTTACCTGTCGGGCATCAACAACTGTTAGTCACACAGTGCAATTTGTACACAAGAACAAATAAATAAATAAAAGCCAAAATATTCATGAGAAACAGCTAAAATTATATGTGGGCGCAGTTTAAGAAGTAAGAATGAGCAGAAATCCATTCACGGTTTCAGTCCTTAACTTGGTTGTAATGTATAAAATAGAATAATCATCCGAAGAAGCTAAATGTCTTGTTCTGTCTCACTCTCATCATTTCACAACAGCCTTGCGGTGAGGATCAACTATTAACTACGGATGGCTCACATGATCCTCACAAGCAGACATTCTTACAGCTCCTTCAAGACTGAATCTTCAGATGGAGTTTGCTCAAATAAAAAGCGGAAATTGGAAACTCGGACTGCGTCGATGAGTAAAGGTCTACATTTCCATGGCAACTGGACAAACGGCGTGTGTTCATGATGATCAAGGGAGGTGAATGAAAGCTCTTGAACAGATTCTTGGTAAAACTGAAACTCCACGTTTTCATGGTTGCGTTTTAGCTTAATTTCATATGATCACAAACTAGGCTCAAATATTTCGTTATTTCTATTCAAAGGATGAAAATAAAGATGGTTTTGTATCAGAATCCAGTGACGTAGTGTGATGGTCGATAAACGGCATTACATTTGCTTGGTCATTGTGTTTAATCTATTATCAATGCTAAAATGTTCAATTGTTAACATTTTGCCCCTAAAACAAACCTACCTAAAAGAGATGAAACAATCACTAGTGATCCTTTACTTTGCTCAAGGGAGGCCAGAGCTTTCCAAGTCATCTGAACATAGCTCAAGAAGTTGACCTTTAGCAAACACACACACACACACACACACACACACACACACACACACACACACACACACACACACACACACACACACACAGAATGAGAGGTCAGTGTATTACAGCCATTTCATGGTTCTAATAGAGCCATGATTCCCAAACTGTAACTCAAGTTACACACACAGAAAAACAAACAAATCTGTAGCATCATCTCAAGTAAAAATATGGCAACATTAGGAGGAACCTCTTCCTGTGATTAGATCGCACTTCATATACTTAAACTAGACACCAAGTCCTTGCCCATCAGAGGCAGAGCAGGGCTTTAGCTGGGTCTTCTGGGGATACGCCCCCAGAGATCGAAAAAGCAAGGTCTCTCAGCACCCACTATGTTGCCTAACTTCTCAAATACTGATAAACATTTGAAACAACTTCACTCCACACCATGTGAAGAAATTATCAGAGGACATCAGCTGAGTCCCGACAGTTGAATCAATCTGCTCTGCAGCTGCTACAACCTTGTCCAACAGAGCTAGCCACCGTGGCGCCAGCACGACAAGGGGCAGAAGTCACTCATTCACCTGAACTGATTGCGTCACGCCAGTTGATTTTTCCTGAAACATGTAATTGTTTATGAGGTTGAATAAAGAGCAAAAATACAGCAACATCTCATAAGAGTTGGCTCTCTGTGGAGGGAGCAGGGGTACGAGAGCGCCAGGCTGAATATCTCAGCGCTTGAAGATGAGTGGCAACAACTGTAACAGACCATCAAAAGGATGCATTACCTTCATCAGCCATTGGGTGTGTTCCACGTCACCCTCCCACATGCTGAAGGGACTTGGACCGATGTGATTGAGGACCACAAAGTCCAGACCCCCAAGCTTCTCCAGGGCAAACTCCACCACTCTGTCCGGGTCTGAGTCACTAGCCATGTCGGCTGCTATGTAGAAAGCTTTCTGAGCTCCCAAACTCAAGCACTTGTCTACCACCTATGAGCCGAGGTCAGAAAAAAAAAAAAAAGGTTAACTGCAGCTGCAGAAAAAAAATAAAGCATGAAAATATCTATAGTTTCATTTTCACGTGCAAGTGAAACTTTGTTTTTAATCTATAACCAGACAAAATGCCGTATTATGTCATCGTGTACATTTTGTATTGCATACATGTGTTGAGCTTTGAGTTCATTTATGTTTTCCAGGTTCACTGACCTGTTTTAAGACTTTGTCCCTCCTCGCCGTAATTACAATCTGGGCTCCAAAGCGGGCATAGTGGTACGCCATTTGTTCACCAATTCCTGTGCTGGCCCCAGTCACCAACACCTTAGCCCCTCGCAGAGATTCTGAAAGAAATACACACACAGCATAGATTCTGAAAGAAATACACACACAGCATATCAATACATGACACACAACGCTAACTGGTGCAGCAGTAGATGTGACCTAAAAAATTAAACAATAACCCAGCTGGTGTTTTGCTTGTGCAGGTGAATGTAGGTTGTAGTAAACACATTTTATCATCGTGATTAAAATTGTAAACAATCAACACTTTATCAATCTAGTATCACAGGTCAAGGTTGTTTATGTTAAAGAGATCTCGTATCTTTGACCTGACATGCCGCCCTCTTTGTACTGGACAGATACTGGTTTTTGTTCTGAATTTTTGTTGCCGTCTGATGGTAATATCCGGTTAGATAAATGTTCTCTATCCAAACAGAAGATTTATCAGTGTTCATGAAGCCTGTGCAATCAACCACACTTATCTATATGCATATCTGAGAGGGGCTCAGTCTACTGCAAAGTCTGCCCCATTGTGCTTTACTGTATGTCCTCAAAACAATAAATCAAACATTTGATCTGCATTTGGTAGCAGTTCTGGTTTGCCCCCCCCCCAGTGATACAATGTGTCTGTAGGACATCCATTCACTCACGGACTGACTTGAACCATATAATGTCATTTCTTACAGAAATAATGACCATTCTTAGCACTGATTAATAAATTCTGTGTATTCTCTCTCTTTTTAAGACCTCAGTCACAAGCATGTCGGATTATCACCAATTACACACTCAATTCATGCCTCCTTTCCCAGTTTCCCCCCTGGGAAACATTAAACTTTTCCTCATCACACACAGACATCTTGTTCATTAAACAGAGATATTTTGATCCCCACAGAGCCCTGGAGCACCCACGTCATTCCATACAGTAGAAAATGGATTTACAGTTGATATTCAAGTGTGTTTAGTTCTGGTCGGGAAATTCAATTCACAATATGGACCTGGTTTGTTGAACCAGGCGACATGAGATTTATTTCTTTTTTACTATTTTTGATGATTATGCATCTAGAAACCCATGACTATGAACTGCAGGGATTAAATTAATCACACAGTTCTTAACGGACGGGAGTGACCTCAAAATGCCTCGATATTTCACGTTCTCCCCGTTTGTGGTTGAGACGTTCATTTTTCTGAAGCTTAATAAAATGAACAGGTTCCTCCCTCAGATTACCATCCCAAATAATCACCAGCAGAAGTTTTGTCAATTAACCTCCTCTTAAAAAAGAAAGAAAAAAAAAAGAAAAGGCAGAATCAAAATGGAGAGTAAAAATGTATTTGGAGGTATATCACACAGAGGGAAATCCCTGGCAGCAAGTCAAGTCTTGATAAAACAGTCTGCATTTGCATTTTTTAAAATCTTGAATGGTTCTGATTTACAGATTAGATACAGATTACAATTAACATATTTGCAGCCTTTAGATTTTCTATCACATAACATAATTACAGAATATTAGGTCATAAGAGGAGAATTAAATGGCATTATTTTAGACTACACACAAGACGAACCAATTTTGGTCACACATAATCACAAATAAATTATTTCCTTCAAAATAAAATATTCTCACAACTGATAAAAAAAAACAAAACATGAATCTCCGACACATAAAACAGAAAAAATTTATTTCTATCACCTCATGCCAGTGGGACTTTCCTGGGGTCTTTTTTTTTTTTTTAATTGTATGATTTTAAGAGGATTTACTGTTATTGAGTCACAGCAGATGTTATTCACCTTTAGACCTTTAAAATGTCATTCACACGTTCTGTAAATGAACAATCTACGGTTTGTGAACTGCCGCGGGCCTGATACCGCCAGACATGTAAAATAACGTGGTGGATATTTGCATTTACACGTGTAACTTTAAACACGCACGTACAAACCACGGTAGAACACAATCACCTTGATCCTTAGGTCAGTCTTACCTGGTTGGAAACTGGGTCCACTCCACTTCACGGCTAGGAAAACCACGCTCACACTGGCCAAAAGAACTTTCGTTAACGTTTTCATACTGTAAATTGGCAGAACATTAATTTAAAGTTCTTCTTTGCTGGGAGCAATAATTAAATCTTCTAGAGTTGCCTTGCGTAGAAAATACACAGAAAATCAGGACTATTTATATCATCCCTCCTCTCTATTGGCATAAACTGCGTAAAGGGGGTGTGTTGCTCAGATAAGAGGTTTATTGAACTTGTACTGTTTCGCTACTCCAATATAAATGTTAAAATATACATTTGCATGTTTAGTGTCAGAAAATCTCTCTTTTTAGAGTAACTTCATAAACAAGAGAAAGGAGTAAAAGTTCAAGTTAATGGCAACACACGAGAAAAGAAAATAATGAATCTGGTGCTCTGAAAGGAAGTCAGCAAGTGAAAACGCAACTTTATTGACACTCATCTTGTGGACAGTGTTCGAGCAGGGTTGTCCTTCACACTGTTACTTTTGGTGTGCTTGGTTATTGGTATAGATTTAGATTATAGGTAACCACACCGCTGTGGACCATGGCGGCAAAGATTTTACCAGTAGTAAAGTGAGTAATCTTCATTGTACTCAGCCATTTTAACGTTACATTTTTAAGTGCGGCTAACCTAGCCAACATATAAGCTAGCGTGGCTAACTGACGCTAATGTAGGTTAGTCTGCCTGAGGGCTCGCGGACTGGTCATGTTTTGGTAACATTTTTTTTTTTTTTTTGCCGATCGTTCTGACAACTGTTTATCTCTATAATAAAAACATAAAGCTATTTTATTCTCATTGGATTCTGTTATTGGATCCACATTTTATAAGATCGTAATCGTCAATGAGCTAACTCTAAGCTAATCAGTAATACGAGCATATTAGCTCAGTCTACTCCAGTGGAACTAAGCTTTTCATTTGTGTCTGAGTAGTTCAACGCCGGCTGGACGTGTTGGGGTGGGGGTTAAGTGGGTGTTTCTGTGAACCTGAGTGCATCTGTCGTCTTATTGTCAGACTGGCCACCAAGGTGACCATCGCAGGAGGAGCTCTGTATGTTGCTTATGACTCTGGTCTGCTGGGGAGCAGCGAGCAGGGATCAGAAGCCTTGGGAAAGGCTAAAGCAGCCATACCACCCGCTATAAAAGAATGGATGAAGTACTTTGGCCTGGAGGTACACATGACTTGGTGCATGTTTCTGATCCAGAATGAAACAGCTAGCAAATATTGGTAACATTAAAGGTCTCAGAGAATGCAAGTCACTCAGACCCTGAAACTTCTGTGAATCCACACAAGCATCCACCCAGTCTTTTCCCTTAAGGAAACAATGGGAGAAATGCTGATTAAACCCGAGTTATAAGTCAGAATGCATGCGACTACATTGAGTCAGGGACATACTTTCAACCTGTTAACTCCCCATCATTACTGCCAGTAGGCAGTTCTGGCACACTATTATATCACACCAGGATCAGAAAAAGTGACTGTGTGGGTAGCAAAGGGTTGCTGGTTCAATCCTTGCTTCCCCTGACACCTGTTTTGGCCCTAAAATAAAGTTAACCTTGAACCTTAATTGCCCCTGAGGAGTGGGCTGAGCTGCCTTCAACATCTGTGTTTGAATGGGCGAATGAGGCAACATTGCAAAACTAAATTTCAAAACACAAAATACTGTGTTTCGCTGTTTCTGTCTAACTGGTCCCTGTCCTTCCCAGGCTCAGCTTCCAACACTGCCGAAGATCGAATTCTCCCCTCTTCAGACCTGGAATTCTGGTAAAACTATGAATGTTGAACACTATAACAAAAGCTTGTGTACTTTTTAGACAATTATGTTAAACACTTGGTACTTTCCTCGTTAAACGTGTGACTATCATGGGTTTGTGTTTTTGCATGCATCTCTGTGGTTTGTGTGACTTCGTGTTGGAGGCTTTGATATTGATAGTATCTAATTGGTGTGGTAATTAATATCAGCACCCATTTTTTGACTCTGAGGTTAAGACCTTATAATGGCTTTTTGTATTCATTCCTAATGTCTTAAAATCAAACAACTGTTATCTTTTTTTTTTTTTTTTTTTAATTGTATTCCAGGAGTGCGGTGGTCGATTTCAACTCTTTCAGAAGCTCCAACAAAAGCGACTGAATACACAAATCAGGGGTTGCAATATCTCAAAGATTTCGGCAAGTAAAGAAGATCACTATGGACAACCTGCTATTCAGCAATCTTTTTGAAGTTGCACTTGAAAAATTACATTGAGAAAATTGTTGCCCCTTTCAATAACGAAGACACACCCACAATGATTGAAAAACTGATAACAGAAAGGATAGAAGTATGGATTGACAACGGTATTGTACATATTGCCTGGACACAATGTATTCTTCTAAAAATTAAGCTTCATTCATGAAATTCTCCTGAGCGCGCAACAGGACTTTTCCTTAAAAACTGTAAACCTGATGGCTTTATAACCTCTTGCTCCTGACATCTATTGTGCTCAAGTCACATTAAAGTCTCAGTTAGGCTCAGTGACTGATCATCAGAAACAAAGGATTAAAATTAACGATCAGGTTTTAATTCCTGCCTGTAAAACTAAATTGAGGGCTATAAAAAAAGGGACAAGTTATTGCTTGAGAAAATTTCCTAAATGAAGCCTAATATACCAGTACATCATGATGTATCTTCTCCATTCACCCCCAGTCATGATCTGTCGTGTGTGTGTGTGTGTGTGTTAATGTCATTTCACCATTTGTGACTAAATAATGTATCAGTCTGAAAACCTGTAAAGTCTTCTGAATTTTTTTTTAATACACATACATCTTGATATACAAAAAATAACTACAAACAAATGTGAAAAATCTTTTATTACCATGACAGAATATTTATGACACAAGTTTGTCTGCTGATGCCGCTACAACTTCTGAACAGGAGGAGGTGATTGAAAGCATGAATAGCACTCGGTCGTAGTCTACTCCACTCTGCTTAGAAACACTAGGCAGCCCTGCCGGTGGTGGATGGCGGTAACCTTTGTATTATTTTAATGTGGGGTTCGTAAAGCAAACGGCACCGATTCTGCCACACTGTCACTTTGTGGAACTCCAGTCAAATCATGATACATGCAGAGTTTTGATTGACTAGTTTACCGGGGGATATTCTGAATAACAAGAAGGCTACGAAGACCCAAGAACAATTCAGCAGCGTTAACATAGTGACAAAAAAAACAAACAAAGGCAAGCGAAGAATCTAGAAGCGGTTACTGAGAAGAAACCGGCAATTCAGTTGATTATACCTGCGAAATATTCCATTATTTGTGTCTTTTACTTAAAGTTGCTGTTTTCAAAGGATATTAATATAAGTAATCACGACAGGCTACTTTACAAGGCATTTCACACAAGTTATACAGATTAAATACTGTCATCTGAAATTTCTTTTTATTTTTATCTTCATGCTTGTGATATTAAGCATAATCGGCCACGTCAGCTCTTAAAGAAAAAGCGTTTGGGGAAAACTATATAGCGTACCCTTAACATGTAAACTTTATACAATAAAGTGCTCCCCACAATATCAACAGAGATTATACAACTATTGATGATGCGTTTTATATTCAAAGAACTTTTTTTTTATATACTGCATTAAGAGCTAAACACAACACGAGTATAAACTGATGACAGCGAGTATCTGCAGTCTATCAAGAAGAGCATTGAACATTTGAATAAAACCCCAAAAAAGCAGCCTTCATACACAATGATAATTAGGGATATTGTACATACCATATTGCAAAAATGACAAGCCTGAAGGCACTTTTATGATTATAGTGAAGTAACAACGTCAATGGGAATCAAGCTGCATCTTCGTCACCGTTAGAGAGGGTCTGACGCTCCTTGTGCTGTTAAAATCAGGATTAAGAACCTTCCATCAAGGTTTAAAGATGAGATGTTCTGCATGAGTCACACTGTTTATTACTTAGCCAATTCTTATCTCAACATGAACACAACCGGCTGGTGTAAATCTGCGATGTACATGAGCATAAATCTTTTGAAAGTAAAAACATTCAGGGGATTTTACAATGTTTATTCCTACATTGTGTTTGATATTTTGGAAATAAGTAGCTTAGGTGGAAGGCATTTCGCCCAAAAACATGTTGTTTTTTTTTCTTACTTATTAGCGATGTAGTCAACAGAAATATGGCTTTAAATAGCTTTTTGTGCAGTTTTGATCATACAGGGATCAAATTAAGAGAATTACTTTAAGGACAAATCAGTTATTTCCAGGACTAAAAGGGAAATACATTGATAATTGCAGCAGTTGTGCAGTGAAATCTTATACTATCCAAATGTCGGGTGGATTTACACAGTGAAAAAAAACCCTCCGGTCAACACTTCCAAGACGCAGCTGCAACACTTACAAAACCTTGTGAAACTACTTTTACGCTGTGGCCAAATAAAACTGTTGATGTGCAAACATTTCAACTTGGCATGGCTTATCGCAAAAATGGACGAACGAATCGATCTTCTGTTTGAGTCGCCATTTGTTTAGTCTGTTTGAGTCTGTCTTGTTACTTTTGTCTGGCTTGTGCTAACGCACATTTTTGACACTGATTGCTCTCCTCTTATTCTCTTGGACAGCCATTACAAAACTAAGCAGAGCCAGAAGAGTCAATGATACAACAAATCCAAGTTATCCAGCAAGAAAATGATACAAAATTATATATAGAGAAGAGAATGTTACAATGACACTTCCCTCTTGGTGCAAGGTAGCGAGAAGATGAGCTAGATGGAAGATGACCAATGTAGCAAGCTTATGTTAGTGAAATTAACGATTACATCAAGATTGCTTCATCTTAACTGTCAGAGTTGAACAGAAATTGTATTTCACGCAAGCTGCAGCAAGTTGCGTGTACATTTCACTGTGTAAAGCCAAACTAAAAGTATAATGTAAAGCAGCGACAATAAAGCAACTTGCAATGGCCGAGCATGGCAGTGCTACAGTTCTGCTGTGCATACAAAGAAAAAAAAAACAAACGATAAAAACAGATTGCACGTTGATCGGAACAATAAAGCATTAACTATTCAACCCTGCCATGGCTTTAAATAACTGATCAGAATGAGTGAAAGTGAAGCAGATGGAGGGAGGGAGGGAGGGAGGGAGGCAGGGGAGGGGGCAGGGCTGGAGAGTGAGAGGAGGGTCCGCTATCTCTAGGTGGTTTTGACAAGGTCATAGACATGGATATGAAAGTCATCGTCATATTTGATGTAGTAGACCGAGGGCTTGGCAGGGACCTGGTAGATGACCAGGCCGGTTCTCTTCACACCCTTGTCAGTCACATACTCCACTTGCTTTCCCACCAGACTCTCTGTCTCTTCTCCCGGCTTCCTGTCCGCAGGCAACAAGTGCTTGTTTTCTGGATAAACCAAGAGAAGAGAAATTAAAAAAAAGGTTGATTTTCATTTTTACATTAGTTTTTTGTTGTTGTTGTTGTCTTGGGCATAAAATACTATTGTTTCTGAGCAAAAAAAAAAAATGCATGAAAAAGGTTTTTAAAAAATATAACTTTGTTTAGAATTTAAAAAAAGGCAGAAAAACAAAACAAAACTTCAATTTATTTCCCTCACAGGTCTGGAAATGAAAACCGGTATACTTCAAATCAAAGAATTTGAAACCGGAGTAATCTGCCTTCTTTAGAAAAATAAAGAAGTGTCAAGCAGCTGCGGGGATGATGAAGTTTTGTAGACCAAACTGTAAATTAGCATCGCAATGGATTCCCTCAACAAGCCAACGGGATTTTCCGTTAGATTTCGAATTATTGATCAAATAAACTCTTCCGCGTCCAACTTAGCTTCTTCTGTGATGATGTTTACCAACTTGTTAGCATTTTCAATACGCAGCTTTGAAATTCACAAGTGCAGATGTACTTTATTCCACAGAGCAAAACCAAACAACTTCAAATGAGATAGGCTGTGTTAACCACAGACATTAAAAAATGAAAAGCCCTCGGCTTTGAGACAAGGGAACCCGATGCTAGCGTACTTCAAGGTTTTTGCTACCGGAACAGGTTGCTTCAGTTTCATAGTTCTGAGAGAAATATTTTCGTGACCATAATCTTATCATTGCAAGAAAACCCCCGATTGCGAGGCGCCATTGTAACATTTGATGAAGGGTCAAACCGCCATCTGAAGATCTGAGTGAGCAGACTTCAGTGGCAGACACTGCCGGTGAACTCACATGGTTTGACTGCCCAAAGACAAAAAAAAAATCTAGCCATCTTTCAAAGTGGAAAAATCGTTCACGTCACGCAGTGAGTACACTTGACCTTATCTAAGAAAGCTTTAAGGCAGGAATAAATACAGTTTTGTTGAGTATCAGACTGTCTCTGTTATATCCCAATTACCTGCTTCAGGCAGAATCCTGAGGTCTCCGTCAGCGTAGTCGTCCCATAACTGGTACATATAAAGAACTGGGTCCTTTTCATAAGTGATATAATACCAGTTGGTCATGATCGGAGCTCTGGAGAGCACCATCCCTCTCCACTCATTCTTCTCTCCATCCTCCTTTTCAAAAAGATGCTCCACAGCTTTGCCCACCAGCTCCTCTGCCCCTGGAGGGATCTTGATCTTGTTGTTTACTGGGGAGGTGCAGGAAATAATTAGATATAGAATAAAGAAGTGGTATATCACTAAAAAAAAAGGGTGTTTTGCCTTTCAGGTTCTCAAAAATAGGTGTGTTGAGCCAAGTGTTAGCTAAAGTAGCCTGCTGTGATATTTCTTTATGACCCCAGAGTGCAGACAAACCAGCCTTGTGAATACAGCTTGAAGTTAATAGCAACCCTCTCGACAAACCACCACCCAAAACAGCAGTACCAACGCTCAAGCACATCGTCCTCTTTTTTTTCCAGCCGCATGCCCAGTAATCCACAAATACTTTTATTTAAGCTGAATCAAACAAACTATTATACTTCAAGTTCCCTTCCACCTTGGCCGAGCACAAACGTGTAAGTTCAACTGAACGTGCTGTATGGCGCTACCGCGAGCAAGCACTGAACTGAAATGGTTATTATTTTGTTTTTAGCTTAAATCAAAGTTTTTTATGGATGTCTGAGCAAATGGCCAGATAAAAGAAGGCAAGGATTATCGGAATGATGTTTGTAAATTTAATTTTTTTGTACATTTTTGCTGTTGTTAGTAGTTGGTGGCTATTGTTGTCATTAGCTTCAAGCTAAAAATGTGTCGCTGGCGATTTCTGCATTCTGAAGTCTCAAAAAAGTGATGCAGTGGTAAAAATAAACATCTTTAGGAGCTAAAGATACCTACTTGTGAGTACCTGACAGGCACTTTTCGGGTGAGGTATTACTTTAAGATGGAAATATATTCAACCGTGTCTTTAATATGCGGCCTAAAATCACCTCCTAACTTACCAACTTTCTCCGACAGAACTTGTAGGTTTGACACTCTGTCATCCTTGAACAACTCGATGCCGTAGACGCAGTCAAAGCCGTCATACTTCACCATGAAGAGTGAGGGGTTTACACTGAGTCTATCCAGCACTGTTCCCTTCCATTTGCTCTGGTTTCCCTTCTCACGCCAGTTGTGCTGAATGCGGACTCCAAGAATACTGCTGGGGTCAAGATTTACTGTGTCACTCAGTTCCCCACTACTCCGCTTTCTAGGAAAAACATGATAAGGGAAGATGTATTTTATTATCCCCAAGAAAAATTTGGCTTGCATAATAGGACACATTGCTACCTCTGAGGGTTTGTCCCTTACACACACACACACACACACACACACACACACACACACACAGGCTTTCTCTCTTCCCTGGATCGATTAATGCACCTTTAAACAATGGTTCTCAAACTTTTTGAGTCATGACCACCAGGAAAATAAAGGTGTCCACAACTCCTGCCCTGGTCCTTCTACATGGTAGCTTCAGTTTTCATAAATGGAACTGAATAACAATGCACTGTCACATTCAACTTGTGTATTTTAGGTCAAAAACAACAATATAAAAAATAAATTCTCAAATTACTCTGATACGTAAATAAAGCAGTTTAGCTTTATAGTCTTACAGGCCTTCATGTAAGAGCTGCTTTCATTGCTTTCTGTTTATAGTTTGTACTAGATTATATTGTATAAGTCCTGGCAAACTTTGATTCTCACATTTCAACACTCAATGTTAGTGCTGCTGATTGGTAATTATGATAAAGGAAACAAATAGTATCACGAGGCTATTTTCTGTGTTACATTAAAAAAAGCATAAAAAAGATAATTGGAATTTCCATAAATATATATGTTGCTGTTGTGTCTTGGCAATTGAATTAATTCTCCAGCATCAATCCTTACCAAGGCAAATTCCATCAGGCAGTAGTATAAGTTATTATTTACCAGTCAAATATTATTCTTTTTATTTACATATGTAATTATTCATTGGCAGCCCCAAGAAATTATCCCCAGGTTGAGAGCCACTTTACATTGTGCTTGAAATAATTCTATCACTATTTATTTGAAAAAGAAAAACATTGGGGATGCACACTTTTTTTTTTTAATCTGCAGACACAATTTAAATTTTAACTGTAATGTCAAAGGTTGTATGATTTCTTTCTTCTTTTTTTTTTTTTAATTGAAATGAAAGTGTATGAGACACGTATACTTTTACATACCTGCCCCTTTTCTTGGACATGCCTCCAGAAATTCAAAGGATACTGATTAGGAGAGAAACAGGGCAATGATCAGTGAACATGACAGCTGTCATGTATGCTGGAGGAAGGCCTGGCGCGGACCTGTGACAGCCTCCTCACACCAGACTGACAACTCCGGCAGCCAATGGCTTACCATGATGGAATAACTTCCTGGGTATTTACTTTAAATACACAGTCATGGAGGTGACCGATCAGACAGCCTTAGACGACGCTGTCTGGCCCGGTTTATCGGCAGCACAACTGTCGATGAAGTTCCGAAATGAACAGCCAATGAACAACTCAAAGACCGCCGCCTTACGTCAGCTATGACACCGTAGCTGATAAACTACACTGCGTTATGTAACGTTAGCATTTTGCTGCAAATAACACACATTGTCAACAGACATGTAAAATATGAGGAGACGAGTCTGGTTGACTATGAGGCACGGTGACCCACCTGTCCTGGACTCAAACCATCACACCTGACTACAGGTCAATATCACTCGTCCGTCCTAGCTGTGTCTCAATGCAGATGTTACAGTAACCGGGGGCGGCTAGCTACATCCGCTAGTTATATTCCCAGTGACAGCTAAGCAACAACTGAGAGCTATTAGCCGTATCCTCCCCTTAAACACGTATATTCCTCACCTGTGGATAGATTTCATATCAATATTATTCCGCTGGTGTGCCAGAGAAATGTTGCTACACTCAACCCGCCTATGTAACTCTCGCGAAACCTGTGGAAAATGGGAGATAAGGAGAAAGACTCGGTCTCCCATCGAGTCCTCGGCGACAACGATAGAAGGAGAGCATGTGAACTTGTGCGCAATGAATACTGGGAGTTGTTGTCTTAATTACGATGACATCAACTTTTAGTAATACCTGCAACATTTCTCTAAAGACGAAACTTACATGATTGACTTGGGTGATATAATAGCAAAATATTACAATTCTATGTTGAAGAATTGTCGGAAAATGACGGTCCTTTTACATCTTCAAAATACTGAAGTTAAAAATCATTTGACCACTGAAACAATAAGAGAGCGCCAGTTGCTCAGCAGATCTACAAGTACAACAATAATAATTATAATACCAAAAACCTTTGATACATTTCACTCCCTCTCTTAAATTTTATATGTAAGGCAGCTTAATGAAAAACAGTTTTTGTTTGTGTGTTTCATGATTAAATTTCCTTAGATAAGGTGTGTGTGTGTGTGTGTGTGTGTGTGTGTGTGTGTGTGTGTGTGTGTGTGTGTGTGTGTGTGTGTGTGTGTGTGTGTAAGGTAAGGTAAGGTAAGGTAACTTTACTTGTAGGGTAAGAGACAACAGTGCTCCAGACATAAAGACATGGATAAAAATTCTACTATTGTTATTAGTGTCAAAAATCAGGAGATGAAATGTAGAATAAAAGCCGTAAGAGCCATCATAGGTGTTTGTGTGTGAGTGTGAGTGTGTGTATGTGTGTGTGTGTGTGTGTGTGTGTCTGTCTGTCTGTCTGTCTGTCTGTCTGTTTGTCTGTATGGGTGTGTGCTGAGGGTTATAAACTAATTTGGCCAATTATTGGCTAATTTGCTTTTGATTTAAGAATTGGCTGGCTGCTCAACAGAGGAGTGTTTCATTGTTATTATTATAATTCTTCTTATTAGTAGTAGTAGTAGTAATTGTAGCTTTTAAACTTCATACATTTTGCAGTTTAAAGCACAATTGTATTTTTTATTTGTATGCTTTGTGGCATAAATAATAGGCCACAACATGCAGAAAATTGTTCCCCCAAAATAAGTTGTCCAGTCTATTTTATTGTTTAGTGGACAACCTTAATATGCACCACTATTCACTACATTCATGCCATTCCAGCGGGGCTTTTTCCATTGTGAAGTAGCACCAGACATTGCATTCATCTTCTGTCTTCACCTGATCCTGACGTCTGCTTTGACTGATATTTTAGCTGAATAAGTTATGTGTTCCAATTGTCCTTGTTGTCTCTTATCATTTACATTCGTTACCATCTGAGACACAAGTGGGGCTTTTGTTTGTTTGTTTGTTTGTTGCTTGTTTTCTGACTTACATGGCTGGATTTCGTCATTAGACATTCAAGTCAATCAAAAAGACAGACTGTTTGGGGATTTTATTTAGAGGGAAAGAGCAGAATTAAGGGCGGTTGCTGTTGCTGAGTATGCCAATTGTTTCATTCAACTTTACACTGTGCCATTTGAAAAAATTCCTTGCTCACAAGAAGAAAACAACATGCAAAAATAAAGAGAACAGTTTTGTCTGTAACAATACAGCAAAGAGAACCCCGAAAAACTTTTAGATATCATTTTATTTCAGTGTTAAAAAACAGATTATTCTTATTTTGCCTTGATCATTGTATTCAGCTCAGTCTACCAGTGAAACCTTGGAGCAGACAAAAGAAAAAATGCTTTGCCCGAACAATCTGATGTGAATAATTTGTAATATCAAACAAAATCAGTGCTCAAATTAAATCATATCAAAAAACCATGGGATGTCACACAAAAAATAAAATACTATCTTAACTTTCAGCAACACATGGTTACTGAGCATATTATGGTTTATTTTCAGATAAGGAATAAAGTTTGCCTAATTGCTGTTCAGTGTACTTCTAATCCAGTCCGTGAAGGATGATACGCGTGTGTAGACGTCAGGAGTCCTGGGATCTCCACATCGCCGTCCAGAGAAGGAAACCACACCTGCTGTTTCTCCGTCACAAATCAATGGACCACCCGAATCACCCTAAAATAGGAAACAGAAGAAACAGGTGGACCTTTAGATGTCATTTCTTCTTTTAACATTCGAGTTCAAAGGTCAGTTTGAATCGTCACCAGTGTGTGTATTTTCTTACTGAGCAGAAGCCTTGGATGGCTCTGGCCCCTGTGCCACAAACCATGGTCCTGGTGATGGGAACTGCTCCCCATTGTCTACGACACCTCCCCTGTCGTAGCACGGTTACGTTGACCTCCTGGAGCGTGTTTGGTTGGGTGTTGTTATCACCGATGTCACCCCAGCCTGCTGTGATGCACTGACTCAATGCTCGTACCCTTCTACTTTTAAGAGACGCCAGCTGAACAGCAGCAGTCAGTTGGGCCCTGCGGTCAAGCTGAGAGGTGATTCATGTTGGAAAAATAAAGGAAATGAAATGCAAAAAACAGTTCGTTAAAAAAAGATTGAACTATACCATCACCTACTTTCATGATCATTTCAACGGTCCTTACCTTCAGCAGCATGATGTCGCTTGCATGGTCGTCATAATCCGGATGCGGGATGGCTCTGACCACCTTCAGCTCCTGCCTCGTGGATTCATTAGACGCCAGGGAATCAACTCCAAGCACAACTGTGTACGTTCTGGCAAATACAAGAGTGGATGATAAATCCAACATCATTTCTAATCTTCTGATGAGAAACATTCATCTGATGTTTGAAATGCTGATGCAAAAGGACTTCATGAAAAGTGACAGCAAGATTGTAACTCTGCATCAAATGTGCAGGATAAAAACTGATTTACAAATTGCAATATTCCAAGCAGCAATACGTATTTGTGTATTGTTTGGTTTAATCGTTTGAAGTCCGTTTTATTTCACGAATGCAACAGCTCTAAAACCTGATCGTCAGCTCCTAAAATATGTTTCGTCTTGTAGTGTCTGTGAATAAAAAAAACACAGATGTTGCATTTATTGTGAGGGATTCCTCGTACATACATTTCAAGCATCTGTAAGTCAAATTTATTTGGGCAGGGAATCATCGTAGCAAATGACCAAGGCCTTGTTCAGACTGCAGGCAAATCTGATTCGCTTCTCAAATGCGATCGTTTTCTGTCCGAAGGGTTGTTTGCAAGTGATGAGATCAGATTTGTTGTGATATATAAATATTGACAACCTGTCTTCAAGACATAAACAATTTCCGTGTAGAAGCAGGTTGTGATGCAGGAGAAACTGTCCAAATTCATCTGAGTGTGAGTTTACAGACGCATCTGATTTGAAAAAGATTTCAAACCACTTCCATATATAGTTGGATTAGATTTGACAAAAAAATTCCCATTTCATAGTATCATTTTTTTTGGGGTGTGTTTTGTTCTATTTATAGTCTTTTGCTACCCAGACTGTCTAAAATCAATCTAGATACACCAAAAATCTAATTTTAAATTTAATTTAATCCAAAAAAACACAGCTGGCACTATTTAATGCTCTCAGAAGTCATTGAGACGTGGAGAATAATTTGCATGAAGATTTTTGTCTTTCTGTTTTTGTTGTGCTGTTAAAGTATTGGTGTAATGTCTAACAAATGAAAGCAAGGTCTGTTAATTCTTACCCCGGTAACTGACAGTGTGCTGCCGTGAGCACCATGTCCTCTCTCACCAGTACTCCTCCACAGATGTGGCGCCTTTGGAGTTGCAATGAGGCCATGTATGGGCGTGAGTGGGGGGCAGCATTTCTACCTCCAACAATATGAGACCCGTCCGCTCCTAAAACACAAAACACAACTGCAAGTTATATTTGCCGTGTATATTTTTTTTTCTGAATTTATCCTGCATTCAAATAGTTTGGCTTTTCCCCATGAAGACACTGCAGCTCACCGTGCAGAACGTAGACGAGCAGAAGTAGGAGGCGGATGGCCATGGTGTTGTTCAAATGCACGACAACCTGGCTGCTGCACGGTTTTTACGATTTTTGGAGGGAACTGCGTCTTGCTTATGTTGTGGTTGCTATTGCTTCAGTGCATTTGCCAATATGCTGTAAGGTTGTTGTTTTTTTGTCAAGTTGTTGGTGAAATTACAAAACTAAGTTTAAAACTGGGTTTCATAATTTAGTCAAGTAAACCGTCGAGTTAAACCAGCTGTATTCAGAAAGAGATACAAAATGGTCGGAAAGTCCAGTCGTGCCAGCGGACCCCCAAAATATTTTTGGGCAAACAATAGTGATAGTCTGCATTGCAGAGACCGTAGGTGGGGTAAGTAATGTTTTGTACTGTCTTATCTATGCATTTGTCTTCAGCAGGCCTGACTATTGTAACGGTGTATCCACAGGTCTCTCCATTTGACCTCTGCAGCTGATTCAAACCTGCTGTTCGGATCCTCACTCACACCATGAAAGTGGACCACATCACTCCGGTCGTCAGGTCTTAATATGGCTTTCTGTCTCTCTGAGAGTAGATTTCAACAAAAGCACTAAAATGGTTGAGGGCTAAAATACATTTGTGACCTTGGACTGAACCGCGGACCATGCAGACCTCTGAGATCAGTTTTTTTGGTCGCGCACCCCCTTCTAGTCCCAGCCCTGGTTGATGCACCCCCAATCACCCACACCTTCTGGAAGAAAAAAAAAAAAACGCAAAAATGCCGCATACAGTGCGTAGAAGATAACTTTGTTTACACTTCATCTTAAGACGAGGTGCATTTTGAATAGCCTGCATTTATTCATCAAATCATATGTCAGCTTTTGATTTAAAACTTTACAAAGAAAATGTTTATTTACAAATCTGTATTGTGTGGGAAAATCCCACTTAAAAAAATTCTCCAAACCCCCCACACATTTTTTTTAATCTCTTGCACCTCCTAGTGGCAGCACGCACAATGCACCACACTTTGGGAATCCCTTCTTTTAGATCATCTGAGACAAGTCTATTATCTGGATTCAGTGTCACAAGGAAGCATGGTGAGGTAGAGTACAAGGCCTTAAGCACCTTCAAATCAAGACAGAGGACCTTTATGTTTCGCTGCTGGTTTTTATTACGTTATAACATTCACATTGCACCGTAACTCCATTTTGCTATTGAATATCTACTGTATGCACTCTGTTTTAGCTCTTGTCTCAGCGGTCTGATCTGCCTTTCCGTCCTCCCGTCACATTTTAGATGTTTTATTTCTTTCCCTTGTTTTTAATATTGTATGCTTAAGTATTATTTTATTCCATGTTTCTTTTGCACTGAATGTGAAACACCTCGAGTTGCCTTGTTGCTTGAACATATTATATTAATCAATTTGCCTTGCCTTGTAATATGTAAAAAAAATCACTTTATTAGATTCCAGAGTGTGGGCACAAGTAAAAACCATGTTATTTTTTTTGTATTATTAATAAATTAGAAAATAAATGAGTTGTGCATTTTTCAGAATCAAAATCATCTCATTGGGAAAGCCAACTACCTATGAATAAATGGTAACACAAGATTGTGTAGGGAGGCACGGTGGTGCAGTGGTCAGCACTGTCGCCTCACAGCAAGAAGGTTCCAGGTCTGAGCCCCGGCTCCATCACTGGATCTTTCTGTGTGGAGTCTCCATGTTCTCCCTGTTCCTGTGTGGGTTCTCTCTGGTACTCCAGCTTCCTCCCACAGTCCAACGACATCAAGAGGGGACGAGGCTGATTGATACTCTAAATTGACCGTAGGTGTGACTGTGAGTGTGAATGGTTGTCTGTCTCTATGTTTTGGCCCTCCCGCCTCTTGCCTGAAAGCTGCTGGGGTAGGCTCCAGCCCCCCCTTAACAGGATAAATGATAGAAAATGGATGGACTTTGGTGTGCGTGTGTGTGTTGGTTTCAGTGAAATCTTGCAATCTCCACGTTCCTCTTTTGTAATGGTTACGTCAAGCTTGTCCTGAAACTACTTCTCCGCAATGCATAGTTAGAAACTGTTCAATTTAACACTTCCTTATCTTCAATAAGTAAATGCCTCTGTGCAGGGAATTCCATAACTGTAAAATAATTCACTAAAAATATAAAAACTAAAAGACAAAAATTTCCTAACCCCCCCCCCCCCCCCCCAAAAAAATCTCATCAGTCCCTATTTCAGTTGTGTTGTCTTGTATGATTCTGTCTGTCTGTTGGAATTACTGGTGGACATGAAGACTGAAACTAAAACAGAACCAGCCTGATGAGGGCGCCAACGTATCACAATGAACTTTAAGCAGTCCTTGCTGCGCTGCATTTTGTGGGCGAAGTGATCGTGGAGGACTGGCATTGGCTCACTGAGATCATGAATATTTTTGCAAATCTAATTACAAAAATGAAGAGGGTGGTGATTTTCGTGAATAAGGAGCTGAGTCAGTGTCCAACTGTGTCAAAATCAGTTCTATCATAGTAATGTGGCTCTTGTGCTTTTATCAGGCTTGTCTCAAGTTTTGCATACGCAAAACATTTTGTAGATTCTTTAATGGAAAAACGCTCATTCCATGGTTTTTATTACTGACTATTACACCTTTGGTGTTGGACGAGGATGATGTGAAAGGAAATGAAATACAATTTGAAATATTCCTTTTTATTTTGAATTTTGATCATAAAGCAAAGACAGACAGCTGAAGAGTACTTCCCTAAAAAAAAACAGAAGTACGCAGAAAACTTTGAATGCTGCGCTACTGTCAAGAATAAGCTCCATCTCTCAGTATGCTGACGCAGGGTTGATTTTGAGATCGTTTCATTTAACACTTGTTTTCCTTGAGGATTTTATTGATCCAGGGAAGATATTTTGAGATATTCATATAGACATTGGGGTTATTTGGGTATTTACAGTTATATGATTTGTTGTAAGAAACCACACCGACAGCAGTCCCATTGCACACCAGAGGGCCACCGGAGTCACCCTGGAAAGAGGATCAATGTAAATTAGTCTTTTCAGGTGACCGTATGGTTTCTATACTAGACACCAGTCGACATTTTCATTGAGATGAGAGGAAACGCACCAAGCAGAATCCATTCTTTGTCTCATATCCTCCCGCACAGATGACATTGGAGGGAAGTGTGGGCCATTTCTTCTTACAGTCTTCCAGGTTGATGACAGACACATTCACCTCTCTCAGGTCATCCTCCATGACACCATTAGTTTTGGCAAAACCCCATCCAGCTACAGAGCAGAGTTCCTCCTGTTTTATCTCCATTTCACTGCTTGGAATTTGGATAAATTGTATGTTTTTGCCCAGCTCGACTTCACTTGACAGCTGGAGACACAAAATCAGATATTACATAAATAACAAAGGTACCAGAGGTGTGTCTCAGCCCCCTGGTAGAGACACCAAACATAGTATGTGCAGCCAAGTTGATAATCAGGTAGCTCGCCATGATCTGTGATCAGAATCAGTCTTTTCTGCTGTATACTCTTAAGAAGAGCTGTTTTGGGAAGAAATGCTCTTTTAATAACTTAAGTAACATGCAAATATTTATGACTTAAAAAAAAGTCATCGTAACTTTGCTCAACAAAACAAAATATTTGAAAGAAAAGAATGACGATGACAAACTAAGATCCTGAACCTTATCTATTCGATAACCTTTGACAGAGATTTGCCAAAAACGCCTCACCCACCACCATTTATTGTGCTAAACTAGCTCGTGGCTAGCTGGTCTGTGTAGGTCTCAGTTTCTCAAAGCACGTAGAGGTGACAGAGGCATCTTTTGGTTTTGCTCTGGAGGATGGCAAATAAATGTGTTCCTCCGATATTTGGAGTGTTCCTTAAATGCAAATAGTTTAATCAGACATGCAGTATGTCATCATACCAGGTGTAAGAATATGTTATGTGCTTACTTTGAGAAGCATGATGTCATTCCCAGTGGCAACACTTGTGTACAATGGGTGTTTGCACTTCATTGAAATGTTCCTTACTGTCTTGTTTTTAGACTTGAGATTGTGGGTGCCGAGAACAACACGTTCAAAATTTCTGTAAAAATCAGAATTATACAAACATTCATACATACTATACAGACATATAGAAAGATAGACATCGCTTGAGGAAATCTTCAAGAATTTCTTATGGATTCATATGAACGAAAGAAGGGTAACTCACTGGCTGCAGTGTGCAGCAGTGACAACAAAGTCCTCGCTGATGAGAAATCCTCCACAAATGTGTCCAGTTTTACTCTCTATTGAGGCCATGTAAAGAAATGCGTCCTCTGGAGCTTTTTCCCCATTGATGATTCCATTTCCAAGAGCTGAAAACAGAAAAAAAATGAGACAGCTTACAAATGGATTGCTATCACCAGTATCAAGCTCTAGAAAAGATTTGCAATCTTGCCACTTCGTCCAAAATGTATCAGGGCAGTCAAAAGTAGACAGTTGAACTGGCGCAGCATAATGACAGCAGCAACTCCACCTTGTTGTCCTGGGGCTGTCTCGTAGGCCCCTATTTAAACACGTCGATTTTATCTAAGCGTATGTCCTCTTCCTTTGTGAAATTCAATTTAGCAAAAAATTATCACGAATGATCATGATACATCAACCTCAATTCAACTTGACGGTCTTGCAGCAAATTAAAAAACATAAACAAAACTCAAAACAGTACAAAAAAATGATGTTATTATTACATTAACACAAAAGTGAATGACAGAAGCAGCAGCAGGAATTGCACACAAAGAACAAACTGGGTCCGCATCTGGATTAGATAGGGTGAATTGGATGGGATTTAAAAGGTTGTGTTACGGGCGGCGCGGTGGTGCAGTGGTTAGCACCGTCCCCTCACAACAAGAAGGTTCCGGGTTCGAGCTCGGGCACAGGATCTTTCTGTGTGGAGTCTCCATGTTCTCCCTGTTCCTGTGTGGGTTCTCTCTGGTACTTCAGCTTCCTCCCACAGTCCAAAGACATCAAGAGGGGACGAGGCTGATTGATACTCTAAATTGACTGTAGGTGTGACTGTGAGAGTGAATGGTTGTCTGTCTGTATGTGTTGGCCCTGTGATGGACTGGTGACCTGTCCAGGGTGAACCCTGCCTCTTGCCTGAAGGCTGCTGGGATAGGCTCCAGTCCCCCCACAACCCTTAACGGGACAAGAGGTAGAAAATGGATGGGGTTGTGGTAAAGTTTGACCGCACTGTTTCTGTGCACCGTATGTTTTTAATGACATTGTGAAATGAGTGGTTTGACTTTAAACAGGTAAATACACTGTGTGACTTACCAGTCGTATGTTCTATTAAAACTTTATGTCTGTTGGAACCCTACTACTGTAAATGTCAGCTTGTCAGACATGAACATGTGTGACATGAACATTGCGATCCAGATGAATAAAAAATGAAATCATCATGCAAGCAGTATGAGAAAAGAGTTCCCTACAGCTGCTCAATGTGCAACGTTCACCGCTGAGAAGGACAGTCCCAAGATTCTGCATAAAAAAGACGTTGTAACACGGAAGCCTTCTCTCAGGAACTCTGTCATAATTGCAACGGCTTCTCTTTCACAACATCAGTAATGTGCTTTTGATGCGACATACACAACCAGTCAAAAGTTCAGTCAGACCTTCTCATCTAATGGGTTGACTATTTACATTGTTGATTCTCACTGAAGGCATCAAAACTATGAATGAGCACATATTGAACTATATAGTAAAGAAAAAGAGTGAAACAACTGAAAACACACACACACACACACACACATATATATTATTTGGAGATGTCCACACCATATTTTGATCATGTGACCTGCACCATGAGCTGTATTGCCATCAAAATGATGAAACCCAAGTTGCTGCGGTCCGCCACTGTTCTATGTAAGCTTCTTTGAGTACTAGCAACACTGGGGGGGTCGAAACAGATATGATATATATTTATTCATACATTTTTTTTTTTTTTGCTTTGAGATAATAAAAGTTACATTAACTGAAATTATCAAAATGCTTAAAAAAAACAGAGGAGGTGACTAAGACCGGAGGAGGTGATGGTTTGGAAATGGTTAAGAGGACACGTGTTGGCGTGATGAGCCAACCCTTAACTGTTATGATCTGTTAATGTTACATTTCCAAGGAGGTGCATGGGTATTGGCACTGACATTCAACTAGAAAGCAGGTTCTGTAATCATTTCTTTTTTGGTATATTTAAAATGCAAATTTTAGTATAAATGTAAACTGTTAAGCGTGTCACACGACAGTTGAAAAATGACTCATTTCACTGTAATTATGCTACTGGTTTGGGAGGGGCATTGACACTGTGACATTCTACACTACAAATGACTGCAACCTTTGCTGACGCCTCTTTAGCACCTTTTCAAAAACAACCCAATTTAATGCGTCTTTTCATCTTTTACTTCAATTTGATTTATAACCACACATTTCATGTTCCGGTACCAAATAAGTAGTATGTGGGAATTTAAAATGACTCTGTAATGTGCCCCTCCAGAGTTGATGATATCAGCTTCTGCAATCGTGTGCTGTCTGCAGTGGAAAGTTTCTTCACACTTGGTTGTGGTGACTTCGTGAACCATATCACCGATTTGAGTTGAGAGCTTGTGGTCACTTTAATCTCCTTCTGTGAAGAACACAAGATAAAACAAAAACATCCCTATCTCATTCTGTCACGTACATGAATTCTTGATATTTTGAGTAAATGAGCTCATGTTGTTTTCTTTACTCTGGGTTGTGTGAAATTCATTTCCTAGTGCTGTTTTATTGGTGTGTATTTTACAGGATGTGATTCTCACTCAAAGTGAAGGGATCGTAATTGACTCATCATGGGAACTTGTTTTAAAATCCACTGTATATGCACTGTTGGACATACATAATTCTTTATTATCAGGCTGCACTAACAAGTGCTTAAAGCCTCTGCAGCTGCTCCAGAATGCAGCTGCACGCACATTGACAGGAACTAGGAGGAGAGACAATATCACCCCCGTCTTAGCTTTGCTGGCTTCCAGTAAAATCCAGAATAGAGTTTAAAATCCTTCTCCTCACTTTTAGAGCTCTTAGTGGTCAGGCTCCCTCATATCTGAAAGAGCTCATAGTTCCTTATAAACTGACCAGAGCCCTACAATCCCAGCATGCAGGTCTACTTGGGGTTCCTTGTGTCTCTAAAAGTAGAATAGGAGGCAGAGTCTCCACTCCTGTGGAATCGTCTTCCAGTTTCGGACCAGGGAGCAGACATCCTTTCTGCATTTAAGAGTAGGCTTAAAACCTTCCTTTTGATAAAGCTCATAGTTAGGGCCGGTCAGGCTTACCCTGGGCCGGCTCCTAGTTTATGCTGCTATAGACTTAGACAACCCGAGGATTCCCATGGTGCACTGAGCTTTCACCTCCTCTGTTTCTATCCGTCTTTATCCACAACATTCACGCGTATCAATGCATCTGTTAACCTAAACTTCTTCCCCAGAGTTGTCGGTGCTCTCTCACCCCGCAGGTCACCCAGGGCTGTAGATGTTGAGTTGATTGCTTCCTGTCCTGGACAAACTACTTGCTCACCTTGGCCCCATGTTTCTCTCTCCTCTCCGCCCCTCCCTCTCTCTCTCCTCTTGTCACCCTGCCCCCCTCCCCCATCTTGCTCTCTCCTTCACCCTCTCAGCCCCAACCGGCCAAGGCAGATGGCCGCCCACTCTGAGCCTGGTTCTGCCTGAGGTTTCTTCCTGTTAAAAAGGAGTTTTTTTCCAACGTTGCTGAGTGCTTGCTCACGTGGGAATGTTGGGCCTCTTTTGTTTGAATTAAAGAGTTAGGTTCTAGACCTGCTCTTTGTGTCCAGTGTTAAGATCAAACTGGGACAGCTGGGGCTCAACACCTCCCCATGCAACTGGCTAGTGGACTTCCTGATGGGGAGACCATAGGCAGTTCGGGTCAGCAGCAGCACCTCTAGCACCATCATCCTGAACACAGGGGCCCCTCAAGGATATGTGCTGAGACACCTCCTCTTCACGCTGCTGATCCACGACTGTACACAATCATCCAGCTCCAACCTCTTCATTAAGTTTGTGGATGACACAACTAAGGTGGATCTCATCAACACTGGTAATGAGACGATTTACAGGAAGGAGGTGAGCCGCCTGGCCATGTGGCGCAGGGACAGCAATCTCTGTCTGAATGTGGAGACGGAGATTATTGTGGACTTTAGGAGAGTGCACACCTGGCGTGCCCGGTGCTGCAGTGGAGAGGGTGAGCAGCACCAAGTTCCTGCACATCTCTGAAGACCTGTCCGAGAATAACAACACCGCATCACTGGCTAAAAAAGCCAAAACAGCACCTGTACTTCCTTCCTAAACTGAGAAGAGCGAGAGCTCCGGCCCCCATTATGCATGGCATTCTACAGAGGCACCACTGAAAGCATCCTGTCCAGCTGGATCACCGTGTGGTACGGTGCCTACACTGTGTCCTGCAGCAAGACTCTGCAGCCCATGTGAGATTAGCAGAGAGGATCATTGGTGTGTGTGTGTGTGTGTGTGTGTGTGTGTGTGTGTGTGTGTGTGTGTCCCCTTTCCGGACATTTATGACACCCATCTCACCCACAAAGCCATCAGGATTGCAGGTGACCCCACCCACCCATCTCACAACCTCTTCAGCCTGCCGTTGTCTGGGAGGTAACTGCGGAGCCTCCAGGCCAAAACCAGCAGGCTCAAGGACAGCTTGTTTCACCAGGCACTCAGAAAAATCAGCTCCCTCCCGTCTCTGACCCCCTCCCCCCTCCTGTTTATTGTTTACCATTTATATATCTGTAAATACCTCTAGTGAGGACTGAAATGTCATCTGTGCTGTATGATGTGCATATATAGCACACTTGACAATAAAGCTGACTTTGACTTTGTTTTTACTTTTGACTTCTTTTTTTTTCAAAGGCAGATGTAGGAGTAATGAAACTTTAATGCCATCAAAGAACTCCGGTGCAACACCAAGTCTCCTTAGTGTAGAAATACCTTCCTCTTACGGTCAGAAATGATCACTAATGACATATTCACCTGTCGTAGAGCTTTAATAACTTAACATCAAGTTCTTGTGGAACCTCATCCAAGAACATTACAGATTTCATTTTACTGGGAGTTGACTTGGGAATTGAAAATTTTGTGCTCTGTTACCCACTGGAACTTCCTTAAGTGGCACAGTAGGACACAAAGTCTTCTGTGAGTCTCCTATTTCTATTTATGCAGCATTGAATTATTTGGGGCAAACAAATATAAAGAATATTAAAGAATTGTCCTTGTCTCATATAGGCAGAGGAGAAATCCTCAGATATGGTACTGCTCTAGTTTCATCTTAGACTGGGGCGTCAAGTCTAGAGGAAGCGATCACTGCCACAAAGCAAAAAAAAAAAAAAAAACAACACAAAAATGTTAAAACCAGGAATTCAGGTCTAACTGTAGGGTGCAAAGCAAGAACTTCATGTGTGTCAATAGCTTTCTTGAGAAACTGCAGCAGTACTCAAACACATCACCAGACCTCTACATGAGGGGGAGTAGGAGATGACTAGCTAGATGTCAAGCTCTGGCAAAACTCCTACTATTCACGTGAACAGAGAGGATGTTTAGGGGAGTGTACATGTCAGAGGTCATCAAGCAGGATAAACTTGAGGGAGAATGTTTAAATGTTCCCCCTCACCTTACAATGATTCTCAGCCGCGGTTTGTTAAAAAAAAAAAAAAAAGTGTTGCAAAACAGTTGAAAGGAAGTGGTTACAAAGTGACTCGCTGAGAAAGTGTATTTTACACTTCACTTCTTATTATTTTACATAACTCTTAACATTGCTTGACTGGTAACAAAATGAACGCTTATATTAATCATCGATTGATCTGTAAACTTGCGTCCTATTGTGCATTTGGTTGCTTTACAATTCTGAAAAAAAACCTGAAGATTTTAAAAATTAGATTAAATGCATTAATTATACCAGGAAAGAGGCGCAGGCATGTAGGGGGCTTGACCTATTTTGGTCTCTGCAGGGCCGTTTCTTAAAATCATACATTGTCCAACTTTCTGAGGAAATTGTCATTTTTGTGGAAAAAAGTATTGACTTCATATGAGAACATACAGGAAACAAATGTAAAATTAATATTTTGAACGGAGTTTGGAAGCACCATCACAGTACAAACTTAATTGTTACAGTAAAACGACTATTTTATGAAACAATGTTGGCCTCCAAACGTTGTTTTAGAAATACATTTTAATTTGAGTTTCAGCAATGAAGCAAACACTGGTAGAGCACTTTGCATACCCAAAATAGAGGTATCATTGTGTATCTAAATGGTTCGTGCTTATAAGATGCAAAACTTCGTGCAAGATTAGAATATTTAACATTTCTTTTTCCTGAGAATCTTCGCGATCCAGGGGAGGAATTTGGAGACGTCCGTATAGACATTGGGCAGATTTGGGTAGTCGCAGTTTTTCCCCAGGTTGAAGGACACAACACCAACAGCCTTCCCATTACAGACTAAAGGACCACCAGAATCACCCTGTGAAGAGGAAGAGACATAATTAGATTATTTTTTTCTCTGGTATTTTATCAAGTTTAGCCTCCAGTTGCTACAATCTGAACCAATGGAAAACCAACCTGACAGAAGCCTTTCTTTGTGGCGTATCCACCTGCACAGATAACATTGTCTGGGAGATGGAAAGGTTTTGGATAATTTGCCCACTTCTGCTTACAGACTTTGATGTCAAGGATGGGCACATCCACCACTTGCAGCTTGTCTGCCATTTGTCCACCAGTTCTTGTCGAACCCCATCCAGCTACACTGCACTTTGCTTTCGGTTTTATTTTTGTTTTGCTCGATGGAAGCTGAATTTTTTTAATCTTCTTGCCCAGTTGAACTTTCTTAGTCAGCTGGAGAATATGAGGAAGATGGTGAGATTTTGCAGTAAGATGGGGTGCTGGAAAAGTGATGCCAAAGGTCTACAGTATGTTTGACAGTAAAATGAGCCGGACAGCAAATATTTCACTGTAAACATGCGCGACTTCACCTGAGATGAAACATGTACTTACTTGGAGGAGCATGATGTCACTTCCATACCTAAAATTCTCATAAGCAGGGTTTTTGCATGGCTTTACACTGTATCTCATTGAGTCATCAACGTCCTTGATGTTGTGGGTGCCGAGAACAACACTGGTAGGCTTCCTGTTAAGTGATCATTGAGACGTCATCACAACAGCGTCTTTTGATCAGTCTCTACGTGACTGAAAGTCTGAAGAGGACAGGAGACTCACCCGTCATTACAGTGTGCAGCGGTGACTATGAAGTTCTCACTGATGAGAAATCCTCCGCATAGATGACCTTTACTGTTCTGCACAGAAGCCATGTACAGCATTGCATTCTCACTGGAGTTTTTTCCATTTATGATTTTGCTCCCAAGGGCTGAAATAAGAAAGAACGTAAACTAAAATCCATCTAAAGGCTTGAAAATACTCATTCCATTTGTTAGTCTTACCACTTTGCCCGAGACCTTTCAGAGCAATGAAAAGCAGAAACAGCTGCAGACCGCGCATCATTTTGGCAGCAACCTGTTGTCTCTAGCTGTGTCAAGACGACCCTCTTATATATCAGTCTGGGGTGAGCAACTCTGTGGTTTTTTTGCCTCAGTCACCTGCGTCAGTGTCACCTCTGACATGGTGACGAGCACATGTGGTCAGTGAAGCTTTTTAAAGTTGGTCACATTTCAGACCATCGCAGGGTGGTTTTGTGATGAGTTGTCATCCTTTCTGGGGTACAAAAGAATTCCAAAACAAATTCGAACTTATTCAGAATGAAACAGGATGTCTCACATATGAGGGCAAACACTCTACTTTTTATCATGATGAGATGGTTTACAAAGTGGGGCCAGTAGACGTGGAAAAAGATATTATTGGTGGCTTTTATATTGGACAACCTTCCGCTAATTTGCCCGTCTTGTTTGCGGCTTGGTTTGAGGTTTTAGACAGAGTGGGGGGGCAATTTTGGCCTGGCAATATTCCTCCTCCGAGGGAACACTTATTGATGCCTCCATAGTTATGTACACCCAGGCCGTCAATGTGCCGGCGAGGTGGGAGGTGGGCGGAGGTGTCAATGATGACGCAAACATAACACTCACGGGTTCTTCTGCATCAAACAGAGAATGTCGACACCGACGCTTCTGGCAGCCAGAGCAGCGAATTGCTTTTCTGAAACTTGCAGACTTTGTCATGGGGTTAACTTGTGCTGCACGTCATGTCACATGGCTACGCCCACATAAGTGGCAGCTTTTTTGAAAAGAGGAATATTACACCTCCATTTCACACAGACAAGAAGCTAAATTCCCGCCTCTACCTGGCCGCAAATTTTGGCCCATTCTGTGAATTAGATCGGTTTGCTCTGCAGACATGCTGGTGACTGTGCTGCTACGTGTGGACAGCTCTCGCTGCTGAGGGAACTTCTGCTGGATCTCCAGCAGTGGAACGGGATCCCATCTCACCTGTCGGTGGAGGACCTGTTGGAGCCCATCCTTGTGAAGAGCATGGAGTCAGTGAGAGAAAGTCAAGATAACACACACACACACACACACACACACACACACACACACACACACACACAGAGTCAACTACGACACCTTTACAGGCGTCACACACACATTTCCCTGTTAGTGAAGTAACGTGTGTTCTTTCTCTGTGAAGCCTCTGAGAGGTTGAAATGCACCCAAGCTCAGCCTAGTGAGACCAAAGTCTCAGACACGTTTTAGAGTTCATCTTCAGTTATTCCTACCTTTTAAGATCAGCACTTCAAGTCACATTCTGTTCTCTATTGGTTTCTGGTTCGGGAGGTCAGCAATAGTAACAGAAGGAGTGACATAGAATAGGATCCCAGTTGCTGCTCATGTCTCTGGACGCTGTCCCTCCTGAGATGCTGTTAGTCACATTTGATATTGTTTCTGAAATTGTAATGACTCTCTTATCTGATGTATTCTGGAAGGTTTATAACATTTATTTCAATCATTTTAACCAACAGGAATCCCAAAATCCTCCGGACGGTGCTGGGTTTGCCAAGATTCTGAGGCAAACGCCACAGCTCCAAACAGCTGGGCCCATGAGAGGTGGTGATGTCGGCGGTCCCAAGGGTCCTGCAGGGCTTCTATGTACTCCCTCCACGGTCACTAAGTCCATTGTGGACAGGGTGACCAACGTTCTTGGGACCCTGGAGAGGCAGCGCACCTTCTCCCACACCATCTTGGATGACATGGTGCTGGCAATACAAAAAGTCATCAGGCAGGCAACCATGACAACATGGTGAAGCAGCTGAACACTCGAGCACCTGTGCTGCTGATCCAGATGGCGGATGTCACCGGGGAGCACATCTGTGAGCTCTTTCAGGCATCTTCCTGCAGCAGGTAGTTGTTGAGGAATTTTATGTGACGAAAGAATTCGTTAGACTGGTTAGGCTTACACTGGACTCTTTATGGATATCCAGAAACAGATGTACAGGGTTCGCTGTGAGATGAGGTTGAGTCAGCTCCCCCAGAACATCCGAGTTCCACCCCTCACAAATAGTCATACTAGTACTGTCGGGCCCCATGTGACCCTCATGCAGTCTGGACACAGCTGTGTATCGGGATAGAGCTGGTGTCGTAAGTGTCAGCTTTACTATCAGTAAGTATTGTAATAACAAATTTATAGAAGATGCCTTGGGTTCACTCCCAGCCCCAGGTCAAGACCCGGGTCAGATCAACTCTTGTCCTTATCCTTATCCTCTTAATAATGAAGAGGACGAAGACCAAGAAAGTGAAAACAAAGGATACCAGATGAAATTCCCGATCAGTTCTGAAGTGGTGCCGACACTTCATTTAGTTGTGGGATGAATTTTCTTTGATCATTTCACATCCTTCGGAATCTCTGTGTCCTCAGGAGGTGAAATGTGGCTGGGTTGGAGTTAGTTTTTGTTTGATCTGTTTTTAGTCCTTTGTCTGCTCACCTCCTTCAGCCTGAAGTTGGAGGTTGAGACTGAGCTTTACTTGTCTGGCTGGTTCTGGCACTTTTTCAGGTTTTTGTCGTATCATCCAGTATAATAGCACATGGATAGCCAATAAAGGTTTGTTTCATAGCTTCGTGGGAAACTTTGGAAGCTGTGTTAATGCAAAAGTGCATCCTCAGAAACTTAAAAAAAGTTTCAAAAGTAGTGCCGAATATTTTGTATTGTAATTTGCCAGAAAGAGCTTTTTGTATCAAGGACATAAAAAGTAATAGAACCTAACATTTGCACTTCTACCTCTTCAGCTGTGGTGGTGAGGGTGCATCACTTTCTGATTCTTTTATGTGTGGCAGCCATCTTGGAAGCCCATTGTCACTCCATCCACTGGCTGGACCACAACTAGCTTAATGCTCTAGCTTTTGTTTAGTTAGTTGATTTGTGACATCACAGTCGGAGCCATTGGATTTGTGGTCAAATATCGCTTGATAAATGTCTCAAGGGGATTTGAAGAAATATTGAAATTGTAATTTGTTAAATTTGTTGTTGTTCCATGTGTTTCTTTAGATTTTATTCATTATTTTAACTGGGAAGAAGAGGAACAATGCTGTGTAAATGATTATGAATGATCTCTTTACAGTTGCAGTCTGTAGAGACATCACAGTGGCATCACAATTTGCACAGACATCATATGTTGTTTCTTTTAATATCTAGTTTAATTTAATAAAATCTATTTTGACTGTAAGGTGGCACTGTGGTGCAGTGGTTAGCACTGTTGCTTCACAGCAAGAAGGCTCAAGGTTCGCACCCCGGCTGTGAGTGTGAATGGTTGTCTGTCTCTATGTGTTGGTCCTGTGATGGACTGGCGACCTGTCCAGGGTGAACCCCGCCTCTCGCCCAAATGCTGCTGAGAGAGGCTCCCCCCCCCCCCCCCCCGCAACCCTTAACAGGATAAGAGGTAGAAAATGGATGGATGTTTTGACTGTATTGGAATGTGATTTTAATTCTTACTGCAATATAGAGAATGTTGTTGCATTTATTTTGTTCATATCTTTGTGAAATTTTAAAAAAAAGTATTGGTTATGGTACTCCGTGTTTACTGCGGTTTGATTACCTGAGGGGAATAATGTGAAAAAAGCGCTACTTAGTGGTAATGTGCAGCATGTTCTCATAGAGCCTTACTGGGGCACAGATTGTGTTGGATTAATGAATGTGACCCACAATAATGGATTGAATTATGAAGAATATGGAGTGTGAAATGAAATAGAAATATGCACTTAATAATGTCTACATATAAAGCAATGAATACAGTATCAGTGTTTTAAATCACAGGTTATTAAAAAGCCTGATGCTGCATGAGATGAGGCGTTTCTCAGTCTATTTATTTTTGCTTCTAAAAGTTACGGTTGATCGTTTTGGCGAGGAAGCCGGGCAGCTCTTTTCACGGAGGGACAATGATCAAGATTTTTAACCACAGGATTTGCAGATAAAATTGATTTGGTCTTTACCTTCTTGCTCTTCTTGCAGTATGGGTTCTGTCTGTAATGGGACAAGCCACCACAAGAGGGCGATGAAGCCTTTCTGCTGGCCCTCTCCTTAATTCAGTGCGGCTCAATGAACACAGAAAACACTTGACTGAATTAAAGTTGTTATATGTTGTTTCCTTTTAACATCTTGTTGAATTTGGAAGTTTGTATTGACTCACTGACTGTATTTGAAGGCAGGCTAATGATTAAAAGTACATAGCCTTTAATGTAATGCCCAAAAGCAGGACACTGGTAATGGTACTCCTGATTAACCGGGATGGGGTTTGATTCTCTGCAGTGTCTTACTGATTGCCATTTACATGGCAGGTCATATTATTTCCATTGACTTGATTTTCATTAGTAACAGTCAAGTGAGCTCAAGTGTAAAAAACAGGTTTTTCCACACACGGCATTACGCAATTTTGTTTAAATGTTCAACCTAATGGGTGATCGATTCCAAGTTTTGCACAGATTCTCATTCGTGCACAAGAGACAACTGTTGTGTTTGGTGCTATGGTAACTTATTCTTGAGTAATGTGATAAGCCAGTAGTTGACCTTTTATCCTGATTGTATCAAAGTTTAAGATTCTCCAGTTTTCCTGTTCAACGAAATGTAACAGAGGTGGGAACCTGCAACACCCACCAGTTTGTTTCTTAGATAATCAAGACTCCCATGATGAATGGGTTCTGTTTTATACAAGTGTGTTTTAATATGTTCCTATGGAAGCCAGGCATGCAGGAAAATGATGTTTCAGTTGGACCTTTAAACTGTTTGACAACTCAGGTCTCTGCCTATTAAAGATAAAGTGGAGCTCTAAGCCAAAAGAAAACCAGATTCATTACGTCATTCTTGATGGTCCAAACGATGCATGTTCATCCGACCCCATAGTGTTATGGCAGAGATAAATAATAAAGTTGTAAATATTCTTGCAAAAGACTTTTTTTTTTTAATCTGCTGAGTGATAACGTAAATGTAGGAGAGAAACTCAAAATTCTTAACTCTTGCTACTGTTAAGGAAATGGTATGCGAGGAAAAATTCATACTTTTTTTTTTTTTTTACCATGTGCTACCCCTACTGACTGGACGTTGATTGTGTTCTTCTTTTCCATTCAACATTTTGTATTTAAACATTCAAATAAAGTTTGACTCAGCACTTTATTTAAAGTAAAACCGAATTGATCTCATTCCCATTCTGTATACCTTCTGACCCCTGGCAGTGTCAGCCTCCCCTTGTCATGCATCCATAAAGCATTCTTAAACACTTTAGCAGCCCTTTGTGTCTCAGCAGGCTGGAGGTTAACACAAGCACTACTTGACAGAGGGAGAAATGAGAAGGGGGGTTTGCAGAGAGGGAAATGAGGTCCTGGCAGTACATCTTTTCTCAGTGGAGGCAGTGGCTGAGAGCACAGCGGTGGGTGTCTGGTGCTGAGCTGTAGGTGAGGATCAGGAGGTGTTTGTTGCCACGGTTCACGAGCAGGGCCCCTTGACAGCCTCGTTTGATGTGGTTGGCCCCTGTCGGCGGCTGGCTCTTTGCGCTGGTGTGACAGTCATTGCCGGGTGAGTGACTGTCAATGCCTCGACCGACAAAAGAGGAGAAGACAAGCATTCATGGGGTCTGATAATGGCCAGGCCGGGACAAGGCTGCCATTCTCATACACTTTGATCATGTGGATTCTTGTGCACACCTTTGTCGAGGCTCCTTATTTGTTTAACAGATGGAGAGAGAGAGAGAGAGAGAGAGAGAGAGAGAGAGAGAGAGAGAGCTGTTTTTGAAATGGCTTCACCTGGCCAGGGAAACTCGACGGAGACACTTATTTGTGAGATATTTGTGGACTAGCAGGTTTCTTGTGTGGTCTGCAGTTCGTCTCATGAGCAATACCAAGTTCCCTATAAGCCCTCACATAGCGAGAGTTGTGAATTCATAAATGTCTGCTCACACATTTGGATTGTGCTGAGATAAGCAGGCATTTTTACAGTATCACTTTTGGAATATTACTCATCGTATTAAACACTTTATGCCCATTACTGTCAATTACAGTGGGACTGACATCCGAAATACTTAAGGATGTTCAGTCCTTTCCTGGACAGCTGAGTCACACAGCTCTTACTGAGTTTCCCAATACAAACATTATAAGAAGGATTCAATTAGTGAGTCAGTAGAAAATGTCTTGCGATACGTCATGCTACTGTTTACAAGTCTATCTTAATAGAATAATCGTCTCAGACTCAAATGACGCCAGGTCAACCTCGATGCTGAGTTTAAAAGTGTTTACCGTCACCGTCCCGTCTATCTGAGTGCTTCTGGTACGTCAGATTAGATAACAAATCAGTTTCATCCATCTCTGTCACCAGTCGACTTATCATTACGCCCTGACAATGCACAATGGTCAAAAAGCAGCATATGCAAAGAGACGTGTCTGAGTTGTTGATGTCCAATCGTTTCCTCAACTACGTGCGGTTGTGTGTCAGCACGGATATAAAGCACACCTGTGTTGGATGTGAACGCAGCACTGGACATGCTGACTAGATAAACTGCACGCAGGTGATATATAAGAGATAATCTTGAGTTCTAACTCTTTGCACCATAGAAACATAAAGGCTTGTGTATCTGGAAACAGTTTTATTTAAAAAGAAAAAAAAATTCACCTCTCTTGCAATTGGCGGAATGTCAGTCCACTCAAAGTCTCGGGGTCAAAGGTGAGCATACAACTACATGGGCAAAGAGAGAGAAAGAAACTTAACAGTCAGGCAAAACAATTAATAATAGGGAGCTATTACTGAGGGATTGTCAGTGCTTGGAGGGAGGTTGGGTTTCAGGCCCTTTTGAAGACTCTGATGGTACAAAACAGGCCTCATTATAGAGATATTATCTCTATTCATACACTTACAGAGCCGCTTGGATCCCTGCTGGGAAAGATTAGGTTCCTTCATTTGAGAGCATCTAACTTGGGTACCTGGCTCATTGAGCGTTGTTCTGGGTTCAGAGCAGCTATTGATGTATGACGACCCTGACTGATCCATAAACACAATCAAGAAGTAGCAGAAACATATCAAGCATATTGGTCCATAATTACTGCTCCTGGAGTTTGTGTTGTGGATTACAAACTGTTAAACATAATCAATACGGATATTTATTAGTGCCTCAACAAGTGTTATAACTTTTATATGACTCATCCATGTAAATTTAAAGCCCCTCCACTGTTTGATGCTGGCGTATGCCCTGACGTTTTCCTCTTCTTTTAAACTCTTCTAATCTGCTGACGCATCTGACATTCACATGAAACCCGACCCCCAGGGGGCATCCCGGTTTTTAGCAAGTGGTACAGTACATTCATTTCTGAACGATATTAATTACATTGGCAAAGGAAAAAAAACATCTGGTACTTCCTGGTTGTAACTATAGTGTCACTTTCATTGTGTTTTCTTTGTTTGTCCATCAACAGAGGGATACTGACGAGACAACAACAAAAAAAAAACAAAAAAAAACAACAACCTGAGAACACGCTCCTGCGATGACATGGTCAGGCTGTGATTCATTTATGTCACAAAACCGAGCAGAACCACAAAATGAAGAATGTTTTATTGTGTTTTATTGCACAGTACTTTTAGTGTACAAATATGAAGATATATTCAAGGTGTGGACTTTATTTTAGGACGTCTGCAACACACTGGAAAGCATTATGCACGTGTTGCATTATTCTAACGAATGCCTTCCGTCTTTTAGGTGAAACCAAAGCATGCATTTTTTTTTAACCTTGGAATTTATTCTTTATCACGATAAGAAACAGAGCATTTTAATGTTTTACGAATGAACAAAAATGTACAAAATACCCTTCATACTTTTCAATTTTGCTGTGGTGCACCTGCTTGTCGATCTTGTAGCTGTAATGATGATGATGATGATGGAGGTTTGAGAGCTTTAGAGTTTGTAGTGACAGTTGGCTGGAAACGTCACATGACGAGCCATCCAAGACAAGGAGGGGAGGCAGCATCGTACCACGCAAAAATACATATATATTTTCAGTACTACAACTTCTTCATGATGTCCTCAGTACAGAAATGATAGCTCCTACAGAAATGTAACAGAAAAAAAAGAAGAAGCAACTAATGGCCTTTTTGGGGAATTCTTCTTCAGTTGGATGTCACGATGCCAATTCATGTTTGAAATGTCCCGATGTGAGAGCATAAATATTCTTATTTTTCAAGTGTTAAGGTAAAGAAGATGTATAAAGTCCTCATATTTCCTTCAAGCATGATATTTCCCTTTGCAATTCGGATAGAGAACCAAGTAAATGAATGTGGAGTCAAGCCTTCACGCACTCATTGTGTCTCATGTTCTTCTTGTTACTTCTATTGTGTCGTGTGCTGAGGGACTCCAGATGGACATTAGCGTGCTGCTAAATCGGTTCCGCACATCTTTTTATTGCTTGTGAAGAATTAATGTTAAATTGCACAATGTCCTTTTCTGAATGAATTAAACTAAATTATTTTAGACGGGGTAAGGTTCTCTTATTCAGTCCGACAAAACTCATGTACGGTGGTGACCAACAACTGTCCTATATCAAAGTGATTTGACTTTCAAGGACTGAGCCAGACCGGGAGAAAAAAGACAAGTTAAGAACCGGATGGTGAATAAAGCCCGAGGAAGTTAACAGAGATGGCAACCACGTTTAATTAGGCGTGAAAGACTGTGATTTTTACGAAGGGCCAAAATAGATCTACGCTGAAAGTAGCTTTGATGAGAAGCCTGGCGGGAACCAAGAACCAGAGCACACCGGCAGGTTGACAGGAAAGGCTCGGGGGGGGTTGGGAGCAAGAGGTGACTGGTGACGGTGAGTCTTAAACAGGCGGACAGCGAGTCTGTGGTGGGTAGTTAACACACCGATGAGTGTGAGGTGACTGTCACACTGTCAAACCTTCTTGGAGCATCAGGCCGGCCCGGCCTCGGGGTGTGCAGCTCATAACTGACACACGGACCCTTTCAAAAGGAGGTAATTGCCCTCACGTGAGAGCTTCTCTCGCGTACTCAATCTCTCCTTTAATGAGCATCTAACATGAAAAACCATAAAGACTAGTTCGGCGTTTTGGGAAATCTCATACTTTACATACTTGTGCCGAAAATTTTTCGAACGTAAAATTCGATATGACTGCTCATGACTGTAAGTCAGCTGTAAGTCCCAAAGTATAAAACAAATTCCTAAAAAACAACAACAACAAAACGGTTCCATACATTACGTTTTCCATCTCCTGCACACAAAATGAAATATTTCAAATGATGCCATGTGAAAATTTCGTGAATGTTAACACTGGAATGTATTGACTCTATTTGCCATTTTTATGAAAATAAAAGATTCTAAGTGTCAATTTAAATTAATTTATGCTTCATCTCAGTCTAAAGATAACAAACAAATCTAACCAGCTTCTTGAGAGCTCAATCACTAACATCTTGCTTGTTTTTAATTAATGCAAACAAAAATAATTGTAACTTTATGACTAACTCCGAAACTCCATCTCCTCATCTAACTTGCTTAAATCTCCTGTGACAGTATAATGCAATTTTTTTTGTAGTTCAACTTGCTGCTGGTAATTATACATTTTGGAGGAAAGGCAATCGCCGGTAAGTGGACTGCTTTAATGCTTGGCCCTAATCCATTTCATTGCACAGCTTGTAAAAAAACGGACAAGAGTGTGGGAAGTCACAAAAAAGGTGTTCTTCATTTCCGCTCTGTTCTCTCAAATTAAATGGCAAAGATCAGAGTGGGTGTTTCACTGAAATATTAATGCAGGTGATCAGAGCTTCTTTCAGGCTTCATCTGGACTAACTCTACTGACACTCCTGCAACCTGCTCTGTGTTTCCAACCGCTTGATGTTTGAAACCAACGGCCATAAAAAAAGGGCTCCCTTAATTTGCCCCATGTGGCTGGAGAGAAGGGAACCAAGGTGTCAAAAAGCGTCTCCTTACTGGTTCTGTGGAGTTGATTTTGGCTACAAAATGGACAGTCGAGGTCAAAAGGATATAACTTTTTCCAGGTGTTTGCAACCATGAAAAGAAAATCGGCATGTAAATGATCTGTGAGATAATAAGAGGAGATGATGCAGGCTTTCGCATTTGTTTGAAATGGTTATGAATGAGTATGTAGGCCCCACCCCCACCCTTCTCCTCTCAGCCCTCTTGATGCAGGCGAGCCCTGCCCATGATAAAATGCAGGGCAGCTCAGCCGGTCCTTCCACAGAAGAGAGGACTGACTGACTGACTGGCTGCACACAGCAGAGCGTGAGGCCGTCCACTGCTTCACTGCCCCATGCTAGCTGACACACACACACGCACACACACGCACACACACACACACACACACGCACACACACGCACACACTAGCTGACTGCCGCTCACTCTGACACACTCTCACTGCCACTCTCTGTTGCAAACAGACACAAGCTCTCTCCCTCCCATTCACTCACTTACGCCCTCTCTTTCTCTCTTTCTTTTTCTCTCAGTAACACACACATACACACTCACATGCACAGAGACACACAGTCAACACTCATTCAGCTCGCTCTCAGCCACGGGTCAGCAGCTCAGACAGGCACCTTGTTCCTCTCCGGCTGCAAAGAGCAGAACATCGCAAGGTGCACTCTCTCGCACATACATACCTGATCGCACACATATCAAGAGACACACACACACACTCACACGCACAGACACACACACACATACACACAAACACACGCACGCACGCACACACAAAACAACAACAACAACACACACACAAACACACTCACACACACATGCATTCATCCCAGGACTTTATCTGTGAAACGGGAAAGAAGACTTCAGTCCAAGGAGGAGAACAAACAGAGAGGAGTGCCACTAGAGCGGATTCATTAAAATACAAAGATATATGAAAGGAGCGGACAGATAGAGCTGAGAACAAGACAGAAGATGACATCTGGAGAAACTTTGACAAACTTGTTGCCATAGGAAGGCCTCCTGTCATCCCATGTTCCCCAAAGAGCAGCTCTGTCATTTGTGACATCCAGAGGGTCTGCTCTTACCTCCCTTCTCTCCAGGACTCCCACCCTCCAGTCATCCCTCCACTGGGACGTCTCCCAATCATCAGCATGCCTACAGCTTGCTCAAGGTGCACCTTGGGAGTCTGACCCACCATGTGCAGATGGACGCCATCCGTAGCTCATCTTTATCCTGAACCTGCTCTTGGCACCATCACCGCTGCAGCCTCCACCGGGCGACTTCTCCCTCTGCCCGGTGCAGCCTCTCTTTGCCTGGCATGCCTCACCTTGCTGCTGGTCACCGCTGGCACTGCCACAGGGGCTTGTCCTCCTGGGTTAGGGCATGAACCCCTTCAAGTGCTGGCAAGTGGCATCAACTGTTCATGGACTCTGGAGAGGCACACTCGCAGTTACAATCACCTTGAGGGTGACGTCCGACTGCGACGGCTTTACTCTGCCAACAAGTTCTTCCTCTGCATTGACAAAACAGGCAAGGTGGATGGCACCCGGCGGAAAAACTACGCAGACAGTAAGTAACTGGCATGTTCTGTGTTGAAAAAGTGTGTTTAGTGTAGGAGAGGCAGACAGCAAGTCCTGAAACACTTTTATTATTTTTATGGTTGGACTTTCTTATCTGTTGTGTTATGCAATTATAGCAGTTCATAGGGAAGTATCACTGCTGAGCCTTTTGTGTTTTTGTTTGGAGTGTGAGAGACACGTTGCTAAGTAAGAAAGGAAGGAATACCCTTGAGTGGATTTAGACTCCTCATGGGACAGCCAGCAAGAAAGCTGACTTGAGGAAAGACATTGAGCATCAGTTGGTGATGCAAGTTGAACTTCAGTGTCACTGAGGATTAACTTGTCAAAACTGTGAAGAAAGTGCATCAATTGTAAGTAGCAGGTGTATTTTTCTTCGCTCCTCTTCACACCCAAACTATGTTTAGACAATTCCCGATGTAATCACAGTATACAGCAGTCCAGTTGGACCCACATTCTGTGGGTGAGCCAGTCTGTAGTGCAGAGTCACCTGAGAAGAGCAGCCGTGCCTCTTCATTGTATCCATCAGTGGCTATCTTTCAGATATTTGACCAGGTCAGATGAGCTCCATTAGTCGCTCACTGACTGACTGGATGGCCCGTAGAGACATTTATGGCTCGGACACTAATATTTATGTATTCTCTTTTATACAAGTGGGTGAGTCAGAATTTTTCCATGCAGCTACTGCAGCTGCTGTGTCAGTCTGTAGCCACCGTTGCGATAAGTTGCAGTTGCAGTAACATTTGTGAGCCTGTCAGAGTAAGTCACCTGGAAGAATCATTTAGAAGCCACACACATCGAGCTGGAACTGTTTCCTGTAATATTTAAGCAAAAGCACGTGGGTCTGATAATTTATGAGATCTACTTAGATGAAATAATTCAGTGTAATACGACATGGTTGAGGTGTTCTATTTTTATGGTCAACTCTCATTCATACGGGATGTAGAGAATAAGAAGTAAATAGGCAAATAAGGTGAGCAAATAAAAAAGGCAGACATTAATGTTACTGGTATGTCTGAGATTTGGGCAATTATTTCTGCGGTCCGCTCATATAATGTCCTCGTACACTTCAGCCATCATCCTCACTTTTCCTTTGGTGGAAAGAACGATTTTCTCACACTGCGTAAGGGTGTGTGCCCTCACTTACAGCTGAGCGTAGTGCCAAACCAGTGGTCATGTACTCTTCGCCTCCAATTCAACAAAATGTACCTTGTGGTTAGTGTGTGGTTGTGGCTTACAGTGACACACATCTTGTTTGAGGGCATTTTAAGGTCACTTAAGAAGACTTTTTATCAGACTTAAAACCCTAAAGGGAAATTTCTCTATACTGATGGTGTAGATTATAATGGGGCCGCCGTACGTATATAATGACATGAGTAACATACATACTCGTGACATGACTCCTATGAAGAAGACGCATTATCAATATCTTTAAATGTTTCCTTCCAAAACATACAAATATAGACGCACAGTTAGAGATGAAGTTCTGTTTTTGTTTGTCTGCTACCAAACATAGCTTGACATACACAGCTCAGCCTGCTTCCACAACAGCTGCTCAGCCGTCAGGCCAACCCCTCCTCTGCTCTGCTCTGTCCTCCACGTCGCCCTTACACTCTTGTCGACACGGCTGTGCGGCCCCAGCCCGCCCTCACCTTCCAACCCCACTCAGTTTTTCCAGTTCCAACTCCCAACTCTTTCTCAGGTGCAAAAACAGTTGGAATTAGTCAACAAGCTTTCTGCTAATTGAGGTTGGAAAATATTGTATCAATCCCAGTGGAACAGTGGCATGGAACAGCTGAGGGAAGAGGCCATGGGGAGAGACTGACTTAGAGAAGGAGGTGTGTGTGTGGGGGGGGGGGGGGGGGGGTGGCAGGGGTATAGGTTTTAAGAGGAGTAGACAATAAATCAGCCATAAACATGAGATTGATGTTCTTTTCTGAGCTTTTGACATCAATAGAGGGGACAGGCTGTATCAGTTACATCTTCAAAGTGTTTCACAGAAATATGTCCTGCCTTGTCCATGCACAAATGTACACAAACATACACTTAAGCATGCACACACACACACACAAACACAGAGGTTTCAGGTATCTGTTCCGCTGATTTATCAGAATCAAGCAGGCTGTAAGCTGCTGGCGCTTAAAGCATTTGTTAATCAAACATGACAGATCAGGCGAGATAAGATTCTAAATATAGATCATAAAAGTTACTAAAAATAACCTCCTGAAATACCCACAAGACAAGTCAAAGTACAGTACTTCAAGGCACTAGAGGAGGCCCCGCGACATGTTTTTCTTTTGACCTATGGTAAAGCAGAAAATGATTGAGGGGAAAAACACACCCAAGTGTTTACAAAAGCTCCAAAGGCAGGTACGCATCATATCCTGTCCTAGGTCATCGTTCATAGCCGTCTAATTAGACAGCGCTACAGCACCACAGCTGTGCAGGCACACCCAGCAACCATTTCAATCAATTGCAAATCATAAAGCTGAGTAGAGTTGAAGAGGGTAAAGTACAGAAAAAAACTGCTTATTCAGTCATTAAAGTCTAATTCAGTTGATAATTGCAATGCTCCTTTTTATTTTGTTTTACAATTTCTTCGGTCTTTTTGTTGGCATGCAGCGCTGCATATATTTGATTTTATGTTTAATTTTTCAGCCCATTTTAAAGGATGGACTGTTAATTTTGGGTGTGTGTGGTTAAAGGCATCAAACGCTTGTGCAGCATCCAGGTTGTGACAGCCCATTCACCCTTAGGAAATAAGGTCACCTCACCACATTGCTATAATCGCACTGCAGCCAGACAAGTTTCATTCTGCCTGGACAGCCGAGCGACCCATACAGCCAGGGTGTGTTGTTGTGTTTACTAAATTTCCCTTGGTGTGCAACATCTCGCCGTTTGATGTGAGAGTTTTCCAGGTTCATGAGTGTATTTGATTTGGATGAGGCCCCATGGGAAGAAAATCCTACATGTCGCTGAAATATGTTGTGGAAATTATTCAACTTGTTGACGGGGGAAACTGACAATCACCGTGGAGAGGCTGACTTGAATTCGAAAACGGGGCAGAAAGACGGCTCTATCCACTTTAGGTTTGATGGTATATAAAGGGATGAAAATAAGCAGCCAAACAGGGATGATGGTGAGGACTGTGTGGATTTTTACATCAGGAGAAAAAGAGAATTTCGGATGTAGAAAACACACACGGACAAAATATTGCGTGCTGCTTCATAATGGCTTGATTGATCTGGAAAGGACAATGCCAGTTTTATTCATGCATTTGAAGCAGCCCGATGACTTAATATGTATAAATTGCAACAAAAGACATTTGTCTGCTAATTCACAAAAGTCAAAGTTGTCATAAGTCATTTCCAACACATAATTTCTGCCGCTCGTTGTAATTTGCAGTAATACATGTCTTTCATGTAAATTCATAAAAATAGGATTTTAGATTTGGCCACAGTTGGGAATGAAATTTCAATAAATATTGTAAAAATGCTGACATCTTTTTTGTGATGTGATGGACATGATGATTAACTCTGACTAATAACACTAAAAAATTCTATTATATTAAATATTTCATCATGCTCAACCTCAGTTGTCAGAACTACACAGAAATGTTTCTACCTACGACAGAAAAAAAAAACACAGCAATGCATCGAACTTTTTAAAATGTATTTTATCAGTTTCCTGAGCAAAATGGCCTGTGGTTAAAGAATTACTGCCCTAAAAAATAACTTTAGTTTGTTTTTTGTTTTTTTTTCACACAACTATAATACATCTGAAATAAATGAATACTGGCAGTGCCAGTCACTGCAGAAGAGACTGCTTAAAATAATCCGAAAACATATTATAATATGATTATTTATCGGTCGTAAAAAGTTTGTAAAATATTCACCCAGCGTTTGGTTAAAGGAATTGTCTGAGACACTTTTTCTGCTGAAAGTTTATATTCATTCGTTCAGTACGTTGCAAGTAAAGGCAAAGGCACAACGACTGGAAAAAACACCACAAGGGAGACAAAATCCACTGAAACTTTACAGCTCTCTGATTAACACTTAAATCCACACCTTAATACAGTTGAAAGTGTTTATTACCTTCGTAAATGTTGGAATTATTTCATTCTTTTTAAATCCAGGTATAACTAATAAACTGGTGCGAAGGGTGTTCTAAGATCAGACCCCGTAAACACACCATTTTATCATCGGCTTGTATACGAGCTGCATGGGGTGACAAAGGCGCGTATGAGCTAAAGACGCTGCAGAATTTTTGATCTGTTGCTGTCTGCCATTTTTAAAGGTGTAAGGAACTTTTCACTCCTGTTTTTTTCTCACTTTTTCTTTGCCATGACTCACCATTAATTCTTCTGGAGCTCAGACAGGGACGTATGACTGGGACTAAAGAGGGAAGCACCTGGCCGAAGGAAATGCTTTGGTGTTTTGAATCAGGAGAATACACATGTTAATGAGGCTCGGAGAAGGACCAGGGCGTTGCTCTGCTCGGTATTGAGGTGGAAATTAAAGGCTGGAAGAGTGCTGGACCATTTCCAGTTGCTCATTAGGCATTATGCAAGGTTTTCTCTGGGATGTCCCAACTGTGAGGGGATTCGTGGACATTTCCGATGCCAGCGGGAGGGTAAAATCCCACAAATCATTCATTTATCATCCACCAATAGGGAAAGTGGCCCTTGCCTGTGGGAGAGAGATGAAAGTCGACCCTTTGCCAGCTGTTCCTGATATGAGGAGGTTGAAAGCTAACCTCTCACAGAAACACAGACGCTGTCCTGGGAACATTGCAGGACAAGAGTGTCAGTGTCACTTTAATTAGCTGAGCATCCCTGGTTTGTGCCACCGCGGCTTGATATCATGAATGGGCTCTAGAAATGTAGCAATTAGTAGCTAACAACCTTTGGCAGTCTGGCTCTGGCTCCTCTGTGGGATTTACTGGGTTCATCAGCAGGTTTATAGAGTCTGACTTTGGCTCCAGCAGCCAGATCCTTTATCATGACATCCTGTGGGTGTGAAGCGAACACAAAGGAGAAGACTTCACAGTGCCAGTAAGCAGCTACTTGGAGCTTAAAGCAACTGATAAAAGATGTTTGTGCTGATGTTCCGAGAAAACTTGTGAGACTGGTGCTGCAATTATTGAGAATATCATCCAAAAAAAAAAAAAAAACCTTACTTTTAGATCAGAGCCTGACTCTTCAAGAGAAAATAAACATTGTAACTTGATGCTACTTTCTGTTGTTGTTTTTTCCACGTGAGCAAACTATTAGTGTCAAAAGTTACACCCCCAATGATACACCCTTGTAACAGTAATGCAAAATATAATAACAACCAAGCAATAAATAAAAGTATGATCTCAATAAGATGATATTAGCACTATTATTAGCATGTAAGCTTTCTGTAAAAGTGTAGACTGAGTAGGCTATTAATTAGATCAGTTGGGGATAGTCTGCCAGCCAGTCTTATTCATGCAGCACCACATGTTTAAAATCTTGTGCCAAAGGAAATACTCAGCCAGGACCCGCTCACATCCCACACACACAAACACACGCACACACATAGACACAAATGTACAGAGACACAAAGTTGTGTTTCCACTACTTCAGAGGATATTACATTCATTTCCTGGAGACTGCACATAATCATAAGAATTGGTTATGGTTATGGTTAGCACTGCTAACTTCTAACCTCAATTCTTTACCCTAACATTACCTTTAACCCAAGTTGTCAACACAGCATTTCATAATATATCTGTTTTTGTTTTTGTTTTTCTGTGCCACAGCATGACTTTGTGAAGAGATTTATGCCCTCAAACGTGAGGAATACCTGGTAAACACACTGATGTAATCATGTAAGGAGAGTCGGGTCTTGCCTGAACTTTATAAGACAGATTAATTGTTTTGTTTTGACCCTTCTAATAAAGCCTCTCACCTCTCTGTTTGAACTGAACCAGACATCCTGGAAGGTATTTAGCCACCAGACCTGGAATAAAGACAAACCCCTGCTGTAGAAAAGATACAACCTCCCTAAATAAAGCTACAGCTAAACGGCTACGAGAGTTGTACACATTTTAAAAAGGAGTCCAGGACAAGGAAACTATAACAGAAGGAATGTAATGCACCTGTTGCCCTTAAGACAGATACCCCCCCCCCCACCGGTTTGATTTAGTTTAGATCATACAAGAAGTAATAAGAAGCAGCAAAATCGGGCGGTTCAGTAACATGCCGTTATATATCTGGGGTTTCCCAACCTTTTTAGATTAAATTATACACACAGGAGCACATGGACTTAGATACTACAAGGCAATAGCCTGTAAATGTTCTCCCTTTGACACAAATTACGCAAAAACATGCATACGGAGCAATTACAATCTTCCCATCGGCCTGTGTGACTAAATATTGACTCGCTATCAGGCAATCAAGTCATAAAAAGCTAGTTTACTGCTCCACTATTTGCCTGGAAATCTGTTACGTCCCTGTAAAAGATGGGTGTTTCTGAAAGTGTCATATTTACAAAAATTAACTGATGACTCTGGTCTGCACAACAACTTAAGATTTTCCTACATTTGTGTCAAAAGCAGGTATTTCTGTGCTGTTGTCCTTGTGATGTGTTCTAATAAACACTGTTGAGGGAACAAAGGAAAACTAATAGGTATTAGGTAAGATGACATCCTGATAAAGTTATCAAAGTCCATAAATGTCTTAGCAAAGGGACATTTCCCTCCCAACCACAACCTCATGGTGGCGCAACAGAATTATTGGTAGTTCATCATTTTCATAAAACTAGGCAGATTATACTGCATTTTGTTTTACATTCTTAGAATTGGTGCTGCTTAACTAGATAAAATGAAAAAGGGCTATGGTATTTCTCGTGCTCAAAAAGTAGAAAACCAGAATTCACAGGGATTGTTGCCATTCTGGTATCAAAAAGCAGACACTGTTGCTCTTTCTTGATGCCAAAACGTATGTTTTGCCCTGCTGGCTTTAACTGACAACAAGGTAGACATATTGTTTTGATTTTAAAGTGGAAGGAGCAGCCACACATCTCCCAAGATGACCACCAGGCATTAGAGGCAGGCATACAAAAGGGATCAATCAAAAATCTAAAGTTTGTTCCACTTGACTTTTGCCAAATGAGCAGGAACTTCTGGATGTAAGCAGCATTGTTCATGAGTTAGCATACACAATCCACTCTGTAACCATACAAAGCTGCAGGAAAATCCTCAAAGTTTGTCTTGAATATTCATCCTCTGGGCAACATCAGTGTGCAAATCCCCAGTAATCAATTCAGTGGTCATGAAATATTCCAGTCTGGACCAACTATCGCTGCTGCCATTCCTGTCTTGAGTACTGCCAGTTTCACCAGGCAGAATGATAGTGGTCTGACTTTGTTTTTCATACAGCTGGAGACTGAACATACTAAACTCAAACCATCTGGCCTGACTGCTGAGTGAAAACAAGCCCTCATCTTATCTCATATTAGACCTGAAATTAAATGATTTTAAATCCAGTTTTGAATTCAAATGATAAGTTCTTCATGTTTTTGGAGAGTGGTGCGGCGTCCATTGTTGAGGGGGCCATGCCCCACCCCTCTGTGCATGTTGTTTGAGGGGCAGGACCATGGGTTGTGAAACACCACAAAATCTGACTTAGATCTTTTTTTGGTCTCAGTCATCCGACCTGTCATCTTTATCTGACGCTCTGACTGTTGTCTAATGTCTCATGTCTGTCATCCTGGCTGTCATCTCAGTATGTCGTCCTGACATCTTTGATCTGACCTCTCATTCTGTCATCCTGATTGGGAATCAGAAACCTGTCTTTCATCTCAATCTTTCATCTTTCTGAATATCAATCAGACCCTTGTCTGCAATCCCAGTCTGCCATCCAGTGGCTCAAATCACGCCTGTCATATTGGACTGTCATCTTGACCAAAGACCAGAATCCTTTCTTTCATCTCAGCCAGTCATCCTAACTGTAATCACAGTTTGTCACCCTGACTGTAATCTTAGATCAAACATGATCTCTTAGATCAAAACTACATGTAATCTGTAATCATCTTAGATCCTCACTCTATCATTCGACTCATGATTCCATACAGACAGCAGCAAATCTATCCATTAACCCGGCTTTAATCTCAAACTGTCACCTATGACTTCTGATTGTCATCTCATGGCCTAGATCCTCAGACACCAAACCCCTTAAACTTGTCAATGCACCTCCTCTAAGCACCAGCAATGCACATGACAAGTTCAGTCAGAGGAATGATTGTTGAGACAATCAAGTCAAACGCAAAAAGACAGACAGATTGACAGATAAAATGATAAGTAAGACATATCTTGCATTTAAAAATAAGATGACATTTGGTTGCTGCTGTAGTTCTTTTGCCTCTCTGGACTGAATTCGTATTTTGCAGATGTGTTTCCTGACAGTAGAAGATAATTGATGCAAATGTGAAAGGCTAAAAACAGCAACTTGGGTCCATGCATACCAACCAGCTGAGACCATACAGCTTCATCGTCTTTGAACTACATACCCGTACCTGCTTTTTATCTCTGGGCAATTTGACTAAATGAACACGGGCAGGATGTGAGTTTTGTGTCAGGCCTCTTTGAATGTGTGTACATTTAGAACGCATGTGCCTGTGTTTATACTTGTGCCATTGCAGGAGCATGAAGTGGACCCTAAACTGAAAAAGATGTGTGCCTCCTTTCCCAAATGTGAACCAGACCCTACCTTGCTCTCAGTTCTGATGTGTGTGTGTGTGTGTGTGTGTGTGTGTGTGTGTGTGTGTGTGTGTGTGTGTGCTTGCTGACGTGCAAGCTTGAATGCACAGGGGTGTTTTCCTCATCTGGGGGGACGTGCTCCTCATTAGAACATGCGAAGCGTTGAGGCAGGGCACCTCCGTACAAACGGGATTTTGTCCTGAAATGCAGCTTCCCTCTACTGAAGGGTTGCTGTAAATCGCGTCTTGTCTATGTTCTATAAAACTTACGGTAACCTTGCATCTTTCCAAATGGTTCTGTCTCTGTAACCATCTCTCAATACATTTACATACTCATCTTTCACAATCATCCCCTCCTTTCATTCTTTCTTTCTGTCCTTGTGCCACTTTCTACCTATCACCACCTCTCTCTCTCTGCTCCAGTGTCCATTTCCCCTCTCCTCCCCTGCAGTGGATAGGATTGAGGTCAAGGCCGATTGACCAGTGGAGCAAGTGACAGTTCTGACAGAGCCCTGATTTTACTCCTGTGCCCTCTGTCACCTCCCTGCATGCCCATCTCATTTTAATAATGTAAATATGGGGCAAACTGAGGCCACAGAGAATATTCTGTGTCTCGGTGCTCACTCACTGGAACACCTCTGCACACCTGAGTCACACATGCACACACTGGTTGGCACTGCTCACCAAACTAAATCAGACGTGGAAAGTTCTCAGACTGCTGGTGAATATGAAACTAAGAGTAAGAACAGTAAAGTCCAAATACAAAGAAGCCCTAAAAGCAGCAAGAGTACTTCTGCACTCCAACTACACCACAGCTAAAAGTGAAAAGAATCAAACTCTTCATCTACTTAATTTGATAAAGTTTTAATTCTTTTAATAATGAACATGTGCAATAACAAAAATGAATTTATTCTCATTGTTACACTCAGCATTGTTGCACTATTGTCCTCCCTTCTGGTTAAAAAGTTATTATTGATTTTTTTATATACATACTCAAAATATAAACACAAATACAAATTTGAAATTAGTAGGGGCAGCTGTGCAGTCAACTTTATTTCACTCTTTTTAAACAGAAAAGATTATTTCTAAACTTTTTCTGGTAATTAATTGATGCCTTTAACAGTTCAGTTCAGTTTCTTTTGAATAAATATCAGAAAAATGATAGCTGGATTGTGATAGAAGTAAGCGATTGTGTTACTGGGCTTACATGTTGATAGCAGGCTCCTGAGTCGCGTAACATTAAAATCCTATAGCGGCAAATTTTGTGATAACCGCAGATCATTGTATCATTGTTCAGAAAGTCCTTACAATCTCATATTGGGAGAAACACTTCCAATTTATTCCCTAAATGTTTGTTAATCTTGTGCTTATTTGGCTATATGTTGATTTTATTTAAGCAGGCAGGCTTCCAGTGGTTTAGCTATGCTGAGAGTGACTGTTAGCTTGGCTCAGGTGCGGTTGCCCCTCTTGAGTAGTCAAACCAGTCCTTTGCAAATCACAATAGGAAATGGTGGATAATTCCTTTGTTTTCTTCTGATTAACTCCCCTCTCTGAGTCGGACCTGGACGGCTAACCAAACCAGCCACAGATGCATCACACAAGCTTATTGCAGTTTAGTGGCACAGTTTAATGACCTTGGACCAATGTGGATTCCGCCATTCCCGCCACTATTCCCAGAGTACCAAAGTCCAGGAAACTGCAGAAGCTGTGAGTCACAAAGCTCTCAGCAGGCAGATCTGCTTGTAAGTGTCTGTGAAGTCTTTGATAGCCGGCTGTTTGCTTGTTATGGATGTGATGCATGATTTGGAGGTAGTTTCTTCCCTGTTCTCTCTCCGTGATTAAAGAAGTGGCCTCTTGGTTGGTGAGGTTGTAGCCCTCTGTGCCACACAGGCACCAACAAAAAAGCAGGACGGGCTTCGTTAACCTTTTTCACCTCTGCTATCCGTCAGTCTTATTGCACTTGGTCTCCTCACCCACCCCCTCAGGTTGCCCTCTAGTATTACCTCTTCAGGCTGGCTTACCCCCACATGTTTGTAAATTTGGGGTTTGATCAGCAAAGGGTCCTTGACCTCTGATTCACCATCCTGGAGGTTCTTAATGAACTGATTGATGTTCCATTACCTACAATCACATCGTAGGAGGTCAGTGTTTACGATAATTCCCTGGACACTAATTAGTGTTTGATGAGGAGTGGAAATGTGAATGCCATTAAAGAGTTCAGTACTGCTTCCAATTTTGACTTGTTAGCAATGTGAGTCAAAGTGATGCTTTTTTCAAATCTTGGTCCTTTCTTGTTCCACTAGTTGATGGACTGTACAGGAATGTGTGTTCAAGCACACACACACACACACCCAGACATCTCCAGATGTGGATTCTGGAGTACTGGGTCAGTCTGTCTGGGGATAAATCAGACAGAATAATCTGCCCTGTGAGGGGATTGAGGGTAATTGGTCACATTTGACCCCCAGCCTTGTGGACTGTGGGAATGTAGGCTTTATCTACCAGCGGTAATTGACTAATGAAATACTTCCGCAACTCCTCCACTAGATTGTCATCCAGCAGCCTGGATAGGGTGAGGCATGTGCATTTGTGTGTGGCCATCACAAGGGGCCAAGAGACATATGTTCAAGTGTGTGTGTGTGTGTGTGTGTGTGTGTGTGTGTGTGTGTGTCGTCTAGAGAAAATGGCAGGATGCGGAATTCCCTGTGGCCATCTCCACCACTTTATCAACAGCATCAGTCTCATGATGGCTGCTGCATACTTATGCATTAACAGAATAACATCAGGGGCTGTGGTTAATGAAATTTAAATTCAATAGTTATTATGATGTAGCACCAGCCCCTATAAGAGGATATCAGATGATCCATTTCAGTTGAAACCTTTAGTAATAACCTTTGTTATTGTTTCTCATGTTTTCTCTTAGTTTTGAGCAATATTATATGTGAGCAAAGTTATAAGGGGAGAGGAGTGTGTGTGTGTGTGTGTGTGTGTGTGTGTGTGTGTGTGTGTGTGTGTGTGTGTGTGTGTGTGTGGGTACTAAGAAAAAAGGCTAAAGTTACGGTGGTGAGACAATGTCTCTGAGGTCCCATCAAGTGAGCCATTCATGGATTCAGGCCTACCAGTTTGTGAAGCCAGAGAGACACTCCGATAGAGTGGGGCCCAGTGTGGCCTTGTCTTTTTGTCCCAAGCTGACCCCTGCTCTCCTGCCTGGCCTCTGCGCCCCTCACCTGGCCTGTCCCAGCGCTCTGGTAATAGGATACCTGTAATTTGCACTAATGGCCTTTGAAAGACCTGGCTGGGCTAATCCCTGGAGTGCTTCTCCCAGCAGCACCGTATGAAAGGGTGGGGGGTAACAGGGCCGAGTGCGAGTCCTGAAAGAAGACCAGCTTCTAGTTTGTGTGTGTGTGTGTGTGTGTGTGTGTGTGTGCGTGTGTGCGTGTGTGTGTGTGTGTGTGAGAGAGAGAGAGAGAGAGAGAGAGAGAGAATGTTACCCCTTGCGGATGGGGCTGGGGCTGAGGGAGTGTGGGAGTCAGCTTTCAGCAGATCACCACCACCATGCATCTTGTTCACAGGCTCTAAAAATGGGGCCTGTGCTTGAAGAGAAGTAGACAGTCTCTGCTGTACGCCTCCCTCACTAGAACCATCTGGCAGGCAAGGGGGCATAGAGGAACACAATTTTAAGAGACTACATTTTATATTGATCCCACATCCCTTCAGATGAATATTCGAATCCATGATATTTTATCATGCAGCCGAAGAGGTTGACGCCACAATGCTGTGCACTGAACCGGATGCCATGTACACAATAGTATTGTTCAATCAAAGGTGCTAGACATTGAATATGGAGCGAGACATTAAAGAGACGAAGGAAAGATAATCTTATCCCTCTCATCTGCACTCCCATCCCTCCAGAGATTCTAATGGAATGTGGAAACAGCAAGTGATATGTTGGCAAGGGAGACCTGCCCTTTGCCAGGCTTTTCTCTCCTGTACTTGTCCATCTTCCCTCAGGCTGGTCTCAAACATGCACACAGATGCAAGACACATTAGTGGACAAGTCCGTCTGTGTCCTCAAGGTAAAGAAGACATTGTATGAAGTCATATTGAAAAGGCCGCACACATTGTGTACAGAGCGATTTAGAGAGTGACAGTATGTTTAGATCTGTGAAAGCTCAAGAGTGTAAGAAAAAGAGAGGCATAAAGTGGGTGCATAAATAATCCTGCTTCTTATTTCCTTTTCTGAATTATGAGCTTTTTAAAATTCTATTTGATCAAAGCAAACATGAGTTGAAAGATTCTGAACTGTCTAGGAATTCAAAGCTAAATTAAGCAAGAGAAACACTGTTCAGACTTCCAGACAGTCTGAGCTCATTTGAGGAACAGATCTCATCAGATCTTGCAGCCAAGTTCCTGCATGTTGGCTTTGGAAGGACCACTTCAACTAATGTGGTGCATGGTCAGAGTCGGGTTTGGTCAGTTCCTTTAATTACTTTGTATCTTGGAGGTTTTTTCTTGAAAAGAACATCAAATCTTTCTGGGAATTTTTCTCATTTGCCATCCTTCCCAGAATCACACGAGACAATAGATACTCTTCTCTCCTCGATGCGTGTAGTAGGGAGCTGATGCCACCTCACCGCAAGTTAGCTTAACACAATGAATGGTAGTGGTTGGGAAAGTTTTACCATGCTTCTGTTAATAATCACCACATATAATTTTCTCTAAAATTTTCATTGTCTGCTTCAGGTCAAGGCCAAAGCATGATATATATGACATAATCTGAAAGTACAAGAGCCAGAAATACTTTCCTGAGCGAAAGATGTTGGCCAAAAAAGTCATTCTTATGCATCTGGTTCTAAAATTTCTTGTAACATCAAGGTTTTGTTGCAAAACAAAGTTCTCCCCCAATCCAGTCAAATTAATGCAGGTAAAGAAAATTAGTTTTGATGGCTTTAGACACAGGTAAGCTTCCACTTCCTATCCACGAATATTCATTACGTTAAGCTAACTAGCAACTAGCAGTCAGACTGCTCTGGGAATAAAAAGTGAAATTCCCCAAAAGTTAGTGTATGTTAGTGTGAGTGTGTGTGTGAGTGTGTGTGTGTGTGTGTGGGGGGGGGGGGGGTGCAACTGTATCTGGCATGGCTCAGAGCAGACATGTCTCATAGCTGTTGGTTAGGAATTAATAAATCATTCCAGTCCAGTGAGAGTCAATAGGTATGATGCATAACCTGGTGCAGACAGGGCAGTAGGGAGGAAGAGGAGGGGTGACCCAGGCGAGGAAAGACTGAGAGAGAAGGCAAGTTTAGGAAAGCTACCATGGAGTGAATGACAGACCAGCAAAGAGAAGTAAGCAGGCTGACAGGAGGGAAGAGAAGACAGTATGGGGGAAAGGAGGGGAGATCCTGACAGCTGATATGCAACAAAAGGCCACTTACACACAGACTGTTACATATTACACATCGGCACACTCAGAGTAACACACCGATCACCAGTAGAGCTCCAGGGTGGCCATTCAGCTGGCTGGTACATTAAATGACCAGTAACAAGGGCGTTGCATCATCCCGAGCCTGATCACACTTATTTAAACAAAAATAAATGTCATCATGCCATCTCGTGTGTGTATGAAACATTGTAGTGACTCAACTATGGTGTTTTCTTAATGGAAGTGAAACTGTGAGCAAACACTGTCACGCTCTATTTCCACCACTCAGTGCAGGTGTTCTGAAAGTGGGCGAAAAGATCGCCGCAGTATTCGGCATATTTGTGAGGGCAATTTTACTGTTGAGGAAAATTTTTCGGTGTTGTTTAAAAGATACAAACATATGAACATTTATTCATAGGGGAAATTTATCTTTTTTAGGAAATGGATGAGCCGTAACTGTTTATTGTTGTGTTGGAGTCGATAATGATTCATCTTATGAACATTTAATGGGGAAATTAATACCTATGATGGCTCCACTGCAGCTGTCGACCTCACTGACAAGTGTTTAGAACAAGTAGTGCGCAGAGGTTTGACTATTATCCATGGTCCAAATGTTAGCATGTGTAAAGAACAAATCCTACCAGTCATAAAATCATTGTGACAAAGCAGATGTAGAACAGCTTTTTCTGACATCACTCATTTGCGGTGTGCCCAGGACTGCTACATGCCTGCTAGCCTGTACCGCCACCTGATTTTCTGCCAAAAGTGATTGAGTTTTGACAGGAAGTAAGATTCTGGTGAATTTTATTGACTTTTCAAAAGAATATTTATACACATAACAAAATCAAACTTGCCAGTGAGCCCTAGCAGTAGCTTGCTAATTATTGCCACCCCTCTAAGCTTACCAATAGAACAATAAAATGTCATAGTATACAAAATCGTCTCCATGTTCTCCCTGTTCCTGTGTGGGTTCTCTCTGGTACTCCAGCTTCCTCTCACAGTCCAAAGACATCAAGAGGGGACGAGGCTGATTGATACTCTAAATTGACTGTAGGTGTGACTGTGAGTGTGAATGGTTGTCTGTCTCTATGTGTTGGCCCTGTGATGGACTGGCGACCTGTCCAGGGTGAACCCCGCCTCTCGCCTGAAGGCTGCTGGGATAGGCTCCAGCCCCCGCGACCCTTAACAGGAGAAGTGGTAGAAAATGGATGGGTGGATGGACAAAATCCATCGAGGCATGTAAGATATTACCATTTATTTAAATTTTTTTTGAAAATCTAAAATTCAATATGGCTGCCGGAAGAAATCAGCAACAGTGAACAAAAAAAAAAAAGCTAGCTATGATCAAGCTTAGCCTGAACTACATCTTTTTTCCTGGAAAAGTTTTTTTTTATATGCAATACATATGCGGAGGGGTTTTTAAGTTTAATGTGTTATTATTATTACCTCAATTGTTTAGAAAATCAGTTTTTACCCCAAGATTACATAGAATATAGTTTTTGTCAAAAATGTAAAACTATGGGCCTCCAGCATTGAGTTTTTGAGAATTTCCAGCCCACCTGGCGATGAAAACCTCTCTGGTTTGCTTAATAAAGCATTCCTCAAAACAAATTCACCACCAGTACAGTCATGGATCATCAGGACCATGTTTACTCTTGAGTCTCTGTCAATTTTTGTGATCTGTGCAAGTGCGTGTAGTGATTTCACTCCACCCTCCGGTCTCAGCCTGGAGTCTTTATTCAGAATAGATCACGTCAATTTTAGACACACAATCAGGTTCTGCAGTGATTGTGCGGCGCTGCGGGTGTGTAACAAAACGAGTGGACACAAACCGAAGGAGGTGATTGCTGTCACTGTTTAGCAGCGATCGCCGCAGCTAGCTAGACAATTGCGATCAGGCTGTCGGTTGCACAGAACACAGCAGGTGTCTTCATGCCTGGTCGCTGGCATGACGTGTTGACTCAAAGCAAAACTAATTAAAGTGCATATGATTACAACGCAGTCCTGAGCCACGATGTCCCTTCATCGTGATTCATGGTTCAGTTTATTCTGGGCTCAAAATAGTTGTCAGGCTAAGACTGTTAAGACTGTCGATTTTGGATACATGTTATTTTGAGACTATTACATGAGACATTTTCGCAATTGGATCTACATTATTTATGATGTAAGTAATTCTGGCTGGCTTGAGATGTTGCGAAAACTGAACAGAAATAACCTTGAGACAGTTTTTCTTTTATCTGTGGGGGTTATGAAATCAAAACTAAAGCCTTTGAGATTACAGACCTAACGTCCACATCATAAAGCTGAAAACAGAGTTTGCACCCCTGCATATGTATACATCGCCTCTTTAATATTTCACCAAGTTAGACTAAGTCACATTCACATTCTTTTCAGAGTTCATCCTTCGAGAGAGAAGACGGCAGAGCAGTGATCACCTCGATGTCGATGTGAAACAGAAGCTGAGTTTCTTGTGCTGATTTATTTTCCCCTGAATTTAATCAGTTATCATGCTCAGAGTCTTAAACACAGTATGTCAGGATAACAGCATGCTGTCCTAAATAACAACCTCAGCCCCGAATCAATGTCACAATTGTGGTTTATAGCCTATTAAATGTCTGTCTGCAGGTAAATAATTATTCCATATGGATTCGTCTTATACTAATGGATGCCCTAAATCTCTGTTTCTGAGTTCAGAATGTCTTTAAATGAACATTTCTGAGGATAGCCGAGGTCCTTGCTGATCTTCATTGTGGGTATTTTACTGTACATTCTAGGGTTAATGTGCAAGTTTCCATATCAGAGCACCTGTGACGGCCTCCTCTCCAGCGCCTGTATTCATGTTAATCTCTCAAGGTGTTTAAAGCAATATTGAGTGATGCAGCCTTTGTCTGATCTGATACACACAGGCGGTTCCTTCACCCAGTACCAGACCCTTCGAGGGGGTCATGGCAGATCAAAGGTGCTGGTCACACCCATTAGGCCCGGCAGCCCAGACCCGACATGAAAAGCTTGTGTTTTGAAAAGGAGGGCAGAAGGAAAAAAACAACAGGGCCCTCTACATTTAAAAAGCAAGCAAACTGTGAAATAATTGAAAAGGTGTGTCAATCAAGAGCAGGAGCACAGCGGGAACGCCAAGATTCCCAGGCTCTGCTCTGGTCGAGCACCGAGCCATGGAGGGCTGCTCAAGGGGGCAACCCACAAAATTAAAGACTTAGAAAGGGAACAAAAAAAAAAAAAAAAGACAGGAGGAAAGAGGCAGGAAAATCTCTTTTTGCTCAGTCTTTCACTCTTTTCTGCTAAAACTGTGATGGAAGGAACTATTTTCCACACTTTGTAGGCTCTATTGAAACTGCTTAGTCTTTAATAAGATCTTGTCTAGCTCTTCACCTCTCAGGTGAGTAACAAAGACTTACTTTGGGTGGAGGGGGTGCAGACATTGGAAGCACCTGCCCCCCACCACTGAAACCCCCCATCTTAAAACCAGTACCTTCACCTTGTATTGGCTCCCCTCTCCTCCCCCATACCATGAGTCTGACAAAAGGGAACCCCATGAGAGTGTCTCTCTCTTTCCTTTCTGTCTTTTTTTCCAAGGTCAGAAAAGGCTTGAATGATCTAACGATGGGCGAACGTCCAAAAAATGGGGGATGGAAAGAAAAGAAAGAGTAAAAAAAAAAGCCTGGGTAAAAGACTTTTTCTGTGCTTTTAAAAATCCCATAGAGGAGAAATAAATGGCAAGTCCACAGTTGACTAGACATGTATAGTGCGGGATTTGCTTGTAATGGCAGCTTGAGCTTATTGACAGTCCCAGCCAAAACATGTCAAAGGTTAAGAGAGCTTGCCAATTGCAAGTGGGAAGCCAAAAGTACCTTTTTCATGAGCTCAATAGGGCCATCAGTTGATACTTGCTCAGCAGAACGCGGTGAAGAAGCGACCTTCAGTTTCCAAAGCAGCTCAAAAGCAAACAGCTAATTGGACTGCAATGTTTCTCTTTCTTCTATTTGATACTTCTCTTGAATGAAAATTGTTCACATTATTAAAAAGCCTGCTCACATTTGGTCATTTAATAGGCTAAAATACGAATTTAAAAGCAGAAAACATGCATATTCTAGGTTGAAGTAGGCATAACTTTCTAAAACACGGTAAGTGTTCAAATAATGTGGCGGCATTAAAGAAAAACTGCCATTTAAATTATTTTTTTTTCATGATGGGAACAAAAATTTGGTTCAACAAAGAAACACAAGAAAATCAGCATCAAGGGATAGCTGGCGGGGTGGTTAGAAACAAAAAATCCTGTATTTCCCAATATTAACCTAAACATTTTCCTGCTTGACCCTAACAAGTGTCCAACTCCACAGCAGGAGAAATTTATCAAGGCCTTTCTTACAGTGCTGCATTTTTTGTTTCTAAAAGTGTTGTTGGTGTGTAAACCTAACACTGTAACTGATACATCATAAAATATTATTTCCCAGGGATTTCTCGTGTCAACCCCCCCCAAAAAAGGATTTGCTGGTATGTAATTTTAACAGATGTAGTGCAGAAGAGGTCGTGCTCATTTTCATGCTGATTTCATGTATTTCTATGTAATTTGGCTAACATACTTCCACCTGTCTGCGAAGATCAGATTTCTACTGGCTTACATAAGTTAACATATGGCACACACACACACACACACACACACACACGCATGCACACATGCACACATGCACACACGCACACACACACACGCACACACAAAATGATTTATCAGAGAGTTATGACCTCCTGAAACATGTAAGATACATGGTCAGGAGGATGGGTGATGGATTGTAACTAACAGCTTTGAAATGTTTCTGTGTGGATGGCAAACTCCAGATTTTAAGTGTTGCAAAAGCTTTTTTAACAGCTTAAAAAAACCTCACTCGGATTTCCCAGGCTTTCCACACAAAGGAGTGACTTTTTAAAGCCGAGACTGTGAGATATATGGATCTAACTGGCCTTTGTGTGTGGTCAAGCACCTAGTGCCCGAGCGATTTGTCTTAACAATATGACATGTCTTTAGATCTTTGCTGACTGCTAAACCAGCGCGTGAGTGATATCTCCGCTACCTGTGAAGAGATAAATGTATATTTTAGGAATGAGAAATTTAATTTAAGGACCTCAAAAATATTCACAAAACAAACTCAAACTTCAAACATTGCTCCTTGTCTAGAATTTAAAAAAAAAAAAAAAGAAAGAGCGCATTTAATTATTTTCTTGTATTATCTTAGATTTGACCGACATGCTTCCAACATACCCCCTGAGACTGGAAATCAAAGCAGCAAATAATGGCAAATACTGCTGGCACCACTTTCAGGCACCAGCGATTTTCATTGGCCTGGACTAATCCCCCATAAATCCTTGCAGCGCTCCAATCACCAGCCGGGCCTCAGCTAATTGCTTATGAGTTTCTTGCACGCTCCAGGTGCCACCATAGCACACCCGGTGTTTGTAAACACAGCTCGTAAAAAGGAGGCTGCCATCAAAGTGTTAATGTTTCCCTCGGAGGATCAGAGGCTGGAGAGGAATGATGGGGGTGCAGCTGGGCTCATACCTGGATGGACCGCCAGGCATTCCCTCCTTCCCTGCAGCTGTAGTGAACCCAGAGCTTCATTTACCCGTTGCTATCAGGAGAAGAAAGACACTCAACAGGAGTCTGTGTTTGTTTACCTTCTCTGTCTTTTGACCTCTTTGTGCGCCTGCATCTCAAATAGATGATCTCACTTGTTAGGCATGAGTGGTGATGTTCCTAAGCTGAAATACAATTTGGGATTGCTGAATGTTTAGACTGATGAGTGTAGCAGATGTGTGTGTTGTGGAGCTTTTCAGATGTGCTCTTACAGGCTAGCAGTCTAATCGTATTAGCAGCTGTCCAGTAGAGCGGAGAAATGGATAGTTAGTTTCAACTATGGAATATTAGACTCAACATTAATCATGGCTTGGAAGTTGTCACAGCAAGTGACAGTAATGCAAAAAAAAAAAAAAAAATGTAATCCAAAATTTAATTAAGTCAAGCATGTTAATCAAAATCTGGAAGTAGGCGGAGAAAATATGAAGGGGGACCTGTGAAACCCCTGGTGTGCAGATTTATTTTTCATTTTTCAGTATAGTTTTAATCACTTGGTTGTCATGCACTGAAGCAGCAAGGGGTCGGACAGTTGGGTGGCCTTGGGTGCTTTTATGACTCCTTCATTTCCTATTTGCTCTCTCTGGTTATGTGTTTACAACATCAGCCCAAAGCCAACAGTTCTCTCTCACAAATATCTGGCCGTGCTTGACCCCTGAGCAACAGTTTTCTTAGTATAAAACTTGTTTTCAGGATATTCTAACTAGAAAAACAGCCACATCAAGGTGTGTAAATAAATCCAGACAAACGTCATCTTAAAAGTAATAATTCCTTTCTAGTAATTAGCTCTGAACCAGAGACCTGTGATAAGCCTTCAGGTCATCTCTAAAACATCTCCCTGTCGTAGCCATGCCAATGTTTGTGTGACTTTATATTCTTATACAGACAAAAACCAGATCAAGACGAAGCCACATGGGACTTGTTTGCTGTCGGTGCCCAGAGGAAACAATTAGACCAAAAGCTTGCCAGCTTATTCATGGTGTGAAGAGAGTTGGAGAGGCTGCTCAAGTGGCCGGCAGACACAAGTTTTGTGGCCCTCGGTAAACAACACAAGGCATCATCAGGATATGGAGCATCACATCTGGAGCCAGGAAGGTTTTATGGGCCAAAGCAGCAAGGCTGAGTGACACGAAGCTGAGGGTTAAGCACAGGGATGCTGAAACTTAGCCTATAAATGCTCTGAGTTCTCACAAAGGGAGTTCTTCAGGCTATTACTCATTAGCCTGTATATGTGTGTGTGCTTTCCCTCATCTTTGGCTCCCTATCCCCAGAGTATATGGCTGTCTGGTATCCTAATCGCTAATGATAGAGTAGCTTTTGATGGAGAAACACACAAAGCTGATGCTTCTAACCCAGACTCTTGTTCCCTCTTTTATTTTCCAGGTCTGATGGAAATCCGATCTGTCAGTGTGGGAGTTGTTGCCATCAAATCTGTCAGCACTGGGCTGTACTTAGCTATGTCCAAGAAAGGCACGCTCTTTGGATCGGTGCGTATACAACCTGGCAACATTGTCTCTGAGGGTCAAGGTGGGAGGGCTGATGAGAGGGTGAGAGGGTGAGGTATATAGGGGTTCCAAAAAAAACACATGATTCTGGTGAAATCAAGGGAAATCCCAGAGGCGTACTTGGTTGGAAAGCCCAAAGAAAGGTCAGAGTGTTGCTATCAATCATAGCTGTACACCTGGGCAATGGCTGACGATACCTGCAGCTTGTTCCTCTGTCAAAATACACAGCAGAGACACCTCTCGCAATGACAAAGAGCCACCTGGGCTCCTTTAAAAGTCTTCGCGTGCCATCTCCATATGTCTGCTTTGCACAGCGAGCTCTTAAAAATATTCACCCCCTTTGTTAAAATCAGCCGCTCTTCAGACCCGAGGTGTGTGTGTGGTGTCTAGCTCACGCATTAACATCTCTGAGAGGGAGAAATCAGAGACAATCAGTCAGTGAGCAGTGATAAGAAGGAGCAGAGACACAGTAAACACGGAATCCTGCTGAATCCATAATAATGAAACGGCAGGTGAATCATGACACGCTTGTACCGTCCTGATATTATCACAAAGAGCGGCTCATTATGGCAGCATGATAATCATCCGGGTGAGGGAATGCGGTAGATCCTCTTGTCACCACAAAATCTTTCAAGACTTATCTGATAAGAAGTGGTAACCACCCATCGAAAAGTGGCTCTGCTACGCTTGGATTACCTTCACAGATCAGTACATCTTCATGAAGGTTGTAAGCTGAATTAAAACTGGATCAGAGAGAAGATTTAAGACTCAAAAGCTACTGCGCATACACGCTTTGATCGTTCTAAAGGGTCAGTTCACCCAAACCTCAAAACCCTCCCCTCGTTTGCTTGTGCTCCTCGAAATATTCAAGAAACATTCAAAAACTGTACAAGCGTCAAATTTCCTCAAACAATGTTCCAGCTACGAAGGATATTTCTGACCTAAGATTTGTTCAATTGAATCCAAATTAAAAAATTTCTTTGTTTTACATTTTCTTTTTTTGGTGGGGGAGGAGAGGGGGCTGGGAGTTTTTTTGGAAGGTGTTTTATTTTATTTTGTTTTGAGTGACACAACACTGTAATTCTCTACAGAGACTTCCATCTGACATTCTGAAAACCTACCAGCTGTGATAGAAATCCTGACCCTGTTAAATAGAAACACATGATAAGTTGGTTATTTTGCTGCAACTTTAGACATTAACTTTTGTGCAAGCTCACCCCAGAGAAATCAAAATCAGTTAACTACAAAAAAACTACACCAAAACAGTTTTCTTTGACGAAGATAAGAATAAGATGCTAAACTTTGCTAGATTAAAAACCCGTTGACGATGATGAAATATCATGAAAACTAAGGCTACATTGAAAAATATTTGCTAATTTTGACTCCACTAGCATCACCGCTAGCTGTCTTTACTCGGCACTCACCTTTGTCTTTCTCCACTTGCAGGTCAAGTACAACCCCAGCTGCAAGTTCAAGGAACGAATCGAGGAGAACGGCTACAACACATACGCTTCTCTCCGCTGGAAGCATGGCGGCAGACAGATGTTTGTCTCTCTAAATGGGCGTGGGAAACCCCGCAGAGGTCACAAAGCTCGACGAAGACACCCCTCGACTCATTTCCTGCCTATGCTTCCTTCTTAGCTGCCAAAATTCTGACTGGCAACTGGCTGGCTCACCTGCCACCTTACACACTGGTGTTGATCTAGCCATGGCAGCGATCGTCATTTTGATTATTTCATCCTCCTGTCACATACATGTACATTTGATGAGGTTTGTAACATTTGTAGAGGTAGTATAATTATATGTGCTTTTAAGTTATTTTCTTAATTTTCTAATTACATTCAGTAATATGGTCAATACAGTAGAGTTGTGCTATCCTCAGGCTTCTGTCTGGCTACAGTATCTGTCTGTGTGAGCCTGTATGTTTATGGACATTTAACTGAATCTTCTCAAAACTGGAGACAAAGTGGCATCATGGTGACGTCCAGAATGTCAGAATTGATCATTTTCTCTGTCAAAACTACATACAAAATTTTTTTTTTTTAAATGTGTGGAGATAGCTGCAGCTTTTACCGCTCCACCGTTGCTTGGGAGATACTGGACGGACACTTCTAAATAACCTGAACTGTACAGATGACACAAAAATCTCCTCACACTCGTTGATAAATGTAATGTTTTATGTGTTCATGACAAGGAAACAATGTTGGACTACTGGTATAACTTACTGGATTTCCTGAGATGATCTATATGTTTGTGCATGCTGCTTTTTCCATTTAACAACTCACAGCTAATTGATTAGAAGTCGAAAAAACAAGCGTCTCTCATCTTGTCTCTAATTCATGGCTATTAAAAAAAAAAAAAAAGCCTTATAGAGGTACACACCCAGTGTGACATAGCAGCATCTTTGTTAATTTTGCACGCAATAATAAACGGTTCAAGTTTTGCTAACATTTTCTCCACAACAAGGCTGTTGCTAATAAAACATTTAATATATTGAAGACATTTTGTACTCTTTAACTGTTGATGTTCACTGTTTGTGCTTGATTGTAGTTCCACTGTAAAAAAAAAAAAAATGTATTCAAGTCCATATTCATCTCAGTTCTTATGGTATTCAACTGGATATTGGTATATGTGTGGTCCATTTATCAAAAGGATTTCAGTTATAGGCCAGTAACAATTGCTTGTACGTAGCAGTACAAACTTTATTTCAGTAATGAGTGCCTTGGTCCATATTGACTTTAGTAAATATAAATAAAAAGTGTCATGGTTCAATCCTGCATACTAGCAAGCTGATGTTTTTCATTCTGCTGTGAAATTGTGAAATGTGATATGGCATTCACTTCTTGTCTGGAGCATGGCACTGATTGTTAAGTGTTGGTAACATCTCTATCTGAGCTCCACCACCACACACACACACACACACACACACACACACCCACACACACACACACAACCTCCCTCCTCATCATAATCATGACAAAAATCTCAGTGGGAGAGGCGTTGATGTGGAGGACCTCCCCGTGTCTGATGAAAGCTCCACGGTTATGAACTATGCAAGGGAGCATCAAGGTCATTTGCACACAGGCGAGCCCTCCAGTGGCACAGGAGGGCACTCTGTCTTTTCAGCCGGTAGAAAGGAGAGGAGAGGATGAATAGTGGCTGTTCGGGGTGAATAAAGGCCAAGCTTTCAGCCTGTCATAATGTGAGATTACTGTGATGGGGTACATGTCTGGTCAGAAGGCTGTGAAGTCACACGGTAGCCAAAAGTCTGTGAGCAGATATTAGCATCTTTCAATTCAGCTGCGCATCATCATCTTTTCACATTTTTATACAGTAAATATATTTTTTCTTTCTTGTAACAAATACCGGACCTATATGATCCAGTCCTATACCAGCACAGATAAAGTAATCCCATTTTCTGCCTGTTCCCCTCGATTGACTCGCCTCTTTGTCAGTGTTCTCCATCTCTTCGCCTCTCCTCTACCTCTAACTGTCCAAGTATCTCTCCTCTCTTCTTGGCCCGAGGGTTCAACTGGTTGTTAGTGCCAATTCCAGGGACACCAAATGGGAGCTGTAATTATCATTGCTCTACCACTGTTCTGTCAGTGCTCTCGCCAGCAAAACAAGAGGGATCCTTTGGAAGTCCTGATCAAAAGCGTTGGCCTTTGATCGTGAAGCAAAAGGGGGAAGAAAAAAAAAACCTAAAACACTGTGCAAAATCAATGTGGAATGTCCCAAAAGAGAACAGTGGAGAATGGAAATGACAGGCATCCAGACGACATCCTCAACAACAATGATGTTAAAAACACAGGTGCTTGGCGACGTTTGATGAGATGGCTGAGGGAGGGACTTGGATGATGATGATGATGACGATGATGATGATGATGATGACAACGTTGCTAAAGTGTCTCAAAAAGTTAAAAAGTACAGAATCATCATTTTGAACGAGTTTACAGAGAAAGTTACGGGGAATTCTTCAAAATTACTTTGCAACTGAGTGACAAAAAAAAAAAAAAAAATGAAAGCTCATTTTGAGGGCCTTAATCAAAATCTATAGGGGCACAAGTCATGCTGCCTCAGCGACAACAACCCATAGCCTCTGGAACCTTTGAAACCCTGTGTGGTCATTTTCTCTCACAGAGACTGAAAAGAACTGTGGTGGGTGGGAAAGAAAAAAAACAGCCCCTCACCACTCATAATACCAATCTTATGTATGTAAGCGAAAATGGGAGTGATGGGAGGGGTTGCGGGGTGGCAGACGGACTGAGGCACAATTTTAAAGCGCTTATTGAATTGCCATTATAGCTCCTGAGACTAATTGTGGCTGTTGTGTGTCTCTCTGTGGCCTAGGGGGCTCTGGAGTGGCCCTGTATGCTCTTACTCAGTGGGGTTTTCAAACCGAGTGGCCCTGAAAGAGAAAAGGACCACCGTAGATCAATGGCAAACCTTTCACTCTTTCACAGGCCCTCGCTAATCCTTCTCATTTGTCTGCCATTTGTTGAGGCACATTCACAACTCCCTGAATTTAGGATTAGGCCTTGTTTTGTTACAAAAACAGCCCGAGTTATAATGCTGAATAGATGGACCAAAGAGTGGACGATGGGCAAGTGTGTGTGTGTGTGTGTGTGTGTGTGTGTGTGTGTGTGTGTGTGTGTGTGTGTGTGTGTGCGTGTGTATGCCTGTGTGTTGCCAAAATTATGAGAATACAGAAGCTGCTCACTGTTTGAAAATTGCATCCCAGAGATAAATCTTTCAACGTTTTCATGTTACAGTAACATTTATATTGTCAATTTTAAAGTCTCTTCTTTGTTGGTGAATACAAGTGTGTCCATCCTTACAATTTAGGTTAGTTCAAACTGCAATTTAAGTTGGGATCACAAAGCTTCCAGTAATACCAGTATGAGGTGCAGTTAAAGGAAGATAGTGATGCCTACAGAACACACGGGCAAAATAAGGCTGGAACCATCCTGCAGAACATCTCTATGCAGCCTGGAACATCCTCAAAGGAAACAAAACATCCCAAAAGATTCAATAGCAGGAAGTGTTAAATTAATCCCCATGCAAATGATTAAACAATCTGTACTGCGATTAAACTTGATTCCAACAGAGGGCGCCGTCCACATTTACTGCCACCAAGGGCCTCCAGTTGGATTCTAGGCAACATTACCAGTTTACATTAGTAGAGTTTAGATGAACAACCAAAAAATGGAAGGGTTGAATATAAATGTCAAATTTTTAACAAGAAGACAAAGAAGAATAGGGCTCTGATATTATCTTCCAACTAAATTACCACACAAAATATTTTTCAAAGCAATTTGAACATCCCAAAAAAAAATTAGCTGCATGCTCGTGAAACAGAGAAAATCTTGCAGAACAAAAAAATTGTGATGTCTGGCCCTTTGTTTAATTTATGTAATGTATAACTAAATCGAGGGCATGGCCTGGAGATAGCGTGGCCATCTAACAGCCAAAGGATCGCTGGTTTGATCCTCAGTTCCCCCAGTGACCATGTTGAAGTGTCCCTAGATACTGAGCCCCTAATTGCTCCTGATGGCCCTGTGGCGGACTGGAGACGTGCACGTGTCACCCAATGTCAGCTGAGATAGGCTCCAGCCCCCCAGCAACCCTTAACGGATAAACAGTATAGAAAAAGGATGGATGGATGGATGAAGGGTATAACTGAATCAGTATTTATCTACTTGGCCCTCTGGAAAAATAAAAAGTGGCCCAATCCCGATAAAGAATATCTACACCTCAACATCTGTTTGCACAGATGCCAAAATAAGCAGGGATATGAGCTTAGTGAAGAGTGTGTAATGATATACCAACCTGTGTGGAATTTAAGTGGAGTTTCAAGGAGAAATGAGTGACTATTGTGACAATATTGTAAAATATGCTAGCGAAACAGCAACAAAATGAATGCAAGACAGAAGTCTCATGTAAAGTGTAGCTTGGCACAAAGGGTGGACGCAAAGCAAAAACAGTTCCTCTTGATCTCCCTTCCAACATTTCCAAACAGCTCTGTTAGGTTGTTTGTTTCATATGTGTAAAGAGCACAGAGTTCGCTGTCCTGCGTTACCTTTTGAAACTAAACCTTTCATAAAGGAGAGGAACAAACATGAACAAATTGATTCATCACAGTCAAATACCTACAATTTCACGAAAGTTTGCCGTGATTCTCTTTGAAGCAGTTTGTTCTCATTGTGCTCTGTCTGGAGACGGTGCGTGGAGAGCCTTGGCAGCCCGCTGCATAGCCGTCATACTGAGGCCTTCTCATCACTGAGTGGATTAGTGTTCATATCTGAAGGCACTTACCGGACATTTGACAGAGCTGTTGAGTGGCACATGCACCACATTTCCCCCTAAGCCCTGCCATGCCACGTTGCAGGTATGTGGTGCAGACCAGCCAAACCCCCCCATGACAGGCATTCTCTGGATGCCTGCAGCCATGCCAGACACCAGGGGGCAAGGTGAAGAGATGGATGGATGGACAGATGATCGTGTGAATCAGCATGGATGGGGGAGGAGTAAGTCAACAAGGCTAAATGGCCAATAAGAGCATTACAATAATACATACAAAGACATACAAATATTGTGTAATTTTAATGATGCGAGGAGACTAAAGCTGAATGTTTATGGTGGTTTACGTGTCGAGCCGACAAAGAAATACCAGTGACTTTATGTTCTTCCTGCGCTTGTGTGGGCTCTCTCCAGGCTCTCCAGGTTCCTCCCACACACCAGAAACAGTTACGTTAGCTAGGGAGGTGCAAACATGACTGTGAATGGTTGTCCATCTCTAAATGGGAACCCTGTGATGGACTGCCGACCAGTCTAGGGGGACCCCGGCTCTCGCCTAATGACAGCTGGGATAGAATCCAATCCCCATGACCATAACAGGATAAGCAGCATAGAGATGGATGGATGGATGGAAATAAATTATCCTTTTTAGCTAGAGCTAACAGCCACTTAACTTAGTTTAGCATCAAGAGTAGAAAGACAGCAGTCTTATCTTGTCCAGTAGTTCTACAAGGTACATTACTAATACCCCTAATATTAATTAACCTTTGTGTATATTGTTGTATGTAGCCTGTTAACGCTGGGAGACAGCTGAGGCTCTGATGTCATGATCTGTTCAGGGATCTTGAGGTGAATTGTGCCTGACAACAATTTTCCCAAACCTTTCGGCTCTGAACCCCCAATTTGAAGGTGCCAGTATTTTGGTGCCCCCAAATAATCCCCTGAGGACGACACACACACACACACACACACACACACACACACACACACACACACACACACACACACACGTGCACACATGTACTATCAGACTGAATTCAAAACAAAGCTAAATGTAGATATTTTTCATGGTAATCATTTTTCTGATATTTCTAATATTTTAATCATATTATATTGAGAAACAACTGTTGTCTTTTTAATAATTTTCAAAATCTATTTCTATATCTGGAAACCATCTTGAAACCCTCCAACGTGGTCCTGACCCCAGTTTTGGAACCCCTGACATGACGTACTCTGGCTCCAGCAACCCACTGCTTTCTGACGCACTGATTAGCACCGTATTTGTTCAGCAATACCAACCACGAACCATCCATTCCCGTCAAGCCATAATACTAATAGGCTTCAACAAAGAAGCATCATAACATTTACTGACCAGATTAGCCTACTTGCAAGCCACTTGATTCACATGAAAGAACCCAAAGGTCACACTAGTCCTCTTACTTTTAAAATAAACATTAAAACGATGTGAGGCTATAAGAGGGAGATTATCCATCATAAAGGTGCACTGACCATCTCCTTGTATGTAGTCTGGCTGGCTGAGGCTGGCCAGACACGTGTTGGCCAGCATCCCAGTCAACATCATGAGGTTGTCTTTGGCTGTTAGTGACTGGAAAAGACCAAAGTCAGCGCTACTTCATACAAAGTTTGAGCAATGCCAAAGCCTATCCATCCTGCCCCTCCAGCAGCTCTGTGTGTGTGTGTGTGTGTGTGTGTGTGTGTTCATGTGAAAAAGTAGAAGTAATTCTTCATGCCAGTGAAACCAGACAGACTGTGTTTTGTCAATGCACACATGGTGACATTTCATCAGTGCTGATGTTTATTCGCTACAATAATTAACAGGTTAATAATCTTTAATTTTTCATGAACAGCGTCATAATCTACAGTCTTACTCATGTAAGGAGCTTTGAAATAAACCACGGGACAGTTGTCACAGGGTTTTAACCAGTGGAGTTTATCAATCAGCGTTTTGTGCGTGTGAGTGTGAAATTCTGCCATTATGCTGCAAGAGTGAATGAAATGGATGTTCTACCTGTCCACCCAAATCCTGCATAAAAAAAGGAAAATAGTCTGTACATTATGTTCATTTTATAGAGACGTAACTGTCTAAGAGAGTTTGAATGGCAGGTCGACCTGGCTGGCCCAAAGGACAATTGATCTCTCCGAACTCAACATGATCATGTGACATATGGTCATTCGTGGAGTCAAACACAACTGGAGAAGGAAGAAAACACATATTAATCTATTGATCACATATTAAAAAATAATTAATCATATGAATCTTGGAAGTCCGTTAAAATTTTGAATTAACCAAAACAACAGAGAGAAATAACTTTTTCCACTCGTACTGGCCCCACTTTGTAAAAAAAACACAGCATGTCAAAAGTAATCATTTTGCTGTCGTATTAGTAGGAGATGTGTTGTTTTGTTCTGAAATATCTGATTTTATTGTACCAAGGAATGACAACTGCCCTCATCACAAATAGCTCAGTTCGTTTGAATTTATAGAGAAACACTACCCTCTTCTGGTTTTAAATGGGATCAACTGCTCGGTAACAGCTCCACTGGCTATCACGGGGTACTCGCTGATATGAGCTGATATGTGATGGCATGCAAAGGTTGAATTTTACAGCAAAACAGACAGATTTGCACAATTTGATCTTATTTTTTTCCCTTCAGGGCAAAAAAGACCAGCAAAACAAGACAAAGAGGAAGGACAGAAGTCTACTTCACTGCTCTGAAAGGTCTCGGGCAAAGTGGTAAGACTAACAAATGGAATGAGTATTTTCAAGCCTTTAGATGGATTTTAGTTTACGTTCTTTCTTATTTCAGCCCTTGGGAGCAAAATCATAAATGGAAAAAACTCCAGTGAGCATGCAATGCTGTACATGGCTTCTGTGCAGAACAGTAAAGGTCATCTATGCGGAGGATTTCTCATCAGTGAGAACTTCATAGTCACCGCTGCACACTGTAATGACGGGTGAGTCTCCTGTCCTCTTCGGACTTTCAGTCACGTAGAGACTGATCAAAAGACGCTGTTGTGATGACGTCTCAATGATCACTTAACAGGAAGCCTACCAGTGTTGTTCTCGGCACCCACAACATCAAGGACGTTGATGTCTCAATGAGATACAGTGTAAAGCCATGCAAAAACCCTGCTTATGAGAATTTTAGGTATGGAAGTGACATCATGCTCCTCCAAGTAAGTACATGTTTCATCTCAGGTGAAGTCGCGCATGTTTACAGTGAAATATTTGCTGTCCGGCTCATTTTACTGTCAAACATACTGCAGACCTTTGGCATCACTTTTCCAGCACCCCATCTTACTGCAAAATCTCACCATCTTCCTCATTTTCTCCAGCTGACTAAGAAAGTTCAACTGGGCAAGAAGATTAAAAAAATTCAGCTTCCATCGAGCAAAACAAAAATAAAACCGAAAGCAAAGTGCAGTGTAGCTGGATGGGGTTCGACAAGAACTGGTGGACAAATGGCAGACAAGCTGCAAGTGGTGGATGTGCCCATCCTTGACATCAAAGTCTGTAAGCAGAAGTGGGCAAATTATCCAAAACCTTTCCATCTCCCAGACAATGTTATCTGTGCAGGTGGATACGCCACAAAGAAAGGCTTCTGTCAGGTTGGTTTTCCATTGGTTCAGATTGTAGCAACTGGAGGCTAAACTCTATAAAATACCAAAGAAAAAAATAATCTAATTATGTCTCTTCCTCTTCACAGGGTGATTCTGGTGGTCCTTTAGTCTGTAATGAGAAGGCTGTTGGTGTTGTGTCCTTCAACCTGGGGAAAAACTGCGACTACCCAAATCTGCCCAGTATCTACACGGACGTCTCCAAATTCCTCCCCTGGATCGCGAAGATTCTCAGGAAAAAGAAATGTTAAATATTCTAAAGTTTTGCATGTATACTCTTTCTGTTTAAAGAAGAATGGTTGTGTGTATCATACTCAAAAATACACACACACACACACACAAGCACGAACCATTTAGATACACAATGATACCTCTATTTTGGGTATGCAAAGTGCTCTACCAGTGTTTGCTTCATTGCTGAAACTCAAATTAAAATGTATTTCTAAAACAACGTTTGGAGGCCAACATTGTTTCATAAAATAGTCGTTTTACTGTAACAATTAAGTTTGTACTGTGATGGTGCTTCCAAACTCCGTTCAAAATATTAATTTTACATTTGTTTCCTGTATGTTGTCACATTCTACACTAGAGGTCAATATTTTTTTCCAAAATTCACAATTTCTTCAGAAAGTTTGAGAATACATGATTTTAAGAAACGGCCCTGTTGAGACGAAAATAGGTCAAGCCCACTGCATGCATACTCTTTCCTGGAATCATTGATGTTTTTAATGTAGTGTATATAAAGGGTGCAAGGTTGTTGGTCATGCTGGAATGGCACTTGTCTGTCACGATTCCTGTCATGAGCGGGATGGTTTTCCCATTTGTTAGACTGGGACCTCAACTGTCGTGAGTCAGAAAAATGGTGTCCTCAATCAGGTCAATGTTGGTTCTGATTTCTATCACGCCATGGTGGCCATGATGGTTCACGGCTCTGGCCACCTGAGGGCAGGTGGGGTGAGTATGACAACATGGGCGGAGCCCGTGGTTTATGTCTATTTGCTTCTTCCAACACCATTCGTGGTGTGTTGGCATCAATGCTCAAGATGGTGGGCTCCGATTCTTTGGCGACAGTCTGCTTATGTTTGGCAAATCCCAGTAAAGCCAGGTCACAAAGTGCTCGGCACGTAAGAGTGCGGGGACAAGCTGAGACACCGAGATGACGACTCGTTGCAGGATGGAGGTTCTGGACAAAGAGAGATTGGAAGTTCAAGTCTTCCTCCATACCCTGTTCATTTTTCTGGCCAAAGAAGGCCTTTCTCAAGCACTGATAATATGCTACAGGGTTTCGTAAACTGTCACAAATGTTTTTGTGTTGGTGAGAGGAAGTATAATAAATGTATCTTGGGTATTTTATCATGTATACATTTTTGTAAGGGGCACTGTAGAGAAGTTTGTTTGATCAACACTGGTTATGGTGGGTTCCTGTCTGTTACTCTGTCCTGGATGAGTAATCAGTGGCACAGGATAAACCATGAAGCCCAACAAAGGATATATTCACTTATTTTCTGTTATAGCCGAAACTGTGGAGGACCAAAACTGCCATAATTAAAAATAAATGAATAAATAATAGTGAAAATAAAAACAAAAAGGAAAAAAGCATCCAAAAGCTTAGGTAGGTTCCTACCCTTGTACTTCATTTAGGTTCCTAACCTTGTACTTCATTTAGGTTCCTAACCTTGTACTTCATTTAGGTTCATACCCTTGTACTTCATTTAGGTTCCTACCCTTGTACTTCATTTAGGTTCCTACCCTTGTACTTCATTTAGGTTCCTACCCTTGTACTTCATTTAGGTTCCTACCCTTGTACTTCATTTAGGTTCCTACCCTTGTACTTCATTTAGGTTCATACCCTTGTACTTCATTTAGGTTCCTACCCTTGTACTTCATTTAGGTTCCTACCCTTGTACTTCATTTAGGTTCCTACCCTTGTACTTCATTTAGGTTCCTACCCTTGTACTTCATTTAGGTTCCTACCCTTGTACTTCATTTAACAGTGACACAGAACCTTCAATCACATGAACACTCAAATTGACGGAAGCAGTTGGATGCTGGAATGTTAAAACATCTATGGCGTCAGGTAGCTGTCAAAATCATGAGAGCGCAAATACAAACTAAACGAGCACAGGATCAGGAATTGAGGGCATAAAAACATAACATTGAGAGGTCAAAAATAATCTTGTGGCAATTAAAGTTTTGTCTCAGCATGTAAATTGTGACAGAGAGCAGTTGTGAGACGGTGGCGCTGCTCGCTCTCCCTTATAATTTACACGCTCGTTCGCTTCGGGATGTGTTTTCGTTCTCAATATTTTTTCCTACCAGAAATACGTCACGGGGGACAGGCTCGACAAGACGATTGCCGATCAAAGTTCGTCGGCGGAATACGCCTGCTAACGGTCAGCTGTTTAAATCCATTTTTCGTAGGTGGCGGTCATGCAACGAACATGCCATTAAACCACATAGAAGAAGAAGTTCGCCGAAGTACACCTGTTAATGGTCAGTGGCAGCAAAACTATCCAGCTCCATGTTTTGATTTTTATTTTAAGTGTTATTGTGAAGTCCTGTTTAGATCAACAGTTGGTAGCAAACAGTCTGAACACATCAACTATCTCAGGAAGGTGTGGAGTCACACAAGGAAATTGATTCAAACAGCTGACCGGTAACAGGCGTATTCCACCGACGAAGGGATTTACTCATCCTGAGGAGTGGGATGAAGGAAAAGGGGGCGAGTGCACTACAGCACACAGGTTTCATGGCTGGTGGAGTCCGTGTTAACTCACTGTTCCACTTCTGAGCGAACTGCACTTAGTTCTTCCAAATCGCTGACATTCGCTGCCGTGATTCTTGAAGCAGGTGCCACTCACACTTTGAACTCTGTTCTGAAGTCTGCAGGTTATTAGATGGAGTGGTGTGGGGCATGACGGGCGTTAGGATGATCACGTGACCTCTCTCCTCCACTGTCTGGATGTAGCTGATGAGCTCGCTGTTCTTCTGGACGCTGCAGCAGGTGGTCTGGTACGTAGCTAGCATCTGTTCCTTGGAGGGCAGCATCCCTGTGCAGCAGCAGGTGTAATGGAGAAGAACACAGAGGGATGAGGGTGGTCTTCTTGGCTGCTCCCTCCTGGGGAGTCCATGGTGCCAGTGAGCTCCAAGGTTGGGGAAATCAATCTGGCGTTGGGGGCGTGACCCATAAGCTTCTTACTCACGGACATCCATCCTGTTCTCGATTGAGTTAAGTGTCGATCAGGCTCAAAGGACAGTTAATGTGGGTGAGCATTGTTCGAGATCATCAGAACGTGAACAGGAACAGGGTAGGAGAAAGGTTCAGATGTTGTCGCCACACAGCCTGGAGTGTCGGCCAGGACATCGCCTCAAGACCTGAATGTTCAGTAGGAGGAAGGATGCAGGGAGGAGGAGGCAAGGCTGAGGCAGCAGTTCCTTTGTCCACTCTTTATAACAGCAGATAGGAGCGCACACACAGGCATATGTATGATGTGGGTGTGTGTGTGTATAGGTGTGTGTGTGTGTGTAGGTGTATGGGTGTATGTAGGTATGTGTGTGTAGGTGTATGTAGGTGTGTGTGTGTGTGGTTCTCTTTCACAGATGAACACGGATGGTGAGAGACGGCAGAATGCCACTCTGACAACAGTCTTGTGGTTGTCACGTGAACGTGCGGCCGCAGCAATGATGACACACTGCAACCCCGTGACCACAGCGCCACTCAGCCATGACAGCGCAGACATGAACAATCACTGAGCCTGTTTTACACCGCTGGACAGGACTCTGCTGGAACCGCCTCCACTCCTGTGCTTCAGGAGGAGGAGCAGTCGTCCACCTCAGCAGCTACACAGGCCTCACCTGGTATCAACCCTTCAGGATGAGCTGCCATCAGCTAGCCAGCTAGTTTTGCATATTTATTTAAATATATAACATCTCTTTATGTATTCATCACACATATTTTCATTTGACATGATAAATAAATTCAGCAAAATTAAAATTTTATTGGGTTTAATTTTTGGTTGGGGTCGGGCACCTGGAGGGTGTCGCACCCAAGGAGCAGGTCACTGTAGAACCGCCACTGGTGAGGAGTCAATCCATGATCAGTTTGGAGCCTGTGATTGATTCGTCAATCCTTCTGTCTGTCTGTCTTCCTCCATTCTCTGTCTTTGTCTCTGTCCTCTCCTGCTCTCTCTCCGTCCCCATTGAGCCTGGATCTGCTCCACCTTCCTGCCTGTTAAAAGGAAGGTTTTCGTCGCCGCTGTTGCAGGATGTGCTGCTGATGGAGAACTGCTGGGTTTAAATTCATTGAAGGAGGGAGGTACCAGACCTGCTCTACCTGCAAAGTCTCTTGAGAGACCTTTTGTTGTGATTTGGCGCTATAGAAATACAACTGACTTGACTGGACTTGATAGCTGAAGGCTCTGGCTCCCATTCCTCTGTTACAACTGTAGGAACCAGCAGGAACCCTGCATCCTGGGAGTGAAGGGTTGTAGCTGGATAATAGGAGACTAAGAGCTCTGTCAGGGATGAAGGAGCCTGATTGTTGAGGACTTTGATGGTAGAAGAAGAATCTTTCAAAGTCTCTGCTACCAGTTCTAGTCAACAAGCGGGCAGCAGCGTTCTGGACCAGCTGGAGAGTCTTTAGGGACTTATTAGTCCAGCCTGGTAGGAGGGAGGTGCAGTAATCCAGCCTGGAAGTGACAAAAGCAGGGACTAGTTTTTCTGTGTCTTCTTGAGCCAGGATGTGTCTGACATTGTAGTCATGATGGTCTTCAGTTGTTAGTGTCTTTTGTATGTTTGGCAGCAGTCAGAACTTCTCCTCCTCTCATCACCAGAAAATAAAAGTGTCAGAATTAATAAAATGTTCAGGCACACCTCTGCGCTAACAGTCCACGCTGCTGGATGAAACGGCTGGGAGATATGCCGTTACAATCAATATTGGGCAGTAAAAAACTGTACGAGCAGCATTTCAGAGGCCTGAATCAATGGCCTTTGTATTGGTTTAAGGAACGGTCGTCACTATTGCTCAAAAGTCAGTCCAAATTACTGAGATGGATCGCCTTTGACCCTGATTTCAAGCCTGCACGGCCCAGGAGGTCTAATCATTGGTATAGAAGGGGAATCACCTCATACTGTTCAGTTACATCAAACGGAGAATTTGATCATTTTCAAAAATTTCAGTCATATATGTGTTCGGAAAAAAATGATTTTTGTTTTAGAAATCTTCAAACCAGGTCTTATTTTCAGATAAAACTACTCATGGAAAGTGAGGCCAGCCTGATTGACATATTTATTGACATGTACAAAAATAAGGACAGTAAGAAACTAAACTGTACTCCAGTATTGGCTCTAATGAGAAACGGTCAACAGATAAGGTTTGATTCAAATGGGAGAAAGAATCTGGAATGGTCGTCACAGAAGAAGAGTGATGGAATATTTGCTCCGTGCGGTCAACTTCCAGGAGTTCTGGTCTCTAGAGAGGTTTTTGTTGGTGGACTCTGGTTAGATATTTCATAACTCCTAAGTTAAAATATTTACTTTCCTTATATTTATATTTATATAGCACTTTTCAAACAAAAATTGCAACACAAAGTGCTTCACAGAAATAAAAGAAAAACAGGCAACATTTAATACGATATAAAGCAATACAATAAATGTTCAGAACCCGGCCTTCCCAACCCACATGACCACAGACATGCATGCACGCACCCCCCCCCCCCCCCCCCACACACACACACACACACAACCACACACTGACTGTAAGTACAAACATGGCAGGGCACTGAAAATCCTAGTGAGGAAAGACCACCTATGGGAGCCATCCTCACCGTCCATCCATTTGCAGACAGGGGAGAAGACGAAGGGGCTGTGCTGGAGGAACTGTGGTGAGCAGCAAGCAGACCATTTTCATATATTCTGGAGCTGCTCAATTATTCAGCCGTACTGGCATAGATTATGCATGGAATACAAAAAAATTTTGACCATGAAATTAACAGATCTTTTTCCACAATTTACCTGGGAAATATTGCACCTCAAATGCTGGGGCAAGACAAATATTATCTTCTCTAAATATTATTAGCAACCAGCAAGAAGACTGGAACTCAAAGATGGATGCAAGCCACACCTCCAACAGAGTCGGACTGGATTGATATCGTGACCAGTATCCAAACTATGGAAAGGATGACCTTCTGGTTAAATCTAAGGACTGATAAATATCAGCAGTACTGGGAAAAATAGATTGATAGATGTCTAGAAGAGATGCTCACTGAGCCATCATGGTATGTGTAAATCCATCAGTATAACATCTGAATGGGTGGAGAAGTGACTGAGTGTTTTTCCTTTTTTAAAATGTGTCTCCCTTCTGTTTCATATTGTTGATGTGTCTTCTGTAAGAATAAAAATAAAAACAAAGTTTTAAAAAAAAGAAAAAGCCAGAAAAGTCACAGGTTGCTTCCTAAACTGTAGTAACATGCTGAGGGTCACGCCCTCAGTCTTTAAAGCTTCAACTTCTCACCTGTGAGTTAGACCTGGAGAAGCCTGTTGGATGAGAGGCTGAACCTCTTCAAGCAAACTGAAACAATCCAGTTGCCTTCAACCCACATCTTCAGAGTTGCCGTGTCCTGAACAGCTGAGCTCAGTCACAGACGTCTCTCTGAACAAACTGAATTTTTCCCTATTTTTATTTGGCAGCTTGTGGAACATGTCTCTACAGCCAGTGGGATGGATCGAAGTCTGACTGGGTCTCCCGCCATGTTTCTACATGACTGGCGCATTGACGAATTCAAACCCAGCTGCAGCTGAAAGAATGACACTGACGCTGAAATGAATATGCCATCCATGTGATTTATTAAATGAGAGAAATTAAGAGTTACAGGTTCATCATTCTCACAGTTGGTCATTTGTAATCAGCTCCTTCCTGTTTTGGCTGCAGAAAATGTGTACAATGGATAAATGTTGCCTGAAGGATTATAATATGTTCCTCTGGAGTGAAACACACCACTCTCCACCTTTCCATGTTGTAGGACGGTCACCTAGTGCTGGCTCCGCCCCTTTCATGTGAACACACACACACATACACAAACAGGAGACGAGATGCTGGCTTGATGTACTGAGTTTTACCGCTGATCCCTGACTGATGTTATTTGCCAAACCACAGTGAGAAAATGTCCTGGATATGCTGACTCTGTGTCATGGTACAGTCCCCCAAAAAAGGAGGGAAAACAGAAAATAACAAGAGGAAACAGACACCTGTGATTTCAAAATAAAACAGGAATTAACTAGGACAGAGAACAACATAAGAAAGCTGACAATTTGAAACAAGCCACATGACTACAGATGAATTTCTTAAAATGAACTCACTGACAATCAGCAGTCAGAACAGGACTGTCACACTTCCCCGAATTTGAAGAACCCAAATTATACGTTGCCTAGTTTGCTCCTCTGATTAACTAATAATGTCAACAGCACTACCCTTGAGATCAAGTTACAACATTTGCTTAACTTTCACCAAAACAGAACAGAGAAATTTGTCCCAGTGAAAACATGAGATGAAGGAGTTCCATTACAAGTGAGCCTAACAGAGCCAGCTTGAGGATACCCCACAAAACACCTTGAAAGTAATGACACCAAAAACCAACCACATTTGATATTGGAAACATTAGACTGGATCAGGAGGATCGCTGCAGGGAGTTTATCAGGCCGGTCCAACACCAAATCACAAAGACCCTAAAAATAGAAGAATGAAAAGAAAGCATGGTTATAAATGATGTTCCTGGTCCTGAAATACCACCTAGCATTTCTGGAGATGTGAAAATACATAGTGCTGATGAATCCGTTCCAAATCTGTGAAGGGACTGAATTGCCATCATAAACGGTGCTCCTACTCTGCATCACGAGTGATGCTCATCACAGTGACATTCAACCCCACAAACACCTTGTTGTTCCATTGGCCAGATTTAATCACTGCTCCTGAGTCACCATTCTGATGACTTACAGATGTCAGGCACCTCCACATAAACTAGGGCGTTTTAATCACACCTCTTATATTACCCATATGCTACCAACAGTCATGTGCAGCTGAATGAAAACAAAACTAAGATTCCTTTGGTTGGTCTCAAGGCTTTGATGCGCCACTTCAGCTCTTTCTGTCCCTGTTGGTTAAATTATGTTAGGAGACCTAAAAGCTTGGGTGCAGCTTTGAGATGGTTGACGTTCACTTGCAGAAGCACAAAGCAGATATTTCCTGATCTGCAAAGTCAATTTCAGAAGTAAAAGTCAGCAGTACATGAACAACTTTGGAATGCTACTGAAGCTGTTACCTCAGGACAATTGTTGGTCGGGGGAGTTCTTTTTCTAATTTTAAAATCCAAATTTCTTCTAGGCCTCACAAATTACACCATTTGTGTTGCTGAGTGGTAGTGACTGGAATACTGGGACCAAGAACCATCTGTTGGTTCATTTGAATGTAGTTGTCAAACAGGATCTCCAATATCATCAGATCAAGCTTGTCAAGGGGGCTGCAGGTGAAGTGGACTGACTGTGGAAGGTGTCCCAACCTTGGTCAATCAAACCTGTTTATCTTCCCCTCCTATGCAGACCCAAGTATCACATTTTACTGACTGGTGCTGCAGGTTGGGTTTATTTACAACTGTTGATGTTATGGTGAGAAAATGTACTTCTACTCTCATTGTACGGTTGGTGAAATCTGAAATGTGTATTTAAACCAGTACCTTCACAGACGACGCTGGCATCTTGACTGTGATCACAGTTGTTCCTCCCAAAGTCTTTATGTGAACAGTCAAATAGTGATGACTCGTCTCCTTGACACTTCACATTATCCAACCAGATTGGTCCACTGCCCTGCCCAAAGGATGCTGAATGTGGTGTGGACACAGCTTTGCCACAACCCAGCTGTTGACAAACCACTTTGGCATCCCTCTTTGACCAGCCATCGTCACACACCGTTCCCCACCGGTCGCCTACGAAGACCTCCACTCGTCCAGAACATCTGCTGTTGTGAGAGTTGACCAGCCTCACTGGAGGATTTGGTGTTGGAGTGTTGTTAGTGCCTGATAAAATGGAATAAAAAGTCCATAAATACCAGTTTTACTGCCACATTTTTGGAAATTATGGAAAAAGGCAGTGTATGAATCTTCAAGGTTCCCGTGAGCCAGACAGTAAATCTAGGATTAAAACAAGTCAGTGTTTTTCATGACTTGAGAACTTACAGGTGAGTAGAATAACTAAAATGATCTCGTCACAGCTCCTTGTGTCACCTGTGAGGTCAAGTTGGGTTTTTCTCCCGTCTCCATGTTTTGTCTAGTCGTTTACTGTTTTATTTTGAAAAGTAACTGTCCTCTTGTTTCAGCTGACTTGCCCTTCCTCTTGTGGCTTGGTCTTGTGGCGGAGTGCTTCCATCTGATCCCTGTTACCCTGTGTTTCTATGTTGTCAGTGTCTCCCTTTGTCTTGTGCCAGTGTTCCGTCTCCGTGGGTTCACCCCAGTCCTTTGACCACAGCCTTGATCAGTGTTTTGTGTTTTCCTACCACCAAGGGAGAGATTTTGTTAATTTTTCAACCTTAGTCTAGTTTTTAATTAATATTTTTATAGCCTTTGTTTCCTGACTTTTTCGTAGCCTATTGCGTTTATTCCCCCATTTTAGAGGAGTGTTCTTTAATATATTTCTCATAGCCACGCCTCTTCCCCTACAGAAGAGGGGTGATCTTGTAAGACAGGTTCGGAGCCAGTTTTCTGTTCCTAAAACTTGGAGTCACCTGGAAACTTTCAATTAAGACTTCATTGACACACCTGAACCCTGCGCCTGTGTCCAAGCCTGGTGGTGACACCTTGTCTGACCTTTAACATTTGAGTGTTGGACTCTCTTGTAATTTGGTTTCTATCTTTCTGTTTTTCCTGATCCTCTGATATCTCTAAAAGGAGTTTGTCATTACTGAACCCACTGCTACATTCTCATCATTAGCAGCCATCTTCGTTGACCTGTCAGCAGGAGTCTCTGTTTTGGTCCACCAACAAGCAACCGATTCGCGAAACATTCACTAGTAAAACCTACGAATTGACATCACTCACAAACGCCTGCAAACAGGTGGGCTAAGGGTGCACACTGAGGATTGTCTGTCAAAGGAGCACGATAGCAAACACTGACCCAGCACATTTGCTTCGATGAATATTGTTGTGCCAACTCAACCAGACCAAGAGATTAATTTGGAGATGTGACAATTAGTGCAGCTGAAGAAGGCTTTCAGCCTGTGAGGCCTAACACCTCTTTACAAAGCCTGAATTCAAGTGACCACGTTCTTGAACAAAGGGTCATAAAAGAGGTGTGATGACTCTGACCACTGGCCCCCCTCTGAGAACCTGGCCACTGACCACATCCAAGAACCTGTCTAAATGCTATTGGCTGAGAGCCAGTATCATCCCACAGGAAGTGACATCATCGGCCTCCACATATAAAACTTCAGCACGAAAAAGATTCTTTCTCTCAGTGATTTTCTTCTCTCTTGAGTGGTTTGCAACGTCATCAGAAGATTCAACCCTCCGGATCTCCGCTTCGGACCCCGAGTGCAGTGCAGTGACGACAGAGCCTCCACAAGGACACCTCTCTCCCTCCTGTCCACTCGTCCAGAGAAGCCACCGTCGAGCCACGCAACCCGCGTGAACTGGTCCCTGGTGAAAGAAAGCTTATCCCAGCTTCTTCACCTTTCCACCGGTAACTCCAGCAGACCCTGCAGGCTGCCCCGCCGCCGCTCTGCTGCCGTCCGAGTCAAGCCGAACCGCGCTCCGGAACACGGAAACTGAATACCTTACCGCTCCACCGGATCAAGTAAGAATTCCCTTAACTAGGCGTTTTCTGGGCAGAGAAATAGCTTAGTGTGTTGTATAATGTCTATGAATGCTCTGTTTATGTGACGGAAGTCCTGCAATTAGCAGAAATTATATAGCATTATACGTTATTTATTGACGTTAGTTATTAATAACCGTGACATCTCAAGAAGGTGTTACCGGTTATTAATACTGCACATTTTGGGTTTTCCTTTGTCCTTTCTCTCTCTCTCTCTCTCGCTAAGCGCTCCGCTTAGTTATTAACATTCCATAAGTTCTACCTCCACGGTGCTAACTTGCGGCTAGCTAGCGTCAGCTAACTAGCCTAGCTGTTAACCCTGCTGCGACGCTAACTGGCAACCAGACTCCCCCTCCCCTTCTTCACTCCCTCACTCACATGTTTACACACACACACATATTATCACTTATGTCTTTTAGTTAGATAACCATTATACCAACGTGTTTCTGATTGACTGATGCACTGTTAATAAATATATTTTTATTATAAGAGAGGAGTCGTAGTGTCTTTTGTGTACGAATTTGTGGTCACGTGTCTAAGCAATAGCCAGTGCTTGGATCTCATCCTCCAACATCAGAGCTGTCCCTAGGTATTCTTCCATCAGACCTCAGCCCCTCCTGAAGCCTGCTAATTCACTGTTAAACTAGACACTGAACCAGCGGCCGCATCCACTGAAAGAGGCGGGCCCCCCCACCCGATCGTCTTAATTATCCTGTTTTACAGGATAATTAAGACAATATCCTAGGTAGTTAATGTTACAGAATATTGACTGTTAGTAGATAAACTCTGTTCAAGACTGATAACTGTTACAAGTTTGGTTGTCTTATAGTTTCCCTGAAGTCATCAGGGTGGTGCCCCGAATTATTAATATATATTATTAGTTATATTCATAATTATCAATTATCATTGTTTTTGACCAGTTCGCTCTTCAGTGCACAACAATATGCAGCATGGGGGTTTTTACCTCAGGATGCAAAATACTGGAGGCAAAAAATGCAAGGCACAAGCTATGTGATTTACCAAAGGCCTGTACTGAACGCCTTTGGAGGAGGGTGTTAAATCACCCAACACAGCACACAGACGGCTGCTGTCATTGGGTGGTGAGGGGGAGACACAACTGAAATGGAAGGATGAAGCGAGAACACCTTCTTTACACTCATGTCAACAGTTTTTGGTGTGACAGACAAAATAACAGAAGCAATCAGCCTTCTGAGTTCAACTGCAAGCACACGTTCTCTGGACGACTCCACACAGAAAGACCCCGTGCTGCAGCCGGGGACCCAAACCACAACCTTCTTGCTGGGGGGCCACAGTGTGAGGCAACCGTGCCGCCAGCAAAATTAAATCCTGCATTTTAATGCCATATCCATGTTTTACTTTTGGGAAGGCTCTGTTTTTGAAATGAACTATTGAGTTGACCTATAATTAGACAAGACAGCATTCAAAACCTCTGAAGTCTAAAGAAAATGAAATCAACATTTGTCTTCCTATGAAGATTGTCAGTCTCCCAGGTCCTGGTATGTCATGTGCTGTGCCAACTGCACTGTTTCAGGTTTCTTGAGGACATTTCACCTCTCAACCAAGAGGTTTCTTCAGTTCTAAGACACTGGTGGTGACTTGCAGTCCTTTATAATTCTGTGTGGGTGTGACCCTCTAACAGAGTCAACCAGTATTCTGGTATTGTGGGTTAGTTGTGGGTCATTGATTCACCAGGCTGATTGGGGGGGGGGGGGGGGGGGCAAGTTTGAATGAATATTGAGTTTCCTATGAATGGTGCTCAGGAAAAGGACCAGACACTTTTCTTGTCTGTATTGAAGTAATGATGGCATACCGCAGTAAGTCAGTTTGCAAACTAGAGGTCTTACCCAGTGACATTTTTCATTTGTTTTTAGACCGAGGAGAACAATGAAATTAGACCAGATCTGCAGAGACAGGGAACAGTCGCTGGTGGCATAAGATCAGTTCTGGGAGGAGGGGGAGCAAGAAGGAGTAGGAGAGCAGCTGCTGCTGCAGCATCACAAGTAGACCAGGAACAATGAGTGCAGCCTGATTAAGGCCAGTTCCATGAGATTCATCCATTGTTTTTAAGCTACATCCACTGGCTATCAACTAAGTACTGAGTAGCTTACAACAGCAGCTCCCTCCAACCCGCCGGACTCCTTCATCCTGCCAGCTGTGGCATACCAGAGGCTAAAGTGAGTCAATATTGGCATCAAGTGGCAGAAGCTGTTTCACAAAAAAGAATGAACGGTACCTGAGTGTTCCTCAGTCTATGGGCCCTATTTAAGTGATCTAAAAGCTGGCGCCCGGTGAAGCGTCAGCGTCATCATAGTTTCGAGCCAGCTAAAATGATGTTTTAGTGTCAAGAGCCCTCGCCCTTTAACTAACAAATGAACTTGCACTCCGACTGTGCCAACAGGTGCTTAAGTATGTTAATGAGGTGTAGTGTGGTGCAACCATGCTGCACTGCCATTTTAGAATACCAGAATAAATTCGCACCATAGAACAAGAAGATGTTGGTCTTTGGTCAATCGTGTTTTGGTTCAAGTGCTATTTAAAGGGCGCATCAATCAGATGAGCAGATGTGCAACATAGGAATGCAGTTGTATTGATGCCGGACAAAGTTGAAATAGCGGCCGCCACTTCCTCCCAGGCCTGCTGCACCTCAGATGGCTTCAGTGGATTCCTGCTGCTCCTGTTTCTAAACATGACCTGAATGCCCGCCTTCATCCGGCACACAAGGAGGTCACTTTCTCCAGATAAGAAGTGCTTACTCCTCCTGAGCTGAAATGGGTGCGTCTCTCATATGGCAACATGTAAAATCCTGGCATACCCTGGGCTTTAAAGGCTACGATACGAGGCACTCTGGTTGGTTTGAGTGATGTCATGCCTGATCCACACCTAAGAATAATTAGGTCCCGCCCTGCCTCTTTGCACCATGGTTTGTGCACTTCAAAAATGAAGCTGAACGCAGCACAAACACAAAGCGAACCACTTGGAGCCCACTGGGACCAAGAACCATCTGTTGGTTCATTTGAATTTAGTAGTCAAACAGGATCTCCAATATCATCAGATCAAGCTCACGTGTATTTCAACAAGTACCTTGACAGATGGCGCTGGCATCTTCAGAGTGATCGCAGTTGTGTTTCCCAATCCCTGGATGTTGACAGTCAAATAGTGATGGCTCCTGTCCGCCACAATTCACATTATCTAACCAGATTGGTCCACTGCCCTCCCCAAAGGATGCTTCACGTGGTGCGGCCACAGCTTTGCCACAACCCAGCTGTTGACAAACCACTTCGGCATCCTCCAGTCTCCAGTGGTCGTGACACACCGTCCCCCACTGGTTGTTGTGCAAGACCTCCACTCGTCCAAAACATTTGCTGTTGTCAGAGTTGACCAGCCTCACTGGAGAAAATGAAAAAAGGATCATAATTAAAGCTGCAATCAGCGTTGTTAGGGCCTGAGCCCCTGGCCGCGTCCTTGACAGCGGCCTGAATCCAAGGGTGTCTTGGTCAAATCCCTGGGCCTTGTATTTTGGGAGATAGAAGCCTGAGTCTGATCTTCAGGCCTTCAGGCTCAGGCCCTATTAATATTAAAATGTTCTCAGGCTCCATCTGACATGAGTGGATGCACATGTCCCTTCACACACTGTATAGATAAAGAAGGTCTTACTCAGAGTTGGAGTTGGAGGAGGAGGAGGAGGAGGAACAATAGCAGCAGTTTCATCTGGGTGAAGACAAAAAAAGAAAATACAATTTAGCACAAGAAAGTGGAAATTGAATTAAAGCTGCAAGCAGCGTTGTTAGGGCCTGAGCCCCTGCGCGGCCTGTGGCCGTGTCCTTGACACCGGCCTGAATCCAAGGGTGTCTTGGTCAAATCCCTGGGCCTTGTAGTTTAGGACAGTGGTTCCCAACCTTTTTTGTCTTGTGTACCCCTGTTCATGATTCTCCAAAAGTAGAACATAACACAACTGAATATTCAACGCAAGTCATTTTATTTCATCTTCTTAAATTGAACATTTAATATTCAGGCATTATCTTCTTATTTAACTCAAATTAAACATAAAATTATGCTTCCTTCAAGGCAATAAAAACTATAAATATAAGAAACTATATTATAGTAAACGTTTGTATTATTAATACTGTATTATTAATACTAATATATATTATTATTATATTGTTATTATTCATGGAGTTATTTGCCAGGACTTCACCGCAAAAGTAGCACTGAGGCTGCGGTGGGTCCGCAGACGTCGAAGTGAATCCATATAAAATATAGTTTTCACTATACTGCCTTGGTTTAGGTTTGGAATCTTTCTTGCGTTTGTCTGCAGGCTCTTTTCCCCCTCCTGGATCCACAGCAACTGGACGTTTCATCCATTTATCCATGTTTACCTGCAGATAAACAGGTTCCCGCTGTTTGATTTTGGTATGGCTATGCCACAGGTTATTGTCTCCCCAGGGAAACAAGTCATAGCGCACAGGAACCCCTCCCCCACTGCTCTGTTTTTGATCTGTGCTAGATTGAGCGCAGAGCTGAGAGCTGGCCCTTTAAGAACCCCTCCCCCACTGCTCTGTCTTTGATCTGTGCTAGAGTGAGAGCAGAGCTGAGAGCTGGCCCTTTAAAAACCCCTCCCCCACTGCTCTGTCTTTGATCTGTGCTAGAGTGAGAGCAGAGCTGAGAGCTGGCCCTTTAAGAACCCCTCCCCCACTGCTCTGTCTTTGATCTGTGCTAGAGTGGAGAGCAGAGCTGAGAGCTGGCCCTTTAAGAACCCCTCCCCCACTGCTCTGTCTCTGATCTGTGCTAGAGTGGAGAGCAGAGCTGAGAGCTGTCCCTTTAAGAACCCCTCCCCCACTGCTCTGTCTTTGTTCTGTGCTAGAGTGAGAGCAGAGCTGAGAGCTGGCCCTTTAAGAACCCCTCCCCCACTGCTCTGTCTCTGATCTGTGCTAGAGTGGAGAGCAGAGCTGAGAGCTGGCCCTTTAAGAACCCCTCCCCCACTGCTCTGTCTTTGATCTGTGCTAGAGTGGAGAGCAGAGCTGAGAGCTGGCCCTTTAAGAATCCCTCCCCCACTGCTCTGTCTTTGATCTGTGCTAGAGTGAGAGCAGAGCTGAGAGCTGGCCCTTTAAGAACCCCTCCCCCACTGCTCTGTCTCTGATCTGTGCTAGAGTGAGAGCAGAGCTGAGAGCTGGCCCTTTAAGAACCCCTCCCCCACTGCTCTGTCTTTGATCTGTGCTAGAGTGAGAGCAGAGCTGAGAGCTGGCCCTTTAAGAACCCCTCCCCCACTGCTCTGTCTTTGATCTGTGCTAGAGTGGAGAGCAGAGCTGAGAGCTGGCCCTTTAAGAACCCCTCCCCCACTGCTCTGTCTTTTATCTGTGCTAGAGTGAGAGCAGAGCTGAGAGCTGGCCCTTTAAGAACCCCTCCCCCACTGCTCTGTCTTTTATCTGTGCTAGAGTGAGAGCAGAGCTGAGAGCTGGCCCTTTAAGAACCCCTCCCCCACTGCTCTGTCTTTGATCTGTGCTAGAGTGAGAGCAGAGCTGAGAGCTGGCCCTTTAAGAACCCCTCCCCCACTGCTCTGTCTTTGATCTGTGCTAGAGAGAGAGCAGAGCTGAGAGCTGGCCCTTTAAGAACCCCTCCCCACTGCTCTGTCTTTGATCTGTGCTAGAGTGAGAGCAGAGCTGAGAGCTGGCCCTTTAAGAACCCCTCCCCACTGCTCTGTCTTTGATCTGTGCTAGAGTGAGAGCAGAGCTGAGAGCTGGCCCTTTAAGAACCCCTCCCCCACTGCTCTGTCTTTGATCTGTGCTAGAGTGGAGAGAGAGGAGGAGCACCAGAATTGTAGTGTGGAGAAGTGGAATATGTCAGCATACGTTTGTCAAGAGTGACACATAATACCATATTTTTGTAGGGATTTTTGTCAGGAATGCAGTGGTGTGTATTTTGAGGCTGTGGGACATTTAGTTTACATGTGAGAGGCGAGTGTTTGAGAATATGACAGGTGCCCCATTGGTTTCCATTGTAAGGTGAAAAGTGTTAAAAGTGTCTTCCCCACTTTGAGGGCTTATAAAACCCAAACCGTCACCGTCCAGGGTGAAGGCTGCTTGGATAGGCTCCACCCCCACCACCCTTAACAGGAGAAGAGGGAGAACATGGAGGGATGGATGGATGGAAAATGTTATTGTTGTGTCAATAAAGTGATCCAACTATTTAAAGAAAGATAATTGCAGGCTGTCAGTTTTGGTCAGATGACAGTTTGAAGGATGAATGAACCACACAATTAAACCATTTCAACCGACCGGATGTTGCCACCCCGGGCGTGGCATCCCTACACGGCTGGGACACTTTTGGCTGTAAAGAGAGAAAATATGATAGACACTTTACCTGTACTTCCTGTGACAGACTGTATCAGCAGGAGCACCAGCGTCCCCTGAAGCACCTTCATCAGGGGATGCAAAGTTGCTGGAAATGGCACAGGAGATTTTACATCAAACTTCATCAGTTCAGACTTTCTTTGGGGTTGATTTAGGTTGAAATACAAATTCAATAAATATCAAGTACTACTACTTACAGGTAGATGAGACCATTATTTTCCTGTCTGTCTGCTTGCCTTGCAGTGGCTTTTTGAGGGAAAGAATCGATGAGACCGGCAGCGTGGAAGCCTATTGGTGACCAAACATATGAAGTGAATTTACAAGTTACTTATGGAAGTAATACCAAAACAACCAGGGTTAAATGATCAAACACCTTAATGTTAATGGCAAACCCTGTCACGTCATCCTTGACATCATTGGTCACTTACCTTTACCAGGTGAGAGATGGTGAGTTTCTTGGAGGCTTTTTGGAGCTGTCAGCATCAGATCACTTGCACAGCCAAGCTTATGTTACACTTATCAGAATGAAGGCACTTTCGCTCTTTGTGCATCATATTTTATTCCTGTATGGAATATAAGAATACAGTTTACGGTCACAGGTTCTCTTCTCAAGTGCACACTTGACCTCGCTCATCTCGTACTGACTTTTTTCTACTCATATCACTCATGTCACCTGTACTGCAACACATCCTCATTTCAAACTACAAACAATACACATTAGAACATACATTGAGAATCAAATACATCAGAAACAATGTTACGCACTCAAATACATGGCTGTTACTTTCACAGGGTTAACAGGTGATACATAATATTAACTGTCATTAAAACGCTGACACAATACCTCTGTATATTCACCATTACCACTGTGTTTGCTCTTTTTAACCTCTATGAGTTATGTCTATGAACTTACTTTATTTAACTAATTAACTGCATTTTAAACCACGTCTTATAATATTTTCCCTCTTCTTCCACAGAAACAGTACTACAACCATAAGCATAGAGTCTGGTATAACACTCATTAATTACCCGATTCGTCGTCTCTTACACAGTTTCGACTCACGCTCATATTCAACCACACGCATCTACGGACATTAGCTTTCACTCATTTTAGCTCACACACGGCTTATTAGCTTCATATTTACCCGTGGCAATTTTATTGCTAATGGCGCCCGGCATTTCAGATGCCCTGCGGTCGGATCGCCGCGCGCACACACACCTACACACGTCGATAAACACAGCCCGATTTAGTCTCTCAATGTCACGGTTCTGAACTGAAGCTCTACCAAAATATACTACTGCTTATCACAAGGGTTATTGTCAGCTTACCTGTGTGGAATATAAGAATACAGTTTACGGTCACAGGTTCTCTTCTCAAGTGCACACTTGACTTCGCTCATCTCGTACTGACTTCTTCTCTATTAGCGCCAGCTACCGATACCCAGTCTAGTGTGAAGCTTAGAGCGCCCTCTGCTGACCAAACCGATTCAAGCAGGAATAACACACATACAAAGCACATTCACTCAAAATACCCTGTGATTAAAGAATTTAAGCAGTATTACAGTAATTTTATCAGACCTTAGCTCTAACACAGTTCAAAATTTAAAGGGGGCCAAATACTTTACTGTCCTTTCAAACGCTATATACCACACTTAGCTTCTGCAAATGTCTCAGCAACACAAATATATACAGCCACATTTTTTAAAAAAATGTTGATTAGCTTGTTAGATGACTCATCGCAAACTCATGTGGGAGTGACAGAATTAAATCTGTATCAAATCAAAACACTTTGATAGAAGCTATCACGCCCAGACTTACTTTGAATACCACTGGAAACCCTGAGGCGTCTGTTGTCTTCGACTCTCTCTGATCATCAAACTGCCCAGAAATTGAACTGTGGTGTTGGGGGCCAGCGTTTGTAGTCACCTTTCTGTTCATGGATATCAGCAGCTTTGTCAGGTAGTCAACATCCTTTCTGCCTCTCGGAGCAGAAAAACAAGTTGGGTACATTCCCCACTGCAAAACTCTTATTGCAGTAAAATATATGCTCAAGCTAATATTCAAGCTTGTCAATTTGGCGTGTACGCTGTTAACGTGAAGGTAACTGTACGTAGAGCATTCTGCTCCCTGCTGACACTCGGCTGCATAGACAAAGGCAACATGCAGAGACTTACTGTGGTCGACAATGACAGCATGAGAACGCCTCTAAAACTGCCCAGGTGCTGCAGTGCTACTGAGATGTGTGGATGTTGGTGTGTCTTCCTTGGTGTTGCTTCAGGTGCAGGGAAACAGTTTCAGGGAACTGTACTGCTCAAGCTTCAGTTCACCCAGAAAGCTTGGTCAGGTTCTCCCCAGGACAATGTAGACATTGGCACTCCTGTTTATATGCAGGTGATGGCTGCTGACTTTTTCACTTTGGTTGTATCAATAAAAAAGGAGAGGAGTAATGTGCTCACTGGGGTGACATGGAAGGGGAACAGAATCCAAAATATCTGATTTGGTCCTGCAGTTGGTATGTTGCATCTATGGAGCAGTGGTCCCCACCGTGGCCCCCCAGTAAGAAGGTTGTGGGTGGAGCCCACGGTGACCAAAGGCGTGGCTGGGAGAGCCGATGGATGGATGGATGGATGATGTACAAATTAAAAAAGTAAAATGTGAATCGGGACAGAAGATAAATTCAAGTAAAAGTGTGTTGTGGGTGTTTCTGCTGAGGCAGGTGGAAATGTTACCAGAACATACCAAAAGAATTTCTCCTGTTCTCTTTTATTGTCTTTGTTGGAAGTCTCAAAATTCCTGGCACATTTCAAGAAATGAGTCAAGCATACCATTTTCATTCAAGCTGGATGCTTCAGGGAGAGGAACGGTGGTGCAGTGGTCAGCACTGTCGCCTCACAGCAAGAAGATTCAGGTTCGAGTCACGGTTAGGGCACGGGGTCTTTCTGTGTGAGTCTGCACGTTCTCTCTGTGCCTGCGTGGGTTCTCTCTGGTACTCTGGCTTCCTCCCACAGTCCAAAGACATCAAGAGAGGACGAGGCTGATTGATACTCTAAATTGACTGTAGGTATGAATGTGAGTGTGAATGGTTGTCTGTCTCTGTATGTTGGCCCTGCGATGGACTGGTGACCGGTCCAGAGTGAACCCTGCCTCTCGGCCATAGCCACTGGGATAGGCTCCACACCCCCCCCCCCCCCCGTGACCCTTAATAGGAATAAGCAGAAAACAATGGATGGATGGATGCTTCAGATTAACAGCGTCCTGCGGAAGCGTTTGTCAGCGAATTAATCCTCTTTACAAAAATCAGACTGTGTGCAGGATGACCTCCGCCCAATCATGTCTTTGCAAGGTGCTGGAAAACTCTGAACTGAAAAAGACTTCTGCATTTCTTTGCAGGTTTTACTTCATTTTTGTCCGTCAGACATTTGTCAGAGCACACATGTTCTTCATCATCAAACATACAGGAAATGAAATGCAGTTATTTATACATATATGATTATATTTGGAAACAAGAATTTCCAGTGTGATATACAGTAAATACAGTCAAACAGACACTGCTTAAGATCCATAACATTCAATGGAATAAGGAGAAAGAAGAAGCCAAAGCTCAGACACAAAGTTCAACTTGAAGAACAACATTGGACAGAAGCAAATAGAACACGTGACATCAAGGGAAGGCAGCGTCTGGCAGAGCTATGAGCAGTTTCTCTGCCTCTGGCAACTGACAGATATCAAGATGTTCCAGAAGAGCTGCATTTTTGTGTCTTCTTTAATTTTGCAGCTGTGGAGAATGAATGTTACTTTGTCTTGTTTCCATGATTACAGCATAAGAGATCTTTAACCTGCCAAGTCAGATGGGTTTGGCCTCTGTCTACGTGCTTCACGAATGATGGGACATTGTCAAGAAGACACTTTTCTGGTTCCCACGGTCTGCTGATGTCATGTATTTTTCCATCAGGGGAGAACTGGTATCAGAGACTCTGCCCACATACTTATATAATTATGACATTATCAGTGTGTGTGTGTGTGTGTGTGTGTGTATTCACATGTATGTATACACACACACACACACATATACTTGTATATATTGTTCTTCTGAATTCTCAGAGTTTATATCCAGTTTAATTCTCAAATCAGATAAAGTCATGATTGTAGGTGACCTCAGTATTCATGTGGATGTTGATAATGACAGTCTTTGAACTGCATATCTCTTTTAGACTCAATTGGTTTTCATCAGTCCGTCCATGAACCCATGCACTGTCACAACCACACCCTCCACCTCCTCTGAATATGTGGAACTGTCGCTGAACATCTAGTTGTATTTCCACAGAATGCTCTTATCAGACCATCAATCAATCACTTCTGAATTTGTAATGTCCTCCTCTAAACCTCCACCTGCCTCCTAGACCCCATCCCAACTAAGCGGCTCAAAGACTCTCTACCCTCGTTAGCCCCTCCCTCTTAGATATGGTCAATGTGGCGCTGGTATCTGATTCCGTCCCTCAGTCCTTTAAAGTAGCAGGAATTAAACCCTCCTAAAAAAACAAGCCTGGATCCAGAAGTTCTACCAACTACACCTACCTTCATATACATGGCACATACCTTCTACCAACATCAAATCCTCCTTTTCTCTCCAAGGTTCTGGAGAAAGCAGTTGCTAAACAGCTTGTAATCTTTCTCGCACTAAACTGGTTCAGGTCATATTTACTAGGTCATCTCAGGTGGTACGAGTTAATGTTGGTTCCTCTGAAGCCACTGCAGTCAGTTATGGTGTTGCACAAGGGTCTGTGCTTGGACCAGTCCTCTTCACCCTGTACCTGCTTCCTCAGGTCACATGATCAGGAAACACTCCATTAATGTTCACTGCTATGCAGACGACACACAGCTGAACTCATCAATGATCCACATGGAACAAACCAGCTGACTAAACTGGAGGCCTGTCTGAAGGACAGAAAAACATTGAAGACCATCATTTCCTTTTATTAAACTTTGTTAAACTGAAGTTCTTGTGCTGGGCCCAAACACCTGAGGACCACCTGATCTGATGAGACAGGTACCCTGGATGGCACCACCCTGGCCCCCAGCACCACCGTAAGGAACCTAGGAGTTCTCTTTGACCAGGACCCTTTAACTCCCACATTAAACAAATCTCCAGGACGCCTTCTTCCATCTACATAACATCGCTAAGATCAGACACATCCTGGCTCAAGAAGATGCAGAAAAACTAGTCCCTGCTTTTGTCACTTCCAGGCTGGATTACTGCAACTCCCTCCTACCAGGCTGGACTAATAATTCCCTGAAGACTCTCCAGCTGGTCCAGAACGCTGCTGCCCATGTTGACTAGAAGTGGTAGCAGAGACCAGGTCTTTCCTGTACTGGCTTCTCTGCATGGCTCCCTGTCAAATTCAGAACAGAATTTAAAATTCTCCTTCAAATATCAAAGTCCTCAACAGTCAGGCTCTGTCATCCCTGACAGAGCTCCTAGTCCCCTATGATCCAGCTAGAACCCTTCACTCTCAGGATGCAGGTTTACTGCTGGTTCCTAGAGTTCTTACAGTAGAATGGGAGCCAGAGCCTTCAGCTATCAGGCTCCCCTCCTGTGGAACCGTCTCCCAGTTTCAGTCCAGGACCCAGACCCCATCTCGATGTTTAAGAGCAGACTTCAGACCTTCCTTGTTGATCAGGCTTATAGTCAGGACTGCTTAGGCTTCGCTTCACATTTGGCTGCGAACTGTCCCAGCAAGAGCTGGAGGTTGTGGCTTGATGGAGCTAAGAAGACGACATCCTATTGCCACCAAACTCTTGTCCCGAGTACAAAGGAGACTCTTGGTCTTCCTTTCCTGGGGCGGTTCCTACACAGGGAGTCAACACTCTGGACTGTGTTTACAGCAACATTAAGAGCTCTTCTCCGCTTTCATCGTGGCCTCTCCGTCCACGTCTCCGTCCTGCTGGCGCCAGTGTACCACCCCCTGCTGAGACATATGAGGTCAACAATGAAGACAGTCACTGTGTGGCCCTGTGCTCACTGTTTTCAGTGCACAGACTGGCAGGTCTTCAGAGAGGCAGCTACCTACGAGGGAGAGGTGGACTTGGAGGAATACAACTTCTCAGTCCTCGGCTTCATCTCCAAGTGTGCTGATGATGTCACCACCACCAGGACAGTAAACCGCTACCAGAACCAGAAACCCTGGCTGAATACACAGTGAGAGCACTGCTGAATGCCAAGGACACTGCATTCAAGGCAGGTGAGGCATTAGCACTCAGAGAGGCAAGGAAAGAACTGAATGCAGGCATCATGAGGGCTAAAGCCACATGTGCCCAGGAAATCCAGGGTCACTTCAACACAAATGACTGTTGTAAATGACTGTATGACTGTTGCAGATGACACAGCGATGAGTCAGAATACAGAGAGGAGGTGGAACAGCTGGTGCAGTGGTGCAGAGTTAACCTCGGCATCAACGTGGAGAAGACTAAGGAGATGGTAGTGGGCTTTTGGAAGGACAAGCACCCTCCCCCTCCCCTGCACATTGGTGGCACAGCTGTGGAAGTGGTCTCCAGTTACAGGTACCTGGGTGTGCACATATCCAATGACCTCACCTGGAATGCCAACACTTCCCAACTGGTCAGGAAGGCCTACCTGTGTCTCTACTTCCTCAGGAAGCTGTGGAGAGCTGGACTGGGGAGCTCTGTCGTGAGGAACTTCTACCACTGAGTGGTGGAGAGCGTCCGCTGCACCTGCATCCCCGTGTGGCACGGCAGCTACACTGCTGCTGAACAGAAGGCTCTGCAGAGGGGGGTAAAGGCAGCACAGAGAACTGTGGGGAGCAGTCTTCCCACCATCTCAGACCTCTACACTTTCACGATGCAGGGGGCGGGCCCTACGCATCATGAAGGACTCCACTCATCCCACCCACAATCTGTGTCTGCCTCTTCCCTTTGGAAGGCAGCTGAGGAGCATCCAGAGCCAGACCACAAGGCTCAGGAACAGTTTCTGTCCTGCAGCTGTCAGACTGCTGAACTTGAGCCGTAATCTGTATTCCCCACCCTCTTCCATGATCGGTGCAATGTCTCCTCCATTAAATGCAATATCCCACAAACTACTGTTTACATGTTCAGACTCTTTATATTTCCATCCATCCATCTATCGTCATCTTCCGCTTATTCCTACACATTAAGGGTCACGGGGGGCTGGAGCCTATCCCAGCGTCAACGGGCGAGACACCCTGGACAGGTCGCCAGTCCATTGCAGGGCCAACATAGAGAGACAAACAACCATTCACACTCACATTCATACCTATGGTCAATTTAGAGAATCCAATCAGCCTAGTCCCCAAATTGCATGTCTTTGGACGGTGGGAGGACGGTGGAGTACCAGAGAGAACCCACACAGGAACAGGGAGAACATGCAAACTCCACACAGAAAGATCCCGTGCCCGAGCCGGGACTCGAACCCGGAACCTTCTTGCTGTGAGGCCACAGTGTTGACCACTGCACCACCGTGCAGCCCTTTATATTTCATTTTTGTATTTTATTAATTTTGTACCACTACGATGGAAATGTGAAATTGTATGACAATACAAATCCTTGAATCCTGAATCCTGAAACGTAGTTCGGCTCAAGCTTACTCACTCATTTTAAATTACTCCGCCAGCCAAGATGTTACAATCAAAGCTTCCCTAATAGTGGCTGATAAACAAATCAAAGAACAAAAGACAATTTCAACAACACAGCGTCCTGCGGAAGCGTTTGTCAGCGCATTAATCCTCTTTACAAAAATCAGACTGTGTGCAGGATGACCTCCGCCCAATCATGTCTTTGCAAGGTGCTGGAAAACTCTGAACTGAAAAAGACTTCTGCATTTCTTCGCAGTTTTCACTTCATTTTTGTCCGTCAGACATTTGTCAGAGCACACATGTTCTTCATCATCAAACATACAGGAAATGAAATGCAGTTATTTATACATATATGATTATATTTGGAAACAAGAATTTCCAGTGTGATATACAGTAAATACAGTCAAACAGACACTGCTTAAGATCCATAACATTCAATGGAATAAGGAGAAAGAAGAAGCCAAAGCTCAGACACAAAGTTCAACTTGAAGAACAACATTGGACAGAAGCAAATAGAACACGTGACATCAAGGGAAGGCAGCGTCTGGCAGAGCTATGAGCAGTTTCTCTGCCTCTGGCAACTGACGGATATCAAGATGTTCCAGAAGAGCTGCATTTTTGTGTCTTCTTTAATTTTGCAGCTGTGGAGAATGAATGTTACTTTGTCTTGTCTCCATGATAACAGGATAAGAGATCATTAAACTCCCAAGTCAGATGGGTTTGGCCTCTGTCTACGTGCTTCACGAATGATGTGACATTGTCAAGAAGACACTTTTCTGGTTCCCACTGTCTGTTGATGTCATGTAGTTCTCCATCAGCTTGATGGGAGAACTGTTATCAGAGACTCTGCCCACATACTTCTCATATACTTATTATCAGTGTGTGTGTGAGAATATATCTACTAATACACACACGTATATATTTATACACAGATATATACAAACACTTGTATTTATTCTGTTCCTCGCTCCTGTCTTTACTCTGAATTCTCAGAGTTTATGTCCAGTAGTTCTCAAATCAGATAAAGCCATTATTGTGGGTTGTCACGTTTTGGCTGACAGAGAGTAGACCCAATAGCAGACAAGGACAAGGAGAGTTCATAAGAGGGTTGTATAATAATTATGAGACTTGCACGGAACACGAGGGGGTAACAGGAGGCCCGTGAGTGGAGGCAGGGGGCTCAAGGCTTGAGGCAGGGGACTAGAGGCTTGAGGCGGGGGCCTGGAGGCTTGATGACGGGGACTGGAGGCTCACTGCTGGGGACTGGAGGCTTGAGGCTTGAGATGGGGGACTGAAGGCTCATGACTGGCAACAGAAAGATGTGTGACAGGACATCAACTACATGCTACCACACATGACAACTGAGACAAAATTAATGACAATGGCTGCGTCCGAATTGCCAAGAAGGTCGGATCATAGGTTGCAGAGTAGGTCGTAGGCTGTCCGAAACCACAACTGGCGCAAGTAGCGACCTACTTTGTGACCTAAATTCCAGCCTAAACACGTCCACATTGTAGGTTGGTTCAGGTGCATCCTACGGAGCAACCTCTGGTCCACGGTAAACAGCGGACTTCTTCTTCGTCCCCTAAAAACGTGTGGACCTGCAATCCAACTTTGCGCCACCAACAGTCTCCCATTCTTATGCAGCATGAACATTTATAGTCATTGTTGATGACTAAAGGCGTGTTCACACCAAACATGACACATGTAAACACATCTTTACAGGTGTGTTAATGTGCTTAATAATAGAGAATGAGTGAGAGGTGCGCTCAGAGTGGAGTGCAGTACGACAGTCAGGCCAGCAGGTGGGGCTTTCATTGGTGCTGTCTACCTAATTGCAGTATCTGTGCTCTGCCAGCAGAGGTCGTGCTTCACCACCAATCTACTAGGGTGTCTGAATTGTGCCACTGGGTTTTGGTTGAAGTTGAAGGAGTAGGCTGCAGCTGCAGCTGTAGGTGTAGGTCGTAGGAGTAGGACGTAGGTTGCCACTTGGCAGTTCGGACGCAGCCAATGACCCAACGCGGCCAAAGGGAAACACAGAGGTTAAATACACAAGGGAAAACGAGGCACAGGCGGTGTAATCACACAGGTGAGACACATGAGGTAATCACAGGGAGGAGCACAGGAAGACAAGACACTGACTTCACAATCCAAAAGAAATTAAGAGTCAGGGATCGTGACAGTAGGTGACCTCAACATTCATGTGAATGTTGATGACCACAGTCTGATCCTAGATTTATTTATTTCTCTTCTGGACTCAACTGGTTTCCATCAGTCTGTTCATGAACCCACTCATTGTCACAACCATAACCACCACCTCTTCCTGACTTACAGAATTGAAGCTATTGTCTGACCATCAAATAATCACTTTTAAATTTTTACGTATCGACTATACTCCTAAAGAAAACTGTAGTTTCTAGATTTTTGTCTGATCCGACCACACCTGGATTTAAGGAAGCGATTCCATTGGTGTTGGTGGTGATTGCTCTGAGACTGCAAGGGAAGCTCAGCTTCCGCTAAAATATCACCACCACCCCCAAAAAGCGTTGAAATATGTCCTGCTGTGTGTACATTTCATTGACGAAATACGCACTTGAAAGCCTTAATCCTTTGTTCAGAATCAGCTGCTTATCATAGGTAACCAGCGTAACTTCCTTCTCATTCATCCCCAGAGCACTTTACACAGTCGGGCGCTTCTACTGACTTCAATGGCGAAGCGTAGAGCAGGTTATTTCACTGCAGCAAAACCAGACTGTCATTGGATAAATGCCAGGCTTTGTCCCGCCCATCGGATGCTCAGCGTCTCAAGGGGCCTTTGGGGCAGTGGGCTGGTCCAGACACTCAGCTTCTGCATGATGATTGGATGAGCTTTCTGAGGCGGAATCCTTTTTTTGATTGACAGCTACATGAGCGAATCAGCAAATTTGAAGAGTAAACATCCACCTGAACATTTTTCCAAGTTTTTCATTGGATTGTTGCGTCACACCATTTAAATCTCCGGCGGGTTAAACTGGGTTGATGAGGAAGAAGAACTGCGCTGCCTTTTTCTGGTACAAGGACAATGAGCTTGGATTACAGACTTTGAGAACAGTTGGCAGGTTTCCCCACTGGGGTGAGCTAGGCTGCTATGCCTCCAGGAGGTACTCAAAAAGAAATGAGGAAGAGTGGCAGTAAAAGCACAGATAAAGCTCAGAAAAGTGATAGGTCCACCAATGGTAGTGAGAGTGAAGACTCTCTAGAAGTAAGGAAAGTGTCGAAAATGGATGACAGTGCTGAATTTAAGTTTATCATTAAATTCAAGGATAGAAGTGACAAGGCCTTGAACCCTCTCAGGCTATCGGATGAGCTAAAAAATCAAATGGGAAAAGGTTTGCTGAATGTGGAAATGATGTTGAATGGTAACATACTTGTGTTCTGTAAAAGTGAGGCTCAGAGGCAAAATGCCATGAAGGTTCGTCAGCTGCTAGAAAGGCCTATTGAGTGTTTCCTTCCTGGTCAGGCTCAAACAGCCAAAGGAGTGGTTTATGTAAGCCCTGAGGTATCAGAGAGTGCCTTACTAAAAGAGTTGAAAGGAGCTGAGGTTGAAGAAGTTCATCGGTTCAAGGAATCTGGAACAGCAGTACTGATAACATTTAAGGGAGACACTGTGCCAGCTAGAATGAGTTTGGGGTACATGAGTTATCCAGTAAGGCAAAATGTGCGCCCCCCTCTGTGCTGCTTCAAATGCCAGCGCTTGGGGCATGTGGCAGCAGCCTGCAGAGGAAGCCAAAGATGTGGGAAATGAGGAGGCAATCATGAATTTAAACAATGTCAAAGTGTGGATGTTAAATGTTGTAACTGTGGGGGAAACCATATGACCTCCTTCAGAGGGTGCAAACACCATTTAAGGGCTGCTGAAATAGAGAAAGTGAAAACTGAAGGCAAACTTTCATATGCAGAAGCAGTGAAAAAGGTGGGGGGAGCAGGGGAACCTGGTAGACATGTGGCAGCTGCTGCACCCTCTGTGATGCCGCCTGGTCAGGAGGCAAGAGGACAAATGGTGGGAACCCAGTAATTTTTTGCTTTCATGGTTGATGTGTTGTGGGCTGTTAGGGGTCAAACAAGGAGATCTGGGGCCTCATGTATCAATTTAGATGCTAGAGTGAGAGCAGAGCTGAGAGCTGGCCCTTTAAGAACCCCTCCCCCACTGCTCTGTCTTTGATCTGTGCTAGAGTGAGAGCAGAGCTGAGAGCTGGCCCTTTAAGAACCCCTCCCCCACTGCTCTGTCTTTGATCTGTGCTAGAGTGAGAGCAGAGCTGAGAGCTGTCCCTTTAAGAACCCCTCCCCCACTGCTCTGTCTTTGTTCTGTGCTAGAGTGAGAGCAGAGCTGAGAGCTGGCCCTTTAAGAACCCCTCCCCCACTGCTCTGTCTTTGATCTGTGCTAGAGTGAGAGCAGAGCTGAGAGCTGGCCCTTTAAGAACCCCTCCCCCACTGCTCTGTCTTTGATCTGTGCTAGAGTGAGAGCAGAGCTGAGAGCTGGCCCTTTAAGAACCCCTCCCCCACTGCTCTGTCTCTGATCTGTGCTAGAGTGAGAGCAGAGCTGAGAGCTGGCCCTTTAAGAACCCCTCCCCCACTGCTCTGTCTTTGATCTGTGCTAGAGTGAGAGCAGAGCTGAGAGCTGGCCCTTTAAGAACCCCTCCCCCACTGCTCTGTCTTTGATCTGTGCTAGAGTGAGAGCAGAGCTGAGAGCTGGCCCTTGAAGAACCCCTCCCCCACTGCTCTGTCTTTGATCTGTGCTAGGGTGGAGAGAGAGGAGGAGCACCAGAATTGGAGTGTGGAAAAGTGGAATAAGTCGGCATACGTTGGTCTAAAGTAACTCATAATACCATATTTTTGTAGGGTTTTTTGTCAAAAATACAGCATTGAAAACAGGAAATTTTACTGTGTGGATTAGAAAGTTCAACATTCATTGTCAATGTACACTACTGTTCTGACAATAAAAGACAGACATCAGCTGTGGTGAACATGTGAATTTATTAAATGATTAATTTGAACAAAAGGTAAATTAGAAACAGTCACTGCATGTATAATAAAATGTAAATTATAAATCTGAAGTCAAACAAAAATGCTTTTATATCATACAGTGAACATAATTAATGACAGTAATTTACAACTTAAATGAAATTTCTCCCCATTGGCGTTTAATAAACAAACTATTTATAAGTTTAGTGAAAGAAACCCAACATTCCCACATGAGCAAGCACTTGGCGACGGTGGTGAGGAAAAACTCCCTTTTACAGGAAGAAACCTCAGGCAGAACCAGGCTCAAAGTGGGCGGCCACCTACCTGGACCGGCTGGGGTTGAAAGGGAGAGGGAGAGAGATGGGGCTGGGGTGGAGAGGGGCGATAGACTTGGGGGTGAGGGGCGGGGGCAGTGGGAGAAGAGGAGAGAGATACAGAGAGAGAGAGAGAGAGAGACAAAGAGGGAGGGGGCTGAGAGGAGAAACAACAGGCAAAAATACACATGCATGATACATTTATAAAACATTCATAAGAGACCAACAGCAATAATGTGACAGACAGTGACTCACAACAACTATAAATAACAAACAACAACTATAAATATCAACTACAACAACGTGCTGTGACCCATGATTGTCACGCAGCACGAGTGGAACCATGATTAGTCTACCTAACCTATCAACTCATAAGTCACTACAAAACTGCAGTAAGTACAGTGCGTGACAGTGGAATAAGTTAATAATAAATACATTAATAAATACCTTAAAAACCGTGCATGTCAAGACATGCACAGAATAAATCGGCAAAGTTAAAAGGTTAAAAAAAGTTGAAAAAGGTTGAAAAAGACACAGAGAGGTGGAGTGGGACTTTCTATTCTAACAAATGCCAACAGTCATGCCAGGCTTCCTATCAACAACAGGTCCGAGTCAACTTGTCCTACCAGCACACACAGAGCCAACTGAGCTGACATGAGGCTAGTATTTGACCTGGGACAGCGCCATGTAGCTTTGACACTCAGTCATCCTGGTGGTCAGAATCGCCCTGCAAATCCTCAGACTCATCCAAACTAAACAAGCTGGCGAGGTCATCTAACTCCCCCTGATCATCTGAAACAGAAAACCTACACAGGATCCCTTCGTGATCGCTGACGTAGGCTGGCCAGACTGCACATTCCACGTCGTACTGTGACGTTTTAACGTAAACGTGATCAATTAGTGTCCCCTTTTCTGTGGTCTCTTGTGTCACGTGTTGGGTGAACCCCTTTTCTTCCATGAATTTACAAATTGATGAGCCTTTCAAAATATTCTCATTTAAGTCTCCCATGACTACAACAGTGTTAGTTGTCGGAGTTAACCAGTCAAGTAACCTCCCCACATTGCCTTTGAACAGCAAATTTAGTTTGGACATGACACCAGTGGTTCCTGCCTGTTTGCCTCAAGAAAGGCATTAATGATATTGTTATCAATACTACTAACAAGTGTAAATCTTCTAAAATATAATATCTCACGATTTCTGTTGATTTCATAGTGGATTTTTGACACAACCGCTCTCTGAGGTCGACCTTCGGTTGGTCTTTCTCGCGTCATCATGCCACCGATGTACTTAAAAGTTGAAAAGCTGACCACCACACCTTCTCAGTCCAGCCCAGGACGACTATGTCCTTTCGTAAACTTCATAGTCCAGCCTGGAACTTAATTTCCTTCTCCAGTGTCAGTCCATATTCATATTCTAGACCAATATGTATTTCCTTTTTCATTTTTTAACCCATTTTTGTGGTGAAAAAGGCTCGCTCTCCATTCTGTTAGCTGTTGACTCCACCATTCTGTAAATCGGCCATGTGACAGGAAGACCTTAGCCTGAGCAGGGAGACTTAGGTGAGGTAGTTAGGTCACTAATACACATTTTCACCATAAAATGTACTTGATCGAGCACATACATGTTCTCAAAACATGAATGGGCACGCAGACATACAAACAGCAGATATGTAGGTGCGTGTACACACAGGGGAAAGAAGGACAGAGGAATTATGTGCAGAAATGTACATTGAATTATTGTCTACGTTTTTATGGACTTACGCAGTGCACAGTGGTTATGAAGAGTCATCACAACTATAGTGTATATTTATATATGGATTGGATTTTCATTTATGCAATTGGATATAGATTATGGCATATTGTTAAGTTTTTACTGCATGTTCCTTGGAATGTTGTGGTGCTGTGGTTCCTTGCAGAAAAAACTTCCAATTTCATGTTTCTGTTTGTTCTGAATAACGCTGCTTGGAATTTAATTTTTGCTGGATTTTTCCTTTATTCTTAATGATCAAAGTATCATAAGTATCATAAGTTTCCTTTTTTAAAAAAAGGTTGACTTATTTGATTTCCACAAATTTCCCTCTAAATGTGATGGACAAAGTGAGTAGAGACGCCTTAAACCATTAAAAAAGGAAATACTTTGTCACAGTTTAACTTGAGGATCTAGGATCAAACCACAAGAAAACAAATACTGGTTTATAGGTTGTAGCGTGCTGTGTGTGAGGAGGCCGCTATCAGGTTTCCATAGAAACACAAATGGAGTCAGGTCCACGGTGGATGTCATCCTGTGTTGTAAATGTACAGCAAACCTCAACGTCGTTTAGCAGTGGGGAGACGGGTGCTTGTGCTCCCATATACAGAGGGCCGGTCTGCCCTTTTTAAATCCTGTCAGCCAACGATGAAAATGCTGCAGACTCGGCTTTGCTGACATCTAGTGGTTGACCTCAGGACACCACGGTAAAACCCTTGTTCATAGAATTTCATGCCAACTATAACCATTAAAACTGGTCAGTGCAGCGACAGCTAGGAATCCTAAAGCACAATAGAAACATCCAGCTCTTTTGTATTTGCTGATTTTTATTGAAGCAACAAAACAAAGAATAGGCTGAGTCTTTAGTTCAGTCACTTCAGCTGTTTGTTAGTCATCCAGCTGACAGAGGCACGCCACCCCGCGGTTAATCCAGTGTTTCTGGGGCTTGTCAGATGGCAGCTCAATGGACAGGACGTAGTTGGTAGAGTGACCAGTGGTGGACAGGGTCCCTCGGCGGGCACTGGTTTTGTAGACTGGACACAAATGTTGTCGTGTTTAAACTTGTCGATTTCTCCAGGTCTGAGCTTGATAATGGGCAGAGAGTCAAAGAGGATCTTGGGGAGGGACTCTCCGATGACCATGTTGTCCCTGTCCCAGCGCGCCCGCTCCATGAAAAGACCCCTAACATAAGCACCGTCCTCTGGCTTGTCATCCATGTGACTTTCTTCTTTGGTTACCTATGAAGCAGCATGATATGACGATTATTTCTAATCTTACAATCACATGAAATTCTACCACAAGGAGGACAGTTTAGAATGACGTGCCTCAAATTCAAAGCCGATGAAGTCGATGGGGATGGCGTACTTCCTGGCGTAATTTTGGGAGACTCCAGTAAGAAATGACTGAGTGAAGAAAAAGCCAGAGAGCCAGAAGACTGTTGGTGGGCCGCTGTCTATCCAGTCCTATCAAAACACATGCAACGTTTAGTGACTTCATGATGAAAATTATGTTCACTTTCAATCTTGACTCTTAAAATGTCTCTCTTAAATTTTCTCAGGGTCTGCGTCAGTCTTACTTGGAGGAACTGGAGCCTGGCTAGCAGATCTGTCATGTAGCCCCCCATCGGTTTGAGGGAAGGATAAGACTTGGCTGCCCACATGGCTGGAACCCTACCCACCAGCATACTGTTGAAGACGTCTTCAAGTTCAGAAGACATCACTATGTCACACTTCAAAGCTTTACGGATGTTGACCAGGCTGATACGCACCACATGCGAAAGTCTGACCAGGGAGGAAATGAGTGTGATACAATATCAGTAAAAACAGACATGGGGTGTGATGTGACAGGAATACGGGCAATTACCTGTTAAAGCGAATGATTTCCTGCCGTAGAACTGTGTTCATGGACTCTTCATACATTACTGGGTACTGTTCCATCACCATCTTTATGTCAAAGTCTGGTGGCAGCTTGGAGAGGATGCCTTCTTCAAGTTCATCCACCACCTCCTACAAAGCAAACAGAATCACAAGAGACATCGTGTAATAGTCTGACGGAGAAAAACACAAGTGGAAATTGTAAAATGCTAATCTGTTTCAGAATGCAGACCTGAGGAGATTTAGCCCCGCCTCCTGTCTGTCTGGGCAGAGTCAGCAGCACTCCGTCCAGCAACTGATTGGTGTCTTGATTATCCTTTGTGATGTCAGCGTTGCTGTGAAGTCCGAACACACAAGGATCGGCACAAACTGGCAGACTGCGAATGTAGCTCACGTATGACTGAGAGACACCAGAACAGAGAGAACAGTTCATGTTGAATGTGGCAGTCTAACAACATGTAGTATTAATTAGTTACAGACCAGAGCCTCATCAGTACCTCATGGGGTCCATGAGCAGGGACATAGTACTGATCTCCTTCACACAAATGATAGCCTTCCTGGTCAAGGAGCTCCCGACTGTAGAAGATGGACAGGAGGGACAGCAGTAGACGCCTGTCTTTGTCATCTGTCACTCTACCACCATAGTTGCACTCACCTTAGAAGAGGGATCAAAAATCATGGAATGAATTTTGGTGCTGGACTGAAAATAGAACCTTTGCTGAATGCGCCATTTTGTGCTAGTATGACTATGTGTGTAAGCACCGGCGTGCTCTCTGCTGGACACACTTCATTAAACCATGTTTAAATCGCCACAGGCATTGTTTAATATCAGTGTGTATCGGAAAACACATACAGCCAATAAAATCTGTCTGTGAGAGGCCTGTGGAATGCTGATAAATCAGTCAGGCCCTACCTGTAAGATAAGTGAGTGCCTCCAGTGGAACTTCTTCATATTCCTCCAGGAACATATGGATCTGTCTCATACAGATCCTTAAATCTGACTCATTGAACTCATAGGGGATATTCCATCCTGAAGAAGAAAGGAGAAACCAAAAATATTCACCACGATCTATCTCCAGTATTTGAATGACATAAAAATGATAGCGTCTTATATTTCTCACCAAGAGGTCCAAAGTTTCTCCTCTCCTGCACAAGTGCATGAAAGAATGTGAGACCAAACAAGAACTTCTGCCACATCTCTTGTTTTGAGGAGCTTTCAAAGAAGGTGGGATCAGAGATAAGATGACTCAGGTAGGAGCGCAACAGGTTGGCTCGTATTCCTTTGGGAGGCTCATAGGTCATCTTCAGGCCATTCTGCAAGATACTGACTGGAAACTGGTTGGATGGATAGCTGGTCACCCACAACCTGGGGGAGAAGAGTACAGATACTTGTCTTAATCCTGCTGCGTGTGTGTCGTCACCTTCTTAAACTAATCGCCTAAGTTATTTGAAGTTTTTTCAAATGAAAAGAAAAACCTGAGACAAAACATCATAAGGAGTTGATTCAGGAGAAAAAAAATGTAAAAAAATTTACTTCAGCAATTTGTTTAAGAAGGTGATAAAGTGATGATGAATGATCACATGATCAATGATTGGGTGTTAATATTTTTACCAAAAGCTGGGGTGGGTCTCGTCCGGCACAATCGTTTCCTCGCATATCCCCTCCAAAATGGGCATCCAGCTGGTAGCCAGGTGACAGTTCTGCAGAACCACCCAGGTGCCCTCTTTGATGGCACTGTTAATCATTTCAGCTGCTATGGGTCCCTGGCCCTGTCCAAGGGAAATGGTTTGGGTCTTATTGCCCCCCATTCCTAGGTCATCAGCAAACTTCAGTAAATCTGCAAGAACAAAAAGAAAATTAGAAATGTGCCTTCAAGTGTAGCCGAGGTACATGCCTTTGATTAATTACCTGCGTTGGGATCTGATCCTGCTGATAACAGGAAGATGAGAGGGGAGCAGCAGTTGGAGTCTTTGTAACTGCCTGCCAGGTCAAATGGGGGTGGCTCAATTTAAGTCTGGCCCATGTTATCCACAATGAAGTCCTGCACTGCTGGAACCAGTTTATCAGGCTGGAAGCATCTGATCACTACCGGTCGGTCCATCCCTGTTAGCTCATTCCATGGCTCAGGCAAGTGTTCCTCATGGGGTCTTCCTGAGTCATAGATGCTCTTCCATTTGGAGATGTTGTCTCGGACGTGCTCATAGAAACGTTTCAAGTGTGCAAGGTCAGACGCTCTGACAATCTCAGACCAAGATTTGTCAGACAGCCACTCTGGAGCGGGATTTGGGTGAGGGTTATCCAGAGCAATGCCTCCTGTTAAGAGGAAGCGCCAGACTTGGTCATCAACAACATGTACTCACAAACGGGAGAGATGTTCACTTCTTAAGTGAGGTAATTAAAAAGAAGTGCAACTTACCTTGGCAGTAGGAGATGGGCAATGTGTAAAAGTAGTGTGTGTGTGTGTGTGTGTGAACCAATGAAGAGTTGTAAAAGTATGCAAAAGTTATGCATTTGAGTAAATGAAGTGAGTATGTAAGTATGTGTTGTGTTTGCAGATGAGAGTAGTCTGGAAGAATAGTGGTTGATATAAGAGATGTAGCAGACCAGCAAGTCACAAGCAGGTAATCTGTAAGGTAGACATGAAGGTGTTAGAAAGTATTGTTTTATATACACACATATAGACATACAAGATATACAGATAAACACACACCTATAAACATACATACACACCTATAAACATAATCTATATAAAGCTATTACTCATGTGAAATGATGGCATTAATGAACATGTGTAATAATTATTTGTAGTGATTGACAGTGTGAAACGATATAACTATGTATAGTATGCTTCACTGTTATACAATATAGAGAGAAAATCATTAAACAACTCAAATACATGTAAAGTATGATATAAATAAAATAATTTAAAAAATGGTTAAATGGATACAGAAACATACGAAGCTGTTAGTCATGTGAAATGATTAAGTAAAAGGGACTAGGTAGCAGTTCCTGGCGGTGAGGCGAAATGGCGTTGATTTCGTGCAGCGACGCGAAATGGCGGAGGCGAGGGGCCTAGTAGCAGCTAGGTGAAATGGCGGAGCTAGTGGCCTCGTCTCAGCAACGCGAAATGGCAGTGATAGCGGCCTAGTTGCGTTGAGGCGAAATGGCGGACTCCAAGAGGTAGCGGCTTTGTGGTGGTAAGGTAAGTCGGCAGAGGTGTGAAGCTAGTGGCGTAGAAGAGGCGAAATAGACCCGAGGAGCTAGCAAGTTTGTCAAGGTGAGGGGAATGGCTGAGGTGCGGATGAAGCAGCGTTTAAGGAGTACATGGTAGTAGGGGAAATACGATGTCGCGTAACACAATGAAGCAAAAATGAGTATTTGAAACATGGCCGTAAGTAACAAGAAATCATGCAACAGAGACGGCGGCACCCACCTCCGGTCAGAGGAGCAGGAGAAAATGGCGACGCAGCAGTCGGCTTTTATGACCTCCTATGAAGAGAAGTCGGACTACAGAGTGGCACAGCAAGGGATTGGCAGAGAGCCGGCATGAGGACACGTCATGAAGTGCATTGTAGCACAGCAACTGATTGGCAGAGAGGTGTGAGATCTGACCATAGAGGAGAGAGCTGTCTACACAGAAAGTAGGAGGGATGTGTGCAGAGGAAAAATGAAGTATTATTACATGGGCAGAAAATGAAACGTCCTTGATTGTTGTTTGTAGAGAGATATTTTGCATTATCAAGATTTTTGGATTAGAATGACACTTTGTACCCTTTATCCCCCCCCCTCACACATACATAATCCATAGCAAGTGTTGATCAATCAAAGGGATTGTAACATGAAGTCTTATGAGCTCAACTGATTTTTTTTTCTTTTTGTAGGAGATGTATATGGCAAACTGTGGCTTCAGAGTGAGAGTTGTTCAAAGTGCCTCCCGTCTGGCGCTGAGTGTCATGAGTGGCTGAGTGGAGAGGAGATGATGATGTGTAATTAGCGAAATGGTCTGAAGTCATCAAGATAAGTCTTGATAGAAATAGATGTGTAATACCCTCATGTAGTAAGAGAATTTGTGAGTGATAGATGGATGTATTTCCGAAGCAGTGTGATGTGTATTTGTGACTTGTGTACTTTGTGTTTGAGAGCATGTAGTTTATGAAGAGGTAGCCTCTCCCTATCCTATCACAGGTGACAGCTGTCGCTGTAGCTGCACCTGTCCCAGTACTCTCTGTTAACTGTGTGAGAGTGGAGAGGTGCAGAGTGGAGGTTTCTGTGACAACAGTAGGGTTAGGGTTAACCCCTGGGCTAAGTGTGCTGCACAGTGTGAGTGCAGAGCTGAGAGCCGGCCCTTTAAGAGCCCCTCCCTTCTCTGCTCCCTGTCTGCCATCTGTGTCAGAGTGGAGAGCAGAGGAGGATTTTGGCAGTTTTACTGTGACAAACAGTCATAACTCAGCATATGTTGGTCAAAAGTGGAATGTAAAGACATCAATTCGAAGAGTTTTTTTGTCAGGAATTCAATGGTGTGTTTTTTGAAGGTGTGAGTGTTTTAGTTGAGAAGGTAGAAGTGTTTGTTTGAGAGTATGTACATGAGGGCAGAGAAGTGCCAATTGTGGTTTCCATGACTACAGTAAACAAATCTCTGCCATCTGTGCTAGAGTGGAGAGTGAGGAGGATTAACAGAATTGGAGTGTGTGAAAGCTGAATAAGTCGGCATACGTTGGTCAAAAGTGACACATAATACCATATTTTTGTAGGGATTTTTGTCAGGAATACAGTGGTGTGTTTTTAATGCTCATGTGTTGCTCTACCGAGCAAACACAATAGGGTCTTCGCCTGAAGTACCTTCAGGCTCAGGCCCTAATTAATTGAAGCAAACAATAATTTTGTCATCATTCAAGCAATATGAAAGGTTATGTAATCAAAATCATTAAAAATCACTTTATCAACCAGTCACTTTTTATCACTTCCTATCAGCTGTTGAGCAGCACTTTCTTCACAAACCACAGCTGCGAACTGAACCCCCTTAACTGGGAGAAAAGTGATGAAGCCATCAAGTCTGGGGCTGCGCTTTCTCGGGTCAACTATTCATACGAGAGAAGTGCAACTTGAGCAGACACACACCACATAACAGTGCTGTCTCTTCTCAGTGTCACTTCATGTGGCTAAGTTCTATCCGTAAAGAACCCGGCTGCTTTGTCATGTTCACATGATACGTCACAATGTAGCTGATGAAGAAGATGAGGTCTCTTACTTTCAGTAAATTTTCTGTCCTCTTGAAATTGTTAAAAGCAGTTTCCAGACTAGAAATAGTTGAAGTAGAGAGGCTGCATACTGCGTATTGCTTTGTCATGCAAGGATACTTTGTTGCTTCAGCTTAAAGACTGAAATCAGCGGTGCAGGGAAGCAAAGAGAGCATGAGGAAACCAATGCTCAAACCAAGGAAACTGTGGCCTCCGCTGCTCACCTCTGTGTCAGAGAACATTGCCACACCACAGAGACCCGATGCAGCAATTTTGTTGCTTAGAGGTCTCATTCGCAACTCTTAAACCACAACGTTAAACAGTGATGTTTTCTTCCCCTTTATCATTTGCTTTTTTTTTTTAAATTAACAGACCTTAACTTTATTAACACATCGTAAAACACTGTTGTTGTTTTTTTTTTTGTCAGCCAGTAACAGTAGTGTCAGGACTGATATCTGCCTGGATACATAGATAGCATCTCCACGAAAGAGAGTAAAATAATATAATCAGTTACACTTTTTAAAGATAGATTTGGTGTACATTTCCCACTGTGCAAATTTTAAACAAATTCCACCACATACCATTTGTACTGAAATACCCCTACATCTTAATAGATTTTAGAAAACTGATATGAACAAATGCAACATTAACACTGCACTGTGTGAAATAAGTCATTATACCACATATTGTTGGCAGATCTTGAATTTGTTCGCTTGTTCCCCTGTTCAAAATTAAACACCAACAAATTTAAAAAATTAAATTAGAAACATTTCAGACTTACACACGGTGACTGTACAGTAACATGATATGCCAAAGACAGCAGCCAGTCGGCTGACGGACTGAAAAAAAGGGGTAACAGCCAGCTTCACTCTGTCTAAAGGTCATAAAATCTGCCAAACAGCACCAGCAAACGACAGCACGAAGAGAATCAAGGGTGCCTTTGTACACGGAGCTTTGAGACCACACACGGGTCACTGGCCTTTGTCTGTCATATCAAATGTAATCGATAGTTTCAAGGCCTGAGCAGATCATAGAAGTGATCTGGTTCCACAGGATCTGGAGAGTGCTCACCTCAGATGGAGCATGGATCAGGAGGAGGATCCTGGAGTTGACGACTCTGATTCCTGCCTGCTCCAGTGCTTAGTGGGCAGAGTGACCATTCGTTTCTGTGAGAGCAACTTGTTTCATGTTGGAGTAAAAAAGATCATTTGAAACCATTTGCACAGCACTGCTGGTCTCACAGCACTGTTTTTTCTATCTTAAAGAACATCAACGTGTTCGGTGCCACTGACCAGATGTGGGGAAGCAACACAGTGGAATTGCTGATAAAATATCGATTATAAAAGTGATCTAGTGTTTTTGCTTTAGTTCTCAACCACAGTGTGATATGTTAGATTTTTGTCTAATTTTATGCAGTTCGTACTGACTCTCATGTTATATTGTTTTGTTTGCATCTACTGTACCCTGTATGTAATGCCAAATAAATAAATAAATAAATAAATAAAGGTAATGTACTCCTGGTTTACTGGGATGTGGTTCAACTCCCTGCAGGATGTTACTGTTTCTTTTGACATTTAGATGTAAGGTACTATCATTTTCACCGGATTACTTGTTTTAAGTACTGGTCATATACAATAAGTGCAAAGTAAGAAAGAAAAAAACAGGTTTTAAAAATTGAGCAATATTGTAAAAAAGCGCCATCTAGTGGAAGTAGAATATTGATCCATTTTGTACCACAGAAACTACAGTTTATGTTGTGTCATTTGCTGATAGTCAACTTATAATATCTGTTCAAGTGAAAGGATTTTTTTTGGTGGATCTTGATTGAAGTTCTGATCCATTTGAACCAACTGGGCTTGGATTTAGATGTTCAGCAACAGTCTACCCTGAATTATATTTTCTTCGTCTGTCTTCTTTTTATTGCTACACAAATTACTGTTCATACAGTACATGGTTTCAATGTCAATGTGTGTGTGTGTGTATATATATATATATATATATATATATATATATATATATATATATATATATATATATATATATATATATATATATATATATATATATATATAGCGCAATTCATACAAGTCAATGCAACACAGTGCTCTACCGAAAAGAGAGTGATTCAAAATAGTGATCATTATTAACATCAATATCAATAAGACCATGCATGATTTAGCTTGTGGCAACATATCCTTAAAATTTGTCAACTTTATGTGACATTTTCTGTCACATTCTGTTTTGGCATCTGTTTGTGTGATTGTGTGTGTTGTAAGGGAAATCTCATTATTGACTATGTTTATCCACTCAGAGAATTGTGACATTGAACCATATCGGCACTTGTTATTTAACCATTCTTTAAAATGTTACCCTGTTCTGTAGAATATAACCTTACATAGTTCAAAACCAACCTATTCTTACGATTGCCTAATGGGAACCGCTAGCCGTAGGATGCCCCTGACCTTGGGGAGTTTTGAATATCTGTGCATGCAGACGACCGTGAGACAGTGGTTGTCTGCACTGCTCAATAGAAATAAAGGGAACTTATTTAAATCACACAGCCCAGATCTCGATGAATGAAATGTTTAAGTTGAAAATCTTTACAGATAACATAGTTTTGTTTGTGAAGAATGGCATATCTGCCAATTGTGGTGTTCTCTGGCAAATGCCAATCAGGCTGCACGGTGCCAGGCTGTGAGCGAAGGCCCAACTTATGGACGTCAGGCCCTCATGCCACCCAACTGGAGTCTGTTTCTGACCGTTTTGGCAGAAACATGCACACAAGTGGCATGCTGGGGGTCATTTTGTTGTTTTTTTTCCCTCTTGCCAAAAGGAACAGATAGCGGTCCAACTGCTGGGCTGTTGCCCTCCTATGGCCCCCTCACCCTCTCCTTGTGTACTGGTCTGCCTCCTGTTACCTCCTCCTCACTCTTGACACTGTGCTGGGAGACACAGCAAACCTTCTGGCAATATCTTGTATGGATGTGCCATCCTGGAGAAGCTGCATTACCTGAGCAACTTCTGTGGGTTGCAGATACCACCTCATGCTACCAATAGTGGTGAGGATACTGGAAAAAAGTCTGTCTGTCTGTCTCATTTACACAGCAAAAGTTAAATTGATTCACCATTGCTTCCTAACTGGACAGGTTAGTCGTTCGTGTGCTTGACCTGTAGTTACATGTGACAATTGTATGTTGACAGCTGTAGTTGGAATCATTGTTTGTTCTGGTCACATCCTGAGGTGAGGAGGATGAACCAAGAGCTCATCTACAACTGTCTGTTACAGAATACTTTTGTGTAGCCCCTTTGTCTTTAACTCTGAGCCCTCTGTTTGTGTGTGTTCCTGTATCAGATTAGCTATGATACAGAATGTACATTTGCTATAAACACATATTGCATTTAAATGCTCTAATGCATGGGCAGGCATGGCTCGGAGGTAGCGTGGTTGTCTAGCAATTGAAGGGTCGCTGGTTCGACCATGTCCAAGTATCCTTGAGCAAGATACTGAGTCCCTAACTGCTCCTGATGGCCCTGTGACAGGATCTTTCTGTGTGGAGTCTCCATGTTCTCCCTGTTCCTGTGTGGGTTCTCTCTGGTACTCCTGCTTCATCCCACAGTCCAAAGACATCAAGAGGGGACGAGGCTGATTGATACTCTAAATTGACCGTAGGTGTGACTGTGAGTGTGAATGGTTGTCTGTCTGTATGTGTTGTCCCTGTGATGGACTGGTGACCTGTCCAGGGTGAACCCCGCCTCTCACCCAAAAGCTGCTGGGATAGGCTCCAGCCCCCCGACCCTTAACAGGAATAAGTGGAAGACAACAGATGGATGAATGGATGGCCCTGTGACAGACTGCCACTGTCAACTGGGATAGGGTCTAGTTGCCCCCCCCCCCCCCCCCCACACACTCTTAATGGATAAGTGGTACAGAAAATGGATGGATGGATGCTCTGAGTAATGTAATGTTCAATGATTTAAAATTTAATGTTTGTAATGTTTGTTTTTTAAAATCAGACTCTGACAGATGTTTTGTTCATCTCTAATTAATGATGAAGCATTGTATCTGTTTTTAGACGAGCTCACTAACTCATCATGTTTATTTCGTATAACGCCCGTTATTCTTATTCTAGTAAACATTGTAAGTGCTTTCTCTGTTATTTACCATCACCAGCTCCCCCTACCGGTCACCGCTGGTGATGACACTTTAATATCAACACATCCCCCTTTCTTTGAAGCTATTAACTATGAGCATAAGAACACATATGCCTTAATACACATACATTTCCAATAATACAAATCAGAATTATTGTAACCACAATTACAACATTTTCATTTCTACACCAACTTCTTGTTAAGTGCTCAACATGTCTTTGATTAACACCAAGCTCTTATTGTCAAACACATTTCCTTTTTTTTTTTTTTTTTGAACTTAACATCTGGTACACTGATTTAAAGATCAAGTTTAACTGGTCTTTTGATCTGACGTGCAGATCGTCTCAGTACAGGTAACTCTGTGGACGCATCACTTGGTTTCTCCTGTATGTGTCCATCTAACTTCAACTCAGGCACAGTGTTGGCCTGTGACACAGCATCCTTTCCATCTGCATCACTACACAGTGTCCCTTGAAAAGTCTCGTTGGTCTTCAGAAGATTACGACGGTTCCTTCTGAACACATGACCATCCTCAGTCTTCACTTCATAGGACCTTGGCCCTTTTTTTTGAAGGACTGTGGCTTTTCTATTCCATGCATCCTGTTCTTGGATCCTCACCACGTCATCCTTTGCAAGTGGTCTGAGAACTCTTGTTGACTTGTCATAACACCTCTTTTGTTTCCATTTCAAGTTCTCCATTTTCAACTGAATTTCTGTTCTCTCTTTTCTCTCTGTGTAGCGAGGTAGTGTAGTGCGCAACTTGCGATTCATCAAAAGTTCTGCTGGGGAAAGCCCACAGTCAAGGGGGGCAGACCTATAGCTCAGCAGAGCTAGATATGGATCTGACTTAGTGTCTGTGGCTTTCTTTAAAAGCTGCTTGATGATATGCACTCCCTTTTCTGCTTTGCCATTTGCCTGTGCATGCTGGGGACTGGACGTGACATGATGGAAGCCATGTTGTTCAGCAAACTGTCGCCATTCACTGCAGTTGTAACATGGACCATTGTCACTAACTACTGTTTCTGGTATTCCATGCCTGCCAAATATGGACTTTACATGAGTAATAACACTGTTGGCAGTTGCGTTTGTGAGCAGGGCAATTTCTGGGAAGTTAGAATAGTAATCGATAACTAACACATAATCTTTCCCATTACAATGGAATAGATCTGTTCCTACCTTCTTCCAGGGTTCAGCAGGAAGTTCAGGAATCAACATTGGTTCTTTTGCCTGCCTGCTCTGGTGCCTTTTGCATGTTTCACATTTCCCTATCATGTTTTCAATGTCCTTGTTTGTACCATGCCAGTATACACTGTCTCTGGATCTCCTTTTGCACTTTTCGATTCCCAAATGTCCCTCATGTAGCCTCTGTAGTATTTCCATTCTCAGGCTGTGTGGAATGACAATCCGTTTGTCTCTTAATAACAGTCCATTTGCCACACTAAGCTCAGATGTGATGTGATAGTACTTTGGACAGGACCCTCTGGGCCAGCCATTTTGAAGGTCTTCTATCACAGCTTGTAGCTCCTTGTCTTTAGCAGTTTCCTCGCTTATTTGCTTTGATTTGACATCTGACACTGGTAGAGACTCAAATATCATGTTGACATGATTTTCTACTTCTTTTTCAGTGGAACTTACAGAACCCTTCTCTGGAGCACGTGATAGTGCATCGGCTAACACTAGATGCCTGCCAGGTGTGTATATCAACTCAAAGTCATATTTTTGCATTTTCATGATGAGGCGCTGGATCCTTGGTGACATCTCATTCAGGCTTTTCTTGATGATCGACACAAGAGGACGGTGATCTGTCTCTACTGTGAAAGTGGGAAGTCCATATACATAACAATGAAAGATTTCCAGTCCATACGCCAGTCCAAGACACTCTTTTTCAATTTGAGCATATCTGATTTCAGTCTTGGTCATGGATCTGGAAGCATATGCTACTGGCTTCCAGCCTTCTCCTGCTGCCTGTAGCAAGACAGCACCAAGTCCGTCCTTTGAAGCATCTGTGGAAATTTTCAGTCTCTTGGTTGAATCATAATACGCCAGCACGGGAGCAGTTGTCAGTGTGGTCTTTAAAGCTTTCCACTCTCTCTCATTCCTCTCCGTCCACTCAAATTCTGTGGAATCATGAAGGAGCTCTCTTAATGCTGACGTTCTCACTGACAAATTTGGTATGAACTTTCCAATAAAGTTTATCATGCCCATTACTCGAAGCACACCTTTCTTATCAGTAGGGCGTGGCATGGCTAGGATAGCCTTTATCTTCTTTTCATCAGGCTCAATGCCTTGAGCAGACAGTTTGTCCCCCAAGAATGTTATTTCCTGTACACCGAATTGGCACTTGGCACGATTTAGTTTCAATCCATTTTCACGTACTCTTTGGAGAGCTCTGACCAATCTTTCATTATGTTCTTGAAGGGTGGATCCCCAGACGACCACGTCATCAACATAACAACGAACCCCTTCAAGTCCCTCCAACATGTTATCCATGGCACGATGAAAAATCTCAGAAGCTGAGATTATGCCAAATGGCATTCTGAGAAATCTGTATCTGCCATAAGGCGTGTTGAAAGTACAGTATTTTGAACTTTCTTCATCCAACTTGATTTGCCAAAATCCCTGTGCTGCATCAAGTTTCGAGAAATATCTTGCTCCCACCATTTCACTGGCAATTTCCTCACGCTTTGGAATCTGGTAGTGCTCACGTTTTATGTTCTTGTTTAAATCTCCAGGATCCATGCATATTCTCAGTTCTTTGTTTTTATTCTTTTTATCCACACACACCATTGAGTTTACCCACTCAGTAGGTTCCTCCACTTTCGTGACAACTTGCAGCTGAGACATCCTGTCTAGTTCCTTTTTAAGACGCTCTCCTAGTGGAGCTGGAACTCTGCGTGGTGCATGAATTACTGGTTTTGCATTTTCTTTTAGTTGGATTTTATACGTGTAGGGCAGGCATCCCATTCCTTTGAAGACATCATCATAACGCTGCACAATGGAGTCAACTGTGCATGAGTGTGCGCTTAGTGCTTCTGAGGAGTTGATGTAGTACACTCTCCTCACCAAGTTCAATGTCTTTGATGCTACTCGGCCCAGCAGAGACTCACGGCCTTCAGGTACAACTGAAAACAGTACATTATAAGTTTTATTCTTCACTTTTACTTTTAGTCTGCACTGACCTATGCTTTCAATGTCTTTTCCATTGTAGTCCTTCAGTTGCATTCTTTTCTTGATTATTTGGGGTTTTTCTTTCATCGCATGGATTTCTGCAATGCTGATAAGGTTCGCTTGTACACCTGTATCAATCCTTAGTGCTACCAAAGCTCCATTTACTTGAAGTGACACAAGCCACGTGTCTTCTTTTTCTGAGAACTTTTCATTTTTTTTTAGTATTGTCCTTCTCTGTTTGTGCCTGTTCGCTTGACACGATCCCAACAAAGAAAGTCTCACTCAGGTCAGTTTCTTCCACTAACCGCACTGATTTGGGCTTGCTTTTGGACAGACACTGTTTTGCAAAATGATTTTTTTCCATTACACTTTGAACACTTTTTGCCATACGCGGGACACTGCCGCGGCTCGTGCCTGCCACCACAGCGTTTGCAGGAGTAGCTCGCATCTTCTGTGCTTTTCTTTTGTGGCATGACTCTTTTTATTTTATTTTTTACCACAGCTACTTTCGCGCTGTCATGTCCCGCAGTGATACCTGTTTCACTGAATGTCTTTGCATGCTGTTGTGCTAGCTCACTAGCATGGCACTGTCTCTCTGCCCCCTCGAGTGTTAGCTGAGCGTCCCTTAACAGTCGCTCCCTGGTCCGCTTATCATAGATCACGTAGACAATTTGATCACGGATCATGGAGTCTTTCAGCTCCCCGAAATCACATGATTGCGCCTTTAGTTTTAAATCTGTCACAAAGCAATCAAGTCTCTTCAGGTAGTTGCATTCGCGAGCGGAACACATATCTCTCATATACTGTGTTTTTCCTTGGCGAGCAATGTGCCTGGAATTTTTCAATAACTTTGTCGTATTTACCACGGTCTTCGGGCGCTTCAAACTCGAGCGTGTTGAAAACTTCAATGGCTTGAGGACCCGCTACCGTGAGCAGCTGCGCTATTTTCCTGGCGTCGGGCTTTGAGTCCAGTCCGATGGCAGCCATGTACAGCTCAAATTGCTGCTTGAAGGACCGCCAATTGCCGTCGACATTTCCCACCAGTTTCAGCCCCTCCGGTGGCCTCAAAATCTCCATCTCGTGTGGGTGATGCTCTATCTGCTCTTTACTCTTGGTACCATGTTTTGTTCATCTTTAATTAATGATGAAGCATTGTATCTGTTTTTAGACGAGCTCACTAACTCATCATGTTTATTTCGTATAACGCCCGTTATTCTTATTCTAGTAAACATTGTAAGTGCTTTCTCTGTTATTTACCATCACCAGCTCCCCCTACCGGTCACCGCTGGTGATGACACTTTAATATCAACACAGCAGACACTTTAAATATGAATAACACAAAAACACTGAAAACATAATATATTATATTATCAAAGACAAACAAACAAAAAAAGTAGCGACATTAATCGTACCTCAAAGATTATAGATTACAAAACTGTCGCAATGTGGGGTTAAACGCGTTTCACTTTTCTGGTTTTGGCTCAAATTCGCACCAAAAGCAACGTTAAGTGAGTGATGAAGAATCGATGCGTCCACAATCGTTTCATCGTGTCTGAACACATGAGGGTACTTGCCCCTTTCGATTAGTTTGGTCTCAATTAAAATGGCCGCGTAGTGCTCCCATGTAACGCGGTTATTACAAGTCAACATGTCTCTTCTTAGAGTTTGTGCAGTCGCCAAATGGCTGAACCGTCGCAGTGTTTCGGTAAAGTGTTCTTATGGCGTTTTGGGGGCGGACTGTTGTAAGTTGAGTCTTTCCATACGAAACAGCAGAGTCAGACGTCTGTCAGGTGAGCCGAGGGATATTTCGCTAACTGGCTACTTACCTCACAGTGTACACGCTGTACACCATGTCACTGAATTCAGTGTCCACTTTGGTATTCGATGCAGATAATCACCTTGTTGCGGTTCTTGTTAGGGATCGTTTGATAAGATATAACAATTTGATATTAAGAAATCCAAAAGCAGAGTTGTTGGACGTAAATGAACGTTTGGTCTCCTAAGATTATTATTGTTTTAATACACTAATGTGTTTTTTTTCTCTCTTGAACATAGAAAAATATTTGAAAGTAGAACATGCCCTGTCTCTTTTCCTACCTCTCTGCACTCGGCTTATTAATTTCTCTCAGGTAATGTAACATCCAGCAGTACCACAGCGCCTAACATCGCTTGGAAAACGCAGAAAGGCGAAATGCACTCAAAGGGGAGCGTCAATGTCAATATAAATACAATGATAATGACGTCAGTAAAAGTAGGACAGTATCAAGATAGCACCTATATTAAACAAAAAAAAACCTACTACCCCTGTGAGTCTTGTCTCCAGTATATTAACATGGACACCCGCAGGTGTGCTGCGGGAATGCACTTATATGTTGTCCTCTGGTTGTGACCAAGTGACCAAAAAAAAAAAAAAAGAATATGAATGTTTGTCTTGTTTTTTCTTATTATTTTCCCTTTTAGAGATGCCCTTGCAGTGTCAGAGAAGAAATGTCTCTTTTTCAGTCCCAAAGACAGAGGATGCAAAGAAGCGTGTGCTGGAGCAGTCTCAGCTGTTTGATGGTGTTGTATACTGTTATTAGACCAGACATGTACAGATGAAGTGCCCCCTTTATTTAAAATACTAGTCAGTAATATTCACTGTTAATGTCTTGTTTTCTTTATCTTAGTTCTTGAGGCCAGGATCCAGCAACTACAATCTGATGTCGTTATAGATGTCCAACAAGCGAAGGTGGAATTTATTAAAGCCCCCTACTCTGTAAGAGGGAAGTCATCTGGTAAGGGTCCTAAAAATGCATCTAACAAGGCTGGCACTCCTAAATCCGGACAGACTGTTGACACAAGAACTTCTAAATCCAAGCCCAGTTTGGGTGAGGAGAAAAAGAAACTTCAGAACCAGCAGCAACTCCAGACGAAAATACAGACAAATGTCAAGGAGAAACCAGCAGCAAAACGCACGAGCAGCAAAGTTAACGCACATCTCCCTGGTTCAAGTTTTAAAGTTATATCTCGTTCAGCTAAAAACCTTGATACTGTGCCCTTGATCAAGAAAAAGAGCAAAGACTACAAGAAATTGTCTAAGGAAATTCATCCTGAAGTTCCTCCAGAAACCTCTGCCACTGCTGCGTCTGCAGGGACAAAAGCTGGGTCACAAAAAGCCTCTAAAAGAAAAACGGAGGACTCTAAAACTCTAAAATCTAGGGGCACAGCAAAGGAGCTGGCCATGATAGAGGAGCTGGAGAAGAAGTTCACGCAGCAAGTGAGCCAGTGGTCTTCCAGCCAAACAGAGGAACTAGAGAATGTGGACGAAGAAGGATTTGCACAAAGAGACTTTATATTGAGCATCTCCTCTTACATGGAGGCTTGTGTGTTTGTGGGGGACCTCAAGCGGGCGAACAATGTCCTGCTCAGTCAGTACAAAAATGTATCACAACGTAAACGGCTTAACACAGACGTCTACAACATCATGATAAGAGCCTGGGCCAAAAATGTGAGTCGAAAATCAAATATTGTCTGATATGAGGCCATGCAGATTTGACATTTTGTACATTTAAGCTAAAATAGACCAATTTCAGGGTCTAACAAATGTTAAAAATGCAGCTGCTTGTCAACTCTTGTACTTGACATCTTCACTTTACATCATAATTTGTCCAGCATCGTCATTCATCGACAGCAGACTTGTATAATTGAGTGAGCATTGTTTACATGCATGTTCTGAGATTATGTTAAGTGTTTTGTATTTTTGGTTGTTTTTTTTGGCACTTGAGAAGGAAACCATGTCAGGATTTTTTGTTTCCTTGGATTCCCAACAAACATGGAGGCAAAGTTAAGTTGCGTTTCTCTTTTCCAGGGGAACATCAGTAAGATTGGCAGCTTGTTTCTTATGTTAGAAGAGTTTAATCTGCAGCCAAATCTGGAATCCTACTGTTCAGTTCTGGAGTGTATGGGTCGCAAAGGTGACTGCTCTCCTAAGCGTATTACCAGGTATACACACACACACACACATATACACCCTCTCAGACAAACCCAAACCACACAAGAATGATAGAATCATGTTTGTGATGATCTCCACCTTGACTTTTGATAGAGGAGCTGTGGCAGTACTGTTTTAGTAGCAGAGGTCATGCCAATCACACATGTTTTTTTTTTTTTCACATTCGATTACCTTTCATGAATTGTGGCATTCGGTTTGTTAAAGATTGCTGTTGCAAATGTCACCATGGATAAAGGATTTTAATTTTAAAAGAATGTTGTCAGAGAAATAGCATTTTAAGTCTCAAAGAAAAGGTGCGTGGTTTTCTTTGCCGCCCCGTCTTCCAGTGGTAAATTCTAGCCCCTTTCACGCCGGACGCTCTTAGGTCTAATGACCATTCAGACTGCGGACACTTTCTTGTGTGTTGTAAATAATCCAGTGCGTTACTCGAGTGTAGATTAATGTGTGTGCACAAACTGTACATGACACACGGCAGGCTGCATTGAATCATCGCTCCGTCATCCACATGCTCCTTCACATTAGCATAAAGCTCAGTGAGGGAAGGGTCCCACGGTGATTTCAGGCTAACAGGAAAAAGCTGCTGGTGTGTTTTTTTTAATCGCAGAAGAAAAATGCCAGAGCCAACCAGTACCCTGAGTTGGTGCATGACGATAAAAAAGATGGAGTTTGCGGTCTCAGCCTCATCAAGTGGTTAGGTTTGCGGTACTGTACTGCACTGTACTCCTGCATAGTTAATCAAAATAAATCACAATGTGGCCCACAGCACTTTTCAAATCGTAGGAAGGCATAAAGTTAATTTTGTCGAAATATCATTTTGGATTTAATATTGTAGTGCTGCGAAGACATTGTGCTTACATAGCTAGTAGCTACACTTACACATATATTCTACAAATCATCTTGATGTGACAGCCCCACAAAAACTACACCAAAATAGTCTTAATGGGGCTTTCAGTGGTAATGTGAATAATGTAAAAATTCAGAATGATTACAGCAGTGCAACTGGTTTTGCAATATCAGTCAAAATAAATGCAGAAATATTTTCTCAAAATTGTACAGCCCCACTATTGTTAGATTCTGTTGTTCCCACTCTCACTAGGATCGTTACTGCACTATTGAATGTGCATATCAGTTATGGATGCTGACATATGTTGGTTCAGTTTACTGACATAGTTCCAGAAAGTTGATATTTTATCAAATTTCTGAGTGGAACTTCATTTATCCAAGATAACTGATATTGGGGAAGTTTCTCCAGCTCAGTTGAGAAAATATTTTTCTTGTGTGTCATTTGTAAATAACGGCATGATTTATTACACCGAGTATCAGAGCTGAGTGTCCTAAACTGGTGAATTTCAAAAGCCATCTGAGCTTGCTGATAATGTTGACTTAGACCAACTGATTGGACAAAGAGTTACTCAGGTGTCCACTTGTCTCTTTACAGTAACAAGGTCGTCCTCCATGGTTAAGCATCATCAACAGGGTATTTCATGACATTTAGCATGCAAAGACCCATTGATCATAGCTTGCAGCCTCACTAGTAAAATACATGCGTCACGCTGTGTGTGCTTGTTTGTTGGCCAGCACATAGAGACAGACAACCATTCACACTCACAGTCACACCTACGGTCAATTTAGAGAATCAATCAGCCTCGTCCCCTCTTGATGTCTTTGGACTGTGGGAGGAAGCTGGAGTACCAGAGAGAACCCACACAGGAACAGGGAGAACATGGAGACTCCACACAGAAAGATCCTGTGCTGGAGCCGGGACTCGAACTTGGAACCTTCTTGCTGTGAGGCAACAGTGCTGACCACTGCACCACCGTGCTATAATCTATAAAATATAAGCTATAATCCAACTGCACAGACAGTCCACAACTCAATATTGAAGTCAGCAAATATCACTTGGCTAAATTTTGTTCACCAGTTTTTTAATGACTTGGAACTTGAAATTTAGAATGAATACACCTGCGCAATGTAGAAATTGATAGTAGATGCTCATGAATGCTGTTAGTTCTTGACAGCAGACCTCACATAAAGTGATGTATTGAAGAGCACCTGAGCCTGACTGATATAAACTGTATATTCACCTACTACCATCTGCTGGGCCGTATTATTTACAGTAATCACCGTCATGGTAAATGACAGCATGTCGTGTAAACACTGGCATGGAACTGCTCACACTGAATATTTACCGGTTGTGTTTACTGTTTGAAGACAAAAGTGAACTCGTCGAGTCACAGTTTGGGAGGAGGTAACATCTTTCCTTCTTGAAAAGCTTAGACAATCGGGAATTTGTGAATAAGGTTGCATGTAGTTACGCTACATCTATCAGCCTCTTTTATGTTGAGTGCTGTGGTGTAAACTGCATATTCTAACAAAACCTTGAACACACTTTCCTCTTTGGCCCTGTTGACATCACCCTGTTTGCTTTAGTTCAGCGTGGTTTTATAATCCACGCTCCATCCAACTCAATTTGTAGACCATGTAGTTAGCTTGACAATCTTTGCTTCTGTTCTGTTCCCATTCTTTCACAATACACGGCCACAGATTTGCTATCTGTAAATGAACCAGTAAGAATTGATCATTCGATACAAGTCACAATAATGCATTTGTGGTTAAATTGCGGTAAATTGGGTTAATATCTTGGATGTGGTCACTGACAGAACTGTAGTATTTCACACTTTAAATGGGCACTGTTTTCAAATCCATTAGTCTGTGCAAGGATTCATAATCTCTGGCTATGATTTGTGACACTGGGAGCACTGGTTATAGTACCGTTGGCTAAGGTTGCATATCGGTTCACTTTGTTTTCTCAGCAGCTATCAAAGTGAATACACATTCTCCTCCTTGTTGTCATTACTTCTTTCTATCACCCAATTTGTTTTTGGCCGTAAGTTTCTCTGCTGTGTTTTCTTCTCCTTTCTTACGGCCCAACCACCGTGCTCTCCGTATATCAGTGCTTCCTCTGAAGTCTCTCCTGCAGCAGCTTTGCCCTCACTGTACCAATCTGTTCCCCTTCCTTCTGTCTGTCTCTCACACACTCACACTCGCCATGACGTTCACACACGCTTATCCCTTTAAGTTTTCCCTTTGTAAGTGCCGTGTCCTCCAGAGCTCTTTGCTCCCTGGGGTGCAGCGGAGCAGTCACCAGGCTGATTATGCTCCATCTTTCAACCCCTCTGTCCTCTTTGTTCCTCTGGACCACACTGCCAGCACCCAGACTAATCCACCCTTTGTTCAAGAGTCACTCATTTACTCAGTCCAAAATTGCACATTGCATCACATGATACTAGGAGGCATGAGTGAAAATACTGAAAAAATGTGCCTTCCTTGCCTTGCTTTAGAAATATATCCATAACTTAAACCAGTAATTGCAGTACCTTCCTCATTTATTCCTCTCCTCTGTGCAGTATCTTGTTTATGTCTGATTAGATTGTGTCGGGGGAAGTTGCTTCGCCAGAATTTCCTCCAGATAGTAATTAGCGTGCTGTTGTTTATAATTGTCTTGAAGGAAAGGTGTACAGGGTGAAGCAGAGCTCTTTCATCCTCTCAAGTAGATGACAAATGGGTTTTTCAGTCCTTTATCTCTTGGTTGAGGCATGTAATTCTGCTGGTAACCTCTAGGGAGCAGTGCAACCAAACATGGTCTTCATGCTCTCAAAGTAGATGTGACACTAACCATTGTTATGCTGTATTTATCACCTGTTTTTAAATGAATAGCAGTCCCACTTTAAGTTTCACAAATACGTGTATAGCTGCTAATTGAACATGAAATGGATCAATATGTTATATAGCACTGAATATGTAATATTTTCATTTATAATCCCAAATATTACATTCATTTTTCTTGTCATTGCAGCATTGTTTTTAATTTACAGCACTAGACAGTCCAGTTAATAAAATAATAGAATATCAATGCATGAATAACAAAACATGACATTCCATAAACAATTTACATAAACAACATAATAATCAACTTATGCGCTGACTTCCTCGAAAGTGACAGGCAGACAGAAGAGTGAGGGTCCAGCAGCCTGAAGACATTAATTCCCCAGCCCTGTTAGGTATCTGATATCAAACTGAGTCAGAAAATGATTATATTAATACACCTCTCATTTGTATTCAGGCAGGCCTCGGTCACACGTTGGCATTATCTGCATTCGGCAGTCCAGTCATGGAGGCGGTGCTCTCTAGGAGATTCTTTTGAAATAAACATTTCGGCACCCATCTGCTTCTGGATCAAACTCACACTTCCAGCCTGACAGAAAGGCCTGTCAATGCAAATACTAGCATTGATATTCTGCAACCGTTGATTAGCCTGGTGGAGCCGTAAACAATGATCCAGCTGGGGGGAGAGGGTTGTTTTTGTTTTTTGTTTTTTTTTAACTAACAAAAATGAATCAGGGACCCACAAAGTTCTGTGATGATCTGAGCCTGATTCCCACATTAAGAGGCAGGTCAGGTGGTTGTGAACTTGAGACAAGAATTCAAAGTCTTATTCTAAGTCATCTCCCATACAAATCAGAATCTGCTGCTCGTGTCATTTAACTCACTACTGGTTTTCTGCAGAATTTTGACACTACTTCTCTGAAATAGTGTTGGTTGTAGTTCGTTCCTTGCCCTTGGTGAGTGTCAAGAAACTGACAAGAAACCATCCAAAAAGTTTGAGGGCAAAGTTGATGATGTGGTTCTTGAAAAAGCTTAGTTTTTTCTCCAGCAGCCACGTGATAAAAGAGATAGAATGATAGAAAGTTTAAGGAACCAAGGCCCGAGAGCTCTGCTACGACCCTAAGTGCTTCTATTTATACTCTTGTTGGACCGCTGTTTTTATTGGTCTTTCACCCGTCTCTTTTCTTGTTTTGATGATCGCCAGTACCTGAATGCTTGGTTTCATTCTGTTGATGCTTTTAAACATTGAGAAAGGCAATAAAGAATCCATGAACCCATATTATGAGAAACTCCATTTTATAGTGCCTGTGCCCTCAAACCCCCATGTATAATCTGTTCATAACCTGCTTGACTTAAAGTAAAAATGAGCGAGCCTGTGTGGTTTGGTGTATCCAGGTGCCTGAACCAGATGCAAGAAAGCGGCTTCTCTTTGGACGATCTCTTCAGCAAGTGTCCGTTCAAGCTAGATGAAAGAGAAATGGTGCTGAAGGCCATACACAGGGTCAAGCCTCACTACCAGCCCACCAAGGACGTCACCACCAGCCAGAACTTCTCATCGTTGGTTGAGGACTTCTACACAAAGGTATTCACCCTCACTGGATTATTCTAAGAAAGTCTATTGGCACATAGTCCATGATATCACGATATGCATGTTAAAGCTGTTTTGTCTACTTTTGACTTATACTATACTGATACTTGTATAGGAATCTTGATTTTCTGGGCTTATTTAAAGAGTTATGTGTTTTGTGTTTTTGTTTTTACAGAAAATCCATGTATTTATTATATTTTAGATTCATTTTTTTATCAGTTTAGTTGAACTCTGTTTCTGCTTGAAGAGGGTCACCTGACTTGTTATGTCACCGATGCAACCAATAGTCCACGCCATAGTTTAACATGAAAACAAAGGGACTTTCAAAGGAGCATTCTGATAACAATTTTGTTGTTGTTGTTGTCATTATTATATTGTAATAATTATACAAAATACTTCAGGGCTGTTAACACTGAACAGAAAAACTTGAATCCTTTATTTTGTAGTATTATCTTATCGTAAGCATAAATTATAGGCTGGTCTGTCTTTGGTCTGTAAAAAAAAACAAAACCATCCTTTACCACTGGGAACTCAATGAGAAACCGTTAGGGAGCACATTGCAAACAGCAACTCAGCCAAGGCACAAATATTACTCTGAATGTATTAAACCTGGGGCCAATCATGTATTCAGCGCATGTCAAATCTCTTTAATTATAATTTGTGATGCTTAACAACTGAATGAAAACATTCATTCACACTGGTGAGGGTAAATAATTGAAGGGAATCCCTAAGGAACTGAAAAGATATGGGCAGTATATAAATATACACGCTAATAAAATGTCATCAAAGGGCACTCAAATGTTTGCACTCAACTCTGGTAAGTGTTTCCTCACAAATTGTTTCCTAATCTTGATAAAACGCGTAATCTGGAATACATCTGCTTTTAAAGGTTATGCCGCCACAGAGCAGCTCTGCTGTCTCACCAGCCGTTGTCCTATTTCACATTTGTGTCATGTTTTTGTGAACTTCCGATGATTACATTTGCACGAGTTGAAGACGCTCAGTTTGCCACTGAGTGTTAAGTCAGCCATCAGTTTTCATTTTGTGCCCAAAATAACACGGTTAAAGGTCCAGATTAAAATGATAAAACACCTAAAAACAGATGCGTTACTCCATTTGTCCCGAGTGAGCCTGATCATAAGAGCGTAAATACAGTTACTTTTTAAGGCTGAGGTTTGTGTATTTTTCACAAGTCAAAGCACCTGAGAGCCTGTGAATCTGTCAGAAGGCTCCAGCGTGACTACAAAGGATTTGATTGCCCCCCTTTCATCGCTAGGCTGGCCTATTTATAGTGAACCATGTCTGCTTTCTAATGGGTCCCCCTCAACCCCCATCCCACCCCTACTTTCCTTGCACCGTCTTTTCTCACCTCACCTCTCCCCTCCTTTCCCACCTCCCTTCCTCTCTTGATTCTCAAATGATTCATTAACAGCTCTCTGTACAATTGTAGTATTTTTAGGCTCAGTCCCTGCACGTGTGTATATAATCAACATCTCATGTGTGTTGATCATAGGAATAGGTGAAACTATGGCAGTTCTTGGAATCTACAGCCATGTCGCAGTCGTTGGATTTCTGAATGACTTCCTAGGGATGTTGTTTCCAAAAACGAAGCAGATTAAAAAAAAAACTAGCTCACTAAATAACAGATTGGAGGGTCCCTCGGGAGTTCTAAATCCGTGTTAGCACGGATCACGAATCACAATCTAATTTGAGTGGTCTTTGTTGGTTTAAGACGCATTTTTCATGTAGCCCGTACAAAATTCAGTTTGATTTATTGTCAGTTTGACATTTAGAGATTGAACTTGTTGTCTGTTGGTATTATTTTTACATTATTATTACACATTACATTTATTTTTATTATTTTACACACGTATATCTAGCTGGAAGTTCAGATGAGGGCAGCTTTGGGTTTTCATACTGAACTGTGTAAATTCTTGGCATGTTTGATGAATTTGTAATATGTTTTCTGGATGAATACCCGTGCTCAGGTACAATGTAGTAATACTTGTAGCTGCAAACGCCAGCTGACCTCAAAGTCCAAGCTGTAAGACACTGCTGTTTAATGAACACTGAAAAAGAAAAACGCTCGTTAATAACAGAGGGCAGGGTGAGGCCGATGATAAAACACTCACCATTTTTCCGCCTGAGAATAATCGTCTCTTTTTTGCTTTTTGGCAATACTCAACCAAAGATTTTGAGACAGAAGCGTTTCACTATATTTTGGCCTGTATTGGTCTTCTCGAGCATGTTTTCAGTAACTTTTGTCAATTAAAATTAGTCATCGTCTTTGTCATTGTGTGTTTTAGAAGGCCGACCACAACTTCCCCAAGCTGAATTTCACTCAAAAGCAGCTCCAAAAGTATTTCAAGGTTCAGCTCAAAAGGGAGCAGGCCTGCACCATCGTCATTGACTCTGTGGAAGCCAGTAAACCTGTCACTGAAAAGATGATCAAAATGGTAAGTAAACCCACCTGTTGCCCCTCTTTTTAATTCTCATCATCACTTTGATACAGTCTACTAGGAAAATAAATATGGGGTTGTATGATGGTAAATGAACTACAAAATTCAAGTCATCGTAGATCTGTTTTATCAGGAAGTAAAGAGAGATTTGTGACCGATTGTTAGGAATTATTGGTACCCACTCTACACCCAGTATAATAACCTCCGCCCAGCTGGTTTTGGTGGTGGTTGTCTGACTTTTTTTTTTTTTGTGACAACTAAGCTGATTTTCATGAAGCTTGCCTGTAAGGCTGTCCAGATTGCCATTTTTTTTGGTCTTTCGAAGCTTAGGTTTTATCCTAATTGACCCAAATCAAGGTTAAACAGAAAGCAGATCACACAAACTAGGCAAGCTTCAGAAATAGAAATTTCTAGCAAGTGCTATGACTCAGCTGTGACATACAGTTTTCAGGCAGTTAGCAGAACTCGTAGTGGATTTGTGACGTTCCAGCTTGGTTCAGCAGACCTGTCACTCGACTCTTTTGGGTCATCTCTGCAAATTTGGAAGTTCTTCCAGAAGCTTGAATTTTCTGAGGTCTTGCGTGTGTAGTTTTCTCGTAAGCCTCACTGCGGAGTGGTCACATGGCAATGGCAAGCTCAGCGCATTGCTGCGAATCACAAAACTATGTAGTTTAAATTCTGTCTATGATTAAGTCATGTTAATTCATGCTTCATGAATAATATTTATCATTTTGCACCATACAGCTGCTTTATTTGGAATGATTGATGTTATCCAATGGGGGGGGGGGGGTCACACTATTGAATACTGATTTAGGCGTCCACTGCCATGGCAACAAAGATGCTTTGAAGCACTTCGGTCACTTGCCAGAGGGATGGAGCAGCTCCAGGCTATTACTTGTATATTAATCAAGATGAGAAGCGATCATGATTTTTTTTTTCAGCAGGGCGGGGTTTGGTGTGAACATTTAGAACCTCTCTCTTAAGTTTGCTCACTGAGGTAAATTCAGCATCGTGTTTTACAGTTCAGACCTTGTCACAGAACGATGAGAACAAAAGAAGAGTCACATCAACACTTAATTGGAACACCGGCTAAGTAAAAAACTTCAGATTTTACAGATTCAGTGTCATGCCTCTTCTCAGAAAACGTCAGCGGTCTGTGACCCTGCTATGTGTTTGGAAGAAGATGTCGCTTTCACTCCGCGTGTGCTTCACTATTTTATTCTACAAAAAAAGTAATCTGTTTATTCCCTTCGCAAGTCAACATTTTAGCACTCAATTTAAGATAGAGATCGTAGGGGCGCGTATCATTTTTGTCCTGGTTTGTTTTAATTTGATGTCATTATACCAATGTTTTATTGCTCTTTGATTTAATAACGCTTTCTAAAGGTACACATTGTCCCCTGCTAGTCAAGGTTCTATAATTAAAGTGATATGGGAACTGACTCGCATTAATGCCTGACAGGTTAGAGGAGTTAACATCTTATTCCTGGGGTGTGCCTTCTTTCTAACTCTGGCATTTACAGTCCAGTCTGGCTCCTCTGCCTCTGCAGATGGGCTACGTGGGAAGCGAGCAGGCTGAGAGTCTCTGGTGGCCAGGAAGCATTTACAGACGGGCAGGGCAGAATAATGATGTATTGTAATGGAGAACTCGAGAGAAGGCACAGTCACCTCTCAATCCACAATCCAAGCTGTCTCTCTGCCTCAGTCAGACAGCGTAAAACTTTTCAAATAAAGAGTGACCACCATTGGATCATAAATCCTTTTTACCTCCTCGAGTTAAATCGAACGATCCTCCTTTGTGCCTAAACAGTGTTGGATTTTTCTTTAAAAGAAAATATGCAACAGTAAGTTAGGTCTATAAGCCAAATGAAATACAAGCAATGAAAACTCGGTTCATCTTCCACGTTCAAAAACATCATCACACCAGACATTATTTCACGTAATAAAGACACTATCCTACAAAAATATAGTTCATCCTACCGGATCCAAACTTTTATCATCATCAAAACTAAATCCAACACATTGATCTTCCCACTGTTAATCATACACCTGATTTTTCCATGTAATTTTTCCTGAGAAGTAAAATAATGTAAAATGTTCAAATGTCCCAGAGTTTAAATGTCCTACCTAGCTTCGTTTAGCATTTGGACAGTGTGAAACAACTAGCTTGAACCATCACATTTCCCTAATTCCCAGTCTTTGTATTACAATAAGATTCAAGAGTGCAACTTCAGCTTTAACTTACAGACTTGAATTGATCATATCCTGTTTATTTATTCATTTATCAGCCTTCTTTTCTAACTTGTGTAAGGAAAGCACACATTTCCTGTATGTTTCACAAAACTATTGCTTTTCACCTGATGATTTTTACAGATTTTAATTGATACCTATTTGGATAATATATGGGCAGCACACTGGGTCAGTGGCTCACAGCAGGAAGGTCCTGGGTTTGAGTCCTGCCTGTACAATTTCCTCTCTGTCCTCCTTCTTCTCCCCCCCCAGCCGGTATCTCCTCTCTTTTGTTAGATCAGTGAAATAGGCTTTTCTGTCTCTTTGAGAGCTGATAAATAGGTGTGCAGCCCAGACAGGCCCTGTCATCTGGAGGCAGAGCTTAACCAGCAACTGCAGTGCATGGTCATGTTGCACAGTGACTTGTGTTCAATGAGAGGTGGCCCTGATTTACTAGTGCCTGATATATAATGTCTGTCCGTTATGCTCATGCAGTATGTAGAAAACAACGTTTTTATTTCACTCATCCATTCCTGGTTTCTTACTGACTGACAGTGGTGTTGTATTTCAGAGAGAGTTACTGGCAGAGCAACGGGCTGAATGGCAGACGGTCCTTCTCCAGAGTTTGAAGCAGAGCAGGGGGATCCTGGCCGGGACAAAAAGGGAAAACAGGCTTGACATTTATCCATATCTCTGTGTGCTGAAGGATGAGGAGTATGTCGACATCATGATACAGGTAAGCCAACCCGTCGGGCCCAGCAGCCTCCAGCTCAGAGAAGTGACAGTTGGCTAAGATTAAACACAGTCTTGTCATTGTTAGTCAGGAGTGTTTCATTTACTACAAGATTAAAATAATGATCCTCAAAGAATGTCACTCCTTTGCTGTCTTGACTTTACTACTGTGTAAGGTGACAATACCAATATAGAGAAACACAAAACATAAATGAAGTTGCTGTGACAGAATCTTGTTACATGTTTGGCAGCAAAGGAGAGAACTCTTTTACCAGGTTCATTTATTTGATTTCCCTCGAGAATGAAGGGTTTTCATTTCATTGAAGTCAGTCAGATCTCTCTCTTTTTTTTTGACAGAAGTGTATAAAGCATTGGCATCTCTTTGACCTTGTTTGACCTTTTCTACTGTTGTCCAGAGTCTTGACAGTCTGCCACCCGGTGGACAGTCTCTGACGATGTTGGCCAGAGATCTGGGCAACAGGGTCTTCACCACGTACTCGGTCCGGCAGAGGTATCAAAATCAGATCGAAAAGTTGGCCAACATTTACAGCGCCTACACATGTCTGCTGGCTAAAGATAAAAAGGTAGAGGCATCATCATTTTCATCCTCAGCTGCATTGTTTGTGCTCAAGAAGATGCAAATTGTCTCACTTTATTTGAAGTAAAGGTGCTTCAGGGCACCAGAATTGCATGTGCATGTTATGGAGAAAAAAAAAAAAGTTAAAATGTTTAAAAATGAAACACAAATCAAATTTTTGTCATACTTCATAATTCAGTTTATGTATTTATATTGCCTTTATTTTACCAGGAAGTCCCATTGAGGCTAAATGTTTCTTTCACAATTGTGACCTGGCTAAGGACGCAGAATTACTAAAAATCCCAACATATTAAAAACAACAGCAATAAAAACAAACCAATCAAATAGAACCCTGGCTATTGAAATATTGGACTCAAGAAAAACAGCATGTCCTCCTCACCATATAATTTAGTACACTAACTATAAAACTATAAAAGCTAAAGTGTCATATCAAGTATACTGTAGTTCACGTTATACTATGCAAAGGTTCTGCCAATTTTTTAATCAGAAGTCTAAAATATTATTAGAATATGACGAAGTTTAATGTTGTAGTCTTAACTTCATCAGCTTATTATATTTAAAGTTAATTCAATTGATTTTTGTAATTAAGTCCAGGCTTTAATCAGCCCTCATCAACTGCTGAGTATAATATTTTGTCCATTCCGTTTCTATGAATTAATGTTGATAAAACTTCAGTTTAACCCAGCACTCTTCACCAGCAGTGTATATTACTGCCTCCAAAATGTTAACTTAAACGAAACACCTCCTTTCAGATATTTTTAATACAAACTAAACATGATGATCCTGGTAAAGGAAGTGTTGACTGCAGGGTCGATGTATTAAATTGCATTAGTTTTGTCTCAGCACACCTAATGAATTATCAAATGAGTGTATAATATAATGGCTGTTTTTAAGCAGATAAAATAATGTGCGGCCTTGCTTACTCAGCCCATTAACTTGCTGTATCACTGACTCAGTGTTCCACCATTGTTTTCATTGTTCTCACTGGGGAGAAAACACTAATGTCATCGAGTCTATAATGAGCTTGAGCTCGCTACACTCCTGTTGTTAGTTGAGGTGTTTGTGTTATAAGATGTAAGAGCTCTCAGAGGCAGCCTTTGTAGTGGAAATGATGCCAATTGTGCAAAAAACTCTAGTGCTCTGACTTTGCTACCTTACACAACCCTGTATTCATGCTTTTATTTTGAAGGCTAAATACCTTCAATATTTGACCAAATAGCCTCTAACGACAAGCCAGGGTTATTAAATAAATAACTTCGTCAGGTACTTCAATACCAATGTAAGAGGCATCATCTCATGTAGGGTTGCAACAGTGTTTGCAGTAGGTCTCATAAATCGCGCCGCCAAGTTATTATTACACAGTTTTTTAAATCGGTTAGGATGACCCTTAAAGAAACGCAAAAAGATTTCTTCGTTGGACTTTTATTATATCTGATACTTGAAACACTTTTATTAAAATCAAATTAGCCTATTCGCTTACCGTGGGGTCTAGGAGGAAAGTAGATGAGCAATTGTGGAGTACCATTAGGCTGCATTTGTTGTCCAATACTGTAGATAAGCAAATGTATGTGTATGATCATCCATGTACCACAGTATCAGTGTTCTGCCGTGAATCCCTAATGTTTTCAGTCAATCCCCCACAAGTGGAACTGTAAATATTTTCTGCCGCTCTGGTCCCCAACTTGCTTCATGCAATTGGTACAATTAATGAATTATTGCATTGAGTGTACAAAAATGTCATGATAATAAAACACATAGCTACATCCATCCATCCTTCCTTCCATCCATTCTCTACCTCTTATCCTGTTAAGGGTTGTAGGGGGCTGGAGCCTATCCCATCAGTCTTCAGGTGAGAGGTGGGGTTCACCCTGGACAGGTCACCAGTCCATCACAGGACCAACACATAGAGACAGACAACCATTCACACTCACAGTCACACCTACGGTCAATTTAGAGTATCAATCAGCCTCGTCCCCTCTTGATGTCTTTGGACTGTGGGAGGAAGCTGGAGTACCAGAGAGAACCCACACAGGAACAGGGAGAACATGGAGACTCCACACAGGAAGATCCCGTGCCTGAGCCAGGACTCGAACCGAGAACCCTCTTGCTGTGAAGCGACATTGCACTGCACCACCGTCACATAGCAACAGTTGAAGTTGATTAACATATTTTTAGGGGTTGAAATTAACTAGTATGGATTCTATTGCACTTTGAAATAATTATAGCAAGAAGCAGTAGTTGTAGTCATAGCATGCAGTGTTTATAGTGTATATTGAGATAGATCCCAAATCAGTGCCTGGTTTGACAAAAACCCTCTCCATTATTGTGGTGTGACTGTCTTTTATATTATTATAATTAAAACCTCCCCCTCTTGTTTCTTTCCTTCTAGTTGAATAACATCCTTCCAAGGGAGCATTGGTGTGAGCTGGAGGCAAAGCACACATCTGGACTGTTGCTGAAGACACCTGTAATCACCTGGCCAAACACAGTTATCCTGGAGCTGGGCATGTTCATGGTGGATCTGATGGTCACTAAACTCAAAATTGATAGCGACATCCTGAACCCAACCAACAACGGGAAGAGCATTCCCATCCTCTACCACATGTACACGTTTCGTAAAACCTGGCAGGTACTGTGGATATGCATGCAACTTGGTTTAATCCATCAGGATATCAAAGAGGCTCAGGATTAGCTATCCGGGAGATTCCACGAGAGCAGACACATGCCCTAGTGGTTCTCTGGTCCTTTTTTATTTTTGATAAAACCAGTTTAGAGGACCTTTGATAACCTGCTAACTGGATTTCTGAGCACTGACCCAATCAAGTAAAGATCATTTCAACTGAGATTAATGGATTAATGCAGTAAACATGGTCAAGGATTAGAGTTCTCCTGGGTCTCCTGGAAAGGAATGTAACACTGAAAAATATTCAATAGAATGGCTGATAGTCAGTCTAATAACAATATCACAATAAAAATGACAAGCTGTCCAGTTAGTGTGACAAAGTGATTGACCCTTTGTGTGCTATAGAATTTCATTAAAAACAAAAGAACCACGATTGAATTACAGAAATTGTTAAATTTTCTGAAAAGACTCTGCCTTCACCTAGGAAGAGACATTCTGTCACCATAAACCCTTGTACTCGTCATACATTTGTGCAATCTCCTATTCAGTGTAAAGCTCCAAAGAGTGTGAATCAAGAAAAGCATTTTTCCCCAGTGTGAATTGGCAGGGGGAATAGCCAAGTAAGATGAATACATTCCAGGCTAATCCCTTTTTTAATGTCCCTTTAATTGGCTTGCTGAATTACCACCATGGGACCCTGCAGGAGGCTGAAGTGACCATGTCAAGGGAAAGGGGAGAGTTTTTGTTCTCGATGTACTTTGAACCAAAAAGACACTCTGTGGCATTCGTTTTTGAGTTCTGTCTTTCTTCTGTTACTTTCTTCTATTTGGAGGTTGGCTCATCGGGGGAGCTGCCTAATGATTTTACATCGCAGCAGTCTGACGCATGCTCGCAGTGCCGCGGTGCTTTATCATTCTGTTGGGTTACTGTATTTACTCCTAAAGCTGGTCTCCATTGTTCCATATCATGTTAATGTGTCGAATTATCACTAGAAGTATTTTAACACATCAAAGCTATGAAACTGGTGTGTAACAATGACAGTGAGTGAACAGGGGGTAATTCAGCCATCTGATACCCTGTTCCTGAACATTTTTTTTAAATGATTGTAGAAAAAGTGAAGGCCATTTTTCATGCTGAAACTTCAATATTTCAGTGAACCCTTTTTATGAGTTTTTTTAAAAATAGTTTCTTGCCTTTGATTAATAGCGTAGAGTTAAAAGTCAGTCCGGTATTATAGAAAGAGACAGAGGAACATGACATGTAATTAAACTCTGCAGCTAAACCTGCACGAGGTGATCTCAGCTCGCAGGCTTTTGTGATGCGCCTCCAATCAGTCCTTTGTTCTCTTGTCCGCTCTCGCCTGTGTCTGCTTATTTCAAGATTCTGCCTCTAATTGGTTCCTTTGTACTACTCTCCAGGTGGGTGTCATCAAGCCCTACCCCATCCTGACTGAGATGCGACAGGAAGCCATGGAGACCAAGTTGACCTTCGAACCCTGCGCGATGCCGATGCTGTGCCCACCTTTGCCCTGGATTTCTGAGAAGTTTGGAGCTTACCTGCTGACACCTTCTAAGCTCATGCGCTCCCTGGATGGGGCCACTCAACATGAGTGGTTGTTAGAGAAATGCCAGCACCTCCAACCAGTCCTTGACTCCCTAAATCTGCTGGGTAACTGTGCCTGGAAGATCAACAAACCTATTCTGGATATTATTATCTCTATCTTCAATGATAAGGGTTGTGACAAATTAGACATCCCTCCTCCCTTGTCAGAGGCCCCCCAAATTCCTCATTTCAACCCCAAGGACCCTTCGTACAATGGTAATCAGAAGGCAACTTTAATGAAGGAGGTGGTCTATGCCAAAAAGAAAAACAGTGAGATGCACAGCTTGCGGATGGATGCTCTCTATAAACTCTCCATCGCCAACTTCATGAGGGATGACATCTTCTGGTTCCCTCACAACATGGATTTTCGTGGACGTACCTACCCTTGTCCTCCATACTTTAATCACCTCGGAAGTGATGTGAGTCGAGCCGTCCTTCTGTTTGCAGAGGGTAAACCCCTTGGTCCTAAGGGCCTGGACTGGCTGAAGATCCACTTAGTCAATCTGACAGGGTTAAAGAAAAGGAGCTCACTACAGGGAAGGCTGGAGTACGCCGACAGCATTATGGAAGAGATACTGGACTCTGCTGACAACCCTCTCAATGTCAGTTTGTATTGGTTTTCACATTAGGTGTAGCACAACCATAGCTTCATATTTCTACACAGCATTGCACATTGTGTTTATTATGTACACATATATACATTTCACAGAACCATAGAATCCACCATATTCCGTTTCTGAATAACACAGCCTATAGCTTTGCCTGTTTGTCTCTCCCAGGTTAATTGTCCCTTTGTCCCATAAATCCATGAGAAATATCAGCTTAGAATCTGTCCAAAACTGGCTTTTTAGTTGTGATAATATCTGCAACTCTACGTGCCGTGTGCTGTTTTTTGGTCTTCTCAGGGCAACAAATGGTGGATGAGTGCAGATGAGCCGTGGCAGGCCCTTGCCTGCTGCATGGAGATATCCTATGCTGTGAGATCACCGGATCCCACACAGTTCATCTCTCATTTCCCTGTTCACCAGGTACCATGAAACAATTTAAAGAACCACATGTTCAATATGTGTTATCATTAAGTCATGTAAACCTTTTCTTCCATTAGATATCAAACTCAAACCTCAAGCAGTGGCATAAATCAATTTATCCATTTCAGAATTAATTTGAAAAAAGCAGATTTCAGTTGGGCATTTAGCTGCATTTGTAGAAATTGACCAATCTGAACACAGCTCATGCCAATCATTTTCCAGTTTACAGTCTTGTCATCTGTTTATCCTTCATAGTGCTGGTTTAGTTAACAGTCCCAGACCTCCTTATAGATTTAGGGACATTTTATTGCCATAAACCTGCAGCCAACTGATCTCAGCTTGAGCTGCCATGCACTAAGTAACACAAACAAGAGCAACAGATAAATAGCCTACAGTTTCTTTGCTGTTGGGGGGTGTATTTTTCCACTGAAGTTAGCCCATAAACTGCTGTAATTCACAGTGAAGTAATCTTTTCAGTTTAAATCAGTGTTGCTTGCCCCCTCAGGCCCTTTGTTATTATGATATTATACTGTAGCTTTTATAGTACTTGAGTGCTTTTCTGTCATTTGTAATACTTTTAAGAATTTACATTGCATGCAGTTCCTTTGAATAATTCACTTTTATATATATATTTTTAAAGTATTTAAAAATTGCCATCTCAAAGTGAACCAGTGCAATTGCAAGTTGTGTAAGCAATAATATTAGCCCAGGATCCAGCTTCAAATATGATGACTTTTATTTTGAAAAGATCCATCCATCACCACCCGCTTATCCTGTTATGGTTCGCCGGGGGGGGGGCTGGAGCCTATCCCAGCAGCTTTCGGGTGAGAGGAGGGGTTCACCCTGGACAGGTCACCAGTCCATCACAGGACCAACACATAGAGACAGACAACCATTCACACTCACAGTCACACCTACAGTCAATTTAGAGTATCAATCAGCCTCGTCCCCTCTTGATGTCTTTGGACTGTGGGAGGAAGCTGGAGTACCAGAGAGAACCCACACAGGAACAGGGAGAACATGGAGACTCCACACAGAAAGATCCTGTGCTGGAGCCGGGGCTCGAACCTAGAAACTTCTTGTTGTGAGGCGATACTGCTAACCACTGCACCACCATGCTGCCTATTTTTAAAAGATTAAGACAAAATATATTGTACACTCTGATTGTAGTTTTTGCTCAGATAAGTGTTGGAACTTGACAGAAGTAATTCAGCACCCCCTCCCTGTAACTGCCTTTAAAGGACACTAGCCCTTTAGTTTTTAAGAACATCTTACAACACATAGAGACAGACAACCATTCACACTCACAGTCACACCTACGGTCAATTTAGAGTATCAATCAGCCTCGTCCCCTCTTGATGTCTTTGGACTGTGGGAGGAAGCTGGAGTACCAGAGAGAACCCACACAGGAACAGGGAGAACATGGAGACTCCACACAGAAAGATCCTGTGATGGAGCCGGGGCTCGAACCTAGAAACTTCTTGTTGTGAGGCGATACTGCTAACCACTGCACCACCATGCTGCCTATTTTTAAAAGATTAAGACAAAATATATTGTACACTCTGATTGTAGTTTTTGCTCAGATAAGTGTTGGAACTTGACAGAAGTAATTCAGCACCCCCTCCCTGTAACTGCCTTTAAAGGACACTAGCCCTTTAGTTTTTAAGAACATCTTACAACCACCCAGGGACAGTTGGTGTTAATTCGCCTCATGGCTAACACCGGAACCTTTAAATGATTTTGTTTTTTAATAAGGCATCTAAACAGCCAGGAGCGATCAGAAAGAATAAGATGCCACACATGGCGCTTAATTAAAAAAGGCACTGCAAAGTAATAAAGGTCACACAAAGCTGACGCAGAGGTATAGCTGAAATGTGAAGATGAATTGCTGCTACTCGTTAAAAAAAAACAAGACATGAAGGACACTCAGTGCTAGCTTTTTCTTTGAAACAAGGCTGGTCGCTTTTTAGCAACAGACAAATTAAATTTACCGTGTAACTTGATTGATGAATGACTGGTCATTAACTGCACAACCGTCTGAAGCTACATTCATTCCAGGTGTTTCTTGGTATTATGCTAACAAATCAAGAGATTACAATAGGCTTTTATGTACTAAGGCCAATGACCTCATCCATATCATTATCTCATACTGTTTCTCTTGATTGCGTTTCATCACTATGTTCTTTAACTTGTCGGTTCCTTATGCTGCTCTTCTCCTTTCACTGCCTCCAATCGTGTGCTGATCTCTGTTCTTCTTTCCTGCTCACTTCAATCTTTCCTCTCCCATTCTCCCCACCACTCCTCTTCCAGGATGGCTCCTGTAATGGCCTCCAGCATTACGCTGCTCTAGGCAAAGATGTCATTGGTGCCACATCAGTCAACCTCGTGCCCCGTGATGTGCCCCAGGATGTGTACAGCGGAGTAGCACAGCAGGTCAGCACCAGCGAGCTTCTTCTGCTATTGCATTTCTCTTCTTTGAACTGCACTGTCCTGAAGTTGGATAGTAAAACTCAAATGCATCTAACTACAGTTGCAGTTGTTCGTCCATGGCTGATTCTTTTGGTAAATGACGTAGCAGTCAAAGTGGGTAATTTGAGAATTAGCAGTATACCACACTATTATCATTTTTGGACAATAGGATGAGACCATGAGGAATGCAAAGATACGTTTGCTCACAGCTAGCATGACACTGTCTAGGTGACTAGCAGTAGGTAAGAGTCTTATTTTTGATTTTCTGTCCCTAGCTTCCTCCTTACTGAAAATACCATGTGGTGTGCAGAGATGGTCCAGCTAGCTTCTTGTACCTGAAAGTAATACTAGAAACTAGGGAGAGTTTTGTTTGATCATTTCTCTGAATTCCCTCATCAGGGTGCCACAAAAACCTAAAAAGCTGTTAAATGTTGCTTTTATTTACTGATGATGTTTCCAGGGAAGAGGAGTGACAACTGAACATTGACAATATAGCAAACATGTACCTGAAATCTCAAATATATCGGTGTTGATGTTTAGCATCATCTTGCATCAAGGTGTAGTACAAATAGACCCCCCCCCCAAAAAAAAAACCCCAAAAACAAGCATTATTGCAGGACCCACTTAGTTACGAACCTGCTTATTTTGAGAACAAACCATTAGAAGTCACTTGTGATGTACTGGCATTTCTGTGTGGGAGGAATCATTGTGTGCTGTCCCAGGGCGAAGCTTCCAAGGGCATTTGGAAGTTTATAGTGGAGTCTTCAAGGAGCTGTGGGGGCATATTTTTTACTTCTGTGTGTTTCAGGTGTCGTTAGACAATGCTTTAGATGATATCAAGTTTCTGGGATAAATGGAGCTTGTTCATGTCTTTCAGGTGGAGTTGTTCCGAGCAAACGATGCAGAGATGGGTTCAAAGATTGCTCAGGTCCTGGAGGGCATCATCAGCAGAAAGCTGGTCAAACAGACCGTGATGACTGTGGTTTATGGGGTCACATACTTCGGGGGACGGCGGCAGATAGATAAAAGACTCAGTGAGATTGATGAGTTCCCCAAGGTAAAGTAGTGAGCGGGGGGGTTGGGGGGGGGGATCCCTTACACTGCATACAGTGTTATTTTTAGCCCAGTGTCAGTGTAATATGTCAGACTGGTCTCATAGCACAGGGTTACCACATTTATTCCAGATGGATTTGCCGCACATTACTTCCCCATTGTTTTCTACAAGTATAAAACACATAAATGCATTTCTCATCGTTGTCACTGACTGAGTTTAACCTCAACACATTTAATTCTGCAAACTGGATTTCAGCAACCATGACCTTGACATTCAGAGCCCCACATCACTGTCTTAAGAGAGCAGCATGGAGAAAATCCAGAAGGTTTTACAGTTTATTTTAGTCAGTGAAATATAATACTGCATGGTAGTATCAGGGAAGCTCTGATTTGAATATAACAATAGATAAGTGTGATATTGTGCACACAGCTGCTGTATATTTAGTTTTAGTTCAAAACCGCTGCACTCGCATTTGGTCGGAAATAAATGGCTCTTTAATGGGCAGAACCATTCTGTGGGGCAACACTGTGACAGGCGCACAGAACCATTTCATCTTATTTTTACCACTTGCATAGCAATATAGTTCCCCACAAAAGTTTAAGTTAATCTCCCTGTCATTATGGATGGGATTGGTAATATCCTGCTGTCAGTGTATCTACCATCTCATCGCCAGAGATTCGTGCTAAATGACTCCTGCATAATGTCCCTAATTGGTTAAACAGGGAATTAGGGGGAGTATAATTGTGACTGATTGCAGTGTGATGGAAGGGGGATACAGTGGAGATGAGATTGGTGTAATGATAGGAGGAATATCATTCTAATTCAGGAACTTTTATATTTTCACTAAACGTGTCATTTTTAATTATTTAAGAATGTAAAAGCTGTCCAAATCCAGTAGCACAAAGGAGGCTGCTTTTGTGCAAGCATAATTATATGTGTTATTTTCAGGAGCATGTTTGGGGTGCGTCTCAATACCTGGTTCGTCAGGTGTTCAGTGCCTTAAAAGAGATGTTTACGGCGACCAGAGAAATCCAGGTGGGTTCACTCATCTAACACTTGACCAATTTACACACTGTTACGAATGGCTGACATTGAGAAAAATAGTAATCTATAGCCAACAAAAATGGAAGAACAGCTTCCAAATGAGTAACATTGAGTTGATGCACAATCCAATCCTTGGCGTCCTAATTCCCAAAAACAAACATAAAAAAAGGAATGATACTCGCAAAATAAAAAAAATAATTCCCTCATTTGAGATAACAAGGGAACCTATGTTCTACAGAGCTCCAGATCTCACACGACAAGAAGTACACAATACCAACAATAGTTCCTACTTTTCCCCCAAACATGTAACCTGTCATCAATGAGAAGAACATGTAAACAAACAACACTATTCAGTTTCAAGCAATGGAAATATCCACTACTACAGCCACTTAAAAATGTTGGCTTTATGTATCGCAATCGTATTGCAGCCTGTAAGCCTTGACGTCAAACTAAAAAATATGAGTATATGTTAATGTAAGATTAGACAAATACACTGTTTCAAAAGCACCGTTTCAAGGTTCTAATCTCTGGTAATGCCATCACTCTTTCGTTGCTACAATTCCCCTTTTTTAGGCACAAGTTCTTCATCAGACTAGGATTGTATAATCTCTCCCTCTCTATGCTGCTCCACCATGTTTGCTTGTTGATCAAGCTTCCGTGTAGACAGTTTACGCAGATCCTGGTGAATGACATAAAACACTGCTTTAATGCATTTTCGTAGCTTCTTTTCAACAAATACGATATAAAAGGTCCATGTCTTTTGATAAACATTTTTATATGATTCTACGATGTTTATGGTAATGTGGCACAGCTGTACATGTGCGTATTATAACAGTTTGGGTTTTTTTTTTCCATCTCCACTATGATGATATGTAGGGTACAACCAACATATGACCTACTACTGCAGAGACAGATTGCATTTTTAAGAATGAGTAGCTTACTTCACTATTACCCTGGCAACAGCACTCATTCATCACATAGACTCCATTTATAGATGGAGGACTTGCACCTGGTAGGGAATTTTACATCATCTTCACAAGCAGAGGGGAGTCTGGCTTGCTAATAGAACCACCACCCCACTGCCGGTGTTCATCCTTTGGGGAAAGCGAGTGGACAGCCCAGTCTGAGATGAAGAATCTCCCATTATACCTTGGTGCCGACGTGATCCTTCTGTGTGTGTCTAATGTGTACGCACCTGCTGCATCTATGTAGGTCACATCTTCTCACATGTAGTGTCAGTGAGTTAAAATTATGAGTGAGAGCGAGGGGGCTGATTAATCCCTGCCCCTGTCTTCTCTGACCTCTAGAGATGCACAATATGGATTTTTTTTTTTTTCAGCGAACTGTCAATGACCTGATTCTCATTTTAAATACTGATAATGGGTTTAATTTCACACACTCTAAATACTGTTATTCACACACCCATCTGAGGCTACGATGTAGTGAGTAAATTACAGATCTAAACTCTGCCCAAATCCATCAGACGTAACTATTTAAATCAGCCTGGTGGATAGACTAATCTTTGTTATGTGTGTGTGCTAATGCTGACTACAAGTGCTTCATATTCCTTTAATTTGTTACTATAACAACCTAAAGTTTTTGTGCAACTCATGGGCTCTTGCCCTCCCAATTGATTGTGTGTGTGTGTGTGTGTTGGTGGTGGTGGTGGGGGGGGGGCTAGAATCTAGGCTAGGCCTTCCATTCGCAGGGATAAACTGTGACAGACCCAAACAACACTGTTGCACTTGCAGTATTTAGAGAAGGCAACAACTCCTCTGCTGTTCGTCTGCACATCCACTACAAATGACTTTGTATTTTTGGCCTGATTCATTAAATGCGTCACCCAGCTGAACTAACATACACACACACATGCATTTGAATTTTTTTGTTGTCTTACTACAAACCCCGGATGAAGAGCAAAGGCACGTGCTTACAAGTCAGTCCAGTGGCCTCACTTTACCTCTGCTGGCTGTCTGTTGCAGGACTGGCTGACACAGAGCGCCAGCCTCATCTCCAAGTCTGGCCACACTGTACAGTGGGTGACACCCTTGGGTTTACCCATAATCCAGCCCTACCACCGCCCACGGACCCAAGCTGTAAGTCTGTTTGGAATGTAATGTGAGGTGCAGAATGAGGCTCTGTAAAGTGGAGTGATGAGTTTGTCATTACACAACTGGGCTTTCACTAAATATCCAACTTAATTAAACAGAGCTGTTGCTTTTATTTCTGTAGCTTTGCTAATGCAGTTGCAATTAGAATTGATGTCAGTAGTGGCTTACAGGTTATCTTCACATAAGCAGCATATATGTTCAACGTAGTGCCGTCATCTCGGCCAATTAGAGGCCTTTATACATTTAAAGAAAAAATACTGGCTGACCTTTCGAGGTTCTCTGCTTGTTTCCTTCCCCTCATGAATCTGTGTGTATGTTTATGTGTCATCATGATCAAACGTGGTACTGAGTACCACAGGGGTGATTTTGAGTACTTAAGCGGGCTCATGTATGTCTTTCATCATAATACCATCAGTCCCAAAAATTTGCAGGTTTGTATTTGAGATCAAAATCAAAGCTGCGTATGAGCATTCATCTGTCCGACCTGTGACCTTTCATGCAATAGCATAGGAGCAACAACAGAGAACAGATGAAACTGGAGCCATCAGCGCATTGACTGGCGTCACAGCTGTTGTGATCCCACAGCATGATGGGATCTAGATAAGAACTCTCCTTTTTTGTCCTAAGATCCTCGCTTTCGCTACAATCAGTTAACTTTGTCATTTCCACCCATCACATTTCACAGGACTTTGATGGAATTGCCGATGAAGCTGATAATGGGGGGGGGGGGGGGGGCAGTCACCTAACACGTACATGCAGGTGTGAGCTGCAGAGCACATACAGTAACCGCAGACTCTCCTGTTTGCTGTCAGCTTATCACATCTCTAAAAGCTTCATATAACCATCTCAAAAAGGCTTTCGTTAACTGAGAGCAAGCTGCTGTCCTCACACAAGCCAGCCCACAGTTTTTACTTCACTCGCTGTTCTCTGGCTAGACTATTAAGCATTTGTTTCAATTAGAAGAGCTGCCAACATGTACGTTCCAAACTAAATTTGCATGGGATTTGATCAGCTTTTCTTTTTTTCTTTTTTCCAACTGATGGATCATGGATCATGAATTGGCTCAGACATAAACACAAACACATCCTGACCCTGACTGGATGCATTTCTTAACTTAAAACCTAGCTTAACTTTTCTTTTGCGGTTAAAACCATGCGACAGGATGGACTCCATGTCAGAGGTGCAATCGTCTCAGTTGCCTCACGCCTGATTTGAGATGGCTATGACCCAAGCCCGCCCCCGATCATAACAAAACATGGAAATGGACGGAAGGATGAATGGATGTTCTGGCTGATACACAGTCATGCTTTGAAAGTAAGAGCTAAATTGAAATTCTAAATAAAATAAAGACATCACTATTTGAACCACTCTCAAATAGTTGAATGCTTCCAGCTTCTGGATTATTTTCCACGGTATTGTACCCAAATACAGTTTAATAACACCCTTCCTTCTTTATTTTAACTTTTCCATTCCAAATACTTAAAAGTGAATAAAATTGATAAATATCACAATGAAATCTGAATTAATGACCTAAAATTAGAAATATTGTGTCTTAAGGCCTTTCTTTATTTTAGGGTAGAGATATTTTTGGTACGGGCGGCACGGTGGTGCAGTGGTCAGCACTGTCGCCTCCCAGCAAGAAGTTTCTAGGCTCGAGCCCCGGCTCCATCACAGGATCTTTCTGTGTCTCCATGTTCTCCCTGTTCCTGTGTGGGTTCTCTCTGGTACTCCAGCTTCCTCCCACAGTCCAAAGACATCAAGAGGGGACGAGGCTGATTGATACTCTAAATTGACTGTAGGTGTGACTGTGAGTGTGAATGGTTGTTTGTCTCTATGTGTTGGCCCTGCGATGGACTGTTGACCTGTCCTCACCTCTCACCCGAAGGCAGCTGCCCACACACACACACAACCCTTGATGGATGGATAGATGGATAGATTTTTTTGGTATTTATGATATATTTTGGAAAGGAAAAATGAGTCGTAATGAAGAATGGTTACACCTATTCCATTTGGAAACTGGAACACAGCTTCAAACATTTGACTGTATTTGTTTGGCTTGTTTCACATCTGAAGGCACACAAAGGCAGACATTCATCCACAGTCATGTGCATCCTGCACTGGAAAGATAACGTGATCTCTTCAGCCCCTCCTACCAGAGATGACACGGCTTAAAGTGTATGAACACAGGAGACGACATGGAGTGTCTTTAGAGACTCGAGGGCAGGAAATCCCAAAGGTTGCTGTAGCTTTGTCTGCAGGTGGTTGAAGGTTGGAGGGGTGGGGGGGTGGGGTGGGAGGTGTCAACACTAAAGGTCTTATTCTCATCAGAGGAGGATGTGTCATATCCTCAATATTTTCCTGTCAGACACATTCACCTAATTCACCTATCTGCCACTTTCACTGTCAGAGCTTCTGACAAAACCTTGTTGGATGGAAACTTTAGAGGTCATTTTCAATCGAGGGGGAGCCAAACAAGGTTACACAGAGCACTGAGAGATCTTAGAGGGCTGCTGTGCTGGGTTAGATTTTATGTTTGCTTCTTTTCCACTTTCTTTGAACAAACTGTTAATCCCTCTCTACCTGTGTGTGTGTGTGTGTGTGTGTGTGTGTGTGTGTGTGTGTGTGTGTGTGTGTGTGTGTGTGTGTTCTTTTACATGCTACCTTGGACTGGAATACATTTCATAAATTCGGGACATTTTAGCCGGTCTTCACATATGTAAAGGGCCATTTGAAGGTCAAGCCTCGGTTTTAGTGTTGGGTTTAGTATTAGGTTATGGTTAACCTTATTTTTACCACTTGTGTAGCCGTATAAAACCGTAATTCAATTTTCTTTTTAAATTGCAGTTTTGGCTTCTAACACAGTGGAAAACAAGATAATAGTAATAAAGTGGGAACTCCATAGCATTCCATTTAACAATGATTCTCTCTTTTTCTGTGTTTGAGATCAATCCGATGCTCCATTTTTTTCTTAACTGCGCTACATGGCAACAATACTTATATTTTTTTAGTGTAAAATTTCATTATTTTATGAATCAAATGTCTAAATTATTCCTCTTTTAATTGAAAAATAATTAAACTGTTAATCCCTCAAAAATATGGGATGTTTCTGCTGTTAATGAGTAAATGCGTTAAATATTGTATTGTTTGAAGTAACCATACTCATGATTTTTGTCATATATGGACCCGCCCTCCCTATAATGTAAGCCATTAGATTTTTGTTTGAAGACTTCAGGTGAGGTTAGTGTAAGAAAACGCATGTGTCATTAGTTCATGTCGTGTTCATCTTCTGAAGCGATGGAAACATTTTTGCAGCTTGGAAAGAAAAAAGCCTTCATCCTGTATGTGCATATGAGTGCTGACCATCAACTCGCTTTGACTTCTAACATCCTCTAACATATAAACTAAGTAACAGGAGGAGACGACTGCTGAGCACAGAAAGTCAGCAGGCCCATCAGCTGGCCCAGTTTGTGGTGAGCTCTTTTAGTATGACATCAAGCAGAGGGCTGGTTTTGAGGGGGAGTGACACCTCATAAACAGGTCCAAGAGAGCGAGGCTGACAGATGGTTTGTCTCCAGGGTCCATCTCCCTCTCTCTCGTTCTCTCTCTCTCTCTCTGCCCCCCCCGTAGTCGGGCGCAAGGGTGCATTCCCTTGATTCGATCTGCATCTTTTAATGTCCAGCAGGGACAAGGAAGCTGATTAGCTTCTGTCTTTTCATGGCATCGGGATGCATAAAAACTTGAATGAAGCAATGACTTTACGGATTAGCGTAGGTTTCACTGATAACTTTCTTCATCCCCTGCTTTAATTCTCTAATCCAGTTGCATCACTGAGCAACAAAAAAGAAAAAAAAATGAAACTAACTTGCAGAAAGGTCACCTTTTCCCTGCGTCGATGGATTAAATTCAATCTCCCAGTCTCCTCTCTGCCTCTTAAATCCAAGGCCACACTGTTTCGGGGGGGGGGGGGGGGGGGGGTCATTAGTAATTAGACGAGAGATAGAATTGCAAGTTGATGCATGAAGCACAGTAAGGAAACCAATAAGTGTGATGAGTGAAGCTCCAGTAGCGTCACATAATCAGACAAGTTTGTGTGTGTATGAATGTTGATCTTTTTAGAATGTGTACAGAGATGAGTACAAATGTCAGCCCATGTAATCGAGTATTTTCCATGGCTGGCGGGAGGTGAGGACGTAAGGGTAGGAGTGAGTAGCTGAATAGAGCATGAACATACATCAGGGAGGCTGCCTAACAGGATTGGGAGATGCTAATCGGATCAGAGGTCACTCTGGCTCACATTCCTTGTTTATTTTTCATTCCCACTCCCATGCAAGGTTACAGTGAAATCTCACTCTCAGCTAGTGGCAACACAGGGGAGTCATCAGCTGGATTTGCCTGGATTTGTGAGTTTATAGCGTGACAACAAGCTTGTGATCTAATGTCCTCTATGGGGAAAGAATCACCAAGCTTATTTTCAGATTTTTGGTGGTAAATGGTGATTTCCCAGGAGAGACAAGTCGTCTACATTATTTATTATTCTAATAGTTGAATTTTTCATGTTTTACTGTGGATTATTTGGTATTGAAAGAAGATCCCCATGAATTTTTAAGTGTAAAAACACAAGATCCTTTTCTCCCACAATTGTTTGTGCCCTCCAAGTTAAGTATTTAGGTGACTGGTCCTGGTGACACCCTTGGATCAGGGCAAGTGTGTCAGTTTTGCACACTTTGAATAAGCATTTTTGTACATTTTGTTTGCCAGATTGTATGTGAGGAGTATGCACATACAGCCTTTGAAGTCACGTTCAAGCACAAGAGTGTGATTCATAAATTTTCATTCATTAAATAGTGCACTGTTGAATAGTGCACTAGTGAACCGTTAAGTTTCAAGGCCACATAATTTCTACTTTTCAGAGGCGACTCATACAACAACAACAAAAATTGATTATTCCTTGATCTCAGTTCTATCAGGCTACCAAATTTCATTGTAATTCATCCGCAACTTTTCAGTTTACGCCCTTAATACACTGGGGACCGACAGCACGAATGGAGCCCATTTTATGGAGCTTCTGTCCTTTGAAATTCCTGGAGGACCAGGTCCTTGTCCATTGAGGACAGAACAATAGACCTGCTGGGATAAAGAAGAGAACATCACATGACCTTATGTCTGTGTAGGGCAAAGAACACGATCATTGTACTTCTCCAAATGATTACAATGATTATTGAGTGCAGCAACTGTTGCTATGCTAATGTTGAGGATGGAGCACGGACCCCCTCAACCCCCTCAAACTGATCACATGACCTGCTTGGTGGAGGTAATGAACGTATCACCTTTTAATTGTAATCTTTGCCAAACAGATGATATTTTCCGTCCTTCTTGCTTTATATCGCAGCAAGATTACAGCTGAGGTGAATGAGTCAGCTCTTCATTCTAATGCCGGGGAACTGTGTTTCTCTAAATGTCGGCACGGCGGCCGCCGTGCCCCCTTCTGGGTCAGAACAGAAGCTAGCCATTCCCAGGGGTAACGTGATGATTCGTCGATCTTGCAGAATCTTTTGGCATTTTGAGGTGCAATAATAAATGCGGTTTGAGTTTCAAGGACACCCATGAGAAGTAGAAAAATAGAGTTTGGTTAAAAGAACATGTGGCGGAAAGGGAGTGGGAATGTGGTGAGTCTTCAGCAGTGAGATCGAAGGTCCAGTTGACCTGGAGCAGCGTTGAGGAGAGGTGTCACCCAGGACTTCCTCTACTTGAACGCGACACCTACAGTGTATGTGATTAATGGGGATTCCCCTCTTGAAAGATCAGCTTACATGTGGTTACTGATGACTGCTGTAAACATGACCATCTGTACTGCCAGTCTCAGGTGATTTAGGCAGCAGGGGTCTGTTCCCCTCGGACACACAGCAGGGGTTAGCCAAGGTCTCATCTATCACAGCCTCAGGGTCCGAGTCAGGTCTTGTACACTGATCATCCACGCCTGCATTGTAATGAAAAAGAGAGAGAACTACCGTACAGTGTACAGGACCTCATTTACAGCGAGGCAGTCCATTACTCACACCAAAGGTAACCTTCATTTCTGTCACCCTCACCCTGTTTTGCTCATCTTTTCCTTCCCCTCCCTTGAACCTCTTATCCATTAGGACACAAAGAGATATAGAGAGGACAGTGATGGACGAGTCTCCGCGAGAGAAGTGATGGATGAGATAGCAGCCGTGGCAGAAACTAATGGGGTTTTACCTGTATTCGCATCAATTTTACTACCATTTCTTGATAATTGTGTCTGTCGTTCATCACTCAGCAACTTTTAAGCTATCGGTTAGCTCCGCCTTAAAGGCCTGTAACATACCTGCATTCATATTAACTTCACGTAGCTAATTATTTCAGATTTTAATTTTACAACAGGGCTGGCATGTTGAATCTATAAATGACTGAGCTGAGTCCCTTTTTAATTGTTTTCATTAAAAATCATTTCATCGATAGCGGCAGTTCTCTATGGACAGATTCAATACTCACCATATTAATCATCCAACTTAAACCATGGAAATTCCCGTGTTTTGGTGTTTCTCTAAAACCTTTGAATTTATCTTTCGTTATTTGTCTTCGTACAAAAATCTATATCAAAAGTTTCAAAAACATTTTCAGTTTTATTTTGATCTCAGCATAGTTTTTAATGCGACTTGATCACTCATTTTGACGGACTTTTAGATAGCCAGGTTCAGCCCAAATGATGACTCTCGTTAGGCCAATTAGCTGCTAGATATACGCGGTTGTTGGGGATTTTCTATGTTTGAGACAAAATGATTGATAGGGACCAAAACTATTTGAATCTTTCCAATATTGAGCGAGAAATCTATGACTGCAGCAACGGGGTCTTGCAATCAATTAGAACTAATCTAGATGTGATATATCAGTCAAAAGTTTAGTGAACCTACACACACAGTCAATATTTCAGGGGTTCGATTTCAAAAAAGTACCTCCTCCCCCTGCTTTTCAGCCGCTGTCTGCTCAGATGAGCTATAGTGGTTCTTAATTTTGTGCGTTTATGATGCAGCTCCTTGTATTTGCCCTGAAAACAAGGAACCAACTGCAAGATTGTCCTTGTGCATTCATTGTTATTAAGAGGAACACAAACCCAAGTGCACGTTCCAATCATTCGTTTCATTGTGGGTGCATCTTGTTCTGAAGCGTGCCGTCAGCGTTAAGAGCGCCATCTTTTTACTTTGAACAGAGAGGAGCTCTTTTACATTAATGCCAGTTAAACACACCAATGCAATGTGTTGACATTGCTGAGGAGGTGGCTGCCTGTTGCTTCTCATATCTGCTCTCTGATAGTAGCCTTGTCGTTCCCACCCAGGCACACTTCCAAGGGTCAGGGAAAAACTGCACTGGCACAGATGGCTTGGACCCTCAAGGCTCAGGAGATTAGAGAGCTCAGTCTTTTCTCCGCCAGCAACAACTGCCAGTAAAGGCTGTAGTTTCTGACTTAGAGAGCGTGGAGTAACAACTAAAATGAGCAAAACAGCAGATCTAAAGCGGCATTTGGCACGACACCTTCACCGTGTGATAATTTTATCTAAAGACATGGCAGAAATTGTGTCTGATGAAGGAATATTTTCCAGTCGTGTGTGTCAGGAGGTGTGCATGACGTGGTGACTGTCAACACGCTGTTCTCACTCTCCTAGCAGCTTCCCTTTCACAGCAGACTCGCACATAAATGTGTTCTTAAACACAATTTTAGTGTAGGTTTTTTTTGACAATTTTACTTCTTTTAGTAAATGTAACAACAGATTGAAAGAACACAGTGGAAGGTTCGTCAGTGTGTATAACTACGAAGTCCAGCTTTGTTTGATATAGATTTTATGGGTTTGATAGAATTGACCGGTGGTGCAGTGGTCAGCACTGTTGCCTCACAGCAAGAAGGTTCCGGGTTTGAGTCCCGGCTCCAGCACGGGATCTTTCTGTGTGAGTCTCCATGTTCTCCCTGTTCCTGTGTGGGTTCTCTCTGGTACTCCAGCTTCCTTCCACAGTCCAAAGACATCAAGAGGGGACGAGGCTGATTGATACTCTAAATTGACTGTAGGTGTGACTGTGAATGTGAATGGTTGTCTGTCTCTATGTGTTGGCCCTGTGATGGTGACCTGACCAGGGTGAACCCCGCCTCTCGCCCGTAGACGCTGGGATAGGCTCCAGCCCCCCGACCCTTAATAGAAAGGAATAAGCGGAAGACAATGAATGAATGAACGAAGTTTACTGAGCATCAACATGGCGATGGCTGTGTGCATTCGTGGCACCGGGTCAGCAGCTTATCCTCGTGCACGGGTAATGCTTGCAGATGTGTGTGATGACTGATGACAAAACATCCGTTTGGCTGCCATCATCTGTGAACATCACAGGAACTGTGTGCCCTACTGCAATTCTCACCTTGGACCTTTGTTGCCACACCGTCCCCGGCAACAGGGAGATGTAACATTCGTGGGTATGATTAATCCAGCTACCCCCCAAAAAAAAAGAGCAGATGATGCTGTGTGTTTTGTGAATTGGTTGATTTTCACTGACTTGGACTCAGTCTGGCAAACTTGAAGCATGTGGGAGGTGAGGACAATAACAACTTTTTCAGTCTTTTGATGAAGTCTTATCAGGTGAGGTAAGTCGTGTGTGTGTGTGTGTGTGTGTGTGTGTGTGTGTGTGTGTGTGTGGAGAACTGAAGAAACTGAAGGAGTTCAGGAAAGCTTTCGTCAATGGACTCGAGGATGAAATGGGATCAACTTGACTGGTTGCTGACGTATGAGTGTTGACGTCAGGCTCCCACCTTTGTCAGTGAGATGGAAGAGAGATCAGAGTCACATCTCTCTTGTTTCTCCCTCCAGGTGAAGAGCAACATGCAAACACTCTCCATCCAGGTCAGACATGACAACAAGACGTAAGTTTCCACTCTCATTCTGCTCTGTTACAATGTTGCCACATTATTCTCTCATGGCGCTCATTGACATTTGGAGCTGAAATGTCACCAGTTAGTGTGATATTACTGACCTGGAACAATGTCAAAACAGACAATCTTCAGGGAGAGGAGCAAACGTGCTTACAACTCATCTTTTTTGTGTCATTCACAATGAATCCATTTTTAGAATGTAACCTCCAACCACTTGACAACTGTCTACTCAGTTTTTAGAAGAGAATGAACGCAGAAAGTGGCACTGTCATGAGGCAATTAGCTCACATTCTCACTGACATCAACTCCACAAAGGAAGTGTCTCCAGTGGAGATTTTCTTTAATTGCCAACTTGTGCTTGGATGTAACATTGCGTCATCCACCATAAAGCAGGAAATGCTTTCTGAAGTGCTCAGAAACTGCTTTAAAAGCCATTTGTTCTAAATTGTTAAGTTTTACACTGCTTTTCTAAATAAGTTTATAGATTTGCGATTTAATGGATAATTATACTGTAAAATTACTGATACGACTTACCTCAGCATATTTTCCCATATGATTTTTTTTTTTTTTTTTTTTAACACCTGATTGGCCCTGCATGAGCTGATTTCTCTATTTGTGGCATGTGGGTGCTGCTAGTGAGACAGGAAAGATGTGAGAGGTGAGAGGAAGATAAAAAGAGACAGAATGAGAGACAGCGATGAACTTGTCTGGTTGCGGGGAGATGGAGGGAAAACACTGGAGACGGCGATGACAGAGACTGACAGCCATCGTCCTACATCTGACATCTACAGTACGCCTAAGATCGAGCTGTGTGAATACTGAAACACAAGCAGGGGTGGGGATGGGGGTGAGGGTGCTTGGGTGAAACTTCCTGTCAGTAAATGCATCACGCTGACATTCTGAGCTCCTTCCACACATCATCAGACACCCAACTTTTATTTATGGAATTGAAGATCCTGGAAAATCTTGGCCAGTATTAAAGGTAGAATCTGTAGCTTGGTTTGTTGCGGCTTGTAAACTCAACATTCTTTCAAAATGCACCCCTCCCCCTGGAATCAACAGCACCCAAAGTGTACACACCCTTACCCCTGACAGCATGACACACGCTAACAAATAGCTGGTACAACTTACACGCCCAGCTAGCACGAGCTAAACGCCATCTAGAACAAGTTAAATGCCAGCTACACTCCCACTCCCCTCCTAACAAGTCAAAAAGCATTGAAATACAGGCAGAGGGCAGCTCTGCAGACACAGTCACCACCACGCATGTCTAGAATCCATACGATTAAGCTGGATTCATTTTGAGTAAGTCTATTTTTAGTTTTTTGCGGAAAATGCTGCAGATTCCACCTTTTTTAATATAAATAAGCAAAGACATTTGCGAGCAGTTGTTGTTTTGCAGGCATGCTTAGTCACAGTTGGGAAATATGATATACCTTTTATTATTTATTGTTATATGGAGTGAATCATCTGGAGGTTCCATTTGAGGTGCTGTGTGAACCCTTAGAGGACTGAGTAAGCACCTTTCCACTCAGCTGGGGTCCTGGGACTGAGAGGTGACATGTCAGTGTGAGAGGTGTCAGGAAAAGACATCGGAGTGCCTGCAAATCATTCTTTACAGTATTTTTTTTTTTTTAAGTTTCTCAAGTCCTGAATCTTATTTTTATTTATCCTGAAGCCCAAAACAAAGTTTTAACATTTACTTGCCAAACAGAAATGAAGGAAAACAAAGCTAACAGACAGGCTGTGTGTGTGTGTGTGTGTGTGTGTGTGTGTGTGTGTGTGTGTGTGTGTGTGTGTGTGTGTGTGCGTGCGTGCGTGCGTGCGTGTGTGTCTTCAGCTTTATGCTGGGCCCAGACTCTCTCTCTGCTCTGCTTCCATTCCCATTAGAGCAGCATTCTTGTGTGTGGCAGCTCAGGGTATTGGAATAGCACAGGCTCTGGTTAATGGGAACATAGTATCTCAAAGAGGGTGAGTGGTTTTCCCCGCTGCTCGTTATACTGTCATTAGCGAGTATGTTTTGTTTTTAAGTTTGCGTGCTCTGTTATGTGCAAAGGTTAGAGCCGGGGAGGGGTCCAGTCATCTGGTAACGTGTTAAGAATTCAATTTAAATGTCTTTGCTGCTAATTCCCTGCACATTTCTAAGATGTAATCTGCTCTAGTATGCTCACTGCATGAAAGCACCGATGAATCCTTGTTAGAATTGTAATTACAATCCCAAACAGTATGTGTAGATTTAAGACCTAATCTTCTGGAAACACGGATAGATAAATCTGTGTTGAAATACATTCCAGTGCTTTTCTGCGTGGTTTTTAATTCATGGTTCATTTGTCCAAAAAACCCCAACCTTTTTTATTTAATATTTAGTAAAATTGGCTGTGTAAAATCTTTTCTTCCGAGTAGATGTAAAAGGAAATTCAAATGTGGAATGGTGAACCATCTCCCAGAACAGTTTGTAATGAGGCCACTTTCGACTTGGCTGAAACAATCTAGCATATCTGAAAGCATCAAAGCTACAGAAAAACAGAGCTGTTTTCCATGCCTGTGCTTGACTGTGTCCTTCTCAGGGGGCCGGACGTGCTGAAACAGAAGAACGCCTTCCCACCAAACTTCATCCACTCCCTGGATTCCACACACATGATGCTGACTGCTCTCCACTGCTACAGGTACCCAATACGGCGTTAGCGTGCAATCCTGCTAACATCTGCAGATTATATAATCCTGTACGCCTCTGACACTAGATGTACTTCCATCCTCCTGTCCTTGTGCCTGTTTCCAATTTGACCTTAAAAAGACCTCAGTGGAAATGAATACCATTTCCAAACAAATTTACAAAACATCACAAGAATGTTCTTGCATGTGGCAGAGGGGAGTTTGCTTTGGGGGGAAAAAAGACCTTTTTTTTGCAAAAGTATATATTTGAATATATATTAATGAAAAACAAGTTGGTTGCATAGAGTATTTGTTGTGGATTTCTCCGTGATTTTATGCCCAACCAGGACTGCAGCAGGCACGGCAAACTTCTTGTTTTTAGTTTTGCTGGAGCATGAGAGTTTTCTGAAGGGACGAGATGATTAAACCCAGCAGCTGGGTTTCTTTACTGCTAAGTTCATGTGTTTTATGGCAGGCAAGAAGATGAGACTTGACAAAGTTCTCCCGAAAGAAAACTGAAACGCGTTCAACAGCCAACTGCCTATAGGACAGATTCTTGGCGTAATATCAGTCAAACCAATCAGAATGCCTCGTGTCATTGCCTATAAAGCCCAAAGTACGCCAGAACTTGGCGTGTTGCCGTTTCAGGGACGCATGCATTCCAGCTTGGGAGAAATGAACGTTTCCCATCTGGAGAAACAGACGTCCTTGCGTGCCTGGTGAACACACGCGAACATGTCTAATGTTTATATACTGGAGCAGCAGGTATCCACCGCACGAATGAGTTAATCATCGCAACGGCACCTTACATGATGACCAAAAGCACTGCTATGCTGCGGTTCTGGCTGCATTCCCGAGTAAAACTAATGCTCAAGTCCTGTCGATGGAGGCAAAGGTAGCGAAGAGGAGTTGGGGGCTGTGGGAGAATTTCCACACGGATATATAAGAACTTACGAAGAGAATATTCTGTTGGCTTCTCCCTTCTAGATTAGAAAATAACTCAACCTGGTTCTTAAATGTAGCACCAACATCAGGGTTTAGAGTCCAAAACTAGAGCGCGTGAAGCAGTGACGTGACTCAAGGTTGTCTAGCCTGCCTGGGGAGATGCTGTCGTAACGTGAGACACGTCACAGCTCAATACATGCATAAATACGTTCACATGTATTTGCCCTTGTTATTGAGACGTAATGTATCGTTTATGACTGCCTCATTATTTAACTTTAAACATCATGCCAACAAACCTTATATTAGAAAATAAATAAAAGCGGACTCCGGTGTTAGAATCAGTGTTGGTATCAGCAGATGCGTCAGATTCGTATCAGAACTACCAGAATGCGGATGGTTGCATCTCTTTTAATTTATATGCTTCGATACAAAGAGAAATACTGACTAAATGACTCCAGTATTGTTTTGTTGGAGGAGTTTTGCATGGTTTTTGGATACTTTTGTCAAAATGAGTGGTACATTTGCACAACAACTGGACATTTGACTCTCGTTATAGTTAAACTTGTGTTTCCCTCAAAGGAGACCTATTTTTTTCATGTCTACCCATCTGTCTTTCTCTTCTGCACATGAATTCTCCCCCTCCCAGCTCTGGTTTGACATTTGTCTCAGTTCACGACTGCTTTTGGACACACGCCTTCACTGTGGACACCATGAACAAGGTATTCAGTTCCATGCAACCCCCTTTTTTCCTCTCATTTAAATCCCTCCACCTTTCCTGCCCCACATTGTCCCTTTAGAGCCGTTTCCATTCTGTCTGACTGTGTGTCACCGCCAGAGTTTAGAATTCTCCTCTTTATGCTGATTAATTGAAGTTGAAGGTGTCACATGTCAGTCGATTGTTCTTGCCGTCTTGTCTCAGCTGCAGGCTTCAGTTCATTCTTTAAACGGAGCAGAAAGAATGATGGTGTGGTTTGACAACACTGGATGAATGTCAGTAATGGAAATGTGTGGCGTCCGTGACAAGTGCCTCTGTTAAGGCAACAGCACCTGCTTTGTGATGGCAGTTAAACAAACTACACCTTCATATACTTGGGGGCTGCAAGCTGCAGGTAGCACCATCTGACAGAGCCTGCGGTGCTGAATGAATCTCTGCTCCTGCCTGGCAAAAACTAGCTTGTCAACAGACCCAGACTGAGACACAGCATCAAATAAAATGGACCAAATTACCATAAAGCCCCAATTTTCTGTCATTGTAGCTGCAGAGCACAGCCATAGTTTATGTCTTCAAACAATCTCAAAGGAGTCACAAGTCATGAAGCAGTTCTATCTCAGTACAATTATCCCCTCACATACTGGCCCTCTCTTGATGTGTGAGTGTACATCTTCCTCATTACACAGGTAATTGAGCAGAGTGCCAGAGGACGGCCATTAATGCATTAGTCAACAGCCAAGCATATAAAGAAGACGGCCTTTATTTAAATAGCAGCTGATCTTTTCCTCATCCATCCATTTTCACGTGCTTAGGGGTTGTCACTGTCCCAGCATGCACTGGGGGTGAACCAGTTCTCCCTAGACAGATGCACAAGTGTGTGTAAAAAACTAAAAATACCCCATCACGCCTTCTCTGTTTGACTGTCACGGTGACTTTGACCTTTCACCACTGCACCACTTCCAGTTTAACCTCAAGCCCCAGTGGGTGTTTGTGCACATCTAAATCCTCTCGAGATGTTCCCGAGGTTCCACATTAATGATGGACGGATTGGCAAGGACCTCGCAATTAAATATGTGGCGCAGTACTTGCGTCACGATACGATAGTATCACAATATCCCGATAGATTGTGATGTATACTGGAAGAGGTCTGGTGTCTTGCTCGTCAAATTCGGCAGCGAGACAAGGTTTTCAAATTCGGTTTTCTTTGTCCAACTAATTTTTTTTAATCCCCTCTTTTCATTCAGAAGCCAAAGTGACTCCAAACATCCGCTTCCAAGTTTCCATGCGTTTTATGTTTCCCCACCATGTTTGCCACTGACTGGCCGATTCCTTGACTGCCTCACTCACTACCAAAGGAAGTGCCGTGCAGCCTAGTAGCTGTTCTGTGACACCTGCCAGAGCGGATTATTTCAGATCAATCCAAAACATGAGTTATTGTTTGAAAAAAAATGGATTTTAAGAGTAGGAACATCAATATTGTTCCAGGTTAAAAAACAAAACAAAACAAATTTCACGCTGGATTGAAACATTGATGTGTTTTTCCCACCCCTGGACAGACAGTGTGGTGTGAAATCAGTTCATGAGATCAAGACATGTTCTTCTTTCTTAAGTTCACGAGATTCTTTCTTAAACGGCATATTTTTTTAAAGGTAATGTGTTTAAAAAAAAAAAAAGAAGTGTAAACAACACCAAGAAGGAAATAGCGTATTTTTAGTGCGCTGGATTATATTTAGGGGTTTTTGCGCAGGAAACATTGAATGCGAACTTAGAATATTTTGCTCACAGTGCAGCAGGCTCCTAACTTTAGAATTCCAACGATTCACCTTGTAACAGTCGGTTATGTCTTACCTTTGGATGGAGAAAGCTGACAATAATACTTGATGCCAAGATAATAAAAAAAAACAAAAAAGATTTCTTATTTAGTAAAACACTCGCCTTGGCTGCTTTTTGGGGATTTGCACACTCGCTGCATTTCCTGCCTATTTTCCATGGGAGAAAGACGCATTTATGAGGTTGAGAACCAGCAGATCTTGTTTGATCACGTTGAATGAGAAGGTCATGGAAACGGATGAGGTTTTGAAAGATTCTGACGGAGGCCGGCCAGAGTCACTGAGGCAGCGTCTAAATGAGGCTAAAAAAAACATGTCGGCAATGAACGAATAACTCCGATGCCACTCATCGGCAGGAGAAAGAAGTAGCGTGTGTTTTGTGTGTCACAGGGAGAATCCAGGATAAAACTCGATACACTTTATCCGGCAGACACGACATAAATAAATCCATTTTACTTTTTTTTTTTTTTTACTTTGAAGCGCATAATTTGTTCTGCCAACATAAATGTGTTCTTTGTATAATTTATCAAGAAAGAAGAAAACAGGCAGCCGAGATGTTTTTCCAGGTCTTGAAGGAGATCGATGTGTGATCGTCTCTTCCCTTGTCGCTCTCCGCCCCCTTCCTCTGTCCCTCCGTCCATTTTTTTTTTTTTACCCGATCCACAAGCAACTGTACTTCCTTCTCTGCTTCTTCCTCCCCCTCCACCAGGTCTGTCGGGAACAATTTGTCTCTCTACACAGTAAGCCGATCCTTCAAGAGCTGTCCGACTTCATGATAGAGAAATACTGCATCAGGCCCCAGTGAGTTCACACGCCTACAAGCAGGTTTTGATGAGTGCACCGAGATACACGACATCGATTCCCTAAGAAAACCCGTTGATTGCTCATCTGTCAGCTTAAAGATGATAGCTTTTTATTGCAATGAGATAAAGGGATTTTAATTCAGCTCCTATTTTCATTTTCTTTAATGTTCTGACACCCCAAACCACTTCAGCAACGATAGTGTGCATTTGCTTCACGCTGTTTTCTTTTTGCCCAACATGTACACACATCACTAGACAGTCCAAACACTCCCACGTACGAGATTAAACCATTGTACAAGGTGTGTGTGTGTGTGTGTGTTCAACACGCTGATTTTAGACCAACATTTTGACTAATTCATGACATTGTTTGACATTTTCTTGTATGAAGCTTTGCATTCTAGTCGAGAGAATGTCTGACACATGACGAGACACATGTTTACAGATGTGGCACCCATTGTTTATCGCCAAGGACTCGCCGTCTGGTCTTAAAGACGAGGCAAAACCTACCCAGTGTTCACTAAATATCCTGGACAGTCCCATCTGCAAAGCCCCAGCATCCAGTCCAGACACCTTCATCTTCCACTTGTAACGACGCAGACATGTTGTTGCTGTTGTTAACTTCCTATTCTCACCATTCGTGGCAGAGCTGATACCAAGATGAAGAAATTCCAGGATTACAAGAAGCTGTTGTTGTGCCTGGCCAAAGTGCCCCCGACAGGTCAGTCGCCCCCCCAGGAAGGAGCACAACTTTTCACGCTGGTGTTTTTCTTGTCCTAATTGGGTAGAAGAAGACTCGTATGTCCTGAAGCTCTATTTGGAGTTAGAAATAAGCTTCACTTGCAAAACATTTGATACCTCTCGCTTTTATAATTGGTCAGAGTTTGTGATCGCGGCTCGCGTCGCACCCTCTGGCTTTTTTGTGTTACCACGATGAAGGTTTTGTTCAGATTGGGGGGAGGAAAAACAACAACAACAAAAAAAACGAAGTAAGTTCTCAGCTGCGTTCATGGTGGTGCTGTGGTGTCTGCCTTATGATCCAGCGCCGCCATTGTGAGTGACAGTAATAGGTGCCACAGCACCGTCAGTCAGGTGGGCGGAGGGGGGCTTTGCACTTACGTAACTCTGCTCCATCTGACAGCTGGCTCCTATTAATTGATTACTGTTAATTGTAACCCTCCTTTGCATAATCAGCTTATGTCAGTCAGGTGTTCACCTGAAGGGGCTTGTGTGTGTGTGTGCGTGTGCGTGCGTTCCTCTGTCTGTCTGTCTGAATTCCCACCATATTAATGTTAACTACCAAACTCACTGGATCAACTCTGAAATCCACGATAATCTTTACTGTGAAGGATATTGAATTTATTAAGGTGAAGAGGTTTCTGTGTGTGTGTGTGTGTGTGTGTGTGTGTGTGTGTGTGTGTGTGTGTGTGTGTGTGTGTGTGTGTGTGTGTAATCCAGCTTGGGATCAGATGAATCAGTTTGCATTTTCGACCGATATTTCCACAGATAAAATCAGACTCTGATGTTGTTTTAGGACAATAAAGTCCGAGCTCCTGTGTGAAAACTTGTTTAACCTTGCGATGAAGTTTTATTTGGCCATCTAGTTATTAATGTGACTTTGTGAGAGTATTTCCACACATGACTCATTAACAAATCAAACATTCCAACATATTTATCCTACAGTTTATGCAATCATGCAAATTTTTAAAAATACATACACAGAGATAGAAAAAAAAGACCATTATCCCATCGATAAACATAAAACGATTTCCATTCATTGACTGTTAAAACTCTGTTCGCGGTTTCGTTCCTAACTTGTAGTTTTTCTTCCTAATTTGTAGTTTCAATATGCCAGTTTTAGTAACCTAAATGCAGTTAAAATCTGATGGTATCCTGTATTTCTTCAAATCTCAAAGACAAAAGGAGAATTAATTGATGCCCCTGTTGCTGAAAGGCTCTGTTGTTGAGAGCACATCAGTGAGTGAAACCGTGTCACGGGGGGCCGTGTTCCTTCATGATGGTTAATTTATCTTATCAGTCCAACAAACTCCATCCTGCTACTGTAAATATTTTCTTTACTCCATAAATACATGAAATCCACAGCTGAACATAGCCTCCTGTTTGAGCCAAAGCTGCAACCGTTCAGCTTATTTGTCCTTTTTTGAGAGAGGAGTGTTAATTTTTAATATAAGAACAAAGTCTAGAGGTTTATGGTCGAGGCTGCAGTATTCGTAATTGACACGCCGCTTCTTCTCTCTCCAGGGGATTTTGATCTCCAGCAGGTCAAAGATTCCACCTATTTCTTCAGCTGAGAGGCTGGAGAACGCGAGCCAGTCGGGGGAGATGAGTGAAATTGACGAGTGCAACATGGAGGCTGCACACCTCGCCGCCACATCAGCACATTGATCCAGCCACTGTCCGCCTGGCTCCTGGTCTGGCTGGAGCTGCTAAAACTAGACCTCCTTCACAGGTGCTGAACTCGCCTGATTGTGGCTGATGTGACCCACATCCAGGCGAACGATGAAAGAATGTCAAAGACTTCAGTCAGCGAATAGTTGCTCTCATAATGGATGCTTCTCAGGCGTGTGTACATTCATAAACTGTTGGACTCAACCGTCACCCAGCAACGCCTCTGCTTAATAAGCAAACTCATTCAACCTGCGGAGAGTGATTGGTAGTGTGCGTGCATGCGTGTGTGCGTACGTGGAAGTGCGGGAGATGTGTGTAACGTTGGGAGACTGACCATCTAATCATTGATCTTATGATCCGATCACTTTGGATTTTCTCTGACATCACGATCAAACAGCTTTGACAAGACTCAGTGAAGACGTTTGAAGAAAAGAGAAAGTGAAGGATGAAGGGGGGCTGGGTTGGGGGGGGGGGGGTGCAGGACTATCAAGACAGAGAACTGTGGAGGGATGTCTTACGATGGCATTGTGTCTGTGATTATCTTGGCTCTCAACCCCCTGGACTGACTAAGCACTTGAAAACTACCCTAAAATAAAAGTGTGTCTTCAAATGAAAACGGTATTGTATTTGATGGTTCAAAGGCATCGCCTGTATTCTTGGAGTACTTAAATAGGATGAATGCGACAGCTTGTTATTTAGTTATATCTGCATATTTCAATCCTATTGTGTATCCTGAGATGAAGGCCTCCTTCTAGATCCACCACAAAGGCTTTGGAGGCTTCACTAATAAACTGGGATCTTATTTTTCTGGGCCAGTGCCGCTTCACAAATTAAAAATAGCAGAAGTGCTATCTGATCTCCACTGGAAACGTTACAGCAGTTTCAGACAAATGTTCTGTTGATGTTCAAAGGCAAATGTAGGCTTATCCAAACAAAGCTGGCTGACTGACAGTGGGATAAAACGGAAACAATCTTCCAGGGGGCACAAAGGGTGTTCTGTTTAGATGGTAGGTTTTCACATGATTTGCATAGAAACCTGCTCGTGAACACATTGTTCGTATCTCATGACGAGCCACTGATGCCACTTTGATCTGTTCTTTCATTACTTTTAGTTTTATTTTTTTTTTAAACAAGTATTTATACGAACTAAAGTTCTCTTTAAACTGCGTTTTTCACGGTCTTTGTGTGAGTACCTGCCATTAATAAATAACAGGTCAGTTCTCCTGTTCTACGTAAATGTCACCTGAGCAGAAATTAAATCTAATTTTTGTTAATGTTTACAGATGTTTTACGTGGATACTCAACGGCACAATAAAGCACTGATAGCTGGTGTGTGTAGTGTTGATAGTTTGACATTTATATGCTTGTCATTTCATTTCATATTGGCTTATTTGCTCATATATCAAATGTTTGCTTTCGCGTCGCGTTTCTAAGCTAAAAAACTAACAAACTTTAAGCCATCCTAGTTTAAAGCAACGTGACTTGGACAAATCAGTCAATAATAATAATAATAATATACCCAGCAAGCAGGCCCACAAAGGCCCAGTGTGGGCCGGTCTAGGGGGCCCGAGTGGGCAGCCCGCACCAGGCCTGTAAGACTTTGCTCATTGGCAATACGCTGGCCCCTTAGTGCTGGCCCCGCAATGGCAGCCCTAACTAAACCCACAGGAGACCTGCACTGGCCCTGCGATGGCCCCCAGTGGAAGCCCTTATTTAGCCTTCACTAGGCCCTCATTTAGCCCACACTGATATTGCAGGTAATTACCCTGCTCATCATACATATATAAATACACTAGTTTCACACATCTAAAATGGATGCACTCACTGATTCTCGCTTGTGTCAAAAACGCACGATTCAATAAACACACACACACACATAACACACTTGAGTTCTTTTTTTATACCAAACTTTATTTGTACTTAACTGGTACATTACAAAATTAGAATTTTTAAAAAAATATTTGATTGGTTATGAAGGTGAATCTTACATCAAAGACGATTAGATAAATAGAATATCTTTGCTTATATTGTGTAGTACTCGAATAAATCAGATGATTGCACGGCAGTATCTCTGTTTTATGATAGTTTGTAACTCAATGGGCCGCTTATGAACGTCATATGGCTGCCCCTTGAGCTAATCAGACGGCCGGCCAACCGGGAAATTTTCCGGGCCGTCCCGATAGCCACTCCGCGCCTACAACACAACATTCATAGTAGCTGCATCCACGCACATTCCTACTGTGATGGGTGCGTCTGCGGATACAGAGACAGACACACACACAAAGACAGACAGGCGCGCGTCTTTATCCCTGCGGGCTGCTGCTTTAGCGCAGGCACAAAAAAAATCCCTTACGGAACCGTTCATGGACCAAACCACACGGGACCCGCCCCGAGGGCGCGGCCATGAACAAGCAATGATGGAACAAACCGTTCATTGACCGAGTACGGGACCCGCCCCGAGGGCACGGCCATGAACAACTAATGTTGGGACAACAGAACAGATAAAAACCGTGATTGCCACTGTATGAGTAACATCCCACAGACAGCAGACTGATAGACAGCCATATTACGGAGCAGTTTTGAGAAAGGAAAGCTAGCTTGCAGTACCATCTTAGCTAACATCCTGCGAAAAACAGTTAAAATTAAAAAGTTAAAATTCATGGTTTAGAGAGAATATAACTGAGAAATGTCTTGGAAATTTCCAGTGACCCACTCACCCTATTGAACTAATAAAGTTAATGACAATAAATCTATGAATATTGCCAGAAAATCAGGAGCCCAGCCGATGTCTTTTCTCTGCGCCTTTTCTGAAATTCCCTCCAAAAAAAGTGAAGGAAAAGACATGGGCTGCCAAAAAAAAATAAGCGTGGGCCCACAGGTGCAAAAGTCCTTTGGGCCCCATGTGGGTAAGCCCGCACTGGGCCAGCCTGGGCTTTCTGTGGGCAAAGCAGTATGGTGGGCTGGTTTCAGGTAGCCCACAGAGAGCCAAGACCTTTGGGTTCCATGTGGGCAAACCTGCACTGGACCTGTTAGGGTTTGGTCTGGGCTGGCCCTAGCCCACAGTGCCCGCAAAAAGCCTGCATGGGCCCCACTGGGGCCTGTTTGCAGGGTAATGATAAGCTTTGTTTTTACAGCACTTTTCGAAACATACGCAAGTGCTTCACAATGTAGAAAATAGAACCATTACAGAGGGGATAAAAACATTTAAAGCAAAATTTGGCCAAACTTAATCTTATGGCTGGCCAAATTTGGGCCCCAGACCCCACTTTGGACAGCCCTGGGAGAAACATTGTGAGGAACTTTACTCATTTGTTCTCACACTGGCTGCTGGTGCTCAGCACTGTGAATATCTGCTAGAGTGCAGACCAGAGAGCAAGGTCGTTAGCACAAGTTGCTAATGCTAATCACGAGCACAAAGATTATCCGCGTTTTTATTTGTTATTTTTGTTCATCTGGCGTTACAAATGTGTATTTATTGCAGCTCTATTTTACATTCATATCACAGTTTGAAACACTGCCTTTCTCTTTTTGTGTAACCTTTTTGTTCTCAGCCCCTCTTGCCAAGCTAACGGTCAAGGACAGACATCTGTCTGGTGAAGTGGTCTTAGGATCTCACACTGTAGCATATCGTGTTACTCAACTTTAGACACACAGAGTTGCCTGAAAACAACATAATGGGCTGCTCCACCTGAGTGCAACGCCGATGAGTGGTCATGGGTGGATGGATATCCAGGGAATAAGGGTCTCAATCAATATTGTGTGTGTGCATGCAGAAGGGCAGGCCAGAGAGCATACACACTTTACACTACTTTTTGTTAGGATGCTGTTGTATGTGTGTGTGTGTGTGTTGGAGGTAAACTATGCTTGACTTTGACTGAGGGAGTAAACAGGATATTGAAGATGTCCTTACAGCAAATTGCAGCTGCCGTGTGCGTCTCGGTTTCTCTGGGGTGATTCCAAGGATGTCTGCCGCTGTCAGATCGCAGCGCTGCAACGCACCATCCTGCAGTAATGGAAAACAACTTGTAGCAGGAAGTAGTGCGATCTTCCATTATGGGTTCTCTCTAGAGATGAGGGGCATCTTTTTCTTGATGATTTTGTATTAGGGTAGTATGGGGAAGTTGTTATGGAGCGGTGGGATGACAGGAAGTTTTACATTTACAGTGATTACTCCTGTGTCTAGAGAGGAGAATGTTCAGTCACTCATCATTTTGAAGAGCTTTTACCTCTTATTTTGAATGAAAGATGGATCACGAAAACTCTAAATTTCAAGTAAACAAGTAGAGAATACCACCTAAGTACATTTTATCAATAAATGACTGACTAATATCAGGCCAATATGATTTTCCTATATTGGTTAGCCATAGCTGATATAGTGCAGGCCTTATCTTGTGTAACACTCAAATCGTCCAGGAATAGCTTTTAACCATCTCCAACTAGAAATAGAAATAAGCTGTTAAAACAATAAAACGATGTCTGAATTTCCTCCTTTCGACGTGCGTGGTCTGTTTTCACAATGAAACGCTGCATAGACGGTAACATGAGTGTCCTCTGAATGACACCACCTGTCACATTTAGCCGCGACAGTAACGTTTTAGCGAGGAGAGCCATCGCAAAGTTGACACAGGACAAGTGTTGGCTGCGATCTGCCAGACATGTGCGACTTGGAAGCCACTCTTTGATAGCCAGGCCACTCAGCTTCTCCGAGGGCACTTTGATGTGTGTGCCAGGCTCCTCTGGCTCCCCGGACTATCTCCTGGCCTGTGGTGTCATGAGTGCCCAGGTCTCTGCAACACTACCCAGAGAGGAGAGAGAGCACAGACAGTCCTGGAGGGGTCGGAGCTGGGGAGAGGAGTCAGCAGTGTGAGTAAGAGAGCCAGAGCAGACTATATTATTGGCAGGTAGGTGTGTGTGTGTGCGCGCTCATACAACATTGTGAGTTTCTCTGATCTGACCTTTATTCAGACTGACAGGAAGTGGTAGCAACAAAACCACTACTGAGCTGAGTTTATCATTCTTTAAAATAAGATTTACAGTTGGAAAACAGCCTGTCAGTGGAAGATTGAACCCACAGAAGAGCTCACCAGCCTCAGTGTGGTGTCTTTTGAAAGTTAGCAAAAACGGAAAAAAAGGAATTAGTGACGTAGCTCTGGCAAAATAGACTAGGTACCTGCAATATGGCTGCGATAGAATGTAGAAGTAGAGTTTACCAACCAGAAACAAACCCGGCAGTCACCCTGGCAATGTACACAGCATTGGTTTCATAAGACAGAGGAATATTTTGGTCTGCCGTTGTTGTTACCAGCCATGTTGTCGTGTGTTATAAAGATGCTGTCACCTTAACCTGTTCCCTACGTCAGAGCTTACTCAGCAATCCTGTGTCCATCTCCTTTAAAAAACAAAACAAAACAAACCTCAAGCCAAAGTAAAAACTTTTTTGCAAATTTGTTTGTTTTGTTTGTATTTTTGGCGCCCTCACTTGTTGCCATACTTTACACAATCATACTTCACTACTCACACCTTTGTTCAAGTCCAACCCATCCATGTGGAGTCAGTACTTTCGTTGTTGACGAAGTGACATTTCTACATGAATTTCTTCTAGAAAGGATCTGGGTACCTCAGGAGGACTGAAGCTATAATAACAAAGCAACTGACAATAGATTGATAAACAATACATTAAGTGTAAGTTTTACCTTTTTTTTTTTTTTACACCTTTATCTTAGTGAATGTTGAAAAAATTGCATCTAAAAATAACACGTACAGCTCTTACTGAACCTTCGCCGCTACATTTAACAGAAAATCCTCATCGTCATACCGCCGGAATCCGTTCGTACATTTTCATCCGGATCGATGATATTTTAATTACATGGCATCAAAGAACTTATTGAAAATATGATCATCAGAAATAGGTTTTCTGTTTCACTAACCCAGAATACAATCAAGGCATTCTTATTTCACATGAACTCAGGGTCTTGGTAGGGATTTGTCTGACACGTCCAGAAATATCATGAGTAGCGATACGCTAGCTTCGTTATTCAGGATCTACAAGTTGATCCAGATCACTTCCGAAAGGGAAACACTTGGCTATTCTAAAATAAATGGTCATTTTAAAAGAGTAAGATTATATTTCCAACAAATTTAATCAAATTTTAAAGAGTCACAACATCAGGAGTGACAGAACTCAGAGGAGTTCACCTTCACACGCTTACGTGCTCAGCTACGTTTATTAAAACTGAACTGGTGTTTGTGTAGGACATGCTAACCAACTCAGAATGAACCAGCTAAACATGAAGCCTTGGAATCATGCTGTAATTAAACACTATTTATTTATTTTTCTTTGTACATATTGCAATAAGACGGAGGTGACAGTGACGTTCTGGGCAGTTTTTTATACAGCCACACAAACATACACACACATAGAGAATACACGTAGTACATGTATGTGCAGACTACGGTATATGCTAGGCACTAGGTATGAACCATACATGTGAGGGGATGGGACAAGTAGCTCGGTGGCACACAAACACTTGAACTGCAACATCTAGCATGTGATTTCCCAGAGAGCGACCTGATTGTTTCAAGTGTCATTCACTTTTTCTTTTTTTTCACTGAAGTGTGTGAGGATGCGTCAACTGGCCTTCATTTCTCCGCAGGGGTCAGGAAGTGGTGCTCTCTTGGTTCTCCGTTGAAGCTTAGTTGTGTTAAAGTATTCCCACTGACAGGTTTAGTGACGTGAACATGACTCCGGAATAATTTCCGATCGAACAAAAGTAAACATTTGACAGACAGGATATCTTCTTTTCCTATCATCGATCAACCAGGAGACACATTTGAACAGAAAATCGCCTTTCTGGAAAAGCATTGTCTCTTTATGTTGCCGCTGTGTGTGCGTGTGTGTGCTTGTAGGGGGGGGTCACAGATACCATGAGGCTTCACCAAGGCCTGGAGGCTGCAAAGTTAACAGCTGAGTTATTGAGCTAAACATGTTCATGAGTTTCCAGAAGGGTCAGATCGCAGCAGCACTGTACAGAAATGAAAAGAAAAATATTCCATTTTTCTTTTTTGTGGCCACAAGATATAAATTGTTCCCTCAGTTTAGCTATTTTATGGCCATGAGATCTCACCTGTTCTCTTGGGTAAATTCATTTGTAGCTATAGATTATAATCAGTTCTCTCAATTTAATTAATATCTGGCCACAAAATGCTCCCACAATTTGATTACTTTGTGGCCACTTTGTCTAATTAGTTCCCTCAATTTAACCAGTTTGTGACCACATCGAACCCCAACTTGTTCATTTTGAAGCTACAAGGTATAAGTAGTTCCCTTAAAAAAAAAAAAAAAAAATCCTGGCCAAAAGACACAACTTCTTTCGAACTATTTGATAAATTTAAGGCCATGTGACTTTTTCCGACTCTTTGATGGATTTTAAATGATGAAATTATTCTCTCCAGATTGACAGATTCTATATTTGCCCCTCTGTAGCAGTAACAAGGGGGAGAAACTCAATAATAAAGCAGATTTGGTGCAGGATTTCTGAACGTAGTACATGTACACTCGCGCAGGGCTCACAGCCACTGGATTATTAATTCCAACCTGTGGGCGGTTCTGTGAGAAACTTGTGAAAAAGGAACAAATGGGTTTGTTCTTGTTTTAATTGGTTTGTTCATGCCAGAGGACAATAGGATGAAAAAGAGTATCGTTAATACAGCACATCTACATTTACAGTAAACTAGGGTAAATAAATAGTCCGTTTACATGATTCACATCTCATTAATGTTGGGAAATCAAATATTGCATTTTCATGAGCACCTCAACAACACAGGAAAACATCTTAAAGTGACAAGCAAATTGTTATTGCATTGTTTGCTCGACGTCCCTTTCATTCATCTGAAAAACATTGTATAATTTTTAAATTTTAGACTTTGTTGTGACTCATTTTATCGGGATTGAAAGGTTAATTTTGGAGGATTAAGTAATCTGTCGTAATCCATTCTGTCTCTCCTTCACCTGCCTGGTGTTATGTCGTGTATTCTAGTGAAGTAACAAGTCTGAATCCTAGTTTTGTTACTAAATGTCTTCCTGTTGTAATACGGCCAGGAGAGCGAGCACAGAGTTTGCATCAGCGAAACAATAGTCTCAGAACAGCCCCTATGTTAATTATTCTAAGCATCCAAATAAGTTCCACTGGGCATAATTTAAGCATAAAACAAAAACACAACTGACCTAAAAAACACTGTATAAAAATACTGAGAAACCTTCAACTTTGTCCCACTTGAAACTCTCAAGGTACATAACAATGCAGGACCTGAAAGGAGACAAAATGATCATAGCGGAGGAATTCATTATTATTGGACCTGAATAATGAAATCCAATAGAAGGAGAATAATACGAGTCCCAAACAGACCCGAGGGGTTCCATTTTCCCCTCTCATTATGCCGTGATGGTTCAGGCATTAGTGTGACGAGGTGAACAGAATGTGAGATCCAGAGGAGATAGAAGATTCCCGTCTTAACGCTGATGGACACAAATCAGTTGCGTCCAATGACCCCTTCATAACAAAGGCAATCAGCCTCTGTTCTGCAGACCAGTGTTTACAGTGGCGATGGTGGAGGGCGGAGAGCGGGGGCTTCATTATCTGCATGACTTCGACGCAGTGAGACGTTGCCCCAGTGAAGGAACGTGAGATTCAGGTCCACAAAAGAATGGATTTACATTTTGATGACGCGGGTTTGAATGGTTTCACATTTTTGACTCGTTTTTTTTTTGTTGTTTTTTTTATGGAATTAACTGGCAGTGTATTCTCATTTCTGAGATACCTTCACAAAATGTGGATGGGTTATACGACTAGCATATTATGTGATAGTACCATTTACAGTCGGGTTATTTATTTTCCTAGCTATTGTTTACTTTTTGTGAATCTTACAGCTGTATTAATGACATTTTGTCACAATTAAATAATGTTGTAAAGACTAGTAAACAATTTGCACATTCGGATGATGAGAAACTTCATTATTGCAATATTTCCCGGCATCATAGCTGTGGTCGGTGTGAGTAATTAAATTACCAGCGCTGCATTATGACTTGGTGGCAGCAAAAAAAACAATGCCAATAGAAAATCATGTCAGATTCTTTTGTGGTGAAGATCAAAAATAGGTGTACTATGGGCAGCTTCTGATGTTGTTTTATATAGCACAGGATTTCATCATAATTCATTGACTGGAGCAGGAACAAAAATCGCTTGGTTTTGGGTTACCAACATGTTGTGAACTGCAGTGCTACAAACACAAGTCAGATTCCAGAACCCGTATTTCTGCTGCAACGTTACAAGAACCTACATGTAGGCTAAGATTTAGGCTAAGATTGGAGGCAAATAGTTAGATTCATTGTGTGAAACACTAACTTATAAGCATACACAAACACACATCTCCCGCTTTAAAGTGTTTCTGAGTTCCAACCACAAACCCAGCTTGCTCGCTGATGCGGATTTTCTTATGTTTTAACAATAATCCCCCCAAGGCTAGTCTCCAACTTTTGGTCTCAAGTCCAAGTCTATTTACGTGATTTTTTTAACTCCCTTTTATCCAAATGTTCCAGTTGTGCGGATTCCCCATTATTTCCTTCTCTCAGTGTAACATGAGCCAGTAGGTGTTGCACGGGAACATAGTCGTCACGGCAAAGCTGGAAAAACTCACCTTTTAAAAATGTTCACTCTCGTCAGCTTAAGCTAATAGCATGCTAACATACAGCAAATGTGGCTGAGCTAACCTGAACTACTCAGATGCATTCCCAGGTGAAAGTTCAATGAGGTCATCCTTTATTATGACATCACTTGCACAAGTTCATCATAAGTTGCATATGCACCTTCCATGTTGTTTTTACTGCCAAAATCCTACGGCACAGGTGTGCTGTGGTATCTCTGTGGCCACGCCCACCGGAAAGATGCGTATGGTAAGGACATGCACGATGGGAATGACATTCAGCTCATCAGAGAGTTCCTCAAGTTAATGTGCCAAATTAAGATTGTTTTCAAGTCTCTAAATCAAATCTCAGCTCATTTTAGGACAAGTCCAAATCAAGTCTGAGTTTATCCTGCTTTGAAAACAATATCCGGCTCTTCAGCTGCTACATTTTTGATAATCTTAATGGTAAGAAGTTGCCGTGACTGCTCTCTTCCGGTTAAATCACTTCGACTTACATTCATTCCATTCACTTTTAATATAAAAAAATATTGATTACTGCAGCTTCAAATTCAACGAATACGCGGATGTTTCCGGTAGAAATCGATAGCATGGCTGGAATGAGACAATTTGTCCCGCAGCTCTTATTTCAGTAGGAAGGATAGTCGTTTTCAATTATCTCAAAACTATCAGAGGCTGAGAAGACTAGCAAAAAAGGCCAAGGACTATTATGAAAAATATGTTATTTAACAGGATCCAGTTTTGAGCTTAAAAATTTGATCTACTTAGGAAACACAAGAATAACACTGTTTTAATGTTACTAAACCACAACAATGATGCAGTCCTGTTTATTATTATATGTTGGTCCTTCTCTGCCTTCCTAATGACAACATATGGTAGATACAATCGTTTAACCCCATTAAAGTGCAGACTTTGGATATCTAAAATGGGTCCCTGGTTTTCTTTTATATGACGGCGTATATGAGGTGACCGGGAAGATAGGGAGGTGATACATTATGGAGTACAGTGAATAAAGGCGGCAGCAAAGGGGCGATGCTACCTTGTCACTACTGTTCTGTGCATCTAAAAACATCTCAGTGCTGCAGATTTAAAAGTCACCATACAGATTTGAAGTGAAAACAGTCTTCTGTCAGATGTTCCTGCTGCCAGTCACTCAGTTCATACATTCGGATAGTCAAACTGGAGCGGAGCCCCCCGGGACTCACTCCTGTCATTTCATTACAAGTTTGACGATAGCCTGGATCTGATTTTGATCTGGTCTGTCTCGGGAAGGCTCACAATGGAGTCCTTCTTGGGTAATCTCAAATCTCCCAGACCTGTCCCAACACCCCCTATTGCCAACCCTGCACCAGCCCCGAGGCCCTGCACTGAAGTGGGCAGGGATGCTACAGGGAAGGCTCCTACAGACATCTGGTGGGGCAACACCACCCGTGGTGGTATAGCACTCCGGATACCTGCGTGGCCTGGTAGGGTCTGGATGGGTCCAATGGAAGTGGAGGAGACTCGTGTAGACTGGGGAGGACTGGGAGCTCCTGGTTGCAACCCCTCGTGAGGCAGTGAGGGTTGCGAGGCTGACAGTGCCCTGGCGTCCTGGCTCAGACTCCCAAGTTGTAAGGAATGGGTGCTCTTATGTGTGCTGGAACGGTGAGCGGGGCTGGCAACGTGCTGCTGAGCTAAAGACAGCTGGGAGCCTGAAGCAGGACCAGCCAGGGCACTGGATCCATATTGGAATAATCGTCCTCCGATGGCAAGTGGACTCTGGACAGGGGGGGTGGACAGCACTGGAGCTAAGGCACCAGCAGCAAGGAGCTGGGACTGCAGTGGAGAGGCTGAGGCAGGGCTTGATACACTCTGCATTACCTGGAATCTCCTCACCATCCTGGGGGACTGCAGGTTCCCCACTCCCACTGAGTTCCCTTGCATGGGGGGACAAAGGTTCATGGCAACAGCCTGCTGCAGGGTGGCAATGGCTGAGTTTTGGGGCTGATTTATAGGAGTAAAAACCCCACCGTGTAGAGGAGGTGTCACAGACATGGGTGGCGGTCGCGGTACGTCCATCTGCTGAACCATCTCTCGATCATATTTAACGATCTCCTGGATCATCTCATTCTCACGGTTATTGAAAACACCAGAGTTGAGATCATGTTGAACTTTGTGCATCAGGATTGAGTTCTTCTTGCCTGCAATGACAAAGATAGAGAGTAGCATTGTTGCTGAAGTTCATTCTAATGTTACGGACTGAAGTTTGGATTATCTTATCTCATCTTGAGCTGAGCAAAGTTAGTGTTTCCGGCTGAAGTCACATTTGAAGAATATTTTAAAAACAGACTGGTTTCGTCTCGATGGTCAACTAAGTGCAGCTGTTAAGGTTGCTCGGCAACAGGATTACACAGTCCAAAGGTAATATTTGGTGACAAACTTGAAATCCTCCGAATAACAGGCAGACTCATCTCATCCGCTGGGCTCAACCTTGGGGCCAGGGTATCGAGTGTCTTTGTGTTATTTTATCATTCTCAAAAGTCACATACTCGACATGATGGCTGCTCAAGAACAGGCACAACTCTGTTACACAGCAGGGAAGTGTGTAAGTACACGATCACAGCTGACCCCGTGCAGTTCAGGCAAAAGTGCCGTGTGCGTCACTAAGTGGTCAGAATCCACCTCTAATGGGTTCTCTCACCACTGTTACGTCAACATAAGATGAACCTCTTAGAGGTGGGGGTGAGAGGAACCTGCTGACAGTTAAACTGCCTACTTCCTCTGCTCAGGGGCAAGGATCAGGGAGGCTGCAGGAGGCGGTGAGGAGAGAAAGCGTTTAAATACGGTAAAGAGTGAGAAGACATGAGAAGACAGAGAGGTGATGTGTGAGTTAATAAACGCACAAACAAGCGGGCAAAATATCAGCAATGTGTGAACATTTTAAACTTTCAAATCCCACCGTCATGTTTTTAGTAATAAGGCTGTTTGTCGAAGTTGATGATAAAACAAAGTTGCTTAATTTTCTGTATTTTCACATGGTTTGCAGCCTGAGCCAAGTCACCCAACGGTGATGTCATCATCACATTCATACAGTGTTAGTCGTGTTGTTCCAACCATTTTTTTTTAACACTCTAGCATTGAATCAGTTCTTGGTATAATATCAAAGGAATCAGATTAGGATCTGGTTCTGAATACTGTGATGAGTTTGCACGCTGCAGGCAGAAGACAACATTATTTATTGAGGATTAGCCCCACTCTGTGCAGGAACTGCTCCCTCAGTAGGTGTAATTATGGTTCGACAGATCTAAAATACTTCTGAATAAACATTACCGGTCAGAAATGTTTGACATCGAAATGTGCCTGAAGCTTTAGATGTCAGGGTTTAAAAAAAAAAAGAAAAAAAGAAGAGATTCTTGTATTTCTGTCAGTCTGTGAAAAGTCTCTGATCTGCCGGATGCATCAGTTCACGCAGCCAACCAACAGAGGACATCGTCATCAGCCCCTAACATTCATGATTGCTTCACTTTCCGAGCAGACATGTCAGTCTCCCTCCAAATATGTGAGCTGACTGACTGAAGGCTGCTCATGTGTAGAATCCTGCTGCCATGGCAACAGCTGGGAGGTGGCGGTGGATGCCAAGCTTTTGTAAACATGGGAAGGGTTGTCATGTGACATCAGTAGTGCTGCTGGTCTCTGCCATCATGATGGGAGGGGGTATTTGCATTGTGGAGAGAAAAAAAACCCAAACCATGTTCAGTTGCTAAGCAGTGGTTGCAAAGTTTTAAAACAGTATGTGTGTGTTTCTGCATTCGAACCAACACAGACGCTCCTGTGAACAAAGTGTCATACGTACGAGCTGCTCTCCTAATGTACAGAAGGCGCTCCAGTTCTTTAACGCCCGCGAAATGAAAGGTTTCACAACCAAAATTGCATTATCACCCACTACTCCATCACACGTCTGTAGAAGAATTCACACAGCATTATTGCTTTCAACAGATATAGCTTATGAATAACTTGCCAAATAGTACCTGCAGCTTCTATCGGTGAGACTCGTCCACGGCTAAATGTTTAAATTCGCATGTACTCGTGTATGAAAATAATATTCTGTATTTTAAAGAAACAGTAAAGCTACCTGGGCTCACCAGTAGCTTGCTAATGTGGATACGCTCTTTAAAAAATATCCTAATATGAGTATTTCCTGAAGTACAAGTTTACTTTTTTTTTTTTATTGCTAACTAGCATTCGATTTTCAACTGTCACGCACCAACCAACGGATCAGTAACATTACTTTGTTCAAATGAAATATAAAATGAAAGCGAATGGCATTTACTGCTCTTACCTATCCTGTCCAATCTGTCGATGGCCACCGTCTCAAAGGCCCGCCTCATCATGGGATACTCCTCCAGCACCTCGTTGAAATTATCCACAGAGAGAGAGTACAGGCGGCAGTAGGTGTCCGATCGCACGCTGGCTGTCCGTCTGCCACGGGTCAGCAGACAGATCTCTGGAGGTTGAGACGAACGCCAGACAAGAGACAGACATGAAAAAAAAAAGAGGTCCAGTGACATAACCCAGGTGTAAGACGGAGACAGGGAAAAGAGTTTGTTGAGAGGTGTGAAATTGATACCCTGCTACTACATAATAAAACACTGGAAAGACATCTATTATTCTTGGATGCGTTCTATTTGCTCTGTCCTATTTATTGCTGTTCACTTTTTCCTGGAAAGGCACCAGTTGGCAGGAAGAACTTTTTTTTTTAGTCCGACTATATGTCTATGCACGTGAAAAAATGTGCATCCCCTTAGTGTCAATATTTTTGAATTAATCAAAAATGTCTGAGGTGAACAAAACTATAGGCCTCCAGCAACATGCATTGTTTGTGTGTGGACAGCATGATCTACTGACAGTAACGGAGTAAGTGTGTTTCATCCAGCACTGACAGCTGTGTTAAGGGAACACACTCTATATTTGGAGTCGTGCAGCTAAGCCTCATTACATTCAGTAGTTCCCCTTCCTCGCTCTAGTATCTCATTCTCTCTATTTTTCTTCCTCTGTGACTTCTTTCCCCTGGCTTGAAAGCTCAACTTCCTCTATGAGAAAGTGAGAAAAATAATAAAAACCCAGGAGATGCCATTAAAAAGCAGCACAGGGTCACTACACTGGCATGGACATTGCCTGGAGCAAAAAAAGCTTCACTGTTTGCATAGAACCATGCAAACAGTGAAGCTGAGGAAAATGCCTCTAAAGTTCTTATCCACTGTCCAGCCAAATTTGGTGTAGGTAGATTTGTGTAAAAAAAAAAAAAAAAAAAAAAAAATCATCTAATACATTTTTAAATCTGGACCATGACAACGAATCTTGTTTATGACCCCCAAAATTCAGACATTGCATTTTTGCCTTGGATAACATGAAACAATGTGTTTCGGTTTTAATTTCAGCCATTTCAATGTGTGACCAATATGGTTTGCAAGCTCACAACACCCAATTTCTAATGCGTCCTCTTGTTGCCTGCTCATCCACTGTCTAGGTAGTTAAATTTAGCTAGCTGTAGCATGCTAACTGCAAGAGCCACTTCTTTCATTATGATTGTATTAGCTGTCTAACACATGAAGGCAAGACTGAAACAGGAAAAGGGATTAAATAACAATTTAAATGTCATCAGGCAGACTTAATATGTAGGGTGTCAGTTACTAGCAAGAAAACAAGCTAATTGTCAGGAGCTAACTGCATTCAAGGCAGACCGGATGTTCTTTTTTTAATTATTATTATTATTTTACATCTTCTTTTTTTTTTTAAACATAAGTAACTGAATTTGGACACTGTTACAAGACATCCACTTCAATTCTGAACTCAGTTTTGACCTCGTCTACTTAAAGTTGTTGCACTTTAAACCATAAAACTACTGCAAAGGTATGATGCTAGGTTAAATAATAAGAGAAGCATTAATGGAAGGAGCCAGGCAAGAGCTTTATTCAAAATACTGAACATGCAGTACATTCATGGGGTTATCTAAAAGCAACCTTGAGTGGGAGCCTTTTGTCCCTCTATCTGATAAAGGATTTATATTTCCATGCTATTAATGATTAACAGCCTCCAGAGGCTATGCTGCTTACTGTAAGTTTGCGGTTACATTGCTCATTGTCGGCAGCTATGATGGAGGCGAAAGCTGCAGGATATCAATCCGAGCATTTGTCTGCCTTTGGACCGCGCCGGTAGAAATAGGTGAAATGTAAGTTAAAAATAATCCTTATGTAACACATTTTATTCTTCTGTTGCCCAGTCATGTTGAACAAATAAGGGTTTTTTGGTTAAAAAGAACACACATTAACTGATACATTTTTTTTTTTCGACGAATGAATATTTCAGTAAATGACCTGTTAAAATGAGCACATTATACAGTGTATTCTCCTGTGGAAATACTCCTCTTCTCAAAAGCCTTTTATCAACTGTCACTTCCTGCTTGTTATAACACAATCATTTGCATACAGCTAACGTCATTATCGTGCAGTGCAAAGTGCTGGGAGATTAAACTAATGAAACCACTGGGGTTGAATTGAAAACCACTTCAAACCACTGGATAACTATTTTCAGCCCAAGGAAAGGCTGCCATCCTCAAATATGAAAAACAATGATAAATACCAGATGATTGATGGGAATATTCCCAGCTTTCATTTCCTGTAGTCTGGTTCATCATTCCTCCTCCAATTAAGGAACTGGTTGTACTTGTATTAACTATAAATAAACCTCAAACAAAAGTGACATTCAGGCTTTGCACTGTGGAAGTTACCACTAACCTATGCAGATTAAGTCAGTCAGTAAATATAAACAGAATAAAACCTCAGTTTAAAATCCTTTCGGCAAACCCAAATGTATAAAAATAGCATTACTTGTTGGACAGTTACTCTGTGAAGCAATGCAATTATGGGATGGCTGTGGCTGGACAGCAAATTTGAACAACTGACAAAGGCGAAGCAGCTGCATTTCAAACCATAGAAAGCAATCCTGAATGTATCAATGAATTGAATAGAGCCATTTCAGTTCCATGATTGTCTGTTTTAATATTGGAGCAAGCAAGTGGAGACGGGGACAGTAGCAGTAGAGGATCTCACCCGTCATAGTGACATGATCTATCATTGCCAGTTAGTACACTGATTGTATAATGTGTGGTTCTATGACATGTATATCTGCGACAAACGTAGGTCTGCCGTCGCATTCATCTTAATTTCTCAGATTTTGACTACAAATACGCATGTACGCCTGTGGTGTATTCTGTGTGTGTGTGTGTGTGTGTGTGTCTGTCTGTGTGTGTGTGCGTGCGTGGTGTGTATGTGCACTGTGTATCGGTACTGCTTCAACATGGCTGTGGGCTGCTGGCACATAAGCTGCCCCGCCTCAGCTACAGAGGTCACCGGATGTTAAAAATGGAGCCTAAACCAAAAACCCATGGGACAAAGGCCGTGTGTGTGTGTATGTGTGCGTGTGTGTGTGAGAGAGAGAGAGAGAGAAAGAGAGGGAGAGAGAGAGAGGACAAATGGGGACAGCGGTGGCTGTGAGGCAAGACTGGACAAAAAAACTCAAGTAAAATGTCAGGATGGTTTTTTTTTTTCTTTGTCTGCTTAATAAACAGTGAGAAGAGAACAGAACAGAAGAAGAGGAAGAGAGTAACATACCACCAAAGTAGGAGCCGTCCATCAGCTTCATGCTCATGTTGCCTTTGGTCAGGATGCTGACCACGCCGTGCTGGATGAAGTACATCTTCTTGCCGATGGTACCCTCTCTTATGATGTAGTCGGCCGGCTGGAAGACCTCAAACCTCAGTTTGGTCAGCATGGCCGTCACAAAGTTCGGATCAGCGTTAGCAAACAGCGGCATGGAGGCCACCAGTTTACGGCAGTTGAAGTTGATGATTTCCTGAAGGATGACAGCCAGTGACATCACATCAGTCAGCTGTGGAGAATACTTGATTTAACTCATTTATTTGGGGATTTTTCTTTGTATTTTTAACTGAAGAATTTAATGAATGGATGAGAATTTTTTTATAGAAAAAAAACTAATCAACATTTGTTTAAAACAACAACAACAACAACAACAACGTTAAACTGTCAGTTTAACCATAAGCACTTTAGGAAGGACAAACACTTGAGGTTAAAACTGTACTCGTGGCTGATAGTCCTGCTCCTTTGAATATTCTCCCTATTTTTCTTCCTTTTTCCACTGACTAAAGCATTTCATGTGCCAACCTTGAATCAAGAGGATCCTTTACCCTGTAAATTGCTGTAAACAGCATCAGCTGGCAGCAGAAAAAAAAACAACAACTTTGGGATGCATGGGAATATGAAGTTCAGTGGAAAATCAGGTAAAAGCCATCTGTTCCTAAAAAACAAACCTTGGAAAATTTGCAAATCATGACACCATAACAGAGATTTATTGACTACAAGGTGAGTGGGTAAACTCAGAACAGCTTATAGAGAGCTATATTTTTCTACAGTTCCTCACTGTAATGATCGTGTCCGAGCCCACGTTGCCAGAGGAGGGTTAGGAGGAGTGTGTTTGTGGGTGTATGAACACTTTTCTGGTAGACGACGCTTTGTTGTTTTCCTACCTCGCGCAGAGGCTCATTAAGCTCCTCCAGGATGCTCTCTTCATCAAACATCTTTCCCTGGTATCTGTGCTCGTAGTAGTCATGGATTTTCTGTCGGAAGTCTGCCGGCAGTTTGTGGAACGACATGTACTGCTCCACTTGTTTGTACTGGAAGATGGAAAGAGAGTGGAAAGAGGGAGAGACAGAAGCATGAATCAAGGCAAATGTGATTCAGCAACTCTCCTGTTAACCAGGATAAAAAGTTTCACTTGAGAAGCTGAGGTACCAACGTCACACGATTCCCGCAGCATCACGGGGAGCGAGATAGCGCAGATGTGCACCAACCTCTCATTTCTGCAAATAATGACTTTCTCACCAGTCTCATCATAGGCTGCTAATTCATGTGTACAGTTACTGAGAAGTGCAGCCCCGCATGAAGAGCCTGTGACCCATTTATACCTTGTAGCTATGGGAGAGAAGCTGTGATGAAGCTGTTAAAGAAACATGACAGCTCTGTAAAGCCCATGAGGATTCATCACGCTCCACTGTGTTTACAGAAGAAAGAAGCTCCCTCTCTATTTGGTGGAGAGTTGATTTAAGCCACACGTACAGAACAGGACCGATGATTTACAGTGACGTCATTAAAGGTAAAGTTTTTTTTTTAACACACGGGTTCAAGTGAATTTTCACGGTCTCGGGAATTGTTTCTTTTCGCTGATTTTATGAATGTAAAAGAATTTTTTGTGCACCGGGGACTAGGTGGCGTATGATGGCTATCGCTCAGCTTCTAATTCTGATAGTAGAAGAAGACAAGTGTCCATCTACAGCAGCAGAAAGGACAGAGCAGGATGCTTACACACAAGAACAAAATATCTATTAAAAAGTGACGCAATAATTAGGCAGCATTTACTGCTGCATTTATTTGCTATTTCATTCTATATTTAGGTCCGCGTTGAAGTGTTTATGGCGTGGACTGCTCTGTACAGCTCTGTTCATTTTCATGGGAACAATGTTTGGATTTTTATAGTACTTTTTTATGAAGGTTTTTTTTTTTTTTACGTAAAATCCTGGCTGTGCTACAAATTAAATCACACGTGGGGAAAAAAATTAACTCTGTCAAGACCAAAAAGACACAAACCAAGTAAATAATTCAATGGAACCGATGGGCATTTCTATGCGTGTGTTACTATTCTTATACAGGAAGATGTTTGTCATTTATAAATATGGGAGTGGAATGGAGGGAGCGCCTCGTGTGTGCTCACTGGAAGAGACATTCACACAATCACATGCTCACCACCGTTCTGATTATCTCCGTCAAGCGCAGGCTGAACGTCCACGTCGCTCAACCCATTTTAACACTCCGTAACACATCTCTCATGTCTGGGTCCTCAGTGGAAATCTGCTGTACAGCTTCTCCATGTAAGATGTCGAATGAGGAATGAATCCTGCTATTATTCCTTTGTCACTGAATCAGATGGCCTCGGGGTTTGTTTAGTTATGCCCCGAAGACATGGTTACGCACATGAACACCCCCCTGTCTACTAAACAGTCCACCCTGATACAACATCGCCCTGAGAGTGAGAATGAGGCCACATGACCAGTGATTTTCTAACCAGAGACCAACATGATAACCTTCACACACCACAGGGGATTTTCACTGGAAAGATACAAAACCGGTGCACAAAAGTATCCGCTGTTAATGAAAATGATCAAATTAGCCAGAGAGTGAATGAGGTCACTACACACCCACGTGATCCAGCCCACCGTGACGCTTTTTATTGTTATATTCGTTTCTCAAAACTGCCCATGTCAGATGATGCTATAGGGACACCAGTAAGGTATTAGTCCTAGAATGGAAATATTAGACACGCCTATTTATATTCATCCATTTTCTTCCATTTATCCTGTTAAGGGTCACGGGGGCTGGAGCCTATCCCAGCAGCTTTTGGGCAAGAGGTGGGGTTCACCTTGGACAGGTCACCAGTCCATCACAGGGCCAGCACATAGAGACAGACAACCATTCACACTCACAGTCACACCTACGGTCAATTTAGAGAATCAATCAGCCTCGTCCTCTCTTGATGTCTTTGGACTGTGGGAGGAAGCTGGAGTACCAGAGAGAACCCACACAGGAACAGGGAGAACATGGAGACTCACACAGAAAGATCCTGTGATGGAGCCGGGACTGGAACCCGGAACCTTCTTGCTGTGAGGTGACAGTACTAACCACTGTGCCACCGTGCCCCCCTTTTTATTCATTATTATCTATTTATTATTTATCCATTTTTATTGCCTAATGCATTCTGTACAAATATTTTTGTGAAAAATTGACACATTTTTCTGCCAATACATAAAATTTTTTATTATTATTATTATTATTATTATTATTACTAGTAGTATTAGACCAGAAATATAAGACACAGTCATTTATATTGCAGAAAACTCCATACTTTTTTCATATACTGAAAAAGTTGGTATAGAATATTCCAGGAAATCAGATTTTCCATCATGTTTTTCTGAGTTCCCTCCTCTTCCGTCTGTGTTTCATGTCCCTATGTGTTTTATGTGAAGTTGGTGCCTTGTTACGTATCAAGTGAGACAACATTCAAAATGATCACTATTATTATCAGAATCAGAATCAGAAATCCTTTATTAATCCCTAGCAGGAAATTATTGGATTGCAGTGCTCCATTTCACAGTAAGAAACAATAAAGAAACAAAATAGAAATCAGGAATATAAGAAGGTATCTTCTGTAACACATTTACATTTTTACACTGAACTATTAATATTATCATGACTTCTCACTGCATTTTAGTGTAATTGCATTTGCTTCTTTGCATCTTATTTTGATCTTTTTTTTTTCCTGATTGTGTTGACTTGAACACACAGTATCACTTTCTCCTCTGCCACCGGCTGCCTACTTTGTTTCATAACGGTTGTCCTGGAGACTAAAAGGAGATCTATTGTATAATTGCTTATTGGAGAAAGAAGAGGAGAGACCACTCTTCTTCTGAAGCATCCAAGAAACCATCTCCTGTTTTTATTATGTTGTCTATTTTGTTGAGCAGCTGCACTGTCCAGTTGAAATCAATCAGTTGAAATTAATTTGCATTAACAGTAGTTTGACATTGTGGTCTTGCATGTTATGACTGGCTGTTGCAGGACGAAGGAAAAAGGTGTCAGACAAGTTTCAAGTAGGTTTGCAGATGATTTTAGTCCATGCAACCTAGTTTCACCAAAGTAAAACCTAAGGACCCTCTCTCTCTCACTCCCTCTCTCTCTCTCTCTCTCTCTCTCTCTCTCTCTCCATCACGCCTGTGTTTGTGTGTGTTAAGCAGTGTGACTCATCCCTCTGTGGAATAAACTGTCAATTGGATGAGTAGTGTATTTTGAGCGGTGGGTCAAGGGAAAGCATCCCCTGTCCAACACCACTCTTAGAAAAACACAACATGCAGATCAAATCTTCCACGCAGCCCTGACAACACATAATATATATTTGCTCACTGATTATCAAACTCTGCTGTCTCTGCAAGTCTGACGTGCGTCACTGTGACTGGAGCAATAGTTTTTGGACATTTTGGAAAAACTTGTTGTAGAACTCGTATTTAAGATATACGTGAGGACGATCTTCAGCTTCAAGAGTTGAATCTGATCTTAGAGAGCCGATATACCTTCCTGTCTCTGAGCTACGTCTCGAGGGACACAATCAGAGGGACACACCGTGTGGGCCGCTGACAGCAACCTTGTTCCTACGTAACAGTCGATGACACATGCACGGGAAAGGACATTTCATCAAACTGCAAGGTGAAATATGAGGGGAGAAAGTGGACGCTTGGATGACATTGAAAAATTCTACAGTTGAAGGATATTTCTCCTTCCTGAAAATTAGGTGTGTTTACTACACTTTGAACAAAGGAAGATATAAACCTATGATATTTCACCTGAGGGAACTTGTATCTCCACCCTCGAGGAAGAAGAAAGAATTCTTCTGACTGTAGCCTTTGCAAAACTTGTTGCTCTCTGTCAAAGAAAGCTGCTCAATGGCAATTATTTTGCTGGCCGCTTTAACAATGTTGGTCAGTTTTTTGTTTCCTAGCCAAGACATTAAAGGAAAAATGAACCAATGGACGATTACCAAAGACGCATTATCCATGTCTGAGTCCACAAAAACAAAGTCTTCAAGGTCTTTTTTTATTTTTACTCCAACTCCGACTGAGTCATCCTCTGGTCTGGATCAAACCAGGACCGAGACTTTTCATACATAAGCTATTTTTTTGTATTAATTGTTTCTGAGACTTCACTCCAGCACGAGTCAAAACACGAGTCTGTGAGGCTGCTCCGCTTCGGTTTGGTCCAATCACATTCAACACCCTGTCACGCTCGGGCAGGCGTTGTGTCAGTCAGGTGTGAGTCAGAGTTGACAGTGCAGGTATGCTAGCTACTTCAGCAGCTAATAGACGAGGTGTGAATGAATGTAAAACAACACGATGAGAGACTCATCTTTCCACGCACAAAGGAGGATTCTGCTGCCTCCATTCATAACCCTGCAGCTCCTCCACGGATCCAACTCATGACGACCGTGTATTTGTATTTTTCTCCCATATCTTGCTTTATTAAAGAAAGTGACACGCTGCAGTGAAATCATAACTTTCCCATCAGAGGTAATTAAAGTGCTGCATGCTGTTCCTCTTGTTATGAATCGTGTTGCAGCTGACCTTAATGCTGTGGCTGAACTTGGAGGTCAGAATTTTATTCTGTAGTTCCAATTTGGATGTTTCAACTGGAACCGCCACTGAGTTCAGACGTCCTTCACAGAATCTCGAAAAAAAAGTTGATGAACCTCAAGATATTGAATGAAAGTGTTCAAATACTTCAAAAAATATATATATATATATATTTTTTTAGCTCTTATTGGTCTTTACACTCTGTCAATCAATCCCTATCAGTTATATCACATCAAAATCAGCACCATCCAGTTCCATCAGTAGACAGGCTGCTACAACGTTTGGATGTGGAAAACAGTGTAGAATGATGTTGTCCTCTCAGGGGAAATGTCAATGATGTGTGTTTTTGAACCCCCCCCCCCCCCCCACACACACACACACACACATTTCTTCATCTGGAATACTGCCAGCTACTCTGCGTTTTGAGGTTAGAAGAATGAAGGCGACAAAATAAACAGTATGTTGTTTTCTTAAAATGTTTGTTGACTGACCATCATGACAAGGAGTCAAGAGTACAAGATACCTGTTATTTCCCAGGTGTTCGTAGTAAACCTGGGAAGCGGAATTCTTTCCTGGAGTCGACGGCCGTGGGGTGACTTTTACGGGAACTCATTGTCAAACACGCATCAGTTTTTTACAACTGGCCTGTGACCAGCGGCCCCATGGTGAAACGCTCATCGCAGTTACTCCTGTTGTCATTTGCATATAAGACCACTCTTTCTACGTCAGCATCAACTTGGCTTCATTTTTTAAAAATCCCTCTTGCTACTCCTTTCATGTTTTTTGAGACTGTCTTTCTTGGCTTGTTATTTCACATTTTATCACTCTCTCTTCTCTTCCTAATTGCAGATTTTCATTGCCAGCAAGCTTTGAAGGCACGGGGGGGGGGGGAATCATCTACCGGACCGCTTTTGCTAAATGATTGTTCAGTAGCAGGAACTGCATAAACATTCCTGCTCTACAGTTCTGCATCAGTTTATACTTTATACACGTATAAAAATATAAACTTATATTAATGAACTACAAAATGGAATTACATCTGCAAGAACAATTTACTGCATTATGGTCTTACTTAAATCAATTTAATCTCCGTCTTGTTCCATCTTAATTAACTGCCTTTGGCTGTGGATCATTTTGTGTCATGATAACAAATAATGAAAAGTTGTCTTCTCCAGCCATCACCTCTGATTACTACACAGGCAGTAGTCCCCATTTTAGTTCTTTATATTATTCGATGGCATGGGGGGGGGGGGGGTTTCTATAAACAAACTCCACACAAATAAAATAAAACAAAAACAAAAGACTTGAATTTGACAAATTTCTCCCAATTTGTAGTGTGTCAGTAACAATAAAGATGCAGCCGACTTACAGAGCATCCAGCTCATTCAATCACACGCGAGGATAAACTGGGTGGCTTCTATTAAGTGTTTCCTGCCTCGGGATTCAGTGTGTGACAGTCTCAATTAAAGTGAGATGACAGCTCACTCTTTCTCGCTTTCAGTGCTTCTCCCATTCCTTTTAAAGTTGTTGTTCAAGGAGCTGAGTTTTATTGACTTTCTGATTTTCCCAGCATTAGACTTGGATTAGTGACCATGTCACTCAAAGTCAGTGAACAGGCCAGTTTTTAGTTAAATACACACTCGCCAACCTCTTCGGAGCCGCAAAGCGAGACAGACAGGGACTCTTCCCTCCTCTGTGTGTGCGTTAGAGAGCTGAAACCTGCAGAGACCGGCTCACCGCTAGTTAGCTTAGAGCAATGAATGGGATTGGATGGGAAATTTTAGCATACCATGCCAATCATTGTTGCAAATATGAAGTTATCATACTATCTTGTTGTACGTGGAACCGTAGATATTTTTCAGAAGTGGACATATAAGTGAGTATGACATCTTCCATTGGTTTGACATTTCAGCCATATTGGGTTTTTGCAACTGGAGGTGACTATACTTGGGTGAGACAGTGGAGCAGGAGAGGAATGACGCATCGTACTTTATAGCCTTTTTTAACCTCTAATTGGGACCCTAATTTACCAAATGACCATTATGCTGCATTGAAGACTTGAATCTGGCTGTATGTCTGGAAGTGTATTATCTACATTACAAGCAGATGTCATCAGAAAACTTATAGATGTCTAGTGATCTGAAGGATGATGTAAAAAGTGAAAAAATGATGCAACTCACATGCTCTGAGTGCCTACTGAACTGTGATCAGTTACAAGATGATGCATCTGATCTATGTAGCTGGAGTCACTGTCTAATGTGTCAAGGTCTAGTGGATCGCGGGCCCTGGGGTGGGGGGGTCAAGGGACATCTCCTGCTTCTCTCTACTATTTGGACTCACTGCTCTATACTGTCGAAGGGGGAGGAAGTGAAGGCAGAGGACGAGCGGCAGCGCAGTTACATAATGGCTAATGCCCCCTGTCCACGCGCAGTGTCCGCTGGCAGATGGTGTATTGCCCAACAATCAAGGGCGAACGGACAGATGAGGCAGAGGAGGACAACAGGGATGAAGATGTGAAGCGAGTATTGAGGAGAGACATGAGATGAGGCCACCTCAACGTAGAGGTGGGATGAGGAAGACAACCTCATCATTTTGCTGTTTGTGGCGATTGTTTCTTCCTCCACTAAGAGCCTTCAACATTCCAACATTCCAACTTATGAACAGGGATAGTTAATGTCAACGTCTGTCCATTACAGTGTGATAAAGCAGGAATAAATACCTGCACGCTCCCATTACTCCACATCTAGACGGTTGCGTGTTGACTGCACAAGATGCTTAACGCCAGTACTATTATGACATTTCTGTCTCCTCACAGGCTTTGCTGCTAACTGTTTAGTCTGCGTTCTCTCTGTGCTGTCGCTAGCATTACGACTATCTTATACAAAGTGAGTTCCAACTCACAGCTCTGTCTCCAGTCTGTTATCTGACACCTTGGTTCATTGGTTACTGATGAACACACCGTGACTAGAGACCAGAGGATGCTGGATGAGATGTCTGAGACTGGCAGGATGTTGGCTCTTTGTTCTTTGTTTCACTGTTGTGCCTCATGGAAGAAACATGGAATGAGATGTGATTGCTGTAGACGTCACATCTCTGACAGGATACAGCTACAGTACATGTAACTGACATAAAACAGAGACTCCACACACAGTCAGCTGCTCATCCTGTCTCTCTAGCTCTGTGAGGACAAAAAGGGCTGCGAACTGAGATTGTTGCAGCAATTGTCAAATGTCCCAGCTTGAAACCAGTTACTCTGCCATGCCATTTTGTCAGATTTATCAATATCATGTTACTACTTTGCAACAAAAGGCTCGACCTCTAAGAGATACCGTGCCGAGGTGCTTCGAAAGAGATGGATTATAAAACATATGGATTTGTCTAGATGCTGAATTCAGAAAATATAACGCACAAAAACTATTTTTTAACACCAACATCCAACTACACAAAAGAAACAGGGACGCTGAGAAACGTTGTAAATAGCACTCGACTAAACAAAGTTTGAACCAAATTAATACAAGAGCAAACAAGACCAACTGAAAATGACTCAAATGCACCAAAGATTGAAAAAAGCAAACATAATCAGAAGAAAACGACAGTAAGTCTAGAAAACAAAGTTATGCACGAAAATAACACGAGGTTAAAAGTGTGCAAGATCAAAAGGCAGTTAAAAAGATATCTGTGGCAGCGTTATTTCATGAGTGGATTGGGTTGGACGGACCGCAGATCTGAAGACACAAAAGCACTTAGAGGCTCTTAGAAGATCGCACAACAAATACACATTTAACAAGTTATAAATAAGAGCTGCTGAGCAATGCAGAGAGTTACGGCTGAATTTATGATTCATGAGATTTCCACTTCTGTCTTAATACAGTGGAAGTGGAAAACACTTCATGTGGCCCTCAAATCATTGGCTGATCACAATTTAAACATGACCGTAAACATGTCTCTCCAGAGACGTGGTCCAGGTGGAGAGGATAGTCCACAGAATGAGCTATTAGCGGTGGCTTGTGGTTTTCATAGATCACGGTGGTGCAAAGATTTGTAGAGGAAAAAGAGGTAGAAATAAGCTTGTGGTGACTTCTGCTGACATTTAGAGGAAACAAACTGACCTGTAATCGTAACACATCTGGTTTTATGGATTGGTCTATCTTCACATTTAAATACAGTTTCACATGAGGATGCACTGGCACAGTGGTGCAGTGGTTCGAGCCCCGGCTTGAGCAAGGATCTTTCTGTGTGAGTCTCCATGTTCTCCCTGTGCCCACATGAGTTCTCTCCGGGTACTCCGGCTTCCTCCCACAGTCCAAAGACATGCAAATGGGGAGAATTTAAATTGACCGTAGGTGTGACTGTGAGTGTGAATGGTTGTCTGTCTATATGTGTTGGCCCTGTGATGGACTCGTGACCTGTCCAGGGTGAACCCCGCCTCTCGCCCGAAGGTTGCTGGGATAGGCTCCAGCCCCCCACGACCCTTAACAGGAAAAGTGGAAGAAAATGGACGGATGGACGGATGGATGGATGAGGATGCACAAATCAGTCAATCAAACTGATGTCTTAAAAAGCATTTATGTAATCTCTCTCATTGCATAGAATACCTTAGCGTGATGCTAACACTGATCTATGGAATGCTGTGATAGCTATCAAAGTCTGTTATTTGTAAGACCTACTTCTTTCCATGTACATGCAAGAAAAAAGGGTTCAGTTGTCCAATAACAAAATCAGATTACACGTATTTATTCACACGGCGGCATTCTAAATGCACCCAGTAGGGGTCACTATTTGCCCAACTCTCTGAGTCAGTCAATGTCATGCACAATGCTGAGTAATAACTTATTAGACACATGCAGTTTGAACAATGCGTGTTGGTTTCGGCGACTATTTTATTGAGCTCTGCTTTGTCAGCTCTCAAACATGGTTCACAATCGACAGGAAACAAAAAATTTAAAGAAAAAAATAAAAACAAACTTCTTGTGGAGCCAAAACAGCCTATCGGCCAGAGGAAAACCTGCTCAGGACTTTGTCCTACACATCCCAGAAGCGTCAGCCAGCTGTATATGTCTGCATTCATGTGTGTGCATGATAGATAGCATCAGACATCTCTACATCATCCAGGATCTAAGGAACCTAACAAAACAACAGAGCACCTTGGCCTTATATGGCAGGAGCGTGATGGCCAGACACCAAACGCTTTGATCTGCCCTAGTATGGAGGTGACAGACGGGCCGAGGCCTGACCATGAATGTCGGACTAATGGAACAGATGCTGTTCCCATCAAAGTGCATTGTTATCAAATGAGCGAAACCTCTCTGTGCGTATCAAACATGATCACCGTATCCACGTCTTTGTAGCGCAAACGCACTGTGGAAAAAATAGCAGCCTCCTTATGGTGTCTTGGCATGCCCCAGACAGAGGAGACACCAGGGTGCTGGGAAGTTCATCCGGATTCAAATCACCTGCTGACCCTACCCTACTGATTTATATCATCTGCTGAAACCAGAGATCTGATAAAGCTCCACTGTTTTCCAGTCTCTATTTTACATATCTGAACCAAAACCAATATCAAATCTAGTGTTATGAAGCTTTGGAGTCCCCCTTCCCCTCATGTAATTGTTTTGCTTCTTGTCCGTTACATTTGATGTTCGAGCATCAGAATGATGTACAGTACGTGCTGAGTTTGACACGACAAGGTCATGGCGATTTGTGTGTGTGTGTTGGGGGGGTGTATGAGGTTTTGACATACCATATCAAATTTATCTGTGCTGTTGACCCCATTTAACAATTGAATGGAAAAATATCAGTGAAGTTAGTGAAGTTATTACTTTCTTGGTAGAAAGGGTTAAGCAAGTGTTTACAGCAGTCTGTGGATTGTGTCCAGTTCTGTGTTTTTCCACTTCCTTTCAGTGCTGAGCTCAACAAATAGAATTCCTCCATCTTATTCTTGTGGCAGCAGAAATCTAAGAAGCAAACACTTCAAACCCCTGGACAAACCAAACCAAAAAACACAGCTGTAATACAGTTTGCTAAAGGGCAGATAAGTTGTATTTGATTTAGGGACCTTTTTGTATTGTTTTTTTGAAAAAAAAAAGATGTCTGTCGTGACTGGATACGATGGTAGTGAGGACAGTGAATCAGAAAAAGTCAAGTTTTGAGTGATGAAACCAAAAGAAAGAGCAAAAAGATAGAGGCACTCTAGTATCTTGTCCTCAGCTACTATGAACTCTCTGCTTGAGTTGAATCTGGCGCCCTCTCTGGCCAGAAATCATAAGCGCTGCTGCCTCATGTCTTCAAAATCTTGGTGTTTGTTGTTCAGGCCGGTGTTTGTAAATGAGACAAGAAGAATTTTCATGGATGACGAGATCATGTATCTTACTTGTGACAATAAATCCCAAAAATGACTATGTCGAAATGGGCAACATTATAGTTAATAAACTTTGTTTTAATTCTTTACATATAATGCGAGACAAGAAAGTTGCCCCCTCATTGTGATTTTCTTTTTGTTTTCACTAGGAAACCAACCAGAAATGGGGAATGGCAGATTGGTGTTACTGTTGACGCTAAAATATGGAATAGAGCAGCTTTCATCAACATAGTTTCAGTGCTTGTAAAAGCAGGATTCGTACCTTCTCCTGGTATTGCCGCCTGGATGAGTCCAGGGACTGGATGAGCGCAGTTGCGTGGCCGATGAACATGGCGTAACAGGTGGCTCCTACGATCATACTGAGCATGGTCAGCCAGATGTCCGACATGCTCTCGGGGGCTTGTCTCCCATATCCAATACACAGCATGTGGCTCATGGCCTTGAAGAGGGCGAAGGAGTAGAGCTCGCTCCACGAGTCATTCTGTATGGATTGATGGACAGGCAGGAGAAGAGTTAGAGGTAGTCTAAGGTTTGTTCTCTCAGCAGGGCCGTACTTTTACATTATTCATGCTATAAAGATTTTGACCTGTTGACCTCAGCCTGAGTTAAGGCGCACCGTCATGAAAATTCATCCAAATTAGAGTGTGACACAAGTGGTGGTAGTCTGATTGAATTTAAGAATGTGAGGGCAAAATAGTAAGCCAGTCCTGGTTGGAGTACAGTATATTATCACTCCTGGTGTCTGGTGTTTTTTTTGGTTGAGAGCCTAATCATCATCACTGAGTAGCCTTGTCTTATCGTGGCTGAGCAGAAGGAGAAGAGGAAAAGTGAACGTTAATGAGGAGCCCGTACATCTGCCTGCTCCGGTCTGCCTTTGATTGGTGCTCACACACTCAGTCAACTCTAATTCTTCCATGTTAGATTCATTAAAAAGCCCTCCACAGGCAGCGCTGCACCTCATGTCCCCCCCCTCCAACAGCTGCGCTTCACACACCATCCAGATTTACCACTATGTGTATATCCGTGTGTCCGCGCATGTGAGTCCTTCTGTCACTCTCTGACACAAGTGCCGCCCTCGGTTGCTGATTGACTGCATGGATTCTTATCTGATTTGTATTTTTACAGCCACATTTGCATTTCATTTGACATTCAAATGTGGTTGGTTTCAGAGGCGGTGAAAGGGGATGCACTGGCGAGGGGCTGTTGTCAGATTTTGGGAAATGAGGCTGCGGAAAGGTGATTTGAGGAAGTGAAAAATGAGAGAAGACTCAAGTAGTCGGGCAGTCGTAAGACTCAGAGATTTTCTGGTGTCAAAGTGCGAACTATAAGCCCCAGACCCAGAGCTCGCCTCAAAGTTTCATATCGGTTTTGAGCTGTCAGCTGAGAAACTGACATGAAGCCTTTAAGATAATCTCCAGCTTTGTAGCTATTTCTATACCATACAGCCTTGGAAATGCAATCCATAGTCCATTAGTAGCAGCGATATTTACACAAAATGCAAAAGGAAGATTTAAAACTTGCAGCCTCTGACTGAGCCTCATTCCCCACTGAGCGCCGGTGTTGCCATCAGCATGCTGGACACATTTCTGGTGGATGAACAGCAGCGAGAGAGAACCCCAACCCAGAGACCATGCAGGCAAACAAATAAACATTCTGCTACAACCTCAGTCTTTGGCTTCCACTGATACACCAAAGAAACCGCACAGAAACGGGCAACATTTCAATAGAAATGATAGAAAAAGAAAGGCAAAAAAAAGGGCTAATACCTCGCACTTTACGATTGGTATACTGTATTTAGACAGCCATTCCTCCACATTTCCTCCGGGGGTGAATTACATATTTTTTATCGAGATACAATCCAACGCTCGTTCTTTCATCCAACCAATTCCATCACTTAAAAAACTGACACAGTGTGACTCCGTTTCATATTGAGGTCTGCAGTTGTGATTGAATTTCATATTATATTTCTATGGACTCACAAATGCAATCCACATAAAGTTGTAAACTTTTACTTGTAGAAATACAGTCCAGTAACCACAATGGTCATAAGCACTTTCATATCCACAACAAAGTACGTAAATAATTTACGGCATAACGAAGTAGGTTGTCGACACTGAGGATGTGGACGATGTTGGAGCAGGTGTGAGAACATGCTGCTATTTAGCTGATGCATTGATATCTGCAGCAGTGGTGTTGAAATCGTATCATCTCTGTGGATACGTGGCAACCTGCCAGTAGGTTTCAACATGTTGGCATTTATACATACATTTGTGCAAATTACCTATATTCTATTCTGTCTGTGCATTTGTGTGTTTGTCAAAGCCCAGAAGACTAAATATTGACTTTAATATTCTTGGAAATATTTTTTTCATTAGCAGTGTTGCGTTTGGCTTCTCTTGTGCATTTTGGTGTCTTGGGAAGACCCATACCACTGTCAGAGTTAGGGTTGGGCTTGGGGTTAAACTGATGAGCTTAGCTTAGCATCAAAACTGGATAAAAGGGGAAAACTGCTAGCCTGGGTCGGTTCATACGACAAAATTAAAGCAGCAGTGTGCAGTTGTCTCTCGCTATTGAAAATTACAACCTTCATACTAATTCAATCAAGTAATTCCACAGAGATGCCCTCGAGTGGTGGGGACACTAATGAAATTAGCTCTTGTGTACCTTTTATTTGCCACTGGTCTTCACTGAGCAGCTAATTGTATATAATACATTTATGAAGGAACACAAGGGGAGGTTGGGACGTCTATGATGAATGATAGAATTATAAAACTGAATATATACGCATTCTGGAATGCCATCTAGGTTTCAGTGCTTCTCAAGGTTGTCTGATTTGTGTGAGTGTGTGTGTGTGTGTGTGTGTGTTAGCATGTTTGCATCGCTGTGACAATTGCACAATCTTTGTAAAAGTGAGTAAAGGAGTTTGTCTTCGATGACATAAATAGTTCTCAAATGTTAACCACCATGAAAGTGGTGATTTTAAATTAGACTAGCTTACTCCGTTGAATGAGCCATTCAGATGTGATGCCCCTGAACGCATCACAAGGGGCTTCAATGAAACTGTACCCTGCATCTGTCTTTGTGCAAACCCCACCCACATAATATTTTAAATTTCAAGCCACCATGGTAGACATATTGGAAGGGGCCTTACCTTTCCCATACACCCCAAGCAGCTGGCCAATAACAACATGGATTTTTTTTGGGGGGGGGGGGGGGGGTGGTTGTACCTAAAATCCAATTAGTACCACAATCTGTCACATGCTTTTTGTATATTGTGGAGTACTTGATAGTAAACATGAAGAAAACATACATAAGTTGTATATCTCTTAACTGCAATGCACATGCATCAAATGCATGGCTGAGTTCAATTGGTATCACACTTTGTATTATTTCAAAAAAATATGTAGTGTCCCTGTGTCTTAGTCAATGAATTATATGTACACAAGAAATACTGGTAATATCCTCATCAGAATTAAAATGGATGATGTAATATTATGTGGCATCTCTCACTGGGTTTGAGTTGATTAGCGTTTTAATTGGGGCTTATCTCCTTTGGCAGACACCAGAAAGTAGTTCACCGTCTATCCGAGGAACAATTTCCACATAATGCAACAAGTGAGACGAAATCATCTGTTTACAAGTGGGACACACTAACAGTATGTCATATCCTTCTGTATCGATACAATCACATTATTTATTCACCAGTGAGGTTGTTAACACTGGCAACACTTTGTCGGAGAACACAGCTGTGAGAAATTAAGCCATGCAATTTGAGGTATGTGAAGAGTGAACATGGCCGCAACTGTGATTTCGTAGTTTTAGGTTTTCTTGAGGGGTGGTGAGGAGGAGTGGGTTCAGTCTGGCACTTCAGGTCCTTAGAAGGGTCCACCTGTACTGGCTTTTTGAATTGAGACACATCTGTAGATTTCAGGCTGCTGTTGGTGTGCAACCATCCAGCAAATGTGTCCAGTTCATGATGCAGGCTGTGGCCTTAATGTCTCTCTAGCTCACAGCATCTGTTCTGAAACAAAACAAAAAAAAGATCTTATTTCATTGCCTTTTTACTTTACATGTTTATTCTTTTGAGTATTTTGACTCTTTTTTTTAGTTTGAGTTTCAATTTTGCTATTTCAAGATATGAAGCTGCAGTCGCAGGACATCGCTGCAAAGCTGAGTGTGACATGCTTCTTAAAATGGGGTTGGTTTCACAGGGGCGATTTGCCCCACTAAGCAGCTCCAACCAGGGCGTGTGGCTATTTATTTTGGCAAAGTCATATTGTTAGACCCAGCAAAACAAAAGTGAGCTCAGATTGAAGCAAACAATGGGCACGGTCTCATTATATCACTAGAGCTCAAGGTCTTTGCGATAGAGAGACAATATGGAAGAGCGTAAAACGGTTGACCAGCCCCCATGTTTGCCTTCTTCAGTGAGACACAAACACAGGGGCTGGTCAGCTGTTTGGCAGTGGTTAGCAGTGGAACTTCACAGCAAGAATCTTTTCTGCGTGGAGCCTGCATGTTCGCTCCAGGTGCTCCAGCTTCCTCCCACACGTGAAAAACATTCAAGTTGGGTTAAGTGATGGGGGGCTTGTGAGGTGCAGCGCTGCCTTCGGAGGGCTTTTTGGTGAATCTAACATGGAAGAATTAGAGTTGTCTGAGTTTGTGAGCACCAATTAAAGGCAGTTGTGTTGTCTGTCTCTTTGAATATATATGAGCGCTGTGATGGACGAGCAACCTGTCCAGGGTTTACCCCGCCTCTCGCCCAATGACCCCTGCAACCCTCAGCTGAATACATGTTGATGGATTAATAGAAATCTTGAGACTATTAGGCAGAGCATGGTACCCACTTGTGAACATGATTTTGAACTGTTCCGAGTATCTCTCCCGCATTTAGGTCTGCTTAGACTCCAGCAGGAAAGAAAGATACTTTTTTCTTCTTGTAAAGCGCGATTCTGTCCCACCCACTACTTCCTCCTCTGTCTTTCTCCCCGCTGTCTTAGAACACGGTGAAACCTGAGTGACAAACACATATGACTATACCCAACGTGGCGTAGCTTTGCATCACCCACTGCCTGGGCAACTTCTTTGTATTGTTTGACCACCTGCTTTATTTCTACCACAGCCCTGTATGGGATGAAGGTGTAGAGACAGCTCTGAAAAGGTGTGTGACTTCTGTAGTGCATTGTGCAACGCTTGCTATCCATGATGCAATGGTTAAGCTCAGAAATGGTGAGAACATGGGCTGGTTCAGTATACAGAACCAAGATCAAGTCTGAATGGAACCGGTTCAGGAACCTGCATCAATTTGGTAGGCAAGGGGCTTATCTCAAATTCACATTTCTATAACTGAGGTTACTTATAGTTTGCTGAAAAAACAAGATTTAGGAAATATATGTTGTAGTACTGAGGATGGTCATTCTCAATACCCTCAGCCAGGGCTGTTGCATCATAAGAGCGTAGCCCCTCTACACACACACACACACACACACACACACACACACACACACACACACACACACCTCATGCCTGCTGATTAGCCCGTCTACTATGCAGATCACTTCAGTTATTGAGTGAATGGGGGATGTTGTGATTAACTTTCAAAGGAGAGGGAGGTTTTCCTGAAATACATATTAAGCATATGCATACCATTACCATACCGTTGCAATTACAGCTTCTCGCCCTCTACCCTAAAATGTTTCCCAGCGGCAGACAGAATTTGAGAGCGACTTTATTCTGAAATAAATGATCTGACAGGACATTGGGATGAGAGAGATGGCACAAAAGCACCTGTCATCCACATAACGCCATCATTACTTACAGAACAGGCCTCGATAATCTGGTCTCTTGTGATTGCTGCTGTGGGGGCTCAATTATCTTCTTTACAAAACGCACCAGTCTGCTGGGTGCCTTTTTTTTAAATAAGCCATTCATCATTTTTTTTTTTTTTTTTTAGGGATTATCACCATTTTGATTATTATTTAGTCGTCACTTATATGAGCTGATGAAAGACAAAACCAAACAACATTGTTACAAGCTGGCTCAAGCTTGAAAAAAAAGAGGAAGCTCACACAGAAGCCATACATTTACATACTAAACTGCTTTTGTGAATGCGTGAATCAGCTTCCTCCTGGCTGTATTTCCAGTGCGTAATGGATGATGCAAAAAGAAAATGAGTAGGGCAGATGCCAGAGTGTCAAGAGCAGGCAGAAAGAAGCAAGACGGGATTACACTGCATCTCTTCTTTTTGGAAATCATAGAAATTTCTTGTGACTGTATCTGTAAATTAAAAAAAAAAAGTACATTCTTTCACACTTACCTATTCTAATTTCATCCATCCATCCATTTTCTACCGCTTTTCCTGCTAAGGGTTGCGGAGGGGTCCAGAGCGTATCCCAGCGGCCTTCAAGCGAGAGGTGGGGTTCACCCTGGATGGGCCAACACATAGAGACAGACAACCATTCACACTCACAGCCACACCTACGGTCAATTTAGAGTATCAATCAGCCTCGTCCCCTCTTGATGTCTTTGGACTGTGGGAGAGTTCTCAGAGGTGCACAGTCCTCAACCAACTGCCGCTGAATATGTGGTACATAAGATTACCTCGTTTAGTTGACATATTTGTCTAACCTAAAATAGCTGTCAAAAGTGAAACCAGCTTTTGTGAGTAAAGAACTTTTTCTAATTAAGATTAGAAGAACTGGGCGGTGCAGTGGTTAGCATTGCTGCCTTGCAGCGAGACGGTTCTGGGTTCTCATTTCAACACAACACAGCAAGGGATGGGTACCATTCATATCTGAACCGGTACCTGTTTTTGGTACTTTTTTGTGATAATTAAAAAAATAAAATAAAAGGGTATTTTCTCTGGCGGCACGGTGGTGCCCCGCCACAGTCCAAAGACATGCAAATGGGGACTAGGCTAACTGAATACCCTAAATTGCCTGTAGGAGTGGCTGTGAGTGTGAATGGTTGTCTGTCTCTATGTGTTGGCCCAGTGATGGACTGGCGACCTGTCCAGGGTGAACCCTGCTTCTTGCCCAAAAGCCGCTGGGATAGGCTCCAGCCCCCCACGACCCTTAACAGGATAAGCGGAAGAAAATGGATGGCTTATTTTCTCTGTACCAAAAATAAGTCAAAATGTCTGAATTTCAACATATTTATCTATTAATTCAACAGCACAAGCTATATTTAACATATAATATGTTTTAGAGCTCAAGGTTCCTTTAAGGATGAATGCAGCCACAGCCCTATGACACTCATTAGCTCTCTGCCAGGGGAAGGCAGTCTCCTTAATTTCGTTGAGGAGGTCACTGTCTCCACTTTGGTCATCATCTGATGTTGGGGCATCTTCTTTACTCAAGACGCTGGTTGCCATGATGACTCTGGCTGTTGGAGACGAGCCACTGGCTGCAGGCGTGCTAACGTTCGCTACTGTGTCCACTGTGGGAGACTTACTACTAACCTTGAGACTGTCATAAACAGTTCTGTCTTCAGCTTTGAGATAGATCTTGTGCTTCATTATGTGTTTCATGGCTAGCCTTACAGCGAGCATTGTCTGCATCAATTTGACAGCTGCAGTTCCGCCTTGCTGTTGACCTAATGTGATCACACTCTTGTACAATTTTGCATTCAGGCTGAGATGTTCTTGCTTCGTTCTTCTGTCTCACAGTCACAAGGATGCATTTGCATCTGCACTTGGTGGAGCTCCTTCACCTGATCCTTAAAAATCTTCTTTGTATTTATCTCTTCTTCGTGGATGAAAGCTGGCATCGGTCTGAGCCTCTTGTTCCACCTTAAAGGTGTACTTCTGAGTCAGCTGCTCTCCCTACTCTGAGTCCCTCTTGGCATAGGTAAGGCCATTCAGCAGCTCCAGCTGCATCTCCTCTGCCACTTGGCCCCATATCTTGGATTCCCTGGAGTGTCAGCATAGTGTGAAGCAGCTTGGGCTGCAGCAAAGGAACAGCTCTACCATTTACCATAGTTCAGCCGTCATTTGATGGTCAAGTTCAAGTCTAAGTGCAGGCTCCACCAGAGCTTAAACTTCAGTCTCCGTTTTCAGCAGAACTTCAAGTAACAGTCCAGTCACCAGTTGAATCATCCTCCAGGTCAGGATCATCATCAGAGGTTCAAGTCCAGCTCAAAGTCCAGTCATCATTATGTTGTGATCACACCAAACGCAAAGCGAATTTTTGCCTCGAGTTTGACCGCAGGATCATTTGTTATTTTTTGGCATCGTTCGTGTGACTATTCCCCTGCGAATATTTGCTAGAATAGAAGACAATTTATCAGTGCCAGGATATCAGGGATGGGCACCAACTACAGGCGCTCCGTCTCAGCCCTCTTTGGTCTGTCAAAATCAATAAATATTCACTGTATCTCGTCATACGTATAGCTGAATTATCTGGTTTACTAAAGCAGTACGATTTGAAATTAAATTTATAATTTGATACTATATTGTATTCTTCATTATGGTTGTTGCACAAGTTGTGCAATTTAAGAGTGAAGTTAAAGTTAAAAGATTGATTTCCTTATTAATCTTTTTATATGCTCTTCGTGTTTTTCAGAGGAAAATTTGTTATTCTTTTATCCACAACAATAAAATAATAATAGAAACAGGTTGGGAAATTAGCACCAACCACCAGCCAAATGCTCGTAAAATATTGGTGGCTCGTAAATTTCTGACACAAAAGAATTATTTAGTGAATTTGAACGTAGCGGTTGGTAGATGTCCTCATTTTAAAAAGACAATTTCCTACATAAACACTCAGTGAGCTTTTAAAAACACCTGTGCAGCCGTATCAATAAAACTGCACAACAACTAAGCTAAATCAAATGTTTCCCATGCTGTAGATACCTAGCCACTGGTGACTCATTCAGGAGCTTTGTGAACAGCTTGCATGTTGGGGTCTCCACCGTCTCCAAGATTGTCCCAGATGTTGTCACTGCTGTCTGGGACTGCCTTGTGGTGGAGTTCATGGCTGTACCCACCACAGAGGGGTAGAGGTCAATTGCGGAGAGGTTTGAGGGACGGTAGAATTTTCCTCTCTGCTGTGGAGCCCTGGATGGCCAACACATCGTTCTGAAATCCCCTGCTAATTCAGGATCCCAGTACTTCAACTACATGGGGACATTCTCTCTAGTTCTCCTGGCAGTTGTAGGGTAAATGATGTTGGGGGCTACGGAAGAATGAGTGACAGTGGGATTCTGGCCAACTCAGCCTTTGGTCAGGCACTTTGATCTGGCACCCTCCAGCTGCCTGCTGACTTGCCACTATCAGGAGGTGACCATGGAGGACCCCAGCCTCACGTCTTTGTTGCTGATGAGGCCTTTCCACTCCAGAAGAACCTCATGAGGCCATTCCCTTGGCATGTCCTTCCACAAGAGCGACAGAGATTCAACTACCGTCTGTCCCAAGCTCGGCTAGTAGTGGAGAACAGCTGTGGGATCCTTTCATCTTAGTGTACGATGTACAGTACAGGCGTGCCCTTGAGGTCCACCCAGAAGTTGCGGAGAAGTGTGTGAAGGTTACCTGTGTTCTCCATAACTTCCTGCGGAGGACAACCCTGACAAATGCAGAGAGGGGGAGCATCCCGGTTCGTGAGGTGGAGCCACTGTTTGGTCTGGGAAGACTTGCTGCTAACAAGTCAGCTGGAGAGGCCATCAGGGTTGGAGAGGTCCTCACATCCTATTTCTCTGCAGAGGGAAGTGTTCCTTGGCAAGACACCATGTAGTGCACAAGTTCACCCAAGAGGACTTAAAGAGCCACACACATTACTGTTGAGCAAAATTCAAGCAATATTACTATATTGCCTATCAACACCAAAATTAATATATGTCCATGTTTGTGCATGCTTTATATTTATATCATAGAGAACAATGTGTCTGCTTTTATTTTATATACATGATATATTATCATTATTATAATCATAAATATTATTATTAGGCGGCACGGGGGTGCAGTGTTTAGTTCTGTCGCCTCACAACAAGAAGGTTCCAGGTCTGAGCCCCGGCTCCAGCACGGGATCTTTCTGTGTGGAGTCTCCATGTTCTCCCTGTTCCTGTGTGGGTTCTCTCTGGTACTCCAGCTTCCTCCCACAGTCCAAAGACATCAAGAGGGGACGAGGCTGATTGATACTCTAAATTGACTGTAGGTGTGACTGTGAGTGTGAATGGTTGTCTGTCTCTATGTGTTGGCCCTGATAGACAGGTGACCTGTCCAGGGTGAACCCCGCCTCTCGCCCAAAGGCTGCTGGGATAGGCTCCACCCCCCGCTCATGCCATAAAAAATGCAACCTGACAGTTTCTGAAGTACAGACATGTGGGTGGTGTTGCAGCAGGAACTGCAGCAGCAGGAACTGCAGCAGCGCTCAACTCTGCCTCACTGGCTTCAGAAGACTGATCTGGCTTGTCTGTAGTGAATGTAATAAGAACGTCTCGGTTTTTGTTTTGGAGACATATGATTGTCTATCCATAAATCATTTTAAAATACAACCATATTGATTCATAATGGGTGCGGGGGTGTGTGTCTCCCTCTCTTCTCCTGTCAACCAACCTTGGATGTCAATACCTGAGGGCCCTGCAGCTGCGTCCGATCCCTGGTCGTCGTTCTCTGCGGTTCTGTCTTTTTTGACCATCCGCCCCATGTCACTACTGGTGTCCCTTTAAGTAACAAAGGGGTCGAGGAAAGACAGGACTGCAGAGAACTTCCTCCTCTTCACTGGCCATGTTGCTGACCCGCTCCTTCCCTCACACTCTTTCCTTCTTTCTCTTAAACACGAGTCCCTCAAGTCCTTCCACTTCTTGCAACACACCTCCTCTGGCAAGAAACACACATAAACATGAACTGTTCAATCTAAATGACTAGTGAGCCTTAAAGTAAGTTGTGCCGGTAAAGCCAGCTCTGAACGGATGCTAACTAGCGCTAATAGCGCTAATGCTAGTGCTAACTTTGTCCATAGTAAAGTACAACTGATAGCTATAACGCAGTAACTGACCCAGATTTTCAAAACTTACCCAGTAACCCGATCTCCTCACTCACTTTCCTCCATGCGTTCTCCTTTTTTTGTTCCGGTCTCTGTAGCTGTATGAGGTGGTGTCATACAGTTCTGGGTGAGCAATGATGAGCTTCCCCTCCATTTTCCGACTCAAAGTCACACCAGGGCCGTTGAAGTCACTGACGTGAGGGGACTCTAAATGCTGATAGGCTCTCTCGACACAGCATCGCACGAATTTCTTGCTCAAATTGAAAATATTCGCACGGCGCAAATTCCAAGTATTCCCGACACTCGCGTTACGTTATTCGCGCAATTCGCGCAATTCGCGTTGCTTTACATAAAATCTCAAAGCCAGAAAAATAAGTGTTGCGTTTGGTGTGACTACACCATTGGAGTTCCATGTCCCATCAACATTAGATGTCCCATCAGCATTAGAGCTCCATGTCCCATCAACATTAGATGTCCCATCAGCATTAGAGCTCCATGTCCCATCAACATTAGATGTCCCATCAGCATTAGATGTCCCATCAGCATTAGAGCTCCATGTCCCATCAGCATTAGAGCTCCATGTCCCATCAACATTACAGCTCCATGTCCCATCATCATTAGAGCTCCATGTCCCATCAACATTACAGCTCCATGTCCCATCAGCATTAGAGCTCCATGTCCCATCAGCATTAGAGCTCCATGTCCCATTAACATTAGATGTCTCATCAGCATTAGAGCTCCATGTCCCATTAACATTAGATGTCTCATCAGCATTAGAGCTCCATGTCCCATCAACATTAGAGCTCCATGTCCCATCAACATTAGAGCTCCATGTCCCATCAGCATTAGAGCTCCATGTCCCATTAACATTAGATGTCTCATCAGCATTAGAGCTCCATGTCCCATTAACATTAGATGTCTCATCAGCATTAGAGCTCCATGTCCCATCAAAATTAGAGCTCCATGTCCCATCAGCATTAGAGCTCCATGTCCCATCAGCATTAGAGCTAACATTAGAGCTCCATGTCCCATCAACATTAGATGTCCCTTCAGCATTAGAGCTCCATGTCCCATCAACATTAAATGTCCCATCAGCATTTGAGCTCCATGTCCCATTAACATTAGATGTCCCATCAGAATTAGAGCTCCATGTCCCATCAGCATTAGATGTCCCATCAACATTAGAGCTCCATGTCATTCAACATTAGATGTCTCATCAGCATTAGAGCTCCATGTCCCATTAACATTAGCTGTCTCATCAGCATTAGAGCTCCATGTCCCATCAACATTAGAGCTCCATGTCCCATCAGCATTAGAGCTCCATGTCCCATCAACATTACAGCTCCATGTCCCATCAGCATTAGAGCTCCATGTCCCATCAGCATTAGAGCTAACATTAGAGCTCCATGTCCCATCAACATTAGATGTCCCTTCAGCATTAGAGCTCCATGTCCCATCAACATTAAATGTCCCATCAGCATTTGAGCTCCATGTCCCATTAACATTAGATGTCCCATCAGAATTAGAGCTCCATGTCCCATCAGCATTAGATGTCCCATCAACATTAGAGCTCCATGTCATTCAACATTAGATGTCTCATCAGCATTAGAGCTCCATGTCCCATTAACATTAGCTGTCTCATCAGCATTAGAGCTCCATGTCCCATCAACATTAGAGCTCCATGTCCCATCAGCATTAGAGCTCCATGTCCCATCAACATTACAGCTCCATGTCCCATCAGCATTAGAGCTCCATGTCCCATCAGCATTAGAGCTCCATGTCATTCAACATTAGATGTCCCATCAGCATTAGAGCTCCATGTCCCATCAACATTAGAGCTCCATGTCCCATCAACATCAGAGCTCCATGTCCCATCAGCATTAGAGCTCCATGTCCCATCAACATTAGAGCTCCATGTCCCATCAACATTAAATGTCCCATCAGCATTAGAGCTCCTTGTCATTCAACATTAGATGTCCCTTCAGCATTAGAGCTCCATGTCCCATCAGCATTAGAGCTCCATGTCCCATCAGCATTAGAGCTCCATGTCCCATTAACATTAGATGTCCCATCAGCATTAGAGCTCCTTGTCCCATCAGCATTAGATGTCCCATCAACATTAGAGCTCCATGTCATTCAACATTAGATGTCTCATCAGCATTAGAGCTCCATGTCCCATTAACATTAGATGTCTCATCAGCATTAGAGCTCCATGTCCCATCAGCATTAGAGCTCCATGTCCCATCAGCATTAGAGCTCCATGTCCCATCAACATTACAGCTCCATGTCCCATCAACATTAAATGTCCCATCAGCATAAGAGCTCCTTGTCATTCAACATTAGATGTCCCTTCAGCATTAGAGCTCCATGTCCCATCAGCATTAGAGCTCCATGTCCCATCAACATTAGAGCTCCATGTCCCATCAGCATTAGAGCTCCATGTCCCATTAACATTAGATGTCCCATCAGCATTAGAGCTCCTTGTCCCATCGGCATTAGATGTCCCATCAACATTAGAGCTCCATGTCATTCAACATTAGATGTCTCATCAGCATTAGAGCTCCATGTCCCATTAACATTAGATGTCTCATCAGCATTAGAGCTCCATGTCCCATCAGCATTAGAGCTCCATGTCCCATCAACATTACAGCTCCATGTCCCATCAGCATTAGAGCTCCATGTCCCATCAACATTACAGCTCCATGTCATTCAACATTAGATGTCCCTTCAACATTAGAGCTCCATGTCCCATCAACATCAGAGCTCAATGTCCCATCAGCATTACAGCTCCATGTCCCATCAGCATTACAGCTCCATGTCCCATCAGCATTAGAGCTCCAAGTGCAGTCCACATTAGAGCTGCTAGTCCAACCATCATGATAGCACCAGATCCAGTAACCATTAGATTTTCAAGTCTAATCATCGTTAGAGCTTCAAGTCAAATCATGGTTAGAGCTCCAAGTCCAGTCGACATTAGAAAAGTCTGATGACTGTAAGTTTTTTGATTTGCAGTTAAGATATGAGACATAGATCACACTATGGATTCTAGACACGTCTATCTGTGGCTCGGTGGTAGGGAGAAACTACATACCAGTGTTACTCTCTGTTGTTCAAATAAAACACTCAGGAGGATATAAGTCTTTAAATAGTTGGCACTGAAAAATAAAATTAATGGTGACATCAGCACTTATTTGCTAATTTATATTTTGTGACAGTAGAAAACCCAAATCAAAATAACCCAATATGAATATTTCACAGACATAGACAACTAAAACTTCTCCTCCTAGCCAACAGCCAGCTGGCTGCTTGCCCACTTCCAGACGGTTTCCAGCTACTATGAGTCAAACGTCCTGTCTTGGGGGTGTGCTTGAATTCCACTGTAAACACGCCCCCTCAATCAATTGCAAGAAGTCACCATAAGATGGCGGTACCATTCATAGAAAAGAGCTCAACTGTTACCAGCATTTGCATATGAAGCCCAGTGTTACCTGTACACTATCCAGAAAGATAATCGCATTTTGATATCCTTTCAAAATCATGCAGCCCTACAAGCAAGTCAGCAGCCACGCCCACACTGGCTTTGTGACGTAAATAATGCGCCTCACGCTGAGGCTTCAAAGTGCAAACTGTATGTAAGCACTGCGAGGGAGGAAGGGAAGAGGGGGGAATGAAGCAAGTCAGGAAAAAGAGCAGTAAGGATTCATTAATATTTCTGCGTGTAAAGCGATACTTCCCCAAATAGAGGATCATCAACTCCTACCCCCGTTAGATCAGTACTCCGCAATTCTAGAGTGCAGAAAGAGCCAGCCACGTATATTGAACTTGAAGCTCATGGCGACTGACTGCAACAACAACAAATTGGCCATAAAGTTTGTTTGCAAGCAAGTAGTTGGTGCTATCATGAATGAGTGTAGAACCAAAAGCATAGCACATAGTTTGATTTTCGCGCAAATCAAAGTGTTTGTGGATTATTATGTGGAACTGCTAAAACTGGTTTCACAGTTAATGTTGGCGGCAGTGTTGACAGTGACAAGAAAGGATTTAATTCAATTCAATTACTGAGCACGCGGCTGGATAAAGAAGATGAGGATCATACTGGATTATGCCCTTGAGAGTTTGCAAGATTCAAGCTAAGTATATGAGGCCGGCGCTTTCTGCATCCTGGAGTCATATAGAAGTGATGCATAAAGGGGAAAAAAAAACATTTGCAAGCTCAAGTCACTGAGTACTTGAAAAGAAAAATACACTTCTTTGTGAAGTTCTACTTAAAGAGACTGTTAATAGTGCACAAGAAAATGATTGTGCAACACAGAGTAGAAGCTGTTTGCTTTCTACAATAAAAATGAAGCTTTGAATATGAGTTGAATGCCGATAAAAAATATAAATATATTTTTTACATTTGTTTCTGTGAGGTGAGAAAACACCTCCTCCAGATGCTGAGGCATATCTGAACACCATTAGCAGCTAACAAAGGGACGACAGTCACAAACCAGTGACTAACCAACAGAAATCAACTCAGTTGAAGTTGATGATGTCTTGTGTATGTGTGTGTGTGTGTGTGTGTGTGTGTGAGAGAGAGAGAGAGAGAGAGAGAGAGAGTGTTGGGAGGTGGTGGAACAACAGAGAAGCAACAGTGCTGTCCCCTAGGGTCAGTGGGTGTGAAATCCATCTGTTCCTGGAGTTTGCTCGCTCTCTCTCTCTCTCTCTCTCTCTGTCTCTCTCACACACACACACACACACACACACACACACACACACACACACACACACACTCAGAACAGTGTGTCAATAGCTTGCTGTGTTTTCATAATCATATGAGCTTTTTAGGGCTTCTGTGTCACAGCTCAATGTGTCAGAGGGTTCATCGCTTATGAAACATCTGACTGGCCAGCAAACGGCCGGATGAAAGCACACAGACATTATGAGGCAGTTAGCTGAACCTCCTCAGATACAGAAAAGGTGTGATGTTACCTTTGTTAAATAGTTAAAGCTGCCTTGACTAAAATGATCAGACACTTGGATTATGTATAAATGCACTTCAAACTATAATTAAAATGTGTTCCAGTATTCGGGAGATGTTCAGGTTTTCTATTACTGCATTATGTAAACATCATTGTCTGGATTACAAAACACCTCCAGTAGAGACCAGAATTCTTTTGGAGGTAAACGCCTGATTCTGAACAGTCTCAGTAGAAGTAGGGCAGCAGAGAAGTTGAGGGATCAGGATCCAGGTGTGAAGAAAGCTGGAGAGAATCATGTACAACCAACTGAGAATCGTCAGTTCTTAGTTCAGTAATAACCACAACCACTCGAGCCACTCAACTGAGGTGACACTGTGGCCACCAAATGTTCCGTGAGCCTTTTCAAAATAAAAAAAATTCAGTTTCTTTATGACAGAAAAACAAAACATCAAATGCGGCGTTAACTTTTGAAGGTCTGGACCAAGTGGCAGGTAAATGTTTGAACCAAAATAAGAAGACAATCATAATCCAATCTCATTCAAACAAAACCGCTGGAGCGGTTAAGATGGACAGATCAGACGAAGGAGCTCTCGTTTGTGTTCTATTCTTGGAGCTGCCTTCCCTCCCTGATACACTCTTTACAGGAGCACACACCTGCACCATGACTGTTCCCACCCTGCTGTTCACATCACACATCTACTCTTGAGGAGAGTTTGCATTCACACGATTTCACCTTCACGAGTAGCTTGATTGTGTTTTTAGGACACTGTAAGGTGTCATGACTGCAAATAAGGGACTTTATGCTGCAGAAATATTTCCCGTCACAACTGAAAACGTTTGGAAACCTCTTACTTGCTTACGGCCTCCAGTTCAACATTGTGCAAAAACAATACAGTGATGTTAATGTTAACACCGTGAAAGCACTGAACTCAGTGATGGCTCGCTACCAGTTGGGTTTTCAAGCCATACCAGTTTATATAATCATCGTCTGTCCTTTAGTCTGCTGAAGGTCTACCTGGTTGATCCTGCCAGTAGCATATGCTTGTCTCAAAGATTAAGCCGTGCAAGTCTACGTACACACGGGCAGTAACGAGGCTGACAGGAGTCTAAAATGATAGTCAAACCTTCAACACATAAGAACTCAAAACCCTCTGCTTGACTTTAACTGTGTCATACCTCATTCAGACTCAGAGAAATCTATACTAAAGAACACTGCTTGGTCACGAAGACATAATCAATAATGAATTTTGTGGTAGTTATCTGGTTAAATAAATAGATTTGAATGGAGTTTATGTGTTACACCACTTGATTTTCTTCTCTTTCAGCAATAGTTTGGGGGAAAGCACTCCCAGTGGTCCGTCTATCAGCAGATGGCCTGAAGCTACCTGCCAGCTGAATGGAAAGGAGGAAGGACATCTGAGAGACGGATAAATAAGTGATACAGAAAACAATGGCTGAAGAACAAACCTGATGATATTCTGCATCAACCAAATGAGGACAGGGTCACTTTTTCCATCCCTCACTCTTTCATTATGTGCACTGTCATGTCTCCTGAGTTTAACTCCTGTGTGTGTGTGTGTGTGTGTGTGTGTGTGTGTGTGTGTGTGTGTGTGTGTGTGTGTGTGTGTGCGCGCGCGCACGTGTTTATATGTGTGTTCATAGTACTCAGCATTGAATATATCCTGTTTCCCCATCGGCCTGCAAATTACACGCTTTTCAGCTTCCGTGGGGAATGTTCTTCTGCCAAACAGCTTTGCATGCTAATGTTCATGTGGTTGTGTGGCCTGCAAACACATTTAACCCCGACAGCACACAAACACACACGGAGCATTTTGCTTACCACCATCTTGTTTAGAGAGACCCAACAGTCGGATGGGAAATCCTGCAGCATGGGGACCAGGAACTGCAGACAGCCATCCCAATGACACAGCAGCAGCATCATACCGATCAGGTTGATGATTCGCATCACGGCACTGGCCAGGTCATAGGTCATGTGAAAGATCTGGCAGCGAGAAAAGAGAGGGATGTGGAGAGTAGAATCAAACTCAAAACATAATTCAAAACTTTTGTATCTCTTTTGACAAAGAGTGTGCCAAGTAGAATATAATCCCCCGAGACATGTTTATCTCATAAATCAGATCCTGATACATGAGCTCAGAGCGCACACCGGAAAATTAGATGACGTGCAATGATATTTTTAACTTTAAGTCAAATCTATAAAAGTTTCCACCCATCATTTTTACCCCAAAAAAGCATCATTGCAAGCATATTGCTGACTTGATTGTGCACGTTTGTAGTCTTTTAGAACTGCACGTCAACTAAGTGGTTGACAGATGACGGTAGGCTATTATGTTAAAAAGTGAAATTAGTGCCAACCAATGTCCAATTATGCTGTGTGTGTGTGTGTGTGTGTCCTTGAACCATCAACCTTATTACATCTTTAAGGTTGAAATAAATGACAAGACACAACAAATGCTCCACCTTTGTATTAATCACCTTCTTTCTTCACTTTCTTGTCCTATAATGGATCACGACCTTTGCTAATTTGAAGCAGGAGAGAGGGAAATGCACTGTGAGGCCCTTCACTGTGATTAGGAAGCATTCCCATCATGATTAATGAGGCTCCAGGACTAATGTGTCCCCCGATACTGATACAGCACCCGCCCATGTGTCACTGTCACACCACAATCTGGGTCAAGGCACATTTCTGTGACCAGAACTCACCTGAAAAACACTGATAAAATACTTTTTACTCTTCTCTTTTGTCCATAATTAAATACGCAGACACATTTACGGAAAACCAGATGAAATCTCCCCATACAAGTCTGCACCCTCGTAGCATTTTTACTGTTATTGTGTGGCTAATAAAAAAGGCATCCTCTTATCACAACAGCCTTGATGCAAGCTTCATGCCTCAAGTGCTCTGGTTATTCCCTACAATGCTTATCTCTCTGTTGGCCACAAAGGAAACACACACATATACAGAGAAGAGACAATTTTCAAAGATAACATCAAAATAGGTATTGTAAACCTACTTATGCTGCTTTAATGATACTGAGGGAGTCTGCAACAGAATGGAGCTAAACGGTGGTAAAACCCCCATGCAGCGCTAGGATGATCTCCTAGGAGCCCCTCCTGCAGCCAGCGGAGTTAAGCTGAGTCGAGCTGAGCTGGACGGAGGGAAACACAGCCAGCCACGCAGAGCTCAGCTCAACTAAGCTGACCGAGGTGAGGCTGAGTGGTAGCAGAGGAGCATTCAGTTGTGTGTCAGTAATTAGGGTTCTCACTGAGCTGGAATCACTCCTCTGTGATCAAAGGAGCTGTGGTTATTCTCAGAGTGATTCATGGATGCTTGCTTATTCCAAAGATGGATCGTGGTTTGTGTTCAAACAACAACATAGTAGGCCAGGGTTAACCGTGTTTGTGATAATGCATCTATTTTTAGATAAATATTGTTTCCTGCTGTGTAATCAAGGAGGCTCCTGTGCCAATTACTGTAGCCTGTAACGTGATGTCTTGATTAGTTCCAACGGCACATTAAAATAATAAAAACCAGAGCGAGAGAGAGAGAGAGAGAGAGAGAGAGAGAGAGAGAGAGAGAGCGAGTGCTAACCAAACAAACTTTTAGCTGGAGATGCACGTCCCACCCACCAACTTTTCCAAAGCTCCAATCTTATCCCGGCACTCATCTGCCAGTCATGACAGTTTCTGCATTTCTTCAGTACTTCTTATTAAAGAGAGGAATAAATATCCACAAATGCATGATATTTTACTGTATTCCACAAAATTGTATTCGTACTTTATATATGGACTGTGCATCTGTCTTATGGTCAGCTACCCGCACCCTCACTGTGATGTGCAATCTGTGCATGAGGTCAGTCGATATGTGCGCTGATCCAGTATCCAGGTCTACGTTCGGCCCCTGACACTCTCATGCTCGAAAAGGTATGACTACACGATTTTGATATTCTATGGCATGATTGGTCACCTCGCCATGGAAACAGCTTAATGAAACACAGTCTTCACCTTAACACATCTCCAATATCTTAAGGGTGTTTCTGGCCAAATTTGACATGATCTGGCAGATCCACGAGTAAGAGAACATCAAAGTGTAAAAAAAGAGGAGATTCTTGTCGCCATCAGGCAGTGTTAGCAGCACTCCTCCCCAAAAGTGTTGAAAGGGTTTTCCTCAGCCGATAAAACACTCATCCACAGTATTTGGTGGCAACCAGCCTTGTAGTTTTTGCGTAATCCTGCTGACAGACAGACAAAACGTTACATCCTTGGCGGAGGTAAAAATGTGGAAAGGGGGTTTTCCTTTTAAAGAAAAATAATGGCAAGCAGTGCCACCCCCCCCCCCCCCCCCCGTGGACGCGTTCATTCCTCAGAAAATCCTGTTTCACTTCCCCACTGATAAGCTCCAATTAATTTTTCATGAAGTCTTAACTGCATCAGCACACATTGGATTATGATGAGCTATGATCTCGCTAGCAGGCGCATTGTTACACGGCCTAGTAGAAACTCGTGTTCTGTTTGTTGAGGGGTAATTATACAGAGGATTGTGCTGATACACAAACACAATAATAATATATTGCACTCATGCAGCATCACTGCACTGGAATCTAGTAGAAATCAAAACTTTTTGTCTTTTAGACTGTAGCATCTCCGTGTTAGCATGGCAGAGGTGACGTAGGACACAAACAGTTCATGTGGAAGAAAGGGGAGAAATATTGGGTCTCATTCATGAAATGTTCTTGTGCGCATTTTTGTTCTCTTTTTGTTAACCGTTGATTTCATCTTACGGTGAGGAAGCAAAGCCTTATTTGTAACTTGTCACACCTATTATAACTGTCAATCATGCCAAATCGGCAAAAAAATTTAAAGTAACACCATCCAAATGTAGCAGACAAGCTAAGCCAGGAGTGTCCCTTGCCTGTGCTGAGTGCTTCCCTTGGGTACGGTGTGTTTCTCATGTATCGCCACTATATTTATAACAGTGAAACCTGAGCCTACCTCCTCCCATTGGTGGATGTAACGGATGAGTCTGGACAGCCTCAGCAGGCGCAGCAGACTGAGGATTTTAGTGAAACGGACGATGCGGAGGGCCCGGGCCGTCTTGTAGACCTCAGAATCGATGCCTTTCTCCACGATGAGGAAGATATAATCCACAGGTATCGAGGAAACAAAGTCCACCACAAACCAGCTCTTCAAATATTTCTTCTTGATCTTCTTGGGGTCCAGGATGATCTCGGTGTTGTCCTCGAACACAATTCCCGTCCTGAAGTTGAGCACCAGGTCTATGAGGAAGAATGTATCAGACACCACGTTGAAGATGATCCAGGGTGTGGTGGTCTCATCCTTGAAGAAGGTGATGCCCACGGGGATGATGATCAAGTTACCCACCATGAACATGAGCATGGTGAAGTCCCAGTAGAACCTGACAGAATGGGGAAGTGGAGAGAGTGTTATGAGTGGCAGTGTGTGCGCCTCATCGACTTAAAGTGAAGAAGAAACACACGATAAGGAGTTAAGTTCAAAATGGTGACTGTCACAGAGATGCTACTTTATATGACTATCACATGCCAGTAAATATGCTGATCCGGCTCGATCCTGGGCAAGTGGAATCTTTTGCATTCTGTGTATGAGTGTGTGTGTGTGTGTGTGTGTGTGTGTGTGTGTGTGTGTGTGTGCGTGTGCGCGCGCGCGCGTGTTTTCTTTAGCTAAGATAAACCCAATAAGTGATAACTATATACAATAAGACACACTGAATGTTGTAAAAACAACAACAACACAATTTTCATATATATATATTTCAATTAAAGCTACTGTGTCAAACTTTTGCCTCCACCTATTGCCAGAGACAGTTATTACAACTGTGTGCCAACTGCATGTGTTTACGTCACGGACGTAGCCTGCTACCATGTTATTGCTACAGCTGTAAAATGGTTGATGAATTGTTCTGGGCCTCACATATCTCTTACAAAATAACTTGTTTCGTTATCTGAATTTAATCCATTGAGGTGCTAACATTTGTAAAGTCCTGAAGAGCTGACTAAGAATGACTAAGTTATTTATCCAGATTCAAGTCAGCTGACAGCTAAAATGCTGCTCTATGCCATCCATCTATTTTCTATGGCTCATCCTGTTGTGGTTGGGGGAGGGGGGCTGTAGCCTACCATCCACAGTTCACCCTGGACAGGTCACCAGTCCATCACAGGACCAACACATAGAGAGACGAACAACCATTCACACTCACAGCCACACCTACAGTCAATTTAGAGTATCAATCAGCCTCGTCCCCTCTTGATGTCTTTGGACTGTGGGACTGTGGGAGGAAGCTGGAGTACCAGAGAGAACCCACACAGGAACAGGGAGAACACGGAGACTCACACAGAAAGATCCCGTGTCCGAGCCGGGACTCGAACCCGGAACCTTCCTGTTGTGAGGCCACGGTTATAACCACTGCACCATCGTGCCGCCCCGTGCTTTATACCTTAAAACAATAAAGTGAGAGCAATAAACTGAGTTTTTCTTTTCCTTACTCAGGTACACTGTCATCTGATCAGATGAAAGACAAAGAAGGAAAGAGGAACTGAGGGAAAAATTTGTTGCTGAGTCATGACTTGTATCCTATTTCGGATAACCTCCCTGTTTGTCTGTCATTTGACATCAGTGGCGGTATAACAACTAAAAAAGTACCCTTAATATGTGCATGAAAAGTAACCCATAAATCCAGGGAAGCGATCAGCTCTAACCCGCGGCTCCTCCAGAGTGAGCTGTGCGCGGAGCTATCCCCGGTGCTGAAACGCAAAGACGCACTTTTCAACTCCACGTCAGCTCGATCCATGAGACCAAAGTCGTCATACCGAGCAGTCTCTACGGCACTTTTGTCACAAAAACGTCACATTTTATCGATACAAATATCAACCGTGTGCTCCACATGACAAATTCAATGTTGAAATCACGAAAACAGTAACAATGACAAATCGACAACCTGTAAAACTTGTTGATGTTGAGGTGTTTAGGTTTTCACGCTGTTGTTTTAGTGACGTGTCTTATTAACTAACTTGGCCAGGAGGCTTTAGAAGTCACATTTTCATATTTTATTATCCACTATCAGGTTCTCTTTATCTTCCGCTGCCCGGAGAATGTTGTGTTTATGACCATAACTGGACTTGGCCCATACCTGAAGTCGCTGTACGGGTGGATAATCCAATTACCCGCTGACTTTACGCGCTCCTGCTCCTTCTCCACAGCCTTCTGGCTGCCAAACATGCGCAGGGAGAATTTGTTAACTCCAGGCTGAAGCATGGAACTAAACTGCCGCTGCATGTATGTCTGATTCCCGCGGGCTTCTCCATCGTCCGGTACAATGTGTGAACCATCCTCTGCTTTGTTGAACGTGACAGAGTTTCTCGAGGTCTGTCCTTTACTAGTTGGGGCATTAGAGAAGGAAACTCTGGAGTCCTTCTTCTCCATCGCTGCTGCGGTCTTGACCTCGGCCCCCAGCCCCTGAGTGAGAGACCCCGCAGAGGTGATGGAGCCGTCTACGCTTGCAGCCTGCCCCTTGCCGTCTTCAGCTGCCCCTACTCCATCTGTCTGCCTCTCTTGTCTTGATATGAGAGAGGAGAGGCTCCCTGAGCTGGTCGGGTCCCTTCTACAATCTCCGTTTTTGTTGCATATCATGCCGATGGCTGCCTGTCCTGTCTGTCCTGCCTCTGAGACCGTGTCCCCTCCACTTCCGTGGTCTGACTCGGAGCCGCCTCGGCTGGCACCCGCGTCCCTCTGGCATAACAGAGTGGAGGCAGTGCTGCCGGTGGCAGTGAAAGGTCCGGACTCCTCGTCTTGCAAAAGCCAGAGCTCATTGTTGTTGGAGTTTTTGCGCGCAATAGACGCGGCTCCGCCTCCTGGCGTAAATTTCTTCATCTTGATCCCCCCGCTGCTGCCATCTTCGCATCCGGTCAAGCTGCCTACTTGAGGAGATAGAACCTGCTGGAATTTGGGCTCGTCCTCGCCGTCCTCCGCCTCTTCCATCACGGGCAAACAAAGAGAGAGAGAGACAACCGCTCCCGGACCTCGCAGCGGAGGAAGGAGGAAGGAGCGCGGAGTTCAAAGCAGCCACAGCCCTCTGCTTTCCATTCACACAGCACTTTATGACAGCGCACCGGTGCGGTTGCTATGGCTGCAACCTGGCTGCGTGTGTGTGTGTGTGTGTGTGTGTGTATGTGCGCGCGCGTCCGTGTGTGTATACCTGCTTTTTGTTATCTCTTAGAGACCCTGATAGGAACAATTATCATATCAGGACCTCTAGTCCTGATGGGGAACTAAGATCAGTTCTAAACTGGCAAAACGTAACTTGAGTTCCTACTCAAAACTCAAGTGAAGATGTGGATTACGGTTAGGTTCATGTCAGGGTTAGAATTAGGATTAGGGTTTAGGTCAGATATGAATGTGCGTAAGTGGAATGTCCTAACAAGGATAGCTGTGCAAACCTGTGTGTGTGTGTGTGTGTGTGTGTGTGCGTGCGTGCGCGCTGCACTTAGGCTGAAACCACTTACAAGTACCAGAACAATTAGACATTATTTTTTTGATAATTAGGACACCATTGACAATTTTATTGCACCTACAAAATGATGTAAAACAAATAATAAACACTCTAACCCGATTCTTCTCGACCATGCTGCCACGGTCACGTCATCCAGGAGAATTAAAAGAACACATCGAGGTTTTATCAACAGCGTCTGCCTGTTGCTTGTAGTCTGTCCATGTGGTCGGGAGTCACTTCCCTGGATACATGGCGCCACCTTGTGGACAATACTATGTATCACACTCCCTACAATGTCACGACTGACCTGGCGGCTGTTTAACTCGCTGAAAAGATGCATTCGCTGTTTCCTGTTTCATTTAAACTATAAACGACACATTCATACACAGCCCCTCCCAGCTCCAGAGCTGGGCCAGGGGGTCCCCGTGTCTGCCCCAATGCTAGCTGGGAGGGGCTGTGTATGAATGTGTCGTTTATAGTTTAAATGAAACAGGAAACAGGTTATAGGTATAGGTACCAGTATCTTGCTCAAGGATACTTCCACATGGACACCGGGGGAAGTGGGGCTCGAACCAGCGACCCTTCGGTTGCTAAATGGCCACTCTACGTCTGAGCCATGCAGCCCCCATTTTTAATGAAATATTTCAACAATCTTCTCACACCTTTAAGGAATGTTCACGTTAAAATTCTCTGAAACAGCAGGCAAATTTAACAGTGTACTTTTAAAGTGATGAAAAGCTCAGTGCTTTATAAGAAATTCCGATGACAGTAAATCACTATTACCCAAAATAGAACTAAATATGTAAATTAAATGCAGTCATTGTAATATTCAGGACATTTCCATTACTTCTCCTAGATTATATGGCTTTTAGTACTTTTCAAAAATATGTCGTGCCTGGAAACTGACATTTTAAAACTTGACTAATTTTCTTTTTTGATGTGGGTCCAAAAACTGTATATGCCATTATAATTCTCATAGTAAATTTAAGAATTAAATAATATAAAGACTGCTATTCAAAAGTTATCCTGTAAAACTTCTGTAAAAATTGTTGCATTTCCATCATTTGTCTTTCTAAAAATCCCCTAATTTTCCCAACAGTGATTCGACCGACGTGTTCATACTCGATGTCACACTTCGCACTCTCATTTCTTCCAGAAAGTCAACAGACAGTAAAATCAAATACCTTTATTCAGTTTGTGCAAGTTGTACAACAGATGGCATTACATGTACTTTGAAGGTACAACAACCCACACAATTCTGGCTAGGTCTTTTTATTAGTATAACTCTGAAATGGCAACATCCAATCACAACACTACTCGGGTTAAACGATAAAATGGCTCCTGAATAATCGAGACTGTGGAAGGAGCGGCGCTCTGACAGTCCCACACTCGTGTTTTCTCTCAACATCACGATGAAGTCAGTCGAGGAAAAATTTCTGAGTCGATTATTAACTGCTTTACACGTCATTATTTAAAATTGAAGTAGAGGCAACAGAACAAATTTTAGTAATTGGTCCTTAAAAATTACTAAATAAAAACGGTAATGAAAGTAAAATGTCATACTACTAAAGGAAATAAAGGAGACATTTCTTATGGCAAAAAAAAAAAAAAAAACTAAAACATTGAATCATAGTCTTTTCTTCATTTCCACTTTAGTGTCACAACAGAGGAGAAATGGTTCTTTGTAAGGCAAAGTAAAGAACTCTGCTAAGGGAGGTAATGTGGTGGTATAGTGAGACGCATCACACATCAAGTCAAACACACTCCAGTCGCTGCCATCAAAAAAGCAGCGGTGCATCAGGATAAAGATGTTTAAACCAACGTGAGCCTCTTCAAAAGTAGCCATTCCAAATGTGAGGCTGTAAAATCAAAAAGACTGATGACGGAGGAATCAGTGCGGGAAGCATCGGCATGAAAAAAAAGTAGCACAAACTAAGCATTCTCCATGTGAACATCTGAATGGTTTTACGACGGACTTGGCTAGAACACTTAGCTAGAACGGCATTTATACTCATGCAATATTTGCCCCCATCAAGCAGAAAATGTTTTCACACTACGTTCTCTGGCTGCACAATGTGGGGAGGGGATATAGAAGAAAACAAAGTGAGAGGAAAACGATCAGTTTCTTATAACATTAACACTCGAGCACAAACAGGTATTTAACATTGCAGGGCGCACAATATAATGTGCCACACGACAGCTGAATACGGGACCGTCATCAGGACATCCATCTGGGAAGGAAACATAAAAGGAGGATTGGTGAAGAACCAAGTAAACGACACGGCCTCAAGACACATCTGATTTCCTCAATAAAAAAAAAGGTCTTCTACTTGTCTACACAGGTCTTAGACACTCAAAACAGATGAGCTGAAGCAGATTTCACTTTTAATACCAAGACTAATTCATTCCAGTGTAATGTCTACCCTCTTTAACGCTATGAGACCTTCTGCCGCTGTCGCAAAGTTAAAATGGTTTTGAAAAGTTGAACCCAAAGACAGAATACAGTTTAACACATATTTCAGTCGAGCCTGCTTCAACTAAGCCTTCGGTGAGTTTATTAAAGCCGATCCAATGAATGGCAGATGACAGTAGAATAGAGAGACGTCCACACGAAACAGTTCATCAGCCAGTACCAGTTTAAGGTTCACGTTATCAGTTGCGTCAGGATTTGAAGCACAAGTAGCATGGATAATAGTCACAGAGGACTTGGATTCATAGAGAAGCCTTTCAAAGCTCCTAGGCCTCTTTGTGCCCAATGTTTGCCAGAGTCCGAGTGATGCAGAGAACCCTGTGGAGGGTCGACCCCTGGATCGGGGACAATCTCCTCTCATCAGAGGCTAAAGCCTGTGACGCTGACAAGCCAATCAGATGCTCTACCAAGGAACTCGGATCAGGCCATCCCCACCTTTGAATTTGATGGTTAAAATCATTTTAAAATTAAGGAATCCACAAAAATCTGCGAACGCACCTCTTTCAGCTTCTAGTTGGAATTCCTTTGCCTCACATTCTTGTCTTTATGGTTTGCAGTAGAATTGCTCTTCCTGAAATACAATGACAGCAAACATGGCAGCTTAAAAAAAAAAAAAAAAAAAGACCAAACACATGTGACACTGAAGGTGCTGAAAGCTGTACTTACAGAGGAGCAGATCCTGAGTCATCGTCTGAGCCGCGGCAGAGTCAATAAAATAAAGGAAAACAGAAGAAAAAAAAGAGAGTCAGCTGACAGCAGTTGTGTCGTTCCATGCGTGACTGTTGTGAGAGAAAGTACATGCCACCCCAACCCTCACGGATGATTGCAACAAATGTTATCGCATGAACTCGTCCGATGAGGTTATGGTCAGACCCAAGTAAACACGAGCTGAAGCATGCCCACCTGATGCAGGTCCAAGACGGTCCTTAGAAAAAAAACATTTCTGAGGTAGCATCCTCTTCTTTTATAAAACACACTTACATAATGTCACTTAACAGAGGAGCTGTGATATGGTTTGTAAAGTCTGTTCAGTCAGTCGCCCCCCCCCCCCCCCCCCCAGCATCACAGAGGCTCATGCAATACAAGCAGATCAGCCGAGGAGCACTGCAGTGGTAGTACCAAATATGTCTGGAAACTGGCGGAGCTGACACACATCCTGGCATGTACAGTGGTGACGTCACACCAGAGCGATGTACTGACAAGTGTAAGCGGGAGCGGGCTCTCTGTGGCCCAATGGTGAACGACACAAATGGCACATGATATGCTGAACTCTAGGAGAGAGAAATGCCTTTCACTTATCATGCATAAAAAGTACAAGATGCAGAGGACATGCAAACAATGCAGCTCACTTGTCAACCTGCCTAAATTCATGTCAAACAATGATACTGGTGTCTCATACGACTCTTTCATTGGCTCCAACACGAGTTAATAGAGCGACAACAAAGGCCAATGAATGAAGCGTTGGCTGTATTTGGGCTGCAGGGCCAGTGAAAGAGTGACCAAATCTTTGAGCGCATTCCTCTTAGAAGTGGTGACCAAGAGAGTTCATTCAGACTCCCGCAGCTAATAAACCACGCCGTCATCTCAGCTCAACCACTTCAGTCTGTCATGCAGTTTTATTCACTTACCAAATGCAAAATCAGCAGCGAACAGAGAAGTAAAAATAAATAAATAAATAAATAAAAATGAAATAATAAAAATAAAAAGTTGCTACCACAGACTGTGTACACAGAAACGGAAACCAATTCTTTAACGTTTACGTTAAAAATTTAAGCAATGACCAAAAAAAACAAAAAACACAACAACAACAAAAAAAAACCCAAAACCCAGAAGGAAACACGGCTTCATATTGATTGCATGCACCTGCGTTGTAGCTCCAACTCTGAAGCAAGTTACACACTCGGATTCTCGCCACCCTGCCACTGAGGGCATCGTCTCAGCTTTGATAGTTTGATGTCCTGTTAGAGGTTGGATGTATGACAAAGGTAGAGTCTCTACATTCATACAACAGCAGGAAAAAAAAGAGGAAATTGTCCTTGCTTGTTAGCATTTCTGTTCCCATTTCTTTTATGCCTGTGAGGACCGGAGTCATGGACAATCTCAGAAACAACCTTTTACATGTAAATATAAATAAATAAATACAAAATGAGCACAAATCACGGGTTAAATTTAAATTTATATTTATGTTAAACTGGGGAGACTAAAGAAAATGTCCACGACTTTTCCAGGTTTTCAGGACCCTCACGCTGTGTGGGAAACAAGTTTATATATTCATCATCATTGTACAGCTTTATGTACAATCCACCAAAACACCAACAGACCTGCCTTATTTTATAGTCCATACCTTCATCTAAACCCGCCGTTTCAGTGTAGAAATTGCTACCAGCTCGATGTAATTGCACGGTGATGTCGTGGACTGCGTATTTTGAAAAATGCGCTGAGAGGTGGAGAATGGTAGCTCCGACGAACTTAAACCTGCCACGCTGTTCTGGCGAAACAGACTTAAAACTCAAGTTGGTGAACCTGCAAAGATGGTCACAACTTGATGGCATTCACAAAGAGGATGACACCCCGGGCCGTGCTGCCCGAGGTACTGATTGCCAATCCAATCTAAATATTAATCTAATCTGTGTACAGAAGCTCATAAAATGCTACGGCACTGCTCAGTACTTAATGCTAGTCAGTTCATGTCATGTTTTGTTAAAAAAAAAAAGGCCATGTCACACCAATGTCACTTTTTTTTTTTTTTTTTTGCTGCTGGAACTCTCAGAAATCATCACCATTATAACAGTGGTCACATTGCAGCCGGCGTGTACCGACATTAGCCTGGACTTTAAAGATGATGATGGAATATGTAGGCGTGTAGGCAGAAAACATACCGTCGGTAATCTCATCAGGCTTTCTCCTCTTCTCATAAATGAGGATGATGGTCACCAGGATGATGACCTCAGCCACGATGCCGAGGAAGGGCCAGAGAGCCGCCAGGCGACTGCGAACGCGGAGGTGGATCCTGTCGGTGCTCATGCCAATCTCATTGGTTCCAGAACAGATGTAGTCCCCAATGTCCTGCTCGATGCTCAGGTCATTAACAATCAGCGTGGTCTTGTTGGGGGTGCTCTTAATCTCATATTTGTCGCTGGTGCCGTTGACAATAGGCTGAGGATCGAGTGAAAGCAACATGAAGTTAAGTATAAGTTAAATAGAAAGAAAGGTGAAACCATTCGTTCATTTTAACACATTTAACACGATCCCAATTCAAAATTCGATGTGTTACTGGATTTGAAAATGTGAACAATGTATCACTCCAGTGATCTTCCAAGATGCACACCGTCTGGACTTTATCCTGCTCTTTCATCCAGGTCCAGTCGATGGGCAGTGGGTAGCCGTGGCTCACACACACCATCACGCCTTTATCCTTCTCGTTGCCGTGCTCAGAGTGCTTGTAGGCTGCGACGTGGGGAAGTGCTACGGCAAGAAGAGCACCTCAGATTAGAAGGTGAAACGTCGCCATCGCAAACAACGAACAGCCTTTGAAATTTTAGTCCCACCCTGAGAAAAAGCTTGACGTCAGATTTAAACCTGGTTACACGTACGATGATTCTAACCCTGACATGTCACATGAGAGAATATGAAAGGTATGGCTAGACTGCTGAAATCACTTCGCCCTTCAACACCTGGTGTAGGGGGGAAAGGCAGGTGTTGACACTCATGTCAGATGTCGAGCCCTGGGATCCCCGGGGCGAACATGGTGGTTGAAAGCTGTCAATGAGCAATGTGGAGACATGGTTTAAGAGATTAAATATTTACCTTATCAAATGCAACAATGCATTTACCTAAATAATCATCCTCATTTTTACGATCTTGTTCTACTTTTTTTTTTTTACACCTTCCAGTTCAAAAAAGTAGCATTTGAAAGTAGGGAAATAAACAGAAATCCAAGTAGAAACACTGGACAAAAACTAAGAGGCTACAACATCATCTTTTAAAGTGAATCAATAACCAAAAGGGATTTTTTTTTTAGTTCAATTTTAATTGAAGAAAATATTATCTAATATCAAACTATTTGTAACACAAATTTCTAGCATTTTTTCGGTTTTTGTTTTTCCTAAAAAGGAAAAAAGGAAAACGAGGAACAAGACAGAAGTGGGTGAGGTTAGGGATTCCGGGCTTGGAATGCGCCATTTTTTTTTAATTCCATGAATTTTTCCAGGTATTCTTATGACAGCAACACCCCTGAACATTGACCTGTGCTAATACATCATTCTCTTACTTTTGACTTCAATCGTCTTCTGCACCACTGGGTCGGTCATGAACACACATTCGTATTTCCCACCAGAGCTGTGGGTGATCTTGTCCAATCTAAGCAAAAAAAAAAGAAAAAAAAAGACGACATCTTTTCATTCCATAGCTTAATTAACAAAACCACAGACTTAGCATCGTAACACATGGCCAGCAGTGACTTATTCCAATTCTGCTCAAGCCAACTCAGTGACAGGGATTAATTTTTCTACTTGGCTACATAGAAAATCCACAATAGAATCCTGTTCGTGCTCAAGTGCTGGGAATAAAAATAAAGCTGCTCTTCCATGCAAAAAAAAATTTTTTTTTTTCAAATTCCCCTGGCAATCACAATTCCACTTTTGTTTGGTGCTGCTCTCCTGTGCAGCCCTGCCTGCTTTGTCTAATGGGGAATTAAGGTCAGCGAAGTGAGCACATTGCTAGGGGCGCATTTCCCAGCTGCCAAGACTGCCAGCAAAGCTGCACGTCTGCACAGTCCATCTCTCTGCTAATCAGGAGCCCTGAGAGCCTGAGTGGTGCCCGTAGCTCTGCTGCTAATGGAGGTGGCAGCGCAGGAAGGGGAGGGGTGACAGAAAAACGAGAGAATATTACATGATAAAACAAAGACGCAGCAATATACTTGGGCCAGAAAATGACGACACGCGGGTCATAGCAGAGGATCAAACGATGAAAGCGTTATTTCAATAAAAATCTCTCCTGACTTGTTAAACCAATAAACACAGATGGATTGAGCACTGATGACGGCGTCAGAGGAAAACCTTTGTCTGCAAGTAATACTTGAAAGGGTGTAGCTACTCACTTAAGGACTGTGTATGGATTAGCATTAGAGGATTTGGAATCCTCAAGGATTTTGCCATTGTGCATCCAGTAAGAGCCTTTGATTTGGAGACTGGAGTCTGTCAGATTGCAGCTGAGCACAGCAGAGGTCTGGTTGACAACCTCTGGAGGTTCCGTAATGATGACTGGGTCTTGAGATAAACACAAAGAGGGAGAAAGCATTACTTATCAAGTGAAATGAAGATTTCAGCTGACTGGAATTATATTTACTTTTATGAATTTATGAAACCTGCCCTTCAAAATAAGCTGCATTTTGGTTACGGACATTCTCAGGTACATCTGAACTAAGGACCTGCAAAACTTAGTTTCCAGTGTGGCTTATAAATAGGGTTGCAACTATAGAAGATTAACAGTACAGTAACTAATAATACAGAATGACATGGTTGGAATCCTTATCATTTACAATAACTTCTAAATAAATGACAACAAAGGTTTTGGAAGAAGAACTAAGGGTCAAGGAGGAAAGGAGAGAACCTCTGAGATCTGGTCCCAGGACCAGAGATATGTGGAACTGTTTATCCTGGTTTAACGTTGCAACCCCAGTTAAACAAAGGAATGTAACATTTCTTTTGCACGCAACTTCTTCGCTTAGCTTGGTTTTATTTAAGTTTAGCTGATGACCCTCAACACAATAAGATCCCTTACAAATTCCTAAACATTTTCATTCACCTTCTCAAAAGAAAAATATGTTCACAACCATCAAACGGCTTGACACATCTACAAGTTAGGATCAAAAAACAGACATTTTCAGAGAAAGGTGTCAAGATCTCCTCCAAATGAGGAGATCTTTCCAATAACAGAACAGAAGGAAGAACAAGGGTTGTACAGGAAAACGACTAGATACAGTGGTTCACTAAGAGGCCATAGGGAAAAGATCTATGTATGTATAACACATGCACAAGAAGCACTAAGAGGGAATGTAAAAGGTATTGGTAGCAAAACTACCAATCACAGGATAAAAATGTAGAGTTTATTTTGCTTCTTCTGGGGGAAGAAACAGATTGATTCTTCAAAAGTGTCAACAAATACTGGACATGAGGCAAAAATTGGTGAATACAGATCTTGAGATACAATCTGTAGCGAGCTTGTAATTAGCCATTAACAAAATGTGGATCACCACTTTCCCCCATCAATTGAGAAAATATTGTCATAAATTTCCAACAGAAGCCACTTGCAGACCTTCTCGTCCAGTATTATAAGCAAACACCCATCATACTGGAATGTAAACCCTGACACAGGGCATGAGAGGAAGAAGGGAAAGAAATGAGACTGGGGACAGATTGTTCATCAGGTGATGAAGGATTGAGAAGTAGCCTGGCCGTGTTCTATGACCAGGTTTTAATCTACTAAGGGATCCTTGGGGAATTTAAGAAGAGGAGAGAGTGTATACGGGGTGAAGCAGGACCAGGAAGCGTGGGAGTCGAGTGAGATAGGAGCTGAATGTCCAGGACCAGGACTTCACTAATGAGGACAGAACAGCCAAACTACTTTGACCAGCGTTCCCTTATGCTTCCTCTGTCACTCACTTTCGATCACAATAATGTTTGCCTGCGAGCGGATCCACTTGATTTTTGGTGTCTTCCTCAGTTCATTGCGGTCAGGGTCGTTGGAGGCGCGGCACTCGTATGTGCCTGAGTCGTCAAGGGTGAGGCTAGTGAGGTGAATGGTGCTCGTGGCATGTGCAATATACGTAGCATTTATCTGCACACGGTCATCCCGTGCCCCATCGAAAAGCTGCGTGGAGGTCTCATTGGGTTCTTCGCCCTCTATGAACCACCACTGCACCTCAGGAATGGGGGTCCCTATCACCTCGCAATGTAGCTCTGCGTTGTCATTTATTAACTTCATGCGAGAGAGGGGTGACTTGATGAAGCCCGCTGAGCACCATTTACAGTGAACCCAGCAAACATCAGAGATTTGACAAGATTTTGAATGTGGTGGTTTAAAGCAAGCCAGGTGAGTCATGGATTGTGATAAAAGGCAGTGATGAAAGAAAAACAGACAGGTGGGAAAGAGAAAGAAAAAAAAGGCAGTTAATAAAAAACACAAATGAAATGAAAATATGAAAGAAGCAACAGAAAAGACATAGATAACAGCAACATTTCCAGCGAATTCTATAGGAAATGTTTTATCATTCCAGGCACTGACCCGTTTTGACAAAAATGAGAACTAAAAGTACAACTAGTGATGAGTTTTCTATTCACAATGAACACATGTATTCATTTTGGCTGCACTAATTTGTGACAACATTGAGTTGTAATGCATATGGAATCAATTATTGATGGCATTTCCACTATATACATTTCCTAGCTGAAGTAGCATTCATTTGAAATTAAAACAATATGCATGCAATGAATGACAGGAAATATGAAAGGCAAAGCAAATGAAGCTGAAATAAAAACATGCGATAAAAAGTGAAAAATGACAGTCCCCGAACATGCACATCTTTATTGATCAATCATTGCCGGCACTTCTTCAACACACAATCCAAATAACAGAACATGATCTCTTAATAAAATGTGCTAAAATTCCAAATCTATGGACAAAAACCTGATAACCAGACTATCAAATTGTTGGAATCAACCCTAGCAGCCCTACAGATTTTTGTAACAAAATGTGAATTTGCTCCGTTTCTGTAGTGGTTAATTAAAAGTACCATATAAAGAGTGAGAGAGAGAGAGCAGAGTGGGTTAGCAGTCTTCCAGCCAAAAGGACCCCCCCCCCCACTTCGTCTGTCCCCAACAGGAGCGTTCTCTACGGAATTGAGTCGCCTATCACAAGGAAAAGCGAACCAACAGAGGGAAGAGAGCCAGACAGGCCCAGCCACCACATAGCTTTCTTATACTGGCTCTAAAATGCTTGCAGGCTGCGCTTGCGTTTTGTTTCTGTGCAAATATTTCCTATGTCAACATATAGACACAACTGAAAATAGTATGACCTCTTCCACCAAATAGCACTGACAGTAAAATCTTTCCCTCATACTACTAATTGTGTCCGCATTTGTCTCATGGTACCGGTTAAGAGTCTGGACGCCACCAGCTACAGTGGCAAGTGGACAAAAATCCAAACAATTGATTTAAACCCTATGTGTGGGTACGTCTCATTGTCTACAATGAAAGAGAGGCCTGCATGTTCTATAATAAAGTCACTTTCTGGCGATTTAAATTCCAAGTATTTGTTTTCTTCCCAGTATCATAGCAAGCAGAGTGGATTTATTTGGCTACTCGGGGGGTGGTGGTCAGGGAGGTTATACACTCGGTGGGTCCCGGGAAGAATTCTCACAGCATCAAATACTCGCACCCACAATACTAAGCACTAATCAAGACAAAACCTAAGATGATCCCTGGGTGTCTGACATCAAAAATAATACAACTAAAAATATTATAGATTAAACTTAACACTAATTTAATTACAACGAAGCGCAATCCAAATGAAGCAGATATTACATTTAACTGAAAACAAATAGTTGCGACAAGCAACTCAAGTCAGTACAATTACATGTAATGTATTTAGCTTAGGTTGGCTTTTCCACTATGAGCAAAGGTCACCTTCATGATACATGCTTTATAAAAGTTCAACATTAAATATAGTCCAGGCGCCTGTCGCAGCTGATTATAGTTGATGATAGGAGCCTGAACAGAAAACTCAGCTCATATGTTTAGAGCCCTTTCAGGAACCAAATTCCATTGTCAGCAGTAATCTACTAACGCATCAACAACAATAAGCTAAATGGCCTCAACAATATGCAGAAAGGCTGGTAAGCAGGTTACCAGGCAGTGGAAAAGGTTGAAATTAGGGCAAATGAAGCCAAATAATGACATACATGCCCTATCCTCCGGTCATCTTCCACACAATCGGCAGGTTAAAAATTAACAACACAAAGTTTGCTCAAACCTTTGGAAAGACAGGGGTAAAACATGTATCCCTTAGGCAACATTTAACAGTCACATGACAAATATTGACATTTTCACACTAAACTGGAAGACCTACTACAATGTCATGTTCTGTCTGCAAGACAATGAACAACAGTGGTTTCAAGGATTATGAAAGAAGGGGAACATAGATATGACAAGGTTATTTAATAGAGGCCATTTCAGGCCTTATATTTGACCACGGCTCCATGAGGAGCTGAAACACTTCAAGCCCAGGTTTTGCAGATGTATGTCAAGTGCCAAATGCTATTGCGATAGTAAAATCATCAAAAATGGGTAGAGATAACCGATCTCACGACACACACTACACCACCACTGTGCTCCCACCCAGGGATACTATCACAACTTGGGATCATTGAAGCAGGTTAGTGAGCAGGCTAAGCAGACAGAATATCATATTGTGATTTACAACAAAATGAATCCATAGTGAATGTTATTAACTGGTCAATATTTGGATGGCCCAGAAATTTGGTAAAGCTACCATCCTCGTTAGCTAGTTTTAATGCCAGCATTGAGCTGGACAAGATGCAGAATCTCGAGTGAAATCTAAATTTGCTCCTGATCTTTGATATAACATTACCAAAGCAGGGCAGATTGTGTGGTGTGGATGCTCTTTGTGTGCGTTTAACTAAGGCACATGACAAATCAACTCTGATGGCTGGGACTAACTGTTCCTCCCATGTTTCAGGAAACACTGTCAAATAAGAAGTACAGAGATGAGTCAGTCTTTCCCCATCATCATGAGATGATGAAATTGTGATCAAACATGAATCTCGATCTGTTTGGGTAATTTCAAAATTGTACTTCGACTCAGAAAAAGTACATTTGGGGCATTTCAATGTTACGTACCTACTAATGCCCGTAAGAGTTGTAAAATCACAAGAAAAGCTACATTGGCAACCAGACGCGAGTGTTGTATATAACCTGTGTGGACAACTGGGAATTTTTGAAAATTGTGAAGATCAACGGTTACAGGGGAATACATGTAGAAACGACCAACTGATAGTAAATCATTGCTTTGAGTACAAGTCTACTACCTGCCTTCATATTTCAACCAGTATTTGAATGGCTGCTTGTGCCATTTAATTGTTTGTTTGTTTTTTGTTTAATTTTAAAGCCAAATAAATGCTTACACAGGATTTTTTTTTTTAACCGAGAAATCTCCCCCATTTAATAGCGTCAACGAACTTTTAATCCCTTTTTTCCTTATGTTTTTTTATCCGCCACAACAACATTTAGCGTGACACAGAATACAGTTAATGGAAGTAATTTTTTCAGCCTTTTCTTCTAAAAACGCATGAGGTCGAGAAACAATCACGTAGCAGAATCCCTGATGGTAATTAATTCAAGTAAACAAGGAATATTATCAAAATGAAAACAGCTAATTTACCAGGAAAAAAAAAATTGTACAACCCGAAACTGTCATGTGCCAGACACGTGTGTGACTGAATGGACCTCGTTGCTCCCTGGTTCATAGAATGATGCCCTATTAATCACATCAAGATACGCTCGAATGTTGTTGCTCAGTGGGGGAGGTTCATCATCACTAGGGGAACTGGTCTGGTTCCATAGAGGCTCCAGTGACAGACTCACCGGAGAAAACATTTACTGTTTAGGGAAACGTGGCCCAACTCGCTCGGTGAAGACCTGTGACCTTACGTTTACCACTAATGAATCACAATCCTTACTAACGTTACGCAACTGCGGGCTCAGATGACACCACAACACCAGAGGCGACCATACGTTTTGAATTAACTTCATTTGCTCACATGACCGGTTACATAGGCAGCAAAATCCCCTTTCAGTTAATGAGAAACTTAAACACAGATGAATCACTGAAACACATATGTCTTACATGAAATGGTTCGTTATTATAATCGCGCGAGGTCGCTCAGCAAATTAGCAAAATATCTCGCTAGCTATGACGCTTGCTATAGCTAATGTAATTTTTTTTTCTAACAACCGTTTTAGACGACGCTTGGTATCAACAGCTGTGAATAGTCGGTCAGTATCCAGAACTCATGGGCATCTGGACGTTAACACACGAATAACAAAAACATTATTGCATGTAGCCGGGGCAAAGTCTACATCTTCAACCCAACATGGCTGACCAAAAATTCTTACCTGTGGACGCATTAGCTCGCCAGCAGCTCAACAGAAGGACACTAACAGCCCAGAGGAACTTCATGGCTGATAATTTAGTAGAATGTCGAGTAAACACGACGGTAGCTAATGCCACGATGGGCTGTATTCTCCGTCCCCGCTTCACAACTTCCAACGGGATGTGCGAGCTGGATGTTCACCACTGCGTCCGTCGGAGTTGCTCGCTCGTCCTCTAGTTGCACCTCACGCACACGCCCCAAGAATCACGTACGCATGACGTAGTAAAGTTAGGGGCGTGGACACATTCGTCCTGTTAAAACATTTCCGCGACGTACAAAACTGAGGGACTACTTTATATTTAACCCGGGAAGATTAGTATCATTATTAAATTCAGTAAAATATCGGTATTTAATAGTGCGGCTCCGTCAGATCATGTCTGAGAAATAAAGCCTAAAATTCTACAACAAAATTTAATACTCCTACTCTTCCACATTTAGGTGATGTAACACAGTGTCCAAAGTAAATTTACCACAATGCTGGTATTGTTCGTAGTAACATTCTCAAAAGGTGAAAACGTCTGTTTGGACCAGACCTTATCAAAACATGAGGGGGGCCCAGTTTCAGGCGTGGTCCAGTGAGCAGCAGTGTGAAAATATTAGTCGTCCTCAAAGGCTCTCATGTAAACCACACAACATGTGCATGATTTGGTTCCAGATATGCTTCAGGAATATAGAAATCTCAGGGGAATTAGACTGTTTCTTAATCTTAATTTCCAAGAGTCAGAAATTACACGACACACCATTTTCACGTGACGTGTACAATGAAGATCTGTTAAATAATATTAGTAGCTTAGCTAAACAGTTCCTGTCTATGGGATCAATCACATAATAATATCATACAGGCATCCAGAAACAAAACTGTAAGTAATGTGTAGTGTATGTGTAGGAAGGAGGGGTAGGAAGAACATCTTATTCAATGCTTTGTCCAAGGAAAGGATTTCACTTCGGACGCTACGATCATATTTGGAGTTTCTGATCATGTGCATAAAGTCAGATGATGCGACAACGATGTTAGCGGAATACAGGATTCAAGAACACAAACATCTCTCATTACCCTGAGATTCTGCTGAATTAATTTCATACTAATATGAAGATAGACCCTATGCTTTTACATATTTTAATCAAAATGTATGAGAAACAATAACGTAAACTCCCAGAATCAAGAAGTGCCGTTCTGAAGACAAGAAATAAAGAAAAGTTTTTGAAAATATAAAAACTACATATAAGACAATAACACAATCACGTATTCTAGACATTCGATTTTGGTCAAAGGATTTTCTAGAAGCTCGTCACATTTCAAAGGTGGTTAAAAGGGCAAAAAACCTGTAGAGTTAATCACAAGTTTTAAAAAAATGAATCAGTAATATCACATTGTAACGTCAAGCTCAAAGGCACGCATACTATTTCATCTTTGACCTAAAGTAACAGTACATCTATAATAACAATCCCTTTGGAATAAAACCCCTTTGAACCTAAAACCCAGGAGGGAAGAGTGATACAATATAAAGGAAATACACCCATACAGCTGAACAATAAAAGGAAGCAGGATTGATTGCCTTATTGATAGTGTTTTGCAGGCATTGAAGGATTTAACATAGAACCTGTCGGATATCTGCGTGCCTTTGGACAAGTCCTTTCTTTGACCGTACAAAACGCTCTCCAAAACCAACTATTCTTTATTGAAACCCCTTCCTGCGGTGTATTCTAATGATGTTATTGTTATCTAAAATACTTGGACGTTTCAAACACCTTCCAGATGCCATTAAACCGTGTGTGTGTGTGTGTGGGGGGGGGGGGGGGGGTGACGCTGCTGTACTGCTCATTTCATGCTTTATACCAAAAATATGTAGCTTTTTTTTCCAGTATGTTAGGAAAAATAGTTTTTGCTATACAGGCGAGAACATTTTGTTGGTCTACATATTTGTTCACAGTTAAATTCAAATTTAGTTTCCAAAAATTCCATAATTGGATGTGGATTTTGAATCCAGGATGAGTATAAAGTCACGCAGTGAGGATGGTTCACATGTATTTTGAGCGATAACACCCAAAGATCTTTATTGTCATGTCAGTTCATTTTGTACATGGTCATACTGCAAATCAATTACTTTTCAACTTGGCAACCTTACAAAATATTTGATTTACCTTGAGGTTAAAATGCGCAGATGCACTGAAATGTTTGGAAGTGTATGATGTGAAAAGCCAATCCATATTTTAAGCTTTGCGAATAAATATAAAATCCTTGTGTGTGATGAAGTAACTCATCACCTCATTGTTCGTGGGTCATTAAAACTGGATCTTGACTAGAACACAACTGAAATTCAGTTTTGAGAATTCAAAAAGGAAAATGAAGTGCACCACAGCGCGCAGACATTTTATCTGAAATATGAATACTACCTAGACAAAAACAAAATAGAACATTTCTTTCTGCTTTTCCCCAGAAGCAAAAGCAGTTCATTTCAAATCCCAAGTCTTCTACCTGTATACTGCTTCCTCTTCTCTTCCTGAATGAGGCCGTTTAGGCCGATTGAGTCTTTTGGAGTTTCCAAGCCCGTCCACATTATCCCTGACAGAAGCTGCGCTCCAGGCCTCAACCCTAGCGGCCGGGAGAGACTGGAGGTCACTGCTCTAAAGTACAGCAGCCATGGACCTAACAGACACCTCATAGTGGGGTGGTGGATAAATGCTCTTCTAGGAATTATCAGTGGAGTTGTCATTGCTGGTCGAACTTGAGGACTGAGGTGTAGAGGAGGATGAAGATGAAGAGGAGGAGGAGGAGGAGGAGGAAGAAGAGAAGGTAAAGTTCATCACTGACAGTTCTGGTGGGTTGGTTGCTGTGTTCTGTCCACTCAAGCTTTTCCTGCACACTGGACAAGTGTCATGCTGGAGGAAGGAAGCAGTAAAAACATGCATGAGTATATGAGAACGTTTCCTGCTTGTGTGTGTGTGTGTGTGTGTATAACATTTTAGTTCAAAGTGATGTCTGCTACCTGTTCCAGCCAGGGTACAATGCAATCATTGTGGAACATGTGATTGCATGGAAGCTGCCTCACAGTTTCTCCAACACTGTAATCTTCTTTACACACTGGACATTCCAGCCCTGAAGCTGAAAGACAGAATATAAAACATAAAAATAAATCAAGAGTTACAAAAACGTGACGTTAGATCCCAGGATAATGTGTCAAGCGGTTCTGAGGGAGGTTGTTTCCCAATTGTGACATATTATTACTATCATAATTGAGAAAAACACTGCTTCGGTGTAGCCTAATCAAGTGCACAATATTTAAATGAGATGGTTTGAGGCTGAGTTACTGGTTTGACCTCTCCCAGATACAGAAAGCGGCAGTTGTGCGGCCACCTCTCTAAAACCTGATCTGATGTGACAAAACCCTGCTTTTCAATCCTGAGAAGATTTTTGAACATATTTCAACTTACCAACATGCCCCTCTGTAATTTGTACTGTGGGAAGACTTTTTATTTTATCCCTGTCAGCAGGAGGTGGCCCCGTGTTCTCAAACTGGTTTAATAACTAAAGATGTGGGAGAAAAACAAAAACAAAAACAAATGTTGAGTACCAAATCTTTTCTCACACAATATCAAATATAATCTGATGCTTGAGGGAAAAGGTGATACACAAATACCTGTGTTATAATAGCATCTAGTCCATTAGCACCCCAGGCATAATCCATAGGATTTGAGTGAAGAACACCCCTTTAAAAAAACAACAAAAAAAAACGGCACATTAAACACTTGAAGGAAGAACACGCATATTATTGAGGATCTGCTCCAGAGACTCACCAGGGTCCAACACCAATATTTGGCATTGCAGTTGGGGCAATTATCCCATTCACAAGCTGCTGAATGATTCTACGAAAGACAACAAACAGAATGTTTACAATAATCCTCCCATGCAATGAAATTCTCTCTTGAAAAACTAATCCTTCATGCAAAAGTCGATCAAACTTTGAAAACACTTTTTTCAACATTGATGATGCAACCCCTGCAACGTGTACAGGCTCTGCTTTGACTCTCTTTCGCTGCGGCTCTCATTATGACAGACGGTTTCATTATGGCCGACTCGCCAAAGCATCTCGCCGGCAGACGTGCTGATTTTATAGATGGCATCGGTATCAGGAATATGAGAGTCGTGTGTCGATACTGATGTTATTTGCATATTGACAGACTCCATGCACAGATCAGCTACCGGAAGGATGGCGCCGGCCCAGGTTGCGTTCAATAGCTTTTGCTGGGCCATGAAATCACCGTTAATCACGACTCCAGTCCACACACAAGTAAAATACATTTTTAAAATTTTAATTTCACCAATTCTGCATATTATTAGCTCTTTTATAATAAGGGCTCTATGGTTCACTCCAGATTCATGATGTAACTTTTAACATACTGACAACAGAAACAATAATTAAATTCTTAATGAAAAAAAAAAAAAAAGCTCTGGTTTCATCATCTGTATCAGCTGCTATGTATCCAAAGTGGATCGGACCAGGAAAAAAAAAAAAAAGGTGAAATGTTGCAACTCTAATTAGAAAATCTAGCTGATTTGTTTAAGACTTCCAAGAGCGACGCTATTTGTCATTTTATGACAAGCAAACTTATCTCAGCATCAGAAGTGAGAAGGAAATTAGGAGCGATGATTACCGCTCGATCGCATCTGCTTAACACCCAGTGACGTCTGTAGATCGACACAGCCAGTTACAAACGATCAATTTATCTGTTATCAGTATTGGTAATGGTTGTCATGGCCTCCACACTTGTTTCTCTGGTTGCGCTCAGTAGAGTGAAGACATTTGCAAAGGAGTCCCGAGTCTTATTCAACGATGATCAATAAGTGATAGCTGGTAAATCCACCGATTTATTTTGCTCATGGATGATTCCGAATACACCAGGATTTTAAAGTCCATATCCAAAATGATCCGGAAGATAATTGTTTTAAATCAAATCATGAGGTGCCATGGGATTTCCATCACTAAGAGGCGGAACAAAGGAGAAAGCAGCTGTGCTGGTGATAAGGAAAAAAGAAATTAATTTCCTTTCATGCATCATAAATTACCCAGAGAGAGAGAGAGAGAGAGAAAGAGAGAGAGAAAGAGAGAGAGCGAGAGAGAGGTGCATCCCACTAGCCACAGGCTGCACTACTTACCCCTCTAAAGTGGGGACTCCCTCGTGTCTCCCTGCCTGTCTTCTTGAACCATGACGACTTCTTGGTTGCCTGGCGCTGTATCGCTGCCTTGATGCCGTCTCCCTTTCCCGCCTGTTTTCGACATCCCGGTTATCTTCGGTTCCTAGTCCTGCCCCAAAGTCAAAGCTGTCATCAAAGACACCAAGGGCAAATTGACCATAGCCCGAAGGGAATGTAAACATGTGCTGGTCTGTGTTCTGAGGGGGGAACAAAAAAAGATATATATGAAGTAATTTGATAGCTGTGAGGTTGATGGTCATGGTAGATACATATCCACAGCCTCCAATTCATTCTTGGAGCTTTGGAAGTTTTGTTGACTGTTACATCAATGGAAATGTCACGGACTGTTTGCATACATATTTCCTATTTACTGAGAAAACATCACAGTCCTGTACTTTGCCGTGAAAAGTCTACTTCTATACACAATCCATGATTTGAATCGGACTTTGGCTCTAAAAGTCAACAGTGTCAAACCGAAAAATGGTTCATTGTAGCTTTACATTAACCCTGAGAAGTAAAAGCGTCGCTGGAAAAAACTTTTTTTTTTTTTTTTTGGAAAAGTTGACAATAGAAAATATGATGTAGTAAAGAATCCGTTAGAAACCTCGAATGGTTGCTGGTTCTGTGGCCCACTGGAGATGGTTGACATGGAGCCACTGTCAGCACTACACAGGAGACAAATAGTTGACAAGTTATGTGTAGACTTAGTAAAAAAAACAAAAGTAATTTTCTCCCCATGTGGTCCTTCCTCTCCGTCATTACTGTGACGGCACCATTTTTTTCTCTCCTGCTCTTATGTATAGTAGCACCTCCACATGAGGGGAAGGATCTTAGTGGACACTAAGATCTACTTTGTGGTAGACTTGCTATTGATGAGGAAGCACACTGAGGGCGACAGAGACCTCATTACAAATGGGGGGGTCAAGTGGTTTAATTGTGTTGTGTCTTAAAGGACGGGCAGAATAAATGTGAGGAATAAGGGACAAATACATGATATTTGAACGGATTATTTACAAACAGTATTTGTGTTCTTTCATCAGACATCAAGGTAATGGACATAAGGAAGAGGACACTAAGGTAGTAATTGTGTTGAGGTACAATATTCTATATTAAATTCATACACACCTTCTCTCCTCCAGCAGCTCCTCTATAAACCCTGACTCACACCTTGGACATGTATAATCCTGGAAACAAAGAAAGAAACATATCAGCAAGAGTCAACAGCACTAACAGGCATTAAGCAAAGTCAAGTATAGATGGAGACCTCAACTATTCCACTGTAAAATTCCATATCGTGTGATTTCTTCTCAGTAATGACCTTCCTTAGTCCCTGATCCCTACACACTAGGGCTGCAGGATCTGGATAAAAATGTGTAATTGTAATTATATTGACTGATATTGTGACTTGCATAAAATGAATTTTATTTCTATTTTCTATAGAATATGAATACAATTTTTAATTTAAAATAGCATTTTCACATAATTAGACTTTGAAAAATAGTGCGCAAAGTGGACACCCAGCTGGTCAAGACTGAAGTCAACTGTCATCACCCCCCCCACCCCCAACTGTTAAGGAGTCACTGGTGTCCTGAGCAGCTGTGTATCACTGTAGGGCAACTGAAGGCAATCGGCTCACATGACCGCAGCAAATAATGAGTAAAACCTGAAAAAAAAAAACCTTTTTCTTTACATGAATAAAAACAATTTATGGCAAAAAATGATTTTAAAAAAAATTACATGCTGTGTGCAGATACACAAATATAGTTTTTATTGGTCCCTTAAGGTTTCTTTTTTTCTTTTTACTTAACAAGTCTGCCGAGTGTACAAAACAGGGCAACTTGCTTATGAATAGTAAAGCTAAAGCTCTCTAGGAATAATTAAGTTAGTTTCCAATCTACCTCTGGCCTTTTCATTTTGTAATTATTCACTCATCGTCAACATGTTTCAGCCGATGTATCGGTCTATATTGTTTATTTAAGGTCTCTAATGATGAAAACCGCTGAATTATTACTGATGTCTTTCACAGCTCGTAAAAGCTTTTAAAATTTTTCCCCAAATAAAAGTCCTTTGGAAATAAATCCAAGCTAATAGGACCGGCAGCAAAATGATTGGGGTATCAATATGACAACAGCAACCTATGGCTGATCTTGTACATCGTGATGAGTGCATTTACAGCTGTGTGACGGATCATTCTAGCCTGTTACGGACACTTGTGTCCAAAACAAGAAAAGATCCCAGAGGCTTTGTTGTTGCTGAACAACTCGATTATTCATGTCACCTACGAGACGACAATAGAGAAAACACAAAAGTCTTACAGCTGGCTAATGATAACACTGTTTTTCACTAACAATACCTGATGATAAGACGATATAACTATGCGAACTCTGACATTAATATTAGTGAACTTAGCTAACAGCCAGCTAATTAATACGCCCAAAAAATACATTTATTGAGTAAATGAATGCACTTTTACAACTTCTACCTGAAAATAAACTGTATTCGCTGCGTACTGACTACGCATTTCACATGTCATACGCTGTTGGATGTCGTACATAGATAAGAAGCTAGCTAATTCCGGCTACCGTTAAAATGATAGCGGGACCTCGTAAGAGCCAGCTAATACTACTAGCATGCTACCAGCTGGCTTCGCTGCTAAAACGATTTAGATCCCCGCCATGCCAATACTGACATGTATTTCATTTCTTCACATATCCATGTCTTGACTTTTTGTGTGTAGAACTTACGGGAAGCCGCGGACTGATCTCTACTGAGCATCTGTGACAGAAGAACCGGCTGGGCCATGGAGGTGCTTCAGCCATCTTTAGCCACTAAGGCAGAGAGGAAGGACTACGGAACACCGCAGAGGACAATGTTAACCTCCTAGAACCTACGACGATCATGTGATTGAAACACTAATTACATCATAAATGAATTTGAAATCTAATTTACGAATAGGAAAAAAATATGCAGCGGTTTCCTGGGGGCGGAAATTAATAAATAACTGGAACGTCTTTGTTTGCATGGTTGGATTATGATGAGGAATAATGAAGTGTTTCTGAGCGATTAAATATAAATTAATCAATTACACATTAATGGATGTAAACAGAAACAAAAATCATTCGATTTTATTGTATGAATCTGAGTAAATAACCCCTCTGCATTTTAGTAACCACTACATGTCTTATAAAATATTACCACATGGTGGTGCTTGTGTGAATCAAGTGTGGAGAAGTGTTACAGTATTTTTACCTTGCCGGTAACCGAGGAGACAATTCAGCTTTTTAAATTTTCCTTTTGAAATTCACGAATTATATCAATTTACGAATTATATCAACTTACGTGTCCGAAAAAAATGATGAAATTGATTCATACACTTGTCCTAAATGCAAAGTATCCATACAACTAAAGAACTGAGGTGGTTAATAATGAAATAGCCCCCCAAACAATTTATATCATGTATCACCACGATGTGTCTCCACTGTACACATGTCTTATTCCTGCAGCTTCAGCTCTGTTGACAATAAAACCAGAGATGTGTTTTTTACAATCTGGCAACATACTAGATTTATTCTGACACTTACTTTTCCACTGGATTCCCGTCAACCACCCCTCCAGCCCCAAAAGGTACACTTTAAGTGTTTAAAACTAATTTGATATCAAGCATCTGTTTTTGAGCAGAACATTTTTTTCAAATGTGAATTTTGGTTTGGTCATTGATTATTTCACAGAAGCTGTCAGGGTCAACTGTCAGACCAGAGAAATAAAATCATAAATAAGTCCTGTTTCATATGGGAAAGATATTGTCTCATTTTATGTGAACAAGCTCTCCTGCTATCTGGCGGCCCTGAGATAACACCGAAGGTCTCGGAGATCACTTACATAAGAACTGGAGGGGGAAAAATTATTGATCTTGGTTAGGTTTCAGGCCTGTTTTTATTTTTTGAAGTTGTAAATAAAAAAAATGTGTCTGTAATTCTTCTCACAGGTATCCTTAATGTGATTACCACAAGTGCAGATTTATGGCTATAAACATGTTACTCAAATATCTCTTTGGCTTGGCTCTGCAGGCAGAAAGTGAGTAGGAGTTCTCTTTCGACTGCCCGTCAGCCAATCACATCTCTTAAGCCATCTGGCCTGATTTTATGTATGTCCACTTACATGGACCTGAATGCAACTATGAACTAGTTGTGCATGTAGGATGAAGACCGTGAGAGGTAAATATGTGAGAAAGTTTAATCAAGCTATTGCAGCCTTTTTTTTTATTCGTACAAATTATTTCCTATCTCCTTTTCCTGCATAAGGAGACAATTATCTAAAAGTAAAATATTTCCCATCATGCAAGCCATAAAGACATACTTATTTCAAATCAGGTTTCCTCGCAGCAACGCTCACAGTGTAACTAAGTTAGCTAATGTCCTCTAGTCTGGTGTTGTGTCTGATCTGGCCATGTGGGAGCAGGAAAGACACGGCTGTCCCATGGGCTGTGATTAGAGAGGGTCTGATAGCACGGACGTTTGCTATGTCTGCTTGGCTGAGGTAAGCTATTGTCTCTTTGTGCCCAGTGCGTCACCACCGTCCCCGTCGAATGCACATTGTAGCAATCCAATCTGGGGAGTGAGTGACTGAGGGTCAGAGACAGGTCATGTGAGCAGCAGAAAACAACCAACTGAAGGATCTTCTACATTATTTGCAGAAATAAAAATTGCACTTCTGTATGTTTTTTTCTTGTTTTAATTGGGATGAGTGAACATGCTTTAAACCCCCCAAAAAAAGCACAAAACTAAGTCCGCTATAATTGTAATGCTTGCATTACACAATGGAATATGCTTTGCTTTCTTGACCTAGATTTTTAGAGCCTTAATTTTTGCTACACTCAAAGAGGCAATAAAAGGTTGCAGCCAAGGCAGCAGACAGATATGCTGGAAGGGACACTGCCGCTTTTGTCACTCCAAAGAGTTTTTCCAGACACTCCAGCCGGGATTGCCCCACACAGTCCCCGTGGGCCCCTGAATCACACTCACATACGTACATAAACACCAGCATATGAATACGTTCAGAGACACACACACACGATCAGCAATAACAGCCGCCTGCTGGAACTTCCTGGGCCTCTTAGTCATGCGTCAGTTGTTTTCGGTCCCACCCATCGAAGACTCTCTCCCTCCAGACACACTCTGTCTGAGGCCATGTGACATGAGTTGTGTATCCGACACACACAAAAACACACCATAAGATCCAAGGAAAACAGCTACTGAGATGAAAGTATCTCCATTAGTTATGGGAGGGGGAAAAAATCTCCTGAGAGAATAAACATAAAAGCTTATACTATGTAATCACAGCAGGTTCTCTGGTCTTCTGTACTGTGTTTTTCCACTCTACTTGTGATCAGGTGCTGTGTTCCAGAACAAAAACCCATGGTACTACACTGGTACATAAGTGTTAAGGATTACATCACTAAACAGCTAACAAAATATGGATGTTGCCAGAGGAACATATGTGTACAATTAGCAGCTCAGGGTCTTTGTTTTAGCTGAGTATTCGTGGTCACTCGCAGTAAATGTTGTGGGGGATAAACTGCATTTGTTGAGTAGTGGAATTTTATCCTGACAAGAACTTTCTTTTATGGCCACTCGAATACTATATATTGATATTACAGTTTTATAGTAGAATATTCCCAGGGTCAGATAAAAACTGAGATGATGACGCTGATTGACATTTATGGTTTTGAATGAAATGTAAGTTGGTTAAGACATTCATGTCCACCCAGGAAGTCTTGTAAAAACGTTTGTCTTCACTTTACTTTTAAGGATCAAAATTATAATTCATGTAACTTTTAGGTTTGTTAGTGAACACCTGCAAAATTGGTCTTAAATAATAAACCCTCACTGCTCTTTGGTTTTAGGAAGTTGATTTAAAGTCAGGCACATTATTGGAAATATGCCTGCAGTCAGTCATAAAACGAAAAGATGCAACCGACTGCGCAATCAAAGTCCATAAAGCACAAGTTGGAAAGATGCAGTGAACATTATCTATCCAATGTGGCCTATCCTATCCAGCACCACCAACCACAAACCTCCCAATAAAATGTAAATGAAGAAAAAGACCAACCCTATAACATTTCACCAAGAATTTCCCCAGCAGGTGGCTGAGCGTGAAATAAGGACAATAATGTGTATATGAGAGGATTTTGTATAGGTTATTCCCTGTCTGGAGTCATATTTTTGTCTTGACGTGTATACGTGTCTGTGTGTCATCATGCATCTGTGTTTTTGTTTAAATGTGTGTGATTATGAACATGACTGCAATTCAACCGATGTGTGGGTTTCCAGCCCGCACATTGTGTGTGAGTGTGTGTGTGGATTTGCTCTCACAGTTGTCTCATGTCGCGTCACACCAAGCAACTCTGGAACTAATGGGCTCATGCATGAGTGAGTTACTCCTCTAATGTGAAACTGACCAAGGAGTTGATGTACAAAATGTGCAGCACTGTTATCTCAGAGAACAGATACAATACGCACCTCCTGAGCAAAGTTGATCCAGGCCACTCAGGGGCTGTTAGGGGTCCCATCTACTCGAGGTCTCTGTCTCTGGTGAGTTACCTTCATCCCTGTGTGTGGACAAAATGTGTCCCTCTCATGGTGAGCAAAAAACTAATCAAGTCTAGTCCAAACGTGACGACAGTAAAAGGACCAGGGGTTACCTCCTTCTCTGCCCTTAGATAATAGGAAGTGTATTGGCATTTAACAAAAAAAGGAACAAAGTATGACATCACATCCCAGACAGGAAGAGTGATGTGCTATTGATTGGTTATTTGTTAGTAAATAAATGTTCCTCCCTCGATAGGCTGGGTTTGCAACCTCACAATTTTTATGAAATTAAACTATCCATACATTCATTTTCTTCTGCTTATCCTGTTAAGGGCAGCCCTGGACGGGTCACCAGTCCATCAGGGCCAACACATAGAGACAGACAACCATTCACACTCACACCTACGGTCAATTTAGAGTATCAATCAGCCTCGTCCCCTCTTGATGTCTTTGGACTGTGGGAGGAAGCTGGAGTACCAGAGAGAACCCACACAGGAACAGGGAGAACATGGAGACTCCACACAGAAAGATCCCGTGCCCGAGCCGGGACTCGAACCAGCAACCTTCTTGCTGTGAGGCGACAGTGCTGACCACTGCACCATTATGCCGCCAAAGCTAAATTATCTTATGACTATTAATGGGGCACCATTCCTCAGGAGGTAGTGTGGCCATCTAACTGAAGGGCTCTTGGTTCCATCTGTGTCTTTGACTGTGGCGGAGAATCATTGAGAAAGATACCATCCTGTAATTTGCTTCTGATGAACAGGTTTGTGCCCTGTTTAGCAGCCTCCATAACAGTTTATGGGTGAATCAGCCCATCTATTTTAACAGCTGCAAGAAATGCCTTACAGGCTCTCTAGTCTACAAAGACCTTGTGGGTCAGATACACCTTTCATAAATAAAAATATGAACATCTGCCCTCTAATTTTCCACAAAACAGAATCTTTTCTTATTCTCCTACATCAAGAGTAGACATTTTAATGTAATGATGCAGGTTTAAAGCTGCAGAGTGGGCAAAATATATTAACACTCAGCATTCTTAGAAACACAAAGCAATAGTAAAAAATGGCAAATCTAAATTCAAGAACCCATGGAGGAATCATGTTAATGGAGAGGAACACATTAAATTCAGCTTATAACTTTAACGGATTCTGCGAATGTTATATTGTCTATCCACTCTCAACCAAACTTCTCCTGATAAGGGCTCTCCAAAATTACTGTGCCGCCCTCTGTTCCTGTGTTCATTTGAGATATGCCAGATACCAGAACTGTTGCCTGTTAGCCAGCTTGGGCCTCTCTGTGTGGAGCTGACATATTCTGCATGTGCCTGCATGGATTTCTACTCTCCAAAAACATCCAAGTCAGGTTAACTGGAAACAATGAAGTGTGAATATGAGTGTGAAAGATTGTAATGTCGTGGCACCGTGGTGCAGTGTTTAGTTCTGTCGCCTCACAACAAGAAGGTTCCAGGTCTGAGCCCCGGCTCCAGCACGGGATCTTTCTGTGTGGAGTCTGCATGTTCTCCCTGTTCCTGTGTGGGTTCTCTCCAGCTTCCTCCCACAGTCCAAAGACATCAAGAGGGGACAAGGCTGATTGATACTCTAAATTGACCGTAGGTGTGACTGTGAGTGTGAATGGTTGTCAGTCTGTATGTGTTGGCCCTGCTATGGACTGGTGACCTGTCCAGGGTGAACCCATAGGCTGCTGGGATAGGCTCCAGCCCTCCCAGTGATCCTTAACAGGATAAGTGGTAAAGAAATAGATGGCTGGAACCCCCCTTGTGGTCGAAGCTAACCATGCAGGTAGGGATCTAAATGTGAACAACGTTCAATATTTATATTTTATACTTTTTTATACAATATTTTATACTTTTAACTGGTTTATTGGTGGTTTTGGCTGTTGGTATGAATTTGTCTTCTATGGTAACCCCTGAAGTATTCCTCTTTCTCTATGTTCATATTCAGGATGTGAAAATGCATCTGCTGGAATCCATCCATTGTCATCTTCCGCTTATTCCTACACACATTAAGGGTCGCGGGGGGGCTTGAGCCTATCCCAGCATCAACGGGCGAGAGGCGGGATACACCTTGGACAGGTTGCCAGTCCATTGCAGGGCCGACATAGAGAGACAAACAACCATTCACACTCACAGTCACACCTACGGTCAATTTAGAGTATCAATCAGCCTCGTCCCCTCTTGATGTCTTTGGACTGTGGGAGGAAGCTGGAGTACCAGAGAGAACCCGCACAGGAACAGGGAGAACATGGAGACTCCACACAGAAAGATCCCGTGCCCGAGCCGGGACTCGAACCCGGAACCTTGTTGCTGTGAGGCCACAGTGCTAACCACTGCACCACCGTGCAGCCCTGCTGGAATCCTAATGATGAATTTAATATTAATGCCACTGTATGTTATTGCTAATGATGGGACAATATCGACTGGACTGAACCAGTTGCACTGAAACAATCATCTCATTCTCATCTATGCTGAGGGACTTTGCAACACATAGCAAAGTAACAACCAAATGATAACGATACCAACTTTCCATGATAACAAGCAAGTATTTAGGCCAAGACCTGTATAAAACAGAAATTCTATCTCGGTTCCATGCACCTGAAAAGCTGATGTGAAATTATGGCCATGGTGTAGTAATTTTCCTAACCCCAAATTGCACAATTACACTCAATTTAGGTCAAGTTTGGAACCAAGTGCAGTGCAATTATCACACTGCACTGACTTTTTTTTTCAGTTATGCGGCTTGATATTGCAACAAGAATTCAAACCACACTTAATTCAATGACCTTCCCAGCGCCAAGGAGGGATGGAAACAGTCTTGTGCTATTGTTGTCCCAGGCACATATGCTCCAAAACACTTTGCAAGTCCTGCAGGCATCAATAACAATTTAGTTGTCTATTTTGTACCGCAAAATTATGTTCAGTGCAGCTCACAATCAATTTCCATATTTATGAATAACATGTTTTATAAAGGCTTGCAGTATATTGTGATGCACTCCCTCTACCTCCTGCAAGTCTGAGTACATATGGACTCGACCACACACAAAGAGCCAGAACAGAGGTGGTCCCAGAGGTCAAGGCAAGGAAGTGAGTGCTTGTGTGTTGATGATGATCTGATCCAAGTCACGGACAAAATCATCTGTTACTTATGGTGGGGGCACAAAAATTTAGTTTTTTCATCACTTTAATCTGGAAGCAAGCACACTCAGTTTTAGTGTCATGCAACTATAACAGATACTTTTGGGAGAGATGTGCTTTACTAAAAAATACAAATATGCTAACAAGTGTTTCGATGTCAAGTCTAGTCTAGTTCTATTTCTTGCAAGTTGTGATGATTGCGCTCTGTGAAAGCCCCCCAACAGCATAGGGTCCTGTGGTATGCATGTATTATCCACTGTTGGAAAGAAGACAAAGTGATGTTCTCATGTAGAAGCCTGTCTGTCTTTACCGCTGATATCAGAAACCTGACATTTATGTCAGGCAGATTCCTGACCACTGTCATCACACATATCAGAATCCTGACTTTGCTGTCATGCAGAATACCGACTGTCATCATCACTGACGTTGGAGTCCTGATGACAATCAGAATCCTCACTGACCATCACAGGCTCAGAATCCTGACTTTTCTGAGGCAGAATTGGGACGTGTCATCAGCACTGAGATCAGAATCCTGGCTGTTCTCCGGCAGAATCCTCATTGTCATCATCGCTGACAATGGATTATTGGCCGAGCCAAGACAGAATCCTGACTGACGCCACTATTGACATCAAACTCTTTATTGCTGTCTGGCAGAATCCGGACTGTGATTGTCATTTACATCAGAATCTTGACTTTATCCCCGGGCAGAATCCCCATTGTCATCATCAATGACGTTGGAGTCCTGATGGCAATCAGAATCCTCACTGACCATCCTGCCTTCCTGGCTGTTCTCAGGCAGAGTCTGGACTCTCATCATTTACATCAGAATCCTGATTGTTCTCAGGCTGAATCATGATTGATAGTCAGAATCCTGACTACTCTAATGCAGGATCCTGACTGTTCTCAGAGTGAATCCTTAAGGTGTGTTCACACCAAACGTGGTGCGAATTTTACGCACATTAAGATTACCTGTAAAGTCTATGTAGAGAGGTGAATAATTGTGAATTTGCATGTATACTTGCCGGGTAGTGCGAATGACGTAAATAAAGCGATGCGAATGGTGTTAATACATGAATTTCACAACAAAATTTCTTGTATTCGCATGTACACGCAAGTTGAGAATATTCAACTTGATTGACAATTGGCATTCTGTCAGGTCCATTCACGTCAAGAAACACAAGAGATGATAATGAGCTTGATTTGTTTATTATAGTACAAATTGGCGGTATGGCTCTGTTCAGAGGAGTCCCCTGATGATTTTTCATGAGCACCATGAAACAGGGGACCAGCAGCGTGAGGGAAGGTTCTCCCAGTTTAAGACTGGAAGAGCAAACATACCCCCGTGAACAGAGCAGCAACATGACATGGAACCAACAATGCCATGTATACACGACAAGGTGGAGCTGGGGAGGTGGAGGGTAGCAAGTTGCGAGCAGGAGCAACTGTACAGCAAATAGCAGCAGCAGCATCAGCAGGCTGCAGTAGATAGCAGCAGATGGCAGCAGCAGCAGCAGGCTGCAGTAGATAGCAGCAGATAGCAGCAGATAGCAGGCAGCTGTGGATAGCAGCAATGACAGCGGGCAGAGCGGCATAGCCAGAGCTAGCAGAACGGGAGTTGAGGCCGGGTGACATTTAAGTTGAGAGGGGCCAATCAGAAGAAAGGGATTTGCTCAGCTGATGCGGGGCAGCTGTAGATCAGCTGATTGATCAGTTTGATTGATAGACGGAAAGCCAATAGCGCTTGACTACCACGGCCTGACAGAACTAACGCTAACGCTCGATTTGTGTCGAGAGAACCTGTCATCGTTGAGATTCCCCTGGTGTCACTGACGTCAGTGGCCCTGGTGCCTGTAGTTGGTGTCCATCCGTGATATTCTGGCACAGATCCTTGCATTATCCTTGAAGTACTGCTGGAAACGGCCGTCAACCAGGTGCAGTTTTTGGAGAAGGCGGGGTAATTTCCCCAGCTGTGTTCGCCTCCGGATTGTGTCATGGATCCTGATACGGCAGCGTTTGGTTTTCAGCCGTATCTGGGACTTCCACAACAGGTACAAGCCAGCAACGTCAGCCATAGTTGATAATGGAAAGAAATGGTGGAAAGATATTCTCCTTGTGGGGGAAAAAAGTTCGTGCGAATGACTTGAATAGATCCTGCGGCTAAACTCCCATGAATGACGGGAATAAAAACAAATGATCCAGCAGTCAAATTCGCATGAGTAAAGCAGGGTGAAAATTTTTGTCGCGTTTTGTGTGAACATACCTTTACTGTCATTATCACTGACATCAGAATCTCGGCTGTTCTGTGTCAGAATCCTCATTGTCATTGACTGCACCGAAGCAGAATCTTGACTGCCGTCATCACAGGTATCAGAATCTTTATTTTTGTCAGGCAAAATCCTGACCTGAATGACAGTAAAATCCTGACTTGTCATCATCACTGACATTAGAACCCTCCCTGTTCTGAGGCAGTATCTGGGCTGCCGTCATCAGTAGCTGCGTTTCCATTGACCCTAGAACTGCCAAAACCTAAATATCGAAATGAAAAACTGGTATGGAAACACTTACATTTCGAAAATCCTCTCAAATATTGCTAAAAAGTTTTAGGGCTCTCATGAAGTGGTTTTTTCAGATGTGTCGACACAGAAGAAGAAATGTGTGTGAATCCTGACTTATTCCTAAGGAAGAATTCTCACTGTCATCATCACCACATCAGAATCCAGACTTTTCTGAGGCCGAATCTGGACTGTCCTCATCATAAACATCAGAATCATGACTGTTCTCAGGCAGAAACTTGACTGTCATCATCGAGTGGTTACAATCCTGACTTTTCCCTCATGTGGAAACCTCATTGTCATCAGCACTGACAGTAGAATCCTGACTGTGCCCAGGTAGAATCCCGATGAATGTCAGAATCCTGACTGTGCCCAGGTAGAATCCCGATGAATGTCAGAATCCTGACTGTGCCCAGGTAGAATCCCGATGAATGTCAGAATCCTGACTGCGCTCAGAGGGAATACTTAATGTCATCATCATTAACATCAGAATTCAGAATCCTTATTGTTATCATCACTGAGATTAGAATCCTGACTTTTTCAGGTAGAATTCTTCAGAAACAGACTCAGAATCTGAATCCCGCCTGTAATCATCCTTGGATCAGAACCCTGACTTTGGCCTCAGGCAGAATTGCATTGTTATCGTCAATGACATTAAAACCCTGTATGTTCTTAGGTTGAATCCTGACCCTAATCATCACAGGGTCACAACCCGGACTTTCTCATCAGGCAGAGTCCTCACTGTCATCATCACTGCATCAGAATCCTCATTTTTCTAAGGCAGAAAATTGACTGCACAAAGGCAGAATCTTGACTGTCAACATCGTTGACACGAGAATCCTGACTTCATCCTCAGGCAGAATCCTGACTGTCATCACCACAGGATCAGAATCCTGACTTTGTCCTCAGGCAGACATCCCATTGTCCTCGTCACTTACATTAGAATCCTGATTATTCCCAGTCAGAATCATCATCATCAGTAATATTACACTCTTATTTTTGCCTCAGGCAGAGCCCTGAGTGTCATTATTAACACATCATTATCCCGATTGTCATCTTCACTCGTATCCAAATCCTGACTTTGTCCTCAGATATTTCAGACGTTATAATACGAACTACTTGGAGTGTTACGAAATAAAAAATGACGAAATAAAATTCAAAGACGCACAAAACAAAAAAATCAGCGTAAAAAAAATGCGAAGCGGTGCCGCGCACCTCTGACACTGATGATTTTTGACCCTCTCGCCTACTGTATACACATATTACAAGAAGAAGAAGAAAACTGTAGCAACGCCATAGCAGAAGACAATTATTTCAAAATGGAGGAAGACGAGGTTGAACAAGTAGAACAAGAGGCTCCTTCATCTAACAAGTCGGTTGTGTGGACTTATTTTTAAACTGTGTGCAAACTATGTTGGTACACAACAAGCAGCAATAACTTGTATGTCTGCATATTAAGGAAGAAAATAAAGAACATCTGATTTTTGCATTTCTGATTTTTGATTTTCTTTCATCTTTATTTCGCATCGTGAGTATTTTGTAACGTGAGCCCTGTTTCATATTTCGTATCGTTTCATGAGTTGACTATTTCGTTGCACCCCTACTAACTAGCCTCATCACTAACATCATCCTGACTGTCAGGATTAACACATCATTATCCCGATTGTCGTCTTCACTGACATTGACATCCTGACTTTGTCCCTGGATGTTTCCGACATTATAATACGAACTAGCCTCATCACTAACATCAGTATTCTGAATCCTAAACATCATTCAGACATGGCTCTGATTAAAGTCTATTTACCAGTCACACAAGAATTTGGACTTCATCTGTGTCGTTGTCACTGTCATTTACAGCTACATCCTGGCTGTCATATTTTGAGATCATCTGTCATCAGCATTGACTTTATGACATCACCATGTTCCCTCTGACTATGTCACTTCTTGTCCCTCCATTCGGGGAACGAGTGAGTGACTCAATGAGCAGATCTAGATTGTGGCCTTCTTTTGCAAAACTTTTGTAACAACAAGGAGGTACTCTTGAGAAGCCTGATCTCAAGGCTCTTATTCATGACAGTTAAATTAATATTTAACTGTCATGAATAAAATATTCATGATCTTAGTTCAGAGATCATAAAATGTAGAGAGCATTTCCGAGAAATCCATAAAATCTAATTTCCACTAGTCTAAACAATGAGGGTGGAGAGTGGGCTGATGTGTCGGTGTAATGATCAGTTTTCTCAAGTAAAATATACATATGTGGGAAATAAAAATGCTTGTAACAAGGCTAGTCTGGGAAATGATGACTGAGGAAGATATATTCTGATGGATTGATGGATCTTATATCTATTAGTTTCAGCTGTGGGATGGAGCTGTTTACAATCCAGTGGCTCTATCCAGATAGTGGGTGGTCTCCACCGAGTACTCCACAGCGCCTGTTTTAATCAATTCAGATCGAAATGTTGGCTGTTAACTTACTGGAAGTTGTACGGTAACTTTGCGTAAAGGAAACCATGTGGCTGTTGTTGAGAAAGAAGGTTGACATATCACAGCAGGATGATTACGCAGCTCTGAAGTATCAGAGTGGGCGTCACATCACCCTCCATGTGTTGCTGGAGATATAAACAACTTAGCCAGAGGTTGTGATGTAATATGAGAGACTGAGCCCATGCTTGCAACAGGTGAGCTCCACGCACGCCGTGTAATAACGCCCCCATACACATGGATTGGCATGTAGGAAAAAGACTGAAACATAGAGTGGGAAGAGAATTCCTGAGATTACATGTCAGTCCACAAAATGGCTCACAAGTTAACTCTGCGATGATGTCATCACCACCGCTGGTGTGACGGAAGTGCATCATATCCGACTAAGAGGAATGTGTGTTGTACCATTGTGTGCTACACAGTCATGATGACTCTCAGGATCAAAACTGCTGTCACAATATACTTTTCACTTGTGTATTTTTGTTGAATACAACAGACGTTTCAACATTTGCACCACAAATTGTGACAAACACATTATTCCAGCATTCTTGGGGGAGGCATTGGTTTGGTGAGTTTATTATGTGGGTCACAGAAGAATTTATGGATGGCTTGCAAAGGTAGGGGTTGAAAAAAGGGGGTTGACTGCTTTTGTCAAACATTCCTCATATATTCTACATTGTGAGGTGTAGCTTTGAGAGCTCATTATTGATAAATTAAATTGATGAGGTACCTTTGCGAGTGGACTGAAGGACACAAACCTTCTTCTGGCTTGAGTAATTTTACAACAATATATCTGCATGAATGAAAGTAGCTGGTGACCAACCGAGGGGAAGCCACTTTTGGGAGAGTAAACTAGACTCAAGACTTGTTAATTTTGGACAAAAGTAGCCCCAACTGGTAAAACTCGGATTAGTGGTTAAGACTAGGATTTTGTGTGAGGCAAATAAATGTGTGTGTGTGTGTGTGTGTGTGTGTGTGTGTGTGTGTGTGTGTGTGAGACTGTGTCTACTTTAAAAGGCTCCAATCGATTCATATTAAATCATTAACATTTTGATACCTGAGATCTCTTGTGGGTTTACTTCAGAGAAATCTCTGCAGCTTTCAAAAGTGAAAGTGGGGTTGTGCTTTTCAAAACTGGGCACAGCTTTTGTGATGCGGAATGCAAACGTGGTCATGGCAACATATGTAACCAAAACAAAGCTGAAGTGCGAACTGAAATCCAGCCTCCCCACATTGGCTTTAGCATTAGTGGGACACCTGGAAATTTCTTTATACCTGAATTACATATTTGGCCATTTTGGGAGAAAACAACGTACAAAGCACAGTGGGTGCCAGAACAGAATTCTTGTTACCAGTTCAATGTGAACGGTACCCAACTCTTGTGTGACAGTCAACTTTCTTAACAAAGTTTGGATCAATGACATCTGATAATAAACAACACGTCCAAAAAATAAAAAGATATTTTGCGGAAAAATAATACTTTGAAAGTTTTATGTGTGTGCATAGCAACAGCCGCTCAGTGGCATTACTTTTCAAACCAACAAAACATTTAATTCCATTCACAGAGTAATAAAAGGGTACTTGGACAGGAATTACAAACATCCCCCCAAAGTTGAACCAGATGCTGCTGCATAAGAGTAAAGGGAGAGAAAGAACAAGAGAAGACAGAAAAACAAGAGGGGTACTTTACACAGGAAAGTGAGTCAGTACCCAGGCCTTCAGTACTGAAACATTCATTGCACACTTGTTGCGCCCTCCATCTTTTCACCCCTCCCATCTAATTCAGAGTAGGGGGATATCCTTGAGGAGAGCAGGAGAAAAAAGCTGCCCAACCTGGACTTGATTTTCTCTCAAGATTTCTCAAGAGGCCTGTCGGTGAGACAATTCAGCCACTGCACGCACAGGAGCGGAGGTGGATCCACCGTAAACCGATTGGCTGCTGGAACCTTACCCACTACCCTCAACGCCGGCATGAGAGCAAAGCTGTGATCTCATGTGCCTGGAACGGGCTGTGATTAAGACTTCGTGACACAGTTTAGAAACATCTAAATAATATTACAACATCGATTTCCGAAACAGTTTCACAGAATTGCTTTTAAGTGTGTTGGAGTATGGTGGTGTGTACTGAGGACTATGAGAGAATCAGGTGCATAAGTTGTAAAAGAAAGAAGACTCATTGTGCCAAATATCAAACTAAAAGAAAGAAGACTCATTGTGCCAAATATCAAACTTTATGTTGTTTTGCAATGGCAGTACAAAAATACAAAAATATGATGCAATTATTATTCAAATTTCACAGTAGGTACACAGGTAAGGTACATATGAGACTGCTAAGTACAAGAGTTTGTATGGTTCACTGAAATCTTCCATAATACAATACACTAATTATTGAAAGTACATCCGCCTTGTTGGATCTTACCAGGGTTACCAGTGTCAACAATGAGCCGATTGACTCTCAGATGGCAGTACTGGCCCAGATCGCGGTCCATTCCTCGACAAATATGATTTCCTTTCAATCAGACAACGTTAATGACATTTGTCTGTCGAGTAAATTCTTTTAAAAATCAAATTGAAGCAGCAATTGAAATGGAACTAGCTAGTTCTACAAAAATGTATTTACAAAACAAAAGCCAAGCGTACAACAGAGGAGGTATTGTATAGAGGTTTTGGGGGTTGTACCGACGGTCTTTGTGAGACTCCAACAAACTGTTAATTTTAGTGATCAGCGGGTGGTTGAGGGTTTGGATCTGAGTTCAGAGTAAACATGCGTGGGGTGGGAATGAGACTGTTTGTTTAGGCTGACTCGCTTCCTCACCTCCAGAAAAACACAAACAGTTGTCCTGTTTGCGATTTGAAACCACAGCGCCGCTCTGTAAAGTGGTCTCTACTTTCCAAACAAATTAGACTAGCTTCCCATCAACCTTCAAAGGAAATAAAACACAAGCAGTATTTTGAGACAAATAGAGGCCATAAAAACGGTTGTCCAATGCCAATGCTAGCAACCGCTATTGTACATACACAATAAACATACCACAATAAATACATTGTTTTCGCACCAGATTTCTCAAGGATACATGGAATTGTTACTAGGGTAAAAACATAAATAGAGATTGATACCTTCTCCAATAAATAGTAGTGGTATTCTATTTACAATATGCACACATCCCAAAGAGCTCATGAGTTATTCACGTATTCATCTGCCCCCAACTAACATTTGCTTAATACACATTGCTGATAGCTTTTTTTGAGGAAACGTCTTCCAACAGAGGTCTTATATATCAAATATATCTGTCTATAAAGAGGAGGGGGAGTGATTGTCAAAGAAAAAAAAGAGGTCATCATGGAAAGCTAGTGGTGTATTCGTCGACTGACTCATCTCTCGCGTCAGGAATCCTCCTTCTAGACAGCGTTTTCCTCACTTTCTTCGAAATTGTGAGTTTTCCTCAAGGGGGCTGTACAGGAGAGACAGAATGTACCTGCAAAATCATTACATCATTGTCGGAAACAAATGAGTGCACATGTGTTTGTGAGTCCTTACTGTTGCAGTGGCCGTAGTGGCGAACTCCTATGGAGTGGCCGAGGAAGCAGGTGGCCCGGCGGAGGTGGCAGGCGCTTGGGTAAGTGATGTTGTCATTGCCGCAGATGGGCTGCTCGGATGGCATGGGTATCGGACAAGGTGCTGTACGGCACATGACACAGTGAGCGCTGTTGGTCTGGTCGGTCACACAGGTGTGAGTTCCCGGACACACCACATTGGAGCATGACTCTGTGAGAATGATGAAGACAGTACAGCAATTAGTAAAACACAATTCAGGAAATGTTTTACACACATTTGTTGTTGCACATTTTAGGGATTTGTTGAACCTCAATTTAGGCCTGAAAACTGTGTTGTTGTGTTGATGCAAAATACAAACAGGCTTTTGCCTCCTGCCTGGTCTAAAGGACTAAAACAGGGATTTAAAACATCCTAGTGTGCAAGAATAAATATGTGCACAAGAATTTTTTTTAATTTATATTAAAATGAGGCCTAATAAGATTGTTTTAAGGTGACAAGATGTGTCTCTCCTTCTTACTTTTGCACTCTCCCTGGTACATGACCTCCAGGTCGGGGTGTCCCATGCAGCGGGCCATCAACATGGTACACTCATCCTTGTATGTCTTGCCATCGCTGCCGCACACAGCATGCTTCCGGGAAATATGAGAACAGTCCGGAGAGCACACACACTGAGGTCTTCCAGTCTTCATCTTGCAAACTTTTCCAGGACTGCATTTGACTCCCTCGCAAGTTTCTACAAAAGCACAGCAAGTGGTTTCATATGCGTGGTTCTGTATGTGTGTGTGCCTGTGTGTGTGTGAGCGCTGCATCAGTTTAATGTTACTGTATTAACAAGTCTGTAGACATCAGGTGATCTGCAGGCATTTTCATACAAAACAAGTTTGAAATCTGGGGTTTTCCCTAGACCATAACACAATTTTCACCTTGCACAATATTTACAATGATCACATCTCTTTATTGAATGTTACACACAGGGGTGTCTCGCCTGGTGGAATGTGAAGCTGGCATGTTTTCATAACAGATCTATGTGTACGGCTGCACACAGGCCGTGCTAAGCTCCTGCAGAGGGATGGCGGGGCTTTGAGGTAGACAGAGTTCAAACAGCTTTCAGAGAAGTTTATGGGCTGAGAGACGAGGAAGCCCCTGGCTCCTCCGTCACCCTGTAATGTCAGAGCTCAGGAGGAACTGTAATCCTACACGCTGGCAGAGTCAATATTAGACAATGCGTACGGTTTTCTTCCCAGGACCTTTCTGAGTCTTTTGAGATGATCAACTCTGAGTCCTGAGGATTCTATAAACAATGAATTCTTATTTCCTGTCTCTACCAGCGCCTCAATATCCTGTTTTATACTGTTTTTTTTTCTTCTGTTGTATCCCCTGGACCTCTTCTGCCTTTCCATCTCTGCCTCAGTCCCTTGCTGTTTCTCCCAATAAGGGGATGTCTGAGTCTTAAGATGATATTCTAAAATAATCTGACATTCATGAAACAATTATTTCCCTTAAGCACGATTCTGCTTGATAAAGAATCAAGACAGTGACGAACATAATAAGTCCCTGACTGCTGGGCATGTGGCAGGCATTTATTCTACGCTCTGCAGGAACTCATTTTCTTTTTTTGGTCATAGAAGCACACAGGCTTCTCTTTTAACTAGTTTAGGAATGAGATTTGGTGAAAGGAGAAGGATCTCATAGGATCTTGAGGACTACTATTTACATTTTAATTATTTGCCATTCTAATAACAGGGATCAAGTAATCTGAAGTGTGTGTGTATGTATTGTGCTGATCTATGCCTTGAGAGTATCGTTAATCTTTTCATCTTTTTTTACATAGCTGTACGATACCTGCGCCTGTGTTTTATCTACCCATGTCTCTCATCTTTTAAGCCTGGTGACAAGACCAGAAGAATACCAGTAGCTCTGGTTTTCCTGCAACTTATCAAAATGACTTTTTTGGCTTCCGATCACATAGTGAATGTGCAGCTCATGACAACAGAATTAATCTTCAAGTGAACCTGAATGAACCTTGCATGAGATCTCAGAGAAGGAAGCTTCCCAGGACAGCTGGGTGGAGTTATGTGGAACGCCTCTCCTCGATCCACGTCTGCATTTTGTTAAAAAGCAGCATCGGGAACTCATTGTGTAAATATGTTGATTCACAAATGGCATGGTTTAGCTTTCATTGACGTTTCATGAGATATTTGGACTATTTGGCATAGCGGCGTAACCAGTTTATCAATCATGACTGTCTTATATTTAAACCACAACTTAAATCCTTAGTTTCTGTTGCTTTACTAAAGCTATAATTTAACAGTAGCAGCCTGAATCTGGTTGATTTTATTATTATGATACATCGAACAGAGCTTCCCGTGAAACATCTCAATTAAACGCGGGGCAGTTTAGTATGAGATTCATTTCTGCTCTGACTCCATTCTTTGCCCTGCAGTGAAAAGTCAAAGCATTCCCAATGTTTGTGTTTTTATTTACCTTTGCAGGGTTTACAGGACACAATTCCTAAGAAGCCCAGCAGGCTGACCTCATTCATGGGCAGACTGGTGTTCGACCATGCTGTGTCCAGACGGCCCCCGGCACAGCACTCATCTCTGGTCACTCCTCTCATCAGTACCATGTCGCACCTCTGGTTTTGACTCTGCTGCAGCCAGCACATCCCGGCTAAGGACCACAGCAAGACATACGGAAAAAGCGTTACTGTCTTACACAGAAGCACCCAAAGTTGTGGACTTCTTGTGATTCATATCCACACGAGTACTTTAAATGTTTTTTTTCTCTTTAATAAAGTGCTAAGACACTACAGCTTCTGTCAGTTTTTTCTAGTTTTTGTACTTCTGTTCTAAAATTTAGTTGTTTACAATTTGTCATCCATACAAAAGTGATGGCTACACTTCAATATTAGTCAGTGTTAGAGACAATTCAAAAAGTATATAAATATATTAAAAAAAAATTTTTTTAAAAAGGGTTTCATCTTTTTGGTAATTACAATCTATGAATGCAAGTCTGGTCATACTTCCCTTAAGTGTGAAACAAAAAAGATCCACTCACCACTGGCAGGATTCCTCCCAATCTGACAAAGAGTGAGAATCACACCAAAAACAGAAACCAAAAAGCTCATGGTGTACTCTAAAAAGTACTTTTCAGAAAGTATATATCAGTCAGAAGAAGTGATGTTCCTGCAGCAACAGATCAGATCACTCTAACTTCTCTGGAAGGATAGTTCACCCTTATGTGAATGAACGTGTTGTGAATAAGTGATGTTGTTCCCCCTCTGTATAAATATTTAGCCCAGATGGAATTATGCTGCTGGGATGGGCGATCCTCTCAGCCAGTAATAAGCCAGGGCAGGACACAGTTTGACGCTGACTCAATTTCCAGAGTCGGGAAATGATCCATGCCCTGCAGCGTCAGACACTGGGCACTTATGTGACCTCACAAAACATTTTCACACCACATTAGACTAATTTAAGGTTAAGTAGGTCCTGAGTTAGGGTATTAGGTGATATTAAAGGAAGTTTTTAAAGCGTTTTGTACAAAACAAATTGAAATGAAGTTTAGATTTCAAGTATTTGGGGAGTTTTGAATTGCGTAAGCCATTTCATATTACGTCAATTTATTTATTTATTTATTTATTTATTTTTAGAATTGGATCCACGATATTTTTCCTTTATATTGTCTTATCCCTTGCTTTAATGTGGCATAGCCAAACTATGTATCCTCCTCATGATTCATGTACTGATTGAGCATGCTGGTGCTCCCTCTATACATTGCTTGATGTGGTTTTTGAAGGAAGAGCATCCTATAGAACCTGCTAGTGATGTGATCTCGCAAAGACCCAAAATTGCACATCTTTGTAGTGCTAATGTGGGGGAAGAAACGGGCCACCACAGCAAAGTGGTTGACTTCTAAGGCTATTTAAAATAGTTTCTGACCCACTTAGTGCTAAATCAAATTAATATCAAGCGCCTAGAAATGTTCATACCTTTAGATCTTTTCAATATTGCCATACTTATCTCTAAACGCTGTGGTTACAATTGAACTGAGGCTTACAGTGAATAGTGGGAGAGAAGGTGGTCTGCCCTTGAGCAACATATCAAGTTCAATAAACTATGTGAGGGTTTATTGAGAACATTCATTCCTGCCCCCTCTTTTTTAATTTCTTTTTTTTAATGAAACACAGGTGAGCTCGAAATTTTGAGCGAAAAATGTTTGTCAACCAGCTGCAAGTGCATAAATCCTGAGGTCTTCAGCGGAGGTGACTAGAGGCTAATCTCCGACATCATCACATTTGATCAGAACATCTGCCCCACTCCTCTTTCCTCCTGCACTCACTCACCCCCTGACTCTGAGAAGTATGCTCTAGTGTCAAAGTAATGTGAGTCTGCCCATCTGTCTGACTGTTTTTTTTAATGTTCCCTTTTGATCGTAAGGGTGTGTGTGTGTGTGTGTGTGTGTGCGCGAGGGGGTATGAGGGTAGCACATGCTGTAGTATATGAGTCCTTGGTCCTTGTGAATGATGTTGCCTTCATTAGCAGAGATCCCCAGGGTAAAGAAGGAATGCTGCCTGACCTAGGAGGGGAGGGCGGACAAAAGAGAGCAGTGAGCTGTGGGTGGGCTGCCTCTTCACTGGGTCTCTGCAGATCCACTCATATGGTTTGGATCATCACTGCCGAGCCATACAAATGGATACAGCATGGTGGGGACTTTAGAGTACCCGCTAATGTATGATCTTTATTAGGGTGTAGCTCACTCTGTCCTGTCTCTCAGAAATATTGGTCTCTTTCATGTGGCAGGGGTCTGTGGGGTTGCATGAAATTGAAGAGACCCGTGGTGGACTGTGTCGAATGTGAAATAGAGAGAGTGCATCGTTGGCAGGGCAGGTGTGGATTTCTCTGATTGTCCCACTGAAAATGTCCCTGCAACATCACAGAAGAAAGAAAATCCACCAATGAATCACTACTGCCATCTAGTGGAGGTGGTGGAAATGTTTTACTATATGTCCTGAGTTATAGCGCTGCTGGATTTGTTCATAGTTTACACTTGTAAGTAATTTCAGTATGCCAGTATGAGAAACGTGACAGACTTGAGGCAGGAGGGTCTGATACTGCTGCAGTTTCTCCTTCGAGCTAAGTGGTTATTAGGCTTCCCTACGTTATAATACGTAATAGAGAGCCACAAGGATAGGGATAAAATCCTATAACATCAGGGTTATATGAACAAACTACAACCCTCTCCTGTATTGGCGACGTTTAATGTCTGACGTCTGAAAGTACGTTTATCCACTTGTTAGCAACAAATCCTTTCAGCCATTTAACCAAAAACCCACTGAATTTAAGACAATGTTTCTGATCGTCACAATGAATCCACATAATAATAATTCTGACAGAATTTCACAAAAGTGTCAACTAGCAACAAAGCATCAGCCTCATATGTGTAACATCATATTGGTGACATCACAAATGTAAATGTTCAGAATATTTTTTTCTGGCCCTGTTCAATACCATAATGGCTCGAAGGTTGTTTTTTTGTCTTTTTGTCATTTTAAAGTACTTTGCAGGTGTGAAAAAATACAAACATAAACTGCAGCTGGACAGGGTAGAGCCGTGAGGTGGTATTAACACTTGCTACCTGTAATTTAGAACCAAAACATATCTATTAATTCAGTCCGAGTCATAGCCAGTTAAATTTAACGTTTAAAGTAATGCATTAACTAAGTTGATATGAACGGGGACACGGGGGAAAAAATATAGCGAACCTAAAGCTAACTGTTGGGTACGATGAGCTCAGCCTACAAATATTTTTTGAAGTAATTGTACAAACCAGTTTATTCATAGGCAAACCAGTACGGCCAACAGATTTTACCGTTCATATATTGTTGATGTGCTGGTGTGGTTTATACCAACACTGGACATTATTCCTCTTTTAAGGAGAGCAATGGATGCTATTATTCCAACACTGTCTCAAGCTGCTACTGAAACTCTCACACACTTCACGTTTTAGAGTCTCTACTTGACAGTTGCATGCAATCAATGACAGAAGCCAGATGAGGGCACCCTACACCTTCCTCCCAATCTCCCATCCTGACTGGAGTCAGTACGTTCTACATGTCTGCAGCCCTCATGAAGTCACCATGTACTGTACACCCTCTTCATAATGGCACTGAAGCAATACATTTAAATCTATTCTGTTCTTGTGTCACTCAGATGTGTGCGTCAAATCACACATGCAGAAGTAGCATTTGAAGTGTTCAGAGCTGCACTGAGGAATAACAGTTGTCATTTTGGTGTCAGCAATTTGAAGAGCGACTAGTTTGAAACACAAAATGACTTGTAGATATTTAGCACGAGCCCTTACTTCTTTTGACTTATGAATGAAGACACCACCCACTTTTACTTTGTGATGCACTGGCACATAATGTCCTTTTGGTCTGTTATTGCTTGTATCTTTGCATTTTCAACCATTTCCTGTTCAGTGACCCTATTCTCTTGGGATACAGTGACCTACGACCCTTAACTCAGCTGACTGCCAACGAAGTCTATATAGGGTAAAAGACTGTTTTATTGCTCGTTTGGGGTTAAATAAATGTCACTTCCTGTCCTTCCAATAATTAATTTTGGGATTACAGTAAGGGATAAAGGGTTAATTATGATGCTGTAGGAACATTCATAACATTGATGTGTGCACGTCACACAGCTCAACAGGGTTCAGCAGAGGTAATTGCTCTGTCTGCCTCAGACTGGCTGAAAGCAGCTGCATCATCTATCCACTCAATTTACTCCTAATGTGTGTTACTGATTGAACCGGCAATGAGAGTAGGACAAGTGACAAGGCTGGAAAGAATCACCCTCTGTCCCTGTGCACACAACTTTCCCCCTCCCCCTCCTCGTCCCTGCTTCCTTCCTGTGTTTTGCCATGTGAAGTCCCTCCAGCGGTTCATTAATGGAGAAGGTGAATGTCAGCACACGCGTTGCTCATACAGCAGCACTCCCTCCCCTCTTCAAATTTGTTCCTACCCCTCCACTAGACCTCCCCTATAAACCCCCCTCCGCCCCATGTCACCTTCTCCACTATATAAACCCCCTATTCTTCACTCTCATTTCCAAACCAGAGCAGAGCGCCGAGGTAGTCGTGACTAAGGGTCTCCCCCGCTGTCAGACTGACTGTCACTTAGCTCCGTCTGCATGCTGCACCAGATCTCTCGTCTCCTCTCCAGCAGATTGGAACATTCCCCAGTGTTCATCTCCTCTATCGGTGCCTCGTGCTTCTGCATTCATGAAGACTTGTAAAAAAAAAAAAAAAAAACAGAAGAAAAAGAAAAAAAAACCTGAAGTGTTTTTTTAATTCGACTTGAAAAACTGATCTTTAGCTTGAGGTCTCCACAACGATGTGTCTGTCAAAAGTCAAAAGAATTTTCAGAGTATATTTTCCATCCTCTCCGTGTTGATGCTGATTCCTAAATTAGTCAGTTTTATTAAGATCAATAACATATTGAACAAATATAATCTGCGTCAAATCACTCCCGCATGGGGTGATGAAGGCATCTAAGTTAGTTTATAATGGCAGATTTCCTGAGTCACAAGTTTTGCTGAGCTCACTGCAATACTGCTTATTTTCTCTTGTGCAGATGGACGTTTGAGTTCGGGAGATGGCAAATGTTTTTCCAGCATTGGTTTGTGAGGTAAAGTCATGAGTCTGTATTACAGTTTGCAACTGCGTTTTCACCATAACGTAAACAACACAAGCGCACAGTTCGAACGTTCTTGTTATTTATTTATTTTTATTTTTTTTTGCAAGATGCTAAACTGTGCAGATGTGGCAACGTGAGGGCGAGCAGTCACAAACGCAACAGGTTTAGGAATCTGCTGCAGAGCTCAAAACGCATCTTGAGAGACGTGACTTCACGTGAGGCTGCTCTATAAAGCGTTTACTCTGCTAAATTCTAATACTAATTTGTTATTCCCACTGATATATTATGATCTTACTTACATCATTTGGACAAATTTCCTTTACTCAGCCTTATGTTACATATCCCGAACTTTTGAAGCCGTGTTCTCAGTGTTGCGTCTCGGTCTGTGTCGTCAGCAGCAACCATCTGCTGTCTTTACAGCCCCAGAACTCACTAATACGAACAGTTTGGCAGACCTCATTTACTACAGCCACATACTGTTTTTTTTTTTAGTTGGAATTCAATAACATGACTCACTGGCTGAAGGTAGGCAGGCAACCATTACTTACTGTACTTTGTTCTTGAATTACTGATGCATCCGTCACACACACACTGCAAATTTATGTAATGCGGCAAGAGGGAAAGCATGAAAAGAGAAAGGATAATAGAAGAAAACAGTTGTGAAGAATGCTCTCTGACTCAATACTTACCGAATGACATTTTGAGGCATATTTGACTTTCAAAGTTTAGAAGTGTTTATATAACTTTGTCTGTTCCTGATATAAGAGTAAGACATAATATTAGTTTACAGGATCCTGATGACAGGTGGACACAAGACACTTTCTTCTGTTTTCAATAGACGGAAAAGACATTTTTGGCGTACTTCTGACTTGATCCAGCAGGCATTGACATGACGTTTTGTTCCTATGATGGGCCGAAGGAACCATCAAGTACTCCTCTCTCTCATGGTTGTTTTAGATAGGAGGGGATGGCAACTCTTGAGCTTGCGAGATGGTCTCACCATGTTAACATGTATGCAGGCTGTTGTTTGAATATGAATGCAGGGACTTCAGTGGATGAAAACCAAAGAAATTGCCCCTCTTAGATGTTGCTGCTGTTGCAAGACCGGCTTCTCTGGACCAGGACGCAAACGGTGTTTCTTTTTTTTTCTAAAGATTTTGGATCGGTCCATGTTTATGCATAAAGCCTGCATCTCAGGATACAGTAGAAGTAAACATTATATCTGAGATTGTTGTGATAGCAACAAAACAGTTTCAGAGGTGCTATTTTTCAATACACCTGTTCCTTCCCAACACACTGAGCAGGTTTCTAATTGGGGTCAACAGTTTGATGACCGGAGGGGTCTCCTCATGAAGCAGCAGACCAGGAGATGCTGTCCCATGGCCAGCAAGCAAAATATAGCAGGCAGTGTCGCTTTCCTTCACTTTTTTACTGTAAGAAAGCTGAGATGACAGCCAAACAACTTCCTGCCTGAAAACCGTTTCTCAAAACCAACCATTTTCTCTCATCAAGGGAGTTTTTTGAGTTATTCTGGATGGTCCAGTCGCTCTCTGAGGGAGGCCCACAGGGGTCTGATTGAAGCACTCAGACCAAACACACAGAGGCAGTCTCACAGGGTGAGGATGAAATATTTCTCCACACATCTAAACAGCAAGTAGCATTATCCCTGCCAACTAATCTGTATTGACATTAATCGCAAACAATTCAAGGTAATTTAGCTGAAACGAATCCGACTCTGCGACCCTGCCTTCTGCCCAGAGAGCCACTTTCCGCAGGTGGAGCCAGTCAGTGATGACACACGACTCTTCCTTTAACGCAGCGTCCAGCAATGGTGTCACCTTCTCCTTCAGCTCAGGCTTGAATTTATCATCGTAAAGTGAAATTGGTCCACTTCTGATGGGAGTGCTCCCAGTAAAGACAAGTATATTTGCAGGTGGAGGTGAGCCACCATGACTGGCTCCACTGGAGTCAAGGACAGAGCACCAGCCGGATGAACCCTATATCTTTATGTGTGCTGTTTATTCTTGTAGAAGTTCTGGCAAATCACTTGCACTGCTCAGGCCAAGACACATCACAAATATCAAGTGACTATCCCATACTGAAATTTTATTCTGTCAAGGTCAGGAGTCTCCCCTGCTTTCGTGGGAGGCTACAGGGACAGCCTCATATAAGAGGGAGTGTTGTATCTTTAAACTCTTTAAAAACAAAGGTCTGCGTTGGTGCAGTTGTGATCAAAATCCCGTGTATGTGCTCGGAAACAATGCAGAAGATTCTTTAATGATAAAGAGGAACTCTAATGATCTGAATTTCTGTCAGGAAAACAACTTAATCTGTGGATCCATTTGGGCTGTTAGATGTCATCAAGATGACGTCAAGTCTTTCCACTGTGAAGGCTTTATTGTCATTTAGGTCGCGCGAGCTTCCACAATCGCAGCTTATCATGCAAAAACAAATATGCAAGGTGTTACAAAACGGCGGCACGGTGGTGCAGTGGTCAGCACTGTCACCTCACAGCAAGAAGGTTCCTGGTTCCAGCCCCGGCTCCATCACGGGATCTTTCTGTGTGGAGTCTCCATGTTCTCCCTGTTCCTGTGTGGGTTCTCTCTGGTACTCCAGCTTCCTCCCACAGTCCAAAGACATCAAGAGGGGACGAGGCTGATTGATACTCTAAATTGACTGTAGGTGTGACTGTGAGTGTGAATGGTTGTCTGTCTCTATGTGTTGGCCCTGTGATGGACTGGTGACCTGTCCAGGGTGAACCCCGCCTCACACCCGTAGCCACTGGGATAGGCTCCAGCCCCCCGCGACCCTGAACAGGAATAAGCAGAAGACAATGGATGGATGGATGGATGTCACAAAACATGTCCACTGCTGAAAAGCAGCGTGTTTAAAACCTGTAATTGCAGTTAATTGACTCAATTATGAGAGTGTAGCCAAACGTGTTCTTTGGTAAATGACGGCACCGTCCCCCGGTTCCAGGATGCTAGAATATGACCCTGTGGAGGGGTTCTTCACCCATCAGAGTGGAATATCTGTCTCCTGTTTGCGCCTGACGCTGCATATCCATCGACCTTCATATGCACCTGAGAGAAAGTACCCCGAATATTATATGCTGTAAGTGCAGCCTGCAACACATCCTCTTACCTGAACGACAATCCCTCTGTTCCACGTGACTCAGAAACATTCTAATCATCACATCCATTTGTACATTTTGATGACTTTGAATTTTAATTCAAGATTTTAAATATTATGAATGAGTTATCTTGAGCGTTAAGATGATATTGTATGACATAACATAATAAGTGACAATTGAAATAAAGTCCCAGATTTTGATCTAATTTCCATTACGATATAAGTTAAAAGACAATATTGATATCAAGTCGGTTGAAATAATAGTTAGTTTCACACACGTTTTACTTTATTTTTTTGTAGTATTTGTTATTTGTCAGAAGTTATAACAATAAAACACGGACGGACTGTTTTTTTTTTCTCTGGGGTTACAAAGATGATTGATGAACTAGCAACAAGCAGTTAATACATCAGATTCCATAATCATGCCACTATGAGTCATGGGTGCTGAAGAGGGACCAGGTCCTGAGAACATGAGGATAAGTGAGTACTTGCTACTATGAGACCACCGTAAAAACGTTCACTGAGTCTATGAAGTAATACATGAACACAGATCCCAGTTGCAGTAGTCAAACATCAGCTGAGTGAGTAAACATCAGAGTGTCAGCGACACGCTGGAAGAAGATTGTGTGTTGACAGACGAGTCTGACATCCCAGTCTCTCAGTCTCAAGCTAGCCCTTTAAAGACTCTGAACTGTGCCCGAGTGAATGCTCATACCACCAGTTACCATGGCAACAAAAGACTGAAGAGCATCTGTTGCTCCTGTTTCATGAAAGCTGTCAGAAACACATAAACAGAGCTAATCCAAGGACTGAAAATTCTGTCTCTGTCCTTTACAACTGTCATGTGACAGCTCTGGAACCATGTGACTTTGAGGACAGAATTATTCCCAAATACACAGATTGATTATTGTCTCTGGAAACATTGCGTGATTAGCAGCTAATATATTGATTTCTTTATCGCAGACGACAGTTCAAAAAGCTGATTAATGAGCTTCCGTTTCCTTCCTCTGACTGGTCAACAACAAAGAATTATTCCAAGGGATGGAATCAATCTGGCTGCCATTGCTGAGTTCATACAGCACCAGGCTCAATGGGCAACAGAGGACAAGAATAGATGGTAACTGAAAAAAGACTGGCTGCTGTATAAATATTTAAACAAGTAAAAGGGCAGATGGGTCTTTAGAATTAATTAGGCCTGCCCCTCTCCGTGTAAATATGAACATTAGGGGCGACTTACAATGAGGCCAGGCAGGCTCCATGCTGAAGTCTTTGCAGTATTAATCGCCAGCAGCAAGCACAGCTCACCTCTTCAAGTGGAAAATGGGCATAAAATAAATCAGCAAAAAAAAAAAAAAAGCGCCATTCCAATTCAAATTTGATTTTATCATGAAGGAAATATTTGGTTAGTTAGAATATGCAGTAAGATCCAGAGAGTTGCATGTAAGTGAAACTGACTTTGCTATTCAGGTCTGAACCTAAAGACGTTTGCCGATCAGTAAAGAATGCAATAATTGTGGTTCATCTGAGAGAAACGGCGAAACATCCATCCATCCAAAATCAGAGTATTAGTAAATAAAAATTGCATTTATATTAAATGTTTCAATGTTACAAAAGAAGTCAGTCAAAGTCTATTTTTTTTTCCAATATAAATGTAAGATTTATCTTCCATTAAAAAAATTAGCCGCGCTAAAATTTGAATCTATCAGGTAAAATCCGCATGAAATTTCAAAGCCAATTAGAAAAAAAAAAAACCTTCTCTCTGCTAACAGGCAGAATAAAGGAGGCTAATTTTTAATGATACTAGAATAAATACAATTGCTTTTTTAGTCAATTTTGCCACGGTGGCCATTTTGGCATGTGGTTTTAATTGGTCCCGAACAAATGAATATTTTTCCTTCATCATATATTGTTTTGATTTTTTTTCCCCCACAAAACAAAAAAGAGAGAAATACATGGTGATTGTTAGATTGGGAGCGCCCTCCTAATAAAATCCAACAGTTAACATTTGGGGATATCAAATTGGATGGTGAATAAAGAAAAAACAAGGTCTGACATCATCTGTTAAATTTCCACAAAGAAAAAAGGTTCTATACCTTTAAGCCAAAGCCATCATGTAGCTCTCTGCTGCAAACACCTGCACTGTATAGTTCAAGAGAGTCACCTATGATTGCCCAGCTTAATGTTTTCTATATAACTGAAGGGGTGGAGACGGCAAGGTAAAATGTGCTGTTTCATGTCAGAGGAGGGAAGTGGGCAGACAAGCTTTTCTTTGTAGGGAAAGGGAGTAAAAATAACTTCTGAAAGCAATGAATAACGATGATTATGAGAGCAAGATGCTAACAAAGCAAGAAAACATGAACCAAACATGTGACAGCGGTACAAAGAATCCAATATTTCCCTGTCTGTCCTTGCTGGCTCTACCTACACAACACATGCACCTCCCACGCATCACTCACTTCGCTACACTCACACCTTCCATACTTGTCCCCACGCACACACACATACTACTTCACACAGTACAGTTATAAAAAAAGACAACACACACACACACACACACACACACACACACACACACACACACACACACACACACACACACACACACACACTCACACCCCCGTGGCTCAGCTGGCATCACTCATGTTCTCTTAGCTGTTACTAAACAAAAGGTCTTCATCCTTCCCTCTCCTAACATCACTCACTGCTTTCACTCAGAGACTGTTGTGTGTTACATGTAGAGGCTCCAACCATTGAATATTCCTGCCAATAGCAGGGACGTGGGCCATTTCTGTCTCCTGACCAATGCCTGATCTTGACGAGACACGTTACAGTGAAACTAACCATTGTGAAAGAAAGCATTTTAACACTTCCTCCTTCCTATTAATGTGGACTCTTGTCCAAGTGGGTTGTTTTATTTCCTCTATTCCATTCTCGGAAGTATAACAGGTTTTAAGAAATTTTGCAATGTTTCGTGTTATGTTGTGCTCTCTAAAATAGATTCGTCACTTGTGAAATGTTCCCGTGCCTTCCAAAATTTTGTCGCGCTCTCTAAAATGCCATGTTGTGTGAATTACTTATGTGTTGTGTTCATTACTTGGGTGTTTGGTTAGATCAATAAACGCATCAAAGTCTAAAGTGATACGTTTAAATGTTGAAATGAAGTGAAAAGATGTTGTTTATCACGCTATAACGTGAAATGTTATTGCTATAACAACAAACCAAACATGTGAAAACCTGATACTGATCTATTTTAAGGGCCACCGTATGACATCAGCACGCTTCGATACTTCAACTACTGTGCTCTGATTTGTGCATTTTGAAGATTTTTTGTGTTTTGTAAAATGTTGTTTTGTGTTATATTTTTGAGAATTTCTCTTGCTTTATCAATTTGTGTGTTTTTGGATTGTTATGATTTCTGAAATGTCATGTTTTGTGAATTTTTTTTGGGGCTTTCCAAAATGTTTTTTTTTTTGGTGTTTTATCAGGTAGTGTTTTTTTGTTTGCTTGTTTGTTTGTTTTTGCGAAATACTGTTTTGCTTTGTGGAAAAAATCTTTGTGTTTTTGGGAAGTATTGTTTTGTTTTTTTCCAAATTGTCGGGTTTTAAGTTCTCGTGTTTTGTAAAATGTTTTCGTGAAGATACGTTCATGAAATACTGTTTTCTCAATTTTCTCAACTTTAATGTTTTGGAATAGTCATGTTTTCTGAAATGTCACAGATTGTACGATTTTTTTGTTTTCGGAAATATAGATATATATATATTTTTTTTAAATGTCGTAAGGTTTCATGAAAGATTGATGCTGCAACACATCCATTGATGTTTGATGAAATATGAAAAAAAATGTGTAAAATTCCTTTTTTTCTGAACTGTTGTGTTTTTTAATTGATGTGTTTCATGAGATGACACGTTTTGTAAAATGTTTTTGTGTTTTGTTAAATGTTGCCAGGTTTTGTGAAATGCTGTGTTTTACTGATTAATACTTTTTAATTGTCAATTAATTGCTTTTAGTATTGTGTCATTGAGAAAATACAATGGGTCATGTTTCTTAAAACGTCACATTTATAAAATATTGCTACGCTTTTTCTGAAATATCCTTGTGTTCAATGAAATGTGATGTTTCACCCCCCCAAAGGTCAACTAGAGGGGAAAAACTGGTCATAGCTGACGACGAGTCATCACCTCAACAGCTTGTACTTTTTAGCAGAAAATGTTCTATTTCTAAACTGAGGTGAGGCGTAACTCTTGACTGTCCACTGCAAAAAAAGCAATCGTCCATACAGGGAATGGGTTGTTGGATTCACTCAAACTAGTATTTTGAATTTCGACTGTATCTTTATATTCATAAATGAGAAACTTAAAATTCACACTGGTGTGGAGACGGTGAACCTGCCAACTGTTTGCACTCAGCTTAAATGATCAGTGGGGTTGCTCCATTACTATGTGGTTTACTGAGCAGAGTGATTTAAGTGTGAAAATAAAAGAGAGCACCCCATGAGATGACACCGGTGATGACCCCTGTTTTTTCTGTCATGGAGTGCCTGCACCACACAAACACACATACACACGTCTGTCAGCATCCTTGTGGACCTGTGACCCAGCTTCTTATCTGCTAACAAGCTGTCAGAGTGTTTACTTCTTTGTCTCGTATTGAGTTTTTTTGGACCGTATTATCTAAGGATCATTCTTCATTTTAGACAGTTTAGTGAAACTGGACTGGATACAATGTAATCAAGCTGTTTTCAAATGTTCACATAAAACCAGTCACTGATGCACAAGTGAATTATTAAAGGAAAGTAGAGATTTTCTTTTCCCGCTGCTCCTTTCCTCTGTTATTGTTAAATGAAGAAGAGATGGAGGGTGAGATGAGCCCTCCTCTGGGGGGAATGATGTAATTTACCTCCAGGTCCATGGGCTCTGCAGTTGGCCTTGGAGAGTAATGAGAGGGCGGAAAAGAGCTGTGGTAGATTTACATGGCAAATCTCATTGAACATTGCTTGCAAATGTTCAGAAATAACTTGCATATAAGTGTGTTACAATCATATATGTAAAGATTAGCCCTTTATGCGTCATGATAACGGCACATAAACTCATTTCACTCATCTATTTTGTTTTTTGGCAGTGCAATTCACTGTTACACATTTACAAATATGAAATATCACTGCAACACTGAAGGATTCACTGTTTACTCCCTTTCCCCACTGCTAGCAATTGTCGCAGATAAGCTAACTAGCGTGCAACCATCTGGAGCTCCATCATGCTAGCAGAAAGGAGAGAAGGGCACTAAATCTGACACTTGAATGATGGACAATAAACACATTTCACAAAAAGCTGTCACGTTCCATTAATGGCAGCTGTTAGATAACGCAACCACATGATGCTTTTCATATGAAACAATTATAGAAATAAAAAAATAAATACATCGTGTTCCACACTCTCATTCCTCTTTCACTCAGCGGTCACATTCACAGCAAATATACCTCCTCAGTTCCGGTCTAAACTGACTCCTCTGCTTAGTTCCATCCTCCTACCCTTCCTCTGCCCCTCCGCTCTTTCCTCTAATTGAGCCATCTTTTGTCCCCATCACAGACTAAGACAGGGGCTCGATTTGGAAAATGGCTTTCCTCCCATGCGATGAGACACTCCATCATGGCAAGGTCGGTTAAAATAAAATCTGGAATGACGATAGGCTGGTAATGATTACCTTTCCCATTTAAGAGTGTCAGGGAACTTCTCTAATGTTTATTTACTAGGGTATATTTCTGTTGAGGTTATTTCAGATACTGTAGTGAGAGCTAGAACTGAAAAGAGGGATAATGTGTTTGTGTCAGATGAGCCACATGCCTGCAGGCGGTGTGTGTGTGATAGATTCAGCAGAAATTGCTAACAGCGCTTCGGGGTTACAGCTGGTTCATGAGAAGAGAAATATAGGAATGATGACAGATGCCATCTACAAATGCTGCTACACTCTGAATTACATTCACAAAAACCAAAATCCAAGTCGGTTAAGATGGCTCACTGAAGTTCAGTCTCTTAGATGCTAATGGGGGGCTAAGTTCTACCATAGAAGTCAGAATTCAGATCCAAATGTTCTGACTGAAATTGATCATTTGACTGAACAGAAATATAAACATTTACTCTACAGATACAATTGTATTCCCAAGAAAACGTTGTTAATATGTGGTTTCGTAATTCCTAATAGTGACGTCATGAGTACCTTATATTATTTGGGGGGGTTTTAAAAAATTAAAACGTTCTTACCCTAGCCTCGTCCCCTCTTGATGTCTTTGGACTGTGGGAGGAAGCTGGAGTACCAGAGAGAACCCACACAGGTACAAGGAGAACATGGAGACTCCACACAGAACGATCTGCTGCAAAGAAAGAGCCGGAACTCGAACCTGGAACCTTCTTTCTGTGAGGCAACAGCGCTAACCACTGCACCACCGTGCCACCTGAATATGACCATCCACCCATCCATCGTCGTCTTCCACTTATTCCTTACTAGTAAGGGTCGCGGGGGGGCTGGAGCCTATCCCAGCATCTACGGGCGAGAGGCAGGGTTCACCCTGGACAGGTCACCAGTCCATCACAGGACCAACACACAGAGACAGACAACCATTCACACTCACAGTCACACCTACGGTCAATTTAGAGTATCAATCAGCCTCGTCCCCTCTTGATGTGTTTGGACTGTGGGAGGAAGCTGGAGTACCAGAGAGAACCCACACAGGAACAGGGAGAACATGGAGACTCCACACAGAAAGATCCTGTGCCCGAGCCGAGACGCAAACCCGGAACCTTCTTGCTGTGAGGCCACAGTGCTGACCACTGTGCCACCGTGCAGCCGAATATGACCATAGTACATCAAAATATCCTGTCTCCTAAAATGTGGTGTGACCTATTTGTTTATGACAATGCGTTTTCTTCCCGATACACCAAAAGAACATATGGCATATGGTACAATAATGAATCTCATCCAAGAGCTGTGAAAGAAAATGCTGAATGTGATCCAAATCCAGGTTACATCCTGGAGTGATTGGCATTCCAATTAATACTATTACTATCACTCTACTAGCAGATCCAGATCTCTCATATTCTTTGTAATATGACAAGTTTCCAATAAGTCCTACCACAAACCATCAATTTGTTTTTGAGACATGCTGTTAATAAACAAACAAATGCCAATGAATTATTGCATTATACTCCTTATTGGAGGTAATTAATTTCCATTAATTAGTTGAAACACAAACTGTTTCCTGCTTAGTACCAAATTACAGTCTCCGAGGAAACTATTCAGAAATTATTAGAAAACTCCAGGGCCCTCAGAGGGCTCATACCTCTGCCAAGGATGATGCATTCTTCCTTGGCCCATGCTACATCCCCTCATCATGTTGGGAAGAATCATCCACTTAGAGTTTTCCGGTTTTGCTGACGGGGAAGAGAGATTGAACCGAAAACATTATCACCTTGGCTGAGGCAATGATTGCAGACACCAAAACACTTTCTGTCAAGCATGAATGATCTCTACAACACTCATTTGAGCATCGACTTGAATGTATTCAACAATGTCAAACTCCAACCTGAGCTGCTAAAAGATGTAAGAGCGAGTGGTGCTGTCCAGGATGATGCTGTCGTCGTGTCAGCAGCGATGGCCTGAAGAGGGACTTACAGGCTGAGTAACAGACGGTGCTAGCAGCGCTCAATATGTCACTGTCTCCTGTTTGGCTAATTGCAACATGTTGCTAATGCAGCCCTCGAGCAAGTCAACAAACCTGCACGCACACATGCACACACACACACACACACACACACACACACACACACACACACACACACACACACACACACACACACAGTTACATTTACAGTTCTCAAAGACTTGCCCTACCTAATCCAAATATTTATCGAATTCTATGACATGATATGGATTTGTATGGAAGCATGGAGTGGCTATAGAGAGTAAACAATAAAAAATAATATATGTTTAGGCCACAAATAATCATTAAATAAATGAAAAAAATTCCATTTATTTTCCTGAATTATTGTGATAATGAAGTTGGTCATTCAGAAAACAGAGGCAGAATCTTTTTTTTTTTTTTTTTTTTAGAAAAATTATCTCATTAATTTGGAAATCAGAGAAAAGTCAGAAAAAACCAGGAGCTAAATTAGCTCATTAACTCATTGATGGTTATCTCATAATCCTTTTTCTTCAAAAAAAAAAAAGCTGGTGTTTTCTGATAAATAACATCATTATGTAATTTATTTGGAAAAACAGACAAGTTGTTGTTTTTGTTTTTCTCAAGGGATGCGATATGCTTCTGTATCTTCATTCCCAAATGAGTTATTTTTTGGCCACTCCAGTTTTCTGTTGATATTTCCTTTTGAGGAGAAAAGCAAATCTGTGGTCATATGAACAAAATGAGTCACACAAGTACACACTGTCAAATGCAGACATCCAGATACACAAAAAAATCACGACTGAACGCAAAATGCATGATTACAGCTACTGTATGATCATATGTAGAAATACTTCTGAAGAGAACATTGTAATATCTTTTGTATAATTTATGTATGTTTCAACACGATAGTTGCATTCCGGGATTCTCAGTGTTCTCGCTGTCCTTTTCTGTATTATTGAGAGACACTTTTTTTTCTAAAGGCAGCACTTTGGCTCATTCCTAAGTACAACTTCCTTCATCTTCCCACTTATATTGCAATGAGTTCTTGGTGAGTCAAACAAGGTGACAAAAGGCTTCAATGTAAGAGGCTATTTGGAGCCTTTTATAATCAAGCCTCCTCAATCACACCCTGCCAGCGTGTTCCTGTTGCAGGTCAAGAATAAACCATCTATTTCCTGGTATTACATGTTTGTCTGACACTAGAACAGCTCTCAGACCTGTCTTTGGACTCACAGGGGAAATTAGGTCTATTTATTATCCTATCTTGTTTTGCCATCTTTCAATTGGGACATTTGTTTTTCCATTGTAGATCTTAATGAGAGGACAGGGTCCACACAGGAGCCAATTAAATTAAAAGTGAGGACAGTTGTTTGTCTCTCCCATCTGGGTTCTGCCTTCTCCCATCTCCATATAGCGGTATTGAGAAGTGGAGGTTCTTGTTCATTCTCTACTGCCAATTACTGATATGAGACTTGTTTAAGGGTTGTGGAACTTCAGATCACTACCACTTCAATTTAAGGTTCGGACAACAACACCTCTGTTGGCTGTGACGAGACTCCATTAACTCCCTTTTACTTAAATGGAGAAATTCTGCAAACACAAACATTCTCCAAAAATAAGATTCTCTTGTGCTTATTTAATGCTTCATTTGTATTTGTTTTTTTGGTGGTGGTGGTGGTGGTGGTGGTGGTGGTGGTGGTGGTGGGGGGGTAATCTTATCTTTTATTTCATGTACCCCAAAAAGTAGTTTTTGCCTTCCAAGTGCTCACAAATAAGTATCTTGAGCTCATAAAGGTATTTACCAATACTGCATTACTTCTTTGTGACTCCAGAACGCAGGAAGAGCCAGCCGTGTATTGAATCTAACCGTAGCCACCAACTGCAACACCAGCCACCAACATAATCCACATCTTGTTGATCCAACCCTATGATAAGTAATCCATAAAATAAATTAACTTTAACCTTTACGTTTCGGCGCTACTGTGAAATGTAAAATACATGTTTTAGGTGTGTATGCCTTTCATTTATTGTTTGTTGATGATTTGCTGTTATTTTACTCTTCTCTTTTGTTTGTCTGTTTGTGCGAAGGAAGATTATAAAAGCTGTTAATATGATCATTTCATTTCTGCATCACTGAGCATGAATGGAAATGTATACGGGAAGATTTCTCATCTCCTTTATGTCACAGGAAGAAATGAATTAACAGATTAATAAAAACTTATAATGAAGTCTACAGGGGTTTTTAGTTATGTGGTGGGAGGTCAGATTCATCCTATGTGGCTTTTACTTACCAAGGCCATTTGAACTCAACTCCCACATACATCAACAGTGCACTACAGTGTTGGAGGAGAAGCTGCTGGGTTTCTGCAGTGCTGACGCGTGGTAGCAGCTTGGTATTTTTCCTTTGTTTCTTTAATATTTACATTTATGCTTGTGTGCACCTAAGCACTGCCCTCTGTAACCCTTTCCTTAAATGGTTTCCGGAAATGCTACCCCCGCCCCTTCCCGTATAGTTACTACTCCACCAGTTGTTGAAATTGCACATTAGAGGAGAGCATGTCTTTAGGTTACCATAGCAACTGGGTGAGTCATTCTGCTGCAGTCAGTTTAGTCACACTCGCACTGACTGTATGTTTCCCTCAGACCCCCCCTTAACACACACACACACACACACACATACACACACACACTCCATAGCTGTTGCTATTGGAACTAAAGTAAAATTAATCAGAGCTGGAGAGTCAGTCCATGTTTCGCCCAATGATCCTAAAATACAAAGAGTAGAAAGTTATTGAAATCCTCTTTTTGTGTGTGTGTGTGTGTGTGTGTGTGTGTGGGTGTATGTGTGTGTGTGTGTGTGTGTGTGTGTGTGTGTCAGAGACAAACAGTGTGTGTGACAGAGCAGGATGACAATATATGCAAGTGGAATGTCACTGCTCTCACTTTGATTGCTTATTTATGAATCAGGCTAATCAGTAAACCCTCAGCTGAGATACACACTGTTAGCCAGGCGGGTGGTGTGAGAGGAGATGAGGAGGGCAGAAAGAGCGGAGGGACCCCTGCTCAGCGCTAGCTAGAACACTCTCTACCTCTGATTAATAAGGCATCATTTGCAGTAGAACAATTTTCCCCCTCTTTTTCCCCAATTTCCTGTTTTCCTATGGAAGGACTTTTGCATGTTTACAGCTGCTTCTCTCAGCATCACACCCCTGCTAGAAATGAATAACCCCACCTCACGTCACCATCTAGGACAGTTGAAAATGATGCTTTTAACAAATGGTTTACAAGATAGATTTGTCAGCCAAAAAAACGTATGAGTCCATACAAATTGTTTGCTTGTTTTACACGTGATTAGATGAGAAATAAGAACGAAACTTTCCCTCTTTTGTCTTTGACATGTAAAATATGATGATAATAAACCAAGGGAAATGTAAGCTACAACACAATGAAAACTTCAGAGCCACACTACCGTCTCTAAAGCTGTGTAATGTCGTCATTTTGATAGAAATCATGAGAAACTGTCAAATGTACTTTCCCATTTCCTCGCCGCATGAACACAAGGGAACACATTCAAATCTGGACCCTAATGACTCATAATGAAATTACTAACATCCTCATATAACAGAAACATCTTAATTTTAGTATGTAAGTATTTGTTGAAAAGTGCCACAGCGACGAGTCCTTAGGAATTTCTGAAACACATCTGTTGCCGTCCGTAGTACATTTTTATTAAAAAGTGATGTTGTGAGTACTGCCGTTTCCTTCGAACTCTGTTCTTTTTTTTTGGCCTGCACCCAGTATACTATCAAGATATTACCAAGATTTGCATTATGAATTATGCCTGTTCCTCTGATTGCAGAAATGAGTCCTGAAACTCACAGATAAATTAGCATTACTTTCTTTGCCTCAGGGTTAGTTTTTTTCGTGCAGTTTCAAATAAGTCAGTAAGTACCATGCTAATGTTGAAGTGTGTGTGAAAAATTGCTAACAAGTGGCCAAATGAGACGGCAAGGGTTGCTGTGGACAGTCAATGTCACCATGCCAAAAACGGAAGACGAGCTAAGCTTTTTGTGGTCCGTGGTGTAGTTCATAATACAGCACACAGCTTTGTACTTCCAATCACATTTATGCTTCAAAATCATAAAAGTGGTGTTCATTTATGTAGATTATCTTGCCGAACAAAACATTTCAGTCACACAAACTATTCTGAGCCAGTTGCCGCAGAGCTTATTTTCGGCTATAAACCAAACTCTGATGTAACAATCCCAATGCCTTTGCTTGGGTGAACCATGGCAATTATAAATTCCCAGCTGGCCATCAGTAATATGTCATCCCTGCAGTATAGCTGAGGCTGATGGGAATATGATTGGTTTTGCAAGTGATTTGGATAAAAGAAAAACCCTCGACAGGCTGAATCTCCAGGGGACTGTAAACTGGTGGACAGGCTGACCGCCGCTACCATCCCAAGAGTCTCTCCTCTAACACAGCCAATAAAAAGTTCAGCCACTTTCTTCATTAGTTACTCATCCCACTCGCTTCCCAAGGCCCTTTGTGACTGCTACAAGGATTGATATTTTGATGAGGTGATGATTTTAGTCATACCCGCCAGTCACGTCCCTCTGGTGTAGTGTTGATGAAAGTGTTGATGTTGCACGTCTCAAGATGCAGTGAGTCACTCCTAACTTTAACCGCATCACTGACCTGAGTATCTCTCTCTCTCTCTCTCTCTCTCTCTCTCTGTCTCTCTGTCTCTCTCTCTCTCCGTCCCGATAGGGCTTAATGAGGATTGGCTGGATCGACGTGGTCACAAGGGTTATCTAACTGTGTGACAGGTTAACAAGAGCCAGTGACTCTCTTTATCTGCAGGATCAGACAAAATCTGGACAAAGGATGTTCCACATTGAGCAGTAATTGGAGTGACCTTACACCCCAGAGAGTCCAGACACTAAAATGTGAGGAAACCCTGAACAAAATAACACAAATATCACTGCACAGTTTCTGGGATCCTTTTGGCTCCTGAGCAGGATATTTCACCAAGCTTTAATGAAACAGATGGCTACATTTAAAGGCTTTTGGCTGGCTAATAAATAAATGATTCCTCTCCGGTGTGTAAAATAATATCTACTTATGCGTGGGTGTGTTTTTGTCCTTCAAAACCATCAATGGCGCCACTGCAACAAATTGGCCAAAAGCTTTAGTCTGCATGTGATAACAAACCTGAACGGTGAAGCTCTTTCCCCGGAGGTGGTGGGAGGAGGGTGGGGGCGCATATGATGAAGAGCTGGGTGACGCAGCTGAGAAAGGAAGGAAGGAAAGGGAAGGAGAGATGGATAGAACAGAATTCAGAACGAGGAGGAGGAGGAGGGTGTGAAGAGACAGTGCGTAGGCAGACTGCGTGGGAAGGAGATGCTGCATAATCAGCTTTCCAGGGTTTTCTCCTTCTCTCTTATCTTTACTTTCTCCTTTGTCCTTTTTAGCTTTATCAGCCTTTTTCTACTTTCGATTAATTTTCAGCTTCATTATTGTCGGGAAGTAATGTAAACATTACAATAGTTTTCCATTATTTTCTCGCTTAATAATCTCTGCCAGTCGCAGTACACATAGTAAAACCCCTTGTTCTGTTCAATCAATGTTATTCCACATGTACTTGGCATTGGCATTCACTTAACTACAAATGATAAGTGAGAAATAAAATAATCGTGAGCAAAGTGGAAGCTGGTGAGTCATCAGCATCTCTCGCACGTTTGAAAGGCGCCTGGAGCTGCTCAGTTTGAATGCAATCTCTGGAGAGAGAGGTGGGGAGGAGGGGAAGGCGTGGGTGGAGGGGGAACAGAGGAGCAGGTGGTGGTGAAGGGGAGCAAAGAGGAGGGTTGTAGTGGGTTTTCCTCACAGAGAGAAATCTCCCTGAATACTAGGCATCTCTGTGACAACCATCTTATATTGGTACAGAGCAGTGTGTGTGTGTGTGTGTGTGTGTGTGTGTGTGTGTTTGTGGCAAGGGGGGAGGTGGTTGATGGTAAATATGTGTTCATGTGTACACGGCAAACCTTGAATGTGCAACATGTGGGTGGTGGGTGTGAAGTAAGGGTGCAAAATAAGGAACGCCATCGTGGTTCAAGATAGAATGAGTAATACTTTGGTAGTGAATGAAGTCACCTGAATAAGAGAATTTAGCATTGGGATCTGGGAGCCGCAGCAAACCCCATTATCAAAATATCCACATTTAAACAACCCACTCATGTAGAAAAAGACAGAAACAGACAAATGCAGGGAAAACATTTGTTTCTCAGCTGGTTATACCCCTGTGATGACCAGCATACCCTTATGGACTGACTTTGAAAGATGTTTTGGATGACATAGCAGCTGGGAGGTAAACGTAAAACAATAAACATCAGTAAAACATTACAGCTATGCATATTTTCACACAGGCTACTGGGACTATTTCTAGCCTACAGAAGGTCGTCACCGACAGAACTGAAAAATAGTCTCACTCATGAGACACCCAGTCCAATACAGTCCCAGAACACATGTCTATGTCAGGAAGTTAGGTCGTACTAAAAAAAATTTTTACCATGGAAATCAAAAGAAAGGAGTTGTTCCCACCTTAAAGGTCCTGGTCTCACATTCTGCTATCAACTCACACTTTTTTTTTTTTTTTGCATTTTGTTTGTAGCCAGAAGTGCAGAGAACCCAGGATTTCTCTCCAGTGCACAGCAGCAATGTATGATTTTGACATAGATTTACCATTGATCACATTAGCTAACATAGATTAGCTAGGTTAGCTCCTGTTAGGTAAGATGCTGCTAATGTTACAGTACTGAGCCAATATTTCTCGTGCCCGTAACTTCCACTTAAAAAGTAAGAAATTAAATGCCTTTGCTATTCCTCTACAAAAGTTGTTCTTCCTTGGCTGTCTTTCATTTTAATTTCCCTATAAGGAAAATTGCTTTGGCCGCCATGGCCGTATATAAAACATTCATGCGAATGAAACAGCTGTCAACATCAGTTTATCATATCATCTGAGGCTCATGATGTAAAGCAGCTCTCGGGATAAAAACTGCTTTTTGATATTGCTATCACTTTCGTCACTCTGAGCTAAAATAATCCAGCCAGTATGTTTTAGATCAACTACTTCAGGCATGAGGACACTTTGTTATCTTAGAGATAAACTGGAATAACCACGTTGTGTGGTTCTGCCAACCTGTCACGGTTTTATTTATTTGTCCAGACTCATGTAGACTGTAACCTTTGTGATACAGAATTTCCATCCATCCATCCATCCATCCATTTTCTTCCACTTATCCTGATTAAGGGACACAGGGGGCTGGAGCCTATCCCAGCAGCTTTCGGGTGAGAGGCGGGGTTCACCCTTGATGGGCCAACACATAGAGACAGACAACCATTCACACTCACAGTCACACCTACGGTCAATTTAGAGTATCAATCAGCCTCGTCCTCTCTTGATGTCTTTGGACTGTGGGAGGAAGCTGGAGTACCAGAGAGAACCCACACAGGAACAGGGAGAACACGGAGACTCCACACAGAAAGATCCTGTGATGAAGCTGAGACTCGAACCTTCTTGCTGTGAGGTGATAGTGCTGACCACTGTACCATCGTGCTCCCCATATAGAATATCAGGGACTTTCATTTTGAAAAGTCAAAGCGTTACTGAGATGACCATGAACATCTAGCACTCCATTTTTCAGAACATCAGGATGTCCCGTTTTTGGTTGACCTTTGACCTTTTGGATGCAAAATGAGATCATGCTATCGTTTCATGCTATTAAAATAATGTGATAAATTTTTGTCATAATTAAAATGTTAATTCTAGAGTTATAGCTAGAATTTTTTTGTGTGTGTACACAGTTACATTAGACCACCAAAATCATTTCAGTTAATCTTTGAGTTCAGTTTTTTGCCAAATTTGGAGAAATTCTATAAATTTCTTAACTGAGTGAATTGTTATGGAATGGTGCCAGCGCAGAAATACAGTAATATGTTGCTACAATGGGGCCCCTTGATGGTTGCTTGAGCTTTGCACACATTTAAGCTGCATGTAGCAAGAATCTGCTCTGGCAAGGCACTGTCCTGGGACCCCCAGGACACAGAGCCAGTACCTACTATCCACTCCTGGTTATCCATTGAGAGTGGCTTTGGAGGGTTCACAGACCAAATGTAATATCCAGCTGTGTAGCAAAATGGATTAACTCTTTTGTTTGGTCCCTGTTGACTCAAAACCCCATCACTGCAGTAAACTGCAGTTTTTCACAGAGATGCAGAAGCCAAGCAGTAGAAAAATAGATGTGATTATGGATGGGTTTTTTTGGTTGGTATTTCAATGGTGAAAAGGTTGTTTTTTGGGGGGATTTTCCACTCTCATGTAGAGAGGAAAATCCTTTTCAAACACCCAACTAGCATACTAGTCAGGCATCTGTCTGAGCGACTGGTGATTGCAGATAATGAACACGGTGATTGAACTAGTGCTCAGGATGATGCAAATGGCTAAAACAGAGAGAATGGGCAGTCTGAAATCTTTCCCCAGCCATCACTGGATCAACGTAACTTGTTTCAAAGGCACAATTCACTCTGTGAATGAGAGGAGCAAAGAGATCTGTTTCATATCAACGGCTGGATTAGCGTATATATTTAAATGCAACACAGTACAATGCTGCTGTAAAAATCGTAGTTTTTGAGACGAAAACATCACAAATGAATGATGGACCGCAGCTCAGTCTGTCTCAGCTCTTTTCTGCATTTGGAGCAGCAGGCCCCTCTATGCAGTCTGCTGCATCTCATCCAGTAAAGCTCTGCAGTTCACTTCATCTTGACTTTGATATATGGTTCGATCGGTGGCTTGGCAGTATCCCAGACTCTGCTAAGGCAAGCTGCGGCTCCTCCTTTAACAAACCTGCTCCTTTAAAGAGTCAAACATTGCATCATTTAGTTCAATCCCTGCCTATTGTTCCCTGTTTTTCTCAGTTTGATGGACAATGTACTAATGCAAAGCAGCCTCCTGTTACATAGCGCTCAAACCCACACATTTATACTTGGTGGTGCCTCTGGTTGTTCTTGCATAATCAGTTTTTTCGGTGTTATATCTAGTCACATTAAAGCGTGTACATGCAGTAAGAGCTGGAAAATGATTACATTGGTTGCACCCTGAATTTAAGCATCAGCAGCAGGTTAAAATGATTTGGCTGAAATGTTGTGAAAGAAAGAAAGAAAGACATGTTAGCTTGTCTTCAATGGTTTACATGCATGCTAATGTTCTACTACCATGAAGAAAATGGCAATATTCTGAATTTCATCAGGGTGATGTAAACTACCCATTTTGTTTGGATTTTCAGGATTTGACCATTTTCTGATAAAGACATGTGGGATATGCTGGCATTCTTTGTGGACAGCATATGCACATATTTACAGCAGTTGACAAACTTGTTTACGGCCAAATGCGTGAGTGTGCTAGCTTCTTTTAGACCGCTAACTGGGCCAATTTGCACATAACCTGAAATAGATTCATAGTCTTCCTCGTAATTAAACATGTAGTCATCATGATGTAAGCAAACAGGAGAATTTTCTCTAGCAAAAACCAGTGTTTAATATTTGTTTTTGCACAGGAGAGAAATGATTACTAACTTTATTCCTGCCTTTCTGATTAGCCAGGTAGAATTTGCATTTTGCATCTAAACAGAATTATTAGCATAATATTCATTTTTCCTTTGTTGGAATATTTTAATTTTTGAAATGAGGGAAAAAAGGGTAATAAAAGTTGTATAATGGCCGCTTGTAAATGTAGTTAGTGTTACGGGTTCAGATTTTGCTTGTTTCTAAACTCAGAAAAGCAAGGGAAATCAATAATAGTGTGCAAAAAGTAATGCAGATGTTCTCTTTGTAGATCACAGGCTGGATTTGTCTTATCTCACCAATTAATTTGGACAAGTTGATAAGAAGAGGCAAAAAATCAATACAAGCCAAAGCAACAGGGAAAAAAATGAAATGAGATTCATGAAAGGGAACCTTATCTGCGATCTGTTCCCACGGCTTGATGAAAGACCGACCCTTCAAAATAAGGCAAGCTACAACAGGTTTTTGCTTTATTCCTTTATTCACAGATTGAAAAAAAAAAACAACCCTAAAATAACACTTTTGTATGATTTGGTCCCTCAAGGCTCGATAAATTTGATCTACTAAAGCAAAGGTGTTTAGAAAGCTTTTTTTTTTTTTTAATGAGAAAGAATGCAGTTTTACTAACAAGCAAGAAGTACAGAAATACTCTCAAAGAGATAAATCTCATTAGTTAAAGCATCCTAGCATGACTCTTCAAAGTGGATTCCATAAAATATAAACTCTCGTTAACTTCTGCGTCGAACGAATGAGCGTCAACTATGGGCTTTATGTATCGCAAGTGTGAGAAAATATGAAGATTTGTTCTAAAATGTAAACTCTCATGCAGACCTACACACAGCTATGCATCGATGCATTTGACAGGCTACGGGTTAGTACACAAACACCATTTACCCCAGCATCTGTCTACACCTAATAGAGGACACTGATTTAGTCTAGCTCATGTGACATTGTGCTTGTATACACAGCAAATTTTTATCTCTTTGTACAAATATACGAATTTTTGTCCTGTTCTTGTTTGTTGGTGGTTGAGCTATTGTACTGACTCGCTGGTTTTTCACGGCAATTTTCTGAGCTTATACTGTATTCAGAAAGGAGGCATCTTCAGAACTCAGAGGTGCATTGATAATACTGACCAGCACTGTCATAAAAGAACTCTTATCATCTAAAAAAAACTCATTTAAATTCACCTCCTTTTATCTTAACCATTGTTCTCCTAATGACTATCATAGCTTGTGCCCCCTCTCAGCTCAACAGGAGACTCCTCTCATTTAAATTTAGGCTAGCGTGTTAAGCATCATCATCATCATCATCATCATTATCATCATCATTATCATGCCCAATCAATGCAAAGAGTTTTTTCTTCCTCCTTTGATTTTCTATTCACTTCTTTCCATTTACTGCAGTGTAACAGCCTCAAAGAATGAGGGAAGGGAGACGGGATGAAAGGGCTTCCCCTCGCTCTCTCTTTCACTCTGATTTATATTCAGCACCATCTTCTGCAGTGGCTCCCCTTGCTGCACGTGGAGGAGACAGAGAACCCCTACGAGAATGGCCCTTTATCAGCAAAACTGGGTTACAATCAAGCGGCTGCTACTGCAGAGAATGTAAACACAGAGATCTAGGAGGTAAAAATTGATTTTCTACACAATTCCTGAACAGGATGGCCAGTAAAAATTGTTTGTTATGAATGGCAGCATTGGTTATTTTAATTGGAATCCAAATGTGAGACAGTAAGTGAACTTAATTATCAATAACATATTTGGTCATTCCAGTTTCAGAAATTGACATGAATGAAGTTCTCGCTACACTCTGGGGAGGCATCTATCAAGTTTCTGAAAAGAGGGGAATAAGGAAGGAGAAAAAGACTGTCAGATGCAGAAAAGTAAAGCTGTTTGGTTGAGCCCCATGCACAGGCAAGCATGCCTTTCTTATAAATAAACACAGATTATTTGTGATGGCAACCATCTTGTCTTGTAGCATTCATCTAACTGCCCATCTCACAGTAGTAAATGTGTCAACAGGACTCAATCTGAGTTGACAGGTCACGTCAATGGTTCCAGGTGTGCTAACTGTCATTCCTAGCATGTTGTGAGTGACTGTCATGGATAACAAATCGTCACCATACCGGTGTGTTCCTGGCGGTTTGCTGAATCCGTTTCATGGCACCAAACCTGTCCTTTGAGTTGTGTCAGGCCTGCCACACTGTCAGTGAATTTCATCTAAGCAATGCAGATGCACAAAAAACAAACAAGCAAACAAACAAAAAAAGACCTTCCATTTCAATTGGTTTCTGGATGAAATTCACTACTAACGATGTTATTCCTCTCAATTTACTCAAAGCAGTCTTTATAAGCCTTTTTAGATTGTGGCTCTTTAAAATGAAGTCAAGTATTTGGTATGAGACAATTGATGGCTATTGCCTCTGGTTGTAAAACAATCAACCAATCAGAGCATTGTAGGTGGGATTAGAAGTGGAGACATCATCTTCTTGCTACCTGGCAACCTGCCTGAGAAACAGCGGTGGACAGGTGCTGTATGTAAATTGGCTAAGCAGCTAGAAACTAAAGGTATACATCACTGGGTTTTGTACCTAAAGAGGAAATAGTCACTGTAGCAGGAAGAAGCAACCAGCCACTCTACAGAGAATCCCATTTTGTATCCATAATCATTATCTTTTGGTAAAACATTGACAGCTTTGGGTGGTCATGCTAAGAAAGTTAGCATTTTCTTGTTTATTCGATTAGGGGGCAAGTAAGCTTTCTCGTCATATCCTGCCCCCTCGTTGGCTTGAGTGTGAGTGTGAGTGTGAGTGTGAGTGCTAACCCTTGAGGTGACTTGCAGAGAGTATAGAAACCACTGAAGTTTATGCTCATATCCTGACTGAGTGACTTCTCTTTTAGCCCATAAATAGTGATAAAAGTACCTATTTTCCATTAATGCATCATCAAAGGCCCGACTGGTAACTGTGTAGCTACCACTCTAATAGCACCTGGTTTCACAGTGGATCATTGAGTGCAGAGGCTACACCGTCCATTAGCTTCCATATCTCATACCGGAGGGCAGAAGCAGAAATGACAATGGTAGACACACCAAAAGAGAGGATACATAGATTCCTGATAAGAATCAGTGGAAGAAAACCATATAAATATAATGATAGTGATTCTGAAATCTTCGCTGTATCCATCCATCTTGATGGGGCGGAATGGTTTTGGGGTAGAGTGGCCATTTAGTAACTGGACGGCTACCGGTTTGATCCTGCAGTTTTCAAGTATCTTTGAGCAAGAAACCGAGCTCTCTGACATCAGTTTATGGATGTGTGTTTGAATATGTGTTATCATTTATTTGCAGTTATATCTTTTGTCACGCTGAGTTACTAAGTGGTTCTGGGAATTGCTGTTTCTAAAGGGACTGACTTGAAGCCTACTTTTAGGTGTTTTGTTACGGGTCTGGGTCATGCCATCCAAGCTGTATACATTTAAACTGACACAAGACAAATCAAACAGAAAGAGGAGTGAGCTTGTCAATGAGGATGACTGGAGCCCTGCTACACTGGGCTGTGGTCTGGAGAAGCATGTGTTGCTGTCACTGTTATACACTCAGTCGCTGTGTCCTTGGTCCTGCGAAGGCCAATGTACAGCCTCTCGTCAAGGTTAACAGTCAGTTTGTCCGTGAGCTCTGCTGTGATGGTTTGTGGGCCATGGCCTGAGGAGCAGTGCAGCTGAGAGGGGGGGTGTTCATCCAGGGGCTCCAGTCCAGATGGTTTACTGTCCTCCTGAGGGTCAAGTTGCTCACCTGGTGCTCCATCTTTCTCTGAGATAGACTGATGAAAAAGTGGGGGAGAAGATGAGACACTCTCCTCAGAGTCTCTGAGTTTGACACTCTCTGTCTCTTCATCCTCAGCAGTTGCAGACTTTACCTTTGGAGCTTCAGATGTGCTGCCGTCGCTGGTCTCCTCATCAGGTGCACTGACAATCCGGGGAAGTGTACTGTGGTAGCTTGTGTCGAGGGGGTAGTTTACACTGACACCCCTCCGCAGTGGTGTTCGTTGTCTTTCAAACGACGACTGGAAGTGTCTGACACCGGGGTCGCTCCACTGCTTGTGCCGCTGCCACTGCTTGCGAAGATGGATTCGGGATCGGTGCTTTCTTAGAGGTGATTCCTGCAGGTCAAACTGAGGATCGTGACGGAGAAATTCATGGAAGAGCACATCTGTTTTCTCATCTATGCTGTAGTCTCTCCGGTGAAGGGTGGGAGGTTCAGGGGAAGGCTGTGAAGCTTCTCGGGGTTTGAGCATCTGACCATAGGGGAACCAGATGGGTGAGCCAGCACCAGTTTCAATGGAAACTCCTGCAGTAGCACCCAACAGCAGCTCATCATCTGGCTCCTCCTCATAGAGATGAGACTCAAAGCTCTCTCCAATAGTGCCAGTTCGCCCTGCGTTGGTGAAGTGGTGCCTCTTCTCATGGGCTGTTCTGTCCTTAGGACTGCCACTGCTGCTGCTGCTCCCAAACACTCGCAAGTCTTCTGGACCACGAGACGGCGCCTCTATTGATGCATAGCCGCTGTCCATTTGCAGCAGTTTGCGAGTCCCTGTTTCTCCCTCACTGCTCCCTCGTTCTGACTCTGTACTTTGCTTTTTCCTGTTTGTCATCTTCTTCACCCCCAAACTCTCATCCATATACACAAAGAAGTTCTCTCCACCATCTGCTTCATCCCCTAGATCCTGGGATGGGTAGCTGGGGAGCCCTCCTCTTTCCTTATCTGTGCGTCCGCTCAGCGAACACACACTGTCAGCATCGCTGCACACCGAGTTCCTGTCATTGTTACTGCTCTGGTCAGAAGCAGCATATTGTTCAAGTGATGCACGTAAGGTCCAGATATCTCTGTAAAGTGACTGGGGATCCTGAAGATCAAGGGGGTCCAGAGGGTCAACACATTCCCTTCTTGATAGGGCCTGTGCTTCATCTTGGGGATCAGGGGATAGGCCAATCACCCCTGGTCCTCCATGACTGCAGCTGGGTTCTACCATCACCTCAACCTCTACCCTATAGTGTGCACACAAGTACAAAGAAACAAGATTAAAAGAAAGAAAGCTAGGGAAAGGGAGGGAAAGAAGCACAGAAACATGCAAAACAAGTGTCTGAACATTGCCCTAAATACCACATTCATCTGAGATGCAGCAGTTAACAGTGCACAGAATGATTGTCATGACTTGCAATGACTGCTGGTATGTCCCTACACTGAAATCCGCTCAATAATGATACCAAAAGGTTATCATAGCAGCAAAATTACACAACAAATTATATACCGTACATAACATGAAATCACTTCAGTGATATCAGTAACAATTATAAAATGACCAAAAGGAATCATCAAATTTCTCCGCTTATGGTAGCTTCCAGGAAATTGCTTTTCTGTACAAAACCAAACATTTGCAAACACAGGAAATACTCATGTGTAATGTTCATTAAGGGAAAATAAGTGCTTATATAAGGCACAGCTTAGAGGGATTGGATATTTTTATTGCATATCATAATATTGAGCAAACTCTTCATTACTACGAACTCAAGCTAACAAAATCCCAATAACCTTTGCACTTTTGTGGACATCATGTCATTATTAGACAATGCCAGCAATGGAATGGTTCCCTCAGTCTCAAATAAACCCTGCTTCCCGGTACAGTAGTCTTCTGCAAGTGCACTCCGGGAATCCCCCTAACTCTGGATTAAAAATGAGATTGGTTTTGGAAGACCTCCTGTTCACAGGGACCATTTCATATGAAGATCAAACTGTGGTTCAACACAACCAATCAGTGAGATGCTTTTTATTGAAACCAATTCCCCATAATAAAAAAAAAGCTAAAAAGGCAGTTTCACATAAATATTTTCGGTGAGTTTAAGTACTTCTTGTTTATTTGTTGCTGGATTATCAGGAAATTTGTTTTACATGAGCATGCCAGATGAGCATGTTTTTTTGCAATACCACTTCACCAGCTTATGAAAGCAGACTTATGTTAAGGCAAAGTGATGAAGAACCTGGACTTATATGTACTATATGTATCATTCCAATATGTTTTCTTGTACACAGTGAAGAAATGAGTGCAAAGCAAAGCAGTGATCAGGATGAATGGCAAGGGAATTAAAGATACCTGCCGAGGGACGGGGATGGTGTGGAGGGAGATGAGAGGAGCCGCGTGGTGGGCTGGCTGGTACGGTAGGTGATATCTTGAGTACGGGCGATGTACTGGATGAGGTCTATGTGGTGTGAATCGTTGTCGTCCTGGTCCATGCTCTCGCTGGCGGCTCGCTGGCGCTGGAACGGCCTCCTCTTTGGAGAACCTGACTCGCAGTGAATATGGGGACAGAGCAGAGAGTAGTTTGTTGTAAAAGTTTTGTAACAGCAGGCAGGACTGAAATGAGAATCCAGAGGAAAACTTAAGGTGTCTGAGGAGGATTTTTGTGATCATTTTGAGTCTCTTGGGATGATAGAACTGATCCTGGGATAATGCAAGGGAGAACCAGCAGGGTGGATTCACTCAGGGGCTCAAATTGACTTAGAAAGATGGTACCGTGTCACCACACCATCTGTGCTGTTCATGTGTGTGTTTGTGTGTGTGGGTATAACTACAGCCACAAAAACAGGTAAAAGACCTGTTTGGGAAAAATAATTTTAGGGACTAGGTGACTCATGTGGTCAGACTAAATCTCCAGGAAATGAATTTAAGTCCATAAATACATCACAAGTGAATAAACATATCTGAGCCTGTGTGCATTTATGTGTTTGTGTATATCTGACTCTTGGCAGTCAGATGGTATCTCACAGTTGGATGCTGGAGCTCCCTGTTTAACACTGTCTGTTGATTACTGATGATACAAGGCAAAACAAAAAGAACTAAAAATACTGCATCATGGTTTTGTGCTCCTGTGATAGGCTGTGAGGTCCAGAATCCACCAGTATCATGATTCCTTCGAGAATACAGATTATTCCCATTGTGTCGATGGGGTTTTGTTCATGTGCACCAGACCTTATCAAGTACGGACAAAATATACATCTTATACATACAAATACGTCTTGTTTTTTATCTTACATGTTTTAAATTTCTTTTTGCCTTAATCTGGAATCAAACAAATTTCACTACTCGTGTAAAAGTTGTCCCACATTGGAGCTGGATTTGCACTGAACATCAGAGATTATCCACATAGATATCATACTTACATCATATCTTTAAATACTTAGGCAAAAATATCTCTTGACACTTGGGGTTTATGCACAGTGTTGAGCCTGTCACACTGACCAGGTCCATTGAACTCTGACCCCTAAAATATTTCCAGTTCATTCTTGAGTCTCATTAGATGTTTGGGCCAAATATGAAGAAATTCCCTCAAGGCCTTTTGCAAATAGCGTATTAAAATGAATGTGACAGGCAGACAACCGGAAAACATAATGACTCAGGGTATCTGGAGGCATTAGCGTAGACCTATCTAACCCATGTTCCAGATCCTAACCCCCTACCCTCTAAGCACAACACCCCTTGCAGCCCTAACTGTAAACTCCGTATGGAGCTACAAAGAGAAACCAGAGCAAGCGTATAGTGGAAGAGCTGGAGAATGAAAAGATAATTGCCTAATGTTCCGAAAGCGTATAGCCACAATGTTGTTCCAGTAAAGTATCAACAGTACAATATTATTTTCCCTGTGAGAACCACATTGCACTTTCCTGCTGTTCTGCTCAGATAGCTTGAGAGCTATTCTAAGAGAAATACCTCCAGAAAGACATCACACATAGTCAAGCATCTCTCACCTCTCGTGTCAAGACTTGAGGCTCTCTGGCTGTTGTCCAGTTTCCATTTCTTGATCTTGAAGTATGGACTTGCTCCCTCCAGGCTAGCATGACGCCGCAGTTTAGTGAAGAACTGCAGCATCGGCCCCTGGCCTCCCGCACTGCTGCCGGCAGGAGAGACACCACTCCCCACCGCAGCCCCTTCTCCCACACTAACACTGCTGCCTCTGCCCTGGGGCCCCATCATCTCCATCTGAGAAAAGTGGTCAGGAAGAAATTGTGTCAAGACTGATGGTCTGTGGAAAATCTTCACTGACAGGGATGCTCCACATGGGCTTCCTTCCTTGTTTACCCATCAACCACCACTCTTATTGTTCTTCCCTTGGGCTGTAAGACTTTTACAAATGACAATGTACACATCATGTTGACTTATGTGACAATGTTTTACCTCAATTTTTTTCACAAAAAAAATCAAAATTTTCCCATTCATGAAGACTGAGTTACCACCTGATGTGTAATGCAGAATAAAGAAATTGAAGGGAACTTACAGAGCTACTGCTTGGCTCCTTGGGACTGAGAGCATTGGCGTTCCCACTGAAGCTGGTGTCCACTACAGTTGAGTTGAGTGCATCTCCAGGGAGCGCACAGCTGGGATTGACACTCAAACTGGTCAGTGCTGTTTGTGGTAGGGGGCACAGCATCGGCTGAAAGGAAGTAAACCCACATTTAGTCCCTCATCTCATTTCCTCATCACCTTTACATTACCTCTACTAAGGATTCATATAATTACCAGCACTATTGACCATTGATTTGTTTGTTGGCAGGATATCTCAAAAACGAATAAATATAATATATTTAACAAGTAATTAACTTCTGGAAGTGATCTGTACCTTCCTGAAGACTGTTCTAGGTCAAAGGAGGCGAATGGTTCACAGTGGTAGTTCTGAACGTCACAGACAAATTGATCGAAAAGACCTATTTTTCACACTCTAGTCAATATCTCTGAAAAATGTGAGTTTATTTTGATGAAATGTATGTATTGTCATTGGAGAACTAAGTATTAGGCTGTCTGAGATGGTATGGATTGTGTTCTGGCTGGTTGATCTGAGTGACCTTTTTTAGGGGCATGCGGAATAAAATTTATGAACAAATTTTGATGGTCATATTCTGTATCCATGTAGCCTTCTTGTCCATTTTTTTCTGTACTTGGTAGAGCGATATGAAGGGGCCAAGGAAGAACCCATCAAATTTTGCGGTAGATTAGTCATAATGCCAACAGGCAACAGGAAACTGTGTTTTTTTTCTAGGCATACTCCTCTAAGAGGATCAACCAGATTCATTTTTGTCTGAACTGCCGAAAGAGCTTGGTGATGGGTTTTTGTGGAGACTGAATTGTTTAAAAGTTTAAAACAGTATCACCATGCAACCTGTCCAGGGTGAACCCAACCTCTTGCCCAAAAGCTGCTGGGATGGAATCCAGCCCCCCCCCCCCGCAAACCTTAACAGGATAAGCGGAAGAAAATGGATGGATGGATGGATGGATGGAGTATCACTGTGGTAAGAGGGCCAATTCTGATTCAACAACATGTTCATTGACCCATTTTTATTTTGCGCTTCTCCACATCAGCAGAACTCAAAGCACTTTCGATTGTGGCCACTCACCCATTAACATACACACACTGATGGTGGAAGCTGTCACGCAACCAACCTACTCATCAGCAGCAATTTGGGGTTCAATACCTTGCTCAAGGGCACTTCTACAAGATTACAAGGGGAAAGTGAGGATTGAACCAGCTACCCTCTGCTGCCATGCCAACACGGGTTGCACAATTTGATGTAACCAGACTCAGCATTGTGAGATCTTTTCCAAACTTCACATTTGACGAGAGTTCCGATTCGAAGACGTTTACAAGCTGAATTTGAGTAAAAGTCATAGTGCCACCTAGTGGGAGGAAGTAAGCCTGATGTAAAAAAAAAAAAGCATTCTGTTTACATCAAAATTACTGTGTAGTCGTCACGTTATACGAAGCAACATAATATACGGTGAGTGTTTTGTAACACCACTTGATATATTTTCATATATGTGGATATTTTTATCACAATGCACACATTAATCGACTCCTTCACGGAAAATCCAAATACGATCGGCTTTCACTGCCTTTTTGCTTTACACACTCCCCTGTTTTAGTAATTCTCATCTTGTTGGGGTATGTGTTCCTTGAGTGCCCTGTATTTATTGATTTAATCAGTGGCATGCACAGAACCACAGTCTCCTAGCACCTGTGTAGCTCCTCTACAAAATTTGTTTCCATGTTTCTACACCAATGAATGAATATCAAATCCAGGCTCCCACCCAGGCTGTTAGCATAGCACCAGTGATTAAGCACTTTGGTCCAAATGGGAAATCAATGAGCACAGCCAGTTGAAAAATCAGGTATCCCTGATCCCTGCATTTGGGTACATAGTGTTAATACATTCTCTCACCCTGAACCAAGTGATTGATAGTCTTGTTGGCCTAGGTCAAGACTAATTATCCATCAGTACTGAAAGCAGGTCACCTGGAAGATGGAGAGTGCTGACTTAGTGACAGGGCGTGTTGCCACGGTGATGGTGTTCTCAGCTGAGTCGCATTCATGGATGGTGACTATTTTGAGGGCTGGTGGAGGGATGTGGAGGTGTGTGAGGCGGGCATTCTTTAGGTGGTGAAAGTCGCCCTCAGTCAGAGTGTATCTGAAGTAGAAGAGCAAAATAAAAAAAAGTGAAATAATTGATAGATAAATAACAAGACTTATCCTCCTCAAGAGAAACCAGCCGTAGGGTGACAACCATCTTTAAACCCCTTTGAAGCCTCTCTGGCTTCTGCATTTTACCTCCTTCTGAGGAATTTGCACAGTAGCCTGAAGGCTTGAAAGGAAAAATAAGCGACATACAGAGAAAAGTGACATCATGCAAAAGAAACTGACCACAGCATACATAATGCATACTGAATTAATTCACACAACCTCACACTTACATAGTCGTGAGCTGGGCACAGTGAAAAGTGTATCAATGCGTGTGTGTGTGTATGTATAAATATATTTATATATATATGTACTCTCTGACCTGCGGCCCTTCTCCGGTGCCTTCTTGCCATGATCGAAGAGAGCGGCCTCATTGAAAGAGACACGACGGCCTGTGGTGCCAGTGGAGAGAAAGCGCTCTGTCTCTTGATCGTGAGAGCTGGCCATCGACAGGCAGTCGGACTCATCCACCCTGATGGTGATTTCTAACCAAAGATACAAGTGAAAATAATCAGAACAAAAAGACACAGAGCACATTTTTTCATATGGATAAAGAATCTTATGCGTATTTACGGAGACTCGTGTAAAATGTCTGATGTTTAAACAATTTTATTGAGGATGTGCATGGCAATGTGGCAAACAGCTGACTTTAAAACTGAAGGCAAACCTTTCTAAAAGCAGTTGGATAGCTAACAGATGCTGCTTTCTAATAAATCTTTTTTTATTGGAGACATTTACTTGCCCTAAATATTGCAATGTTCTTAACATTACAGTAAAGGTACAAGAATAATTATTAGTTAATCCTTAGTTAACTCCTACGTAACATTTAACTGTGTCCATCAATGGTTTACTAAAGGGGTTCATGTTGATACTACAGGTGAGGTTGAGGTGCTACATGTTCCCCACTTTACATTAAGGGTCTTAAAGCTCATTCATAAATAGTTAACTATGCTTAAATCAAGTTTATTCAGCACTCTTGTCTATAACTAAAGCATAAACTAACCACTAATAAAGTAGTGCAATAGATTAGAAATTCACATTGATGTGATAGGAATATCCAGCATCACTCCATCACCATCAATTCAATCCAAACATCACACCACCATCCCCTTCTGCTTCATTACTACTCCCCACCTTCCTCATCTTTTTATCTGTTCCTCTATCAGTTTTCTTACCGTGGGTGGGCTGAGACTCCTCCACATATGTGGTGTTGGTTTTCTCAGGGTCATCTCTGGCACTAGGGCAAACAAAAACATTCAAATAACATTCCGATCATCCCCGAAGGCAAAGCTTGACCTGCTGATCTTTCTGTTCAGTGATGCACCTTATTTGTACGTATCTGTCGAGTTATAAAATCAAGTATAAGACAAGAAAAGGCAAATTCATGGGTGTGAATGATCAGCAGGCTGGTTTTCTAAATGTCTCCCTGCCTGGCTGTGTAATCAACGTTGGCTAGTAACTTGATAACCTTCAGGGCAGAGGGGATCTCTTGAACTGATACAGCAGGGTGCTTTATTAGGTTGCATTTTTCTACTCATCTGTAAGGGAGGAGAGAAAAGGCACCTCATATTGCTTTTTAGTATATTTCATCTTCAATCAGATATCTCTGAGAAGCACAAACCTCCCTATTTAATTGCTGGCAGGTCTCCATACAAGCTTCTTAAATCTCATGCATTCACTTCATGAGGCAGAAAGGAGAAAATTAAATCTCTTTCCAGTCATTTCCCTCCCATTGTGTAGAGCTATGAGTTTGATGTGTGTGAGTGTGTGTGCGTGTGTGTGTGTGTGTGTGTGTGTGTGTGTATGGGTGTGAATTGACTTGAGGGATTGCTCTGTTGCCCCAGATCTGAGTTTCCTCTTGTCTTTCATTTCCTCTGTGGCTCCCACTTCCCGATGTGAGTTTGCAAGTGAGGTGTGTTTATGCGTGTGCATATTCCCTCCCTGTGCACCCAGGGCTGGGGGTTGAGAGATGTGAGATTAATCACTGCCGATGGCTGCTATGAAATCTCATTACACTCATCATTTGTACCAGTCTGGCTGATTCTCCTCTGCTCTCACCAAGCAAGCCTCGTCTTTTCACGGCTCAGCCTAGCGTACACTCGTATATTTAAATGTAGGTGCCGCTGTTGAGGGTAGCAATGTTACCACTGAATGAAACAGATGAATCACAAATTAGCATGACTATGAAGTGTGTTTCCACCTATGTGTGTTTTCATAAAAGCCCCACAGAGGATCCAGAAATGTAAACAGCAGATGTGGTATAACATGCTTAAATGATTCTTACATCATTTTCTACTACCAGCTGTTGCATCACATCTCTCCTCTATTGAAAGATGATGTGTTTAATGCATCGGTTCATTGTCTGATAATAATAAAAGAGCATTTGTTGGCCTGTAAATAGCGCTTGCATGTGAGCTAAGGAAGAGTTTCAAATAAAACTGTGTACTTGTGTGTGTGTGTGTGTGTGTGTGTGTGTGTGTGTGTGTGTGTGTGTGTGTGTGTGTGTGTGTGTGCGTGCATATATGTTTTCATGCAACACAGTAAAAGCAAAACCTGTGCTATGTAATTTAAACTAGTTGCTCTCAACCTCGGGGCAGGACCCTCACAGCAGGGGTTGTAATATCATTTGTTGGTCACCGAATGGTTTTGTTCAAAAAAGTAAAATATGATTTTTTTTTTGACAGGTAATAGTTTTTTAGATTCAAGGGATTTGAACTGATATAATTTGTCTTTGCATAGATTTGACAGAAGATTCAAGCGTACCTGCACACGAAAACCAAGACAACATTTCTGAAACTAAGGTCTGTGTATTCACGTTCACTTTGATGACACAGTTATTCAAATGCATCTAAAACATAGCCGAAGCACATAAAGCCCAAATGGAATGCACCATTCTTGATACTGGATTATCCAGGAGGGTCATGACTCAAAAAGGTTGAGAACCACTGTTCTGTTCTTTGTGAAGCACAGATTTTTCAAGGTTCATGTTGTGTAGGGTGCAACACAGGAAATCCTGGGGAATTAAAAAAAAAAAATACAGCAGCACCAAAAACTGTCAGCTAATGAACACTTCTCAGATGCAGTGTCAACACAAACTGAACTTAACAAAAATCCTTTAACCCTTAAAGACAGCTGCACACACAGCCAAAACACTGCGGGTGTTAGGTAGAGCGGTACGAACTGATGTATGCATGGTTTTTGCTTCGCACCTGGGGCAGCATTTCCCTCCGCGACAACAGCGGCGGCAGGTGATGAGGACAACAGAGATGAAGATCAGCAATCCCACCAGGAAGATGGAGAGGATCACCAGGAGGAGCACATAGCCATCTTGCTGCTCCTCTGTCTGGAATGGGATCTCCTGAGATAGAAAGGATGGCAATGGTAAATAGACAGAAAAGGCAGAGAGACTCTTTCCAGAACTTCACACAGCATGACGGTGGCATCAGTATGGTTGTGTTCACACGCTCCCTTCGCTTCAGATAGTCTCATCAGTCAGAAAGGGTATCCTTTGAATATTCTAGGCCAAACTGAGAGACTGGTGGACTTGTCAGACACTCCTCAGCTTGATATATATTGCGGACCCAGTGAGGAGTTCCTTAAGCCTTTTCCGCAGCTGGGCAGTACAAGCTGCTATAAGATCTGAGGGACTTTGATGGCAGCTGTAGACAGAATAGGTGAAAGTGATCTAATTGTTACTCATCATGGTAGTACCAGCAAGTTGTAGCAGTTCAGCTGGAGCTCCATATGCAGACACTGGTAAATTAGGTAGGCACCAGACTCAATTAGTTTTAAAGAAATCCTGATGAGCCCAAATCTAGCTGGACTACACAAACAATTTGCTCTCCAGATTTTGGGGTGGGGGAACCCTGGTTCTAAAACCATCTGGTAGTTAATGGTGAAGTAGATGTTCTCAAACAGGCTGGAGATCACTCATTTTGCTGAGGTGTTCACAACTCTGCTCCAGGTCAATGAGATGGATTGGGTCTTTCCACCAAACTCTCATAGAAGATGAGGCACCATCTGGCACTAATTTCATGGTATACCGCTGAGTCCGGGAGCTTAAGTCTGCCTCATCTTGTCCACTTCTCCCACGATTTCTAACCAGCTGTGTGGTTTTGTGTCAAACTGGGTGCTGGTGAGGTAGATTTCATGGTGTGCCACATTTAATGTTCCTTCATGGTCACCCTGACACTTGAATGGGTCTCCTTTTGCACTTTCAGAGTGGTTCCAGTTTCCTCAGTGTTGCACACGTTTTACTAAACAACTGACAGAACACTTGTCAAGAACTCCTTCTTCTGTTTTTATGTATTCCTGCAAAGCCTTCTCAGAGGTCTCATCTTCACCCATTTGCCTATTTCCCTCCCTCACCCTGGGGATACTGGTCTTTTGGGTCATCATTCAGCAAATGTTCTCCCTCACGGTTTCAGAGTGCGATGGTTCCACCCTTTGAATGTAGCCTGGAAAGACCATTCAGGTCTGGATGGTCTTTCTAAGATATATGATGTTGCTGGAGGACCACTGGAGGCTTGAGTTGGGAAATTGGTCAGGACTAGTCAAGCTTCCTCGTCATTACTGTTGGCTGCATGACGGGTTAATTAATTGGTTTTCTTTAATGTCTTGAGTTAGCATTGGGTTCACTGCTAGGCGTCTCCTGATAGACACTCATTCTTTGGGTTGCTGATACAACATATACATCCTGCATGCCTTCAACATTCACCAGCACAAGAGACATGGTCACTCCTGACTCCATCCTAAATTGAGAGACCTTGGGGTTGTCTGGTTTGATACCCATCTAGGCCCAAATGAGATATTCCTCCAGCCTGATCAGGAGGTGGTGGCATCATCCATGTAGCTTTTGTAAAGCTGCCAGTTGCTAGCTTGCCTGTAATCTCACTCCTTATACCATCTGTCTCCCAGCAAACAAAATGAGTTCAACGGCATCATAAACAGAGTGGGTGAATTTGATCAAATCACTGCTATTGCCTTCTGAAGGTGGTGCCAGCGGGTTGCTGCTTATTGGATTGTGTAAATTGTGAACGTTATTGAAAAAAATGCTGAAGGAATAGGGGAATAGTTTGCAGGAACAGACTCATAAGAATTTAATACATTTAGTAAGATTACATCAACCACAATTTTACAATTGGAAAAACAGTAATTACATACATATAAGGACAAGAAAAATAATTATTTTTTGAGTAACTTCCGTCACCTCATAAGCGATACCTCAAACAATTATTTCCTTGTTAACGAAATTCACAATTGTTTTAGTCTGGCGGTTGATGACTTCAGTTTACTTTGATAATTAAAAACAGGTTATCACAGTGTGTAATTTTATGTTTATTAGTTAATAAATCAACCGGTTAACCTGTTCACTACTAAGTTTCGCAATTAAACAAGGCTAACATGACAAGAATATTATCGTTCTTACAATGACCGATGGAAGCAGGAGAGAAAGCAAACCCTTGTAGAACCAAGGTTATGTACTGTAAAGAGAACAAAGTCTGGATGAAGAGCGAAGGAGGAAACCGATCAGCAAGTGTTGATGAGTGTTAGACTCTGACGTCACATTGTAATTTCTCTCTGTGAGGGGAAATTAAAGTTGAGATTAGATCACAGATTTAATTATTTCAGGTCCAGGTCAGGATGTTCTCTATTAGTCAGTCAATCAGCTAGAGGACAATACTGGAGGTTCTGGTAGAGAGTTGGATTCAAACCCCCCCCCCCCCACACACACACACACATACACAGGAAGTCCGAGAATAAGCTAGTGGTGAAAGACTGACTTACTGTAGAGTTTTCTGGTAGGATGTTCCAGACGGTAGACTCATAGCTCATGGTCCAGGCCAACTTTTGAGTCCCCCTGGGAGACAACACATGTCCACACAAACACACAGAGGAAATGGCTGTTACTGGAGCTTTTCATCCAATCACTAAGACAACCTTACCTGACCGATAAAATGCTGCTGCTAACAAAATTACACATATAGTAAAGATGTAAACAGAATCCAGAGAGGAATAAAATACAACTTTTCAGAAGAAACAGAATCGTGACAGTGAAATCCAGCAATGCAAACTGACGTGTTACAGAGATCAAATGAACATTTACAGGAAACACTGCAGCAGAAAAATAGCCATGAAAGCCTGCGTGCCAAGAGCAGACAACAAATGCATGTGTGGACCTCGCCTGCTGTTACACATAAATCCAACAGAAGATGATAATGTTGGCATCACTGTAATAAATCATTACCCATAATTCCTTATAAAGCAGAAGACTCTCCATCTATCTCCCCTGCCTGCACACCCACACAAACACACACACACACACACACACACACACACACACACACACATACACACACACTGAAGAGAACAGAGAGAAACGCCAGCTCTTACCAAACAGTGGCTCCAGCAGTTAACTTCCACTGTCGCTGCTGCTGCTATGCGTTCTCTCTTACGGATCATAGCCATTAATACTGCTTCTGCTGCATCAAACGCCCACACACACACACACACACACACACACACACACACACACACACACACACACACACACAAAACCTGGATACTCACCCAGCAGGGAAGGAGCAACATGCCAGCAGCACTCCTTGCTCTCCTGCCAGTCACTGCAGCACTCAACTTCAGCACCACAACCAGTGAAACTAGTGCTCTATGCTGCCACCCTGCTGTCTATTTCCCTGCATCTATCATCCAAGCATGAAAACTGTTACGGGAAGTACATCAGGCTGTGACCAGAATGTTTTCCTTGCACTACTGTACCCACATCCTGCTTTAGTCAGGCATCTTACCCTGATGGAGGGCAGTGCGTAGCAGCTTGGATGTGTGCGTCAGGCTAGACTGTCCCCCTCCTCCTCCTCCTCCTCCTCAGCTCCCTTGGTGCATCCTCAGCCACCTCAGCCCACCCAGCCGATTAAGCCTGAGCAGCGGTGTACCCCTCAGGGTTGGCCCAGTGACTTCGTGACTACAGGACGGCCTTGCTGCATGGCTGATAACAAACATACAGCAGTGAGAGATGAGTTTATTACATCTGCATCTTATAAGTATCTGCATTCAACAAAGGCACCCCAGAGCCCACTGCCCCCCTCCCCCCATCATCAACTCATGATGGTCTTAAAAATGAATTGTCAGCTACGTTTTGAATCAGCGGTGGAACTTGCTGGTGGCCTTGGGGTGGCTAAGGGGAGTCCTGGGCTTGCCAGGGTTACCATCTCAGACTGACACCCACCACAACTACAATGAAACCCCACCACCAACATAAATGCCAGAAAATCTATTAATGAACAATACATTAATTAGAGCCTAATTGTATGGAAATGCTGTATCTACTGATGCTATTTTTATGACCCAATAGGATAGAAACTAACCAAAAAGGTGAATATTCACTCAATCTGGCAATGTGGGGTGCAAAAGAAGTGCCATATATGGGATGCTTAAAGACCAGGGGTAACTTGTGCCACCCTGCCCCCCCCCCCCCCCCCCGTTTCCACCCCTTCCAGAAGAAATATCCAATTTCAACATATTTTCTCTGATAAATCAGTAGGAGTCAATGCGAGTTGCAACATCTATAAATTATACATGTAAGACATCAGATTCTTCAGAAGTACTTTAATTACATTGTTCCTATAGAGAGACAATAAAAGATATGAATTTTTAAAAAATTCACAAGTCGTAAATAGTCTAAATTGAGGGTGTAGGGGAAACTGACACATTTTTAAATATCTTTAATTTTTAATTTATTCTGAATGTCTCACTTGTCTTCCATAAACAGACCGAACAGATGGTCGGACAGGGGTGTCCCAGCATTAGCATATGCCGCCAAGCTGAACAAGATTTTGGTCTAATAGCGACGTTATTCACATCTAGCGGCTATGTCTCGTCTGTGTACTTAACCCTTCCAGACAGCAAAAGTAATATGTTGTTTTATTTTTTGGTAAATAGCCTGTTTATAACAGTAAATGAAAGCAAGCATCCCACTTCTTGTTAAGTGGCACTGCAATATTTCTTTCTTTTCGAAAAATAAAAGAGCGTCTTCTCAGGCAGCGGCTTCCTCTGATATCCGCCGGTAACAAACAGCAAACCAAAAGGGGGTCAAATAACCGAATACCAAAGTGAAAATGTAACTTAAATTGGTAATTTATTCTCAGATATGCTATCGCAACATGCTGCAGGATGGTTTTCCTGACAGACAGACAGACGGAGGAGTCAGCAGCAGCTCACGACATCGGCAAGCGGCTCGCATGCAGCAGCAGTCGGACTCACCTGCTCTGCTGGCCCGGTCCATGCAGGGATAGAGGAGCGTCGGCGACATGAAACTACTGTCTGAACACTTTAATGTGGATTTATAAAGCTGAAAGTATTTATGAATGAAACCCCACGGGTTAAGACACACCCACCACCCAGTAAGAGACGCACCACGTGACGCCAAGAGTGAGGTAAATCGGAGTGACAGAGGGTTGACGGTCCTGATTTACTCTCATTAGATCGTCGAGATACTGCTCGACTCCCCTCTGCTTTCTTGTTTGATCGTGGGCAAGCTGTTTTATTCAGCCTGTCACATGAAAAATTACAACGACGAATTACAGGGACTTAGATGTATTTTTTTGCTATTTTTTTTGGGGGGGGGGGGTATGAGTAGGAGTAGTTGTAGTAATAGTAGTAGTAGCAGCAGTAATAGCACACAAAAGAACAAGAAAACCCCAAGTAGACCAGGCTATGTGGTTACGCGTGTTTATTGCGCCCTCTACTGGCAGAAGAGTCTCAGTACGTTCCGGGGGGAGAAGAGCTGATTAGACAAAAAAAAAGAGGATCAGGAGTTTTGTCACACTGACACAAAAAAAAGACATGTTTTTAGATTTTGAGACGTTATAACTCCAGTAACGATTTTTTTCTTTTATCCTCTTCTTTATCTTGTTACAACTAATGAAAAATACGTAGTTATACGGTTGAGAGTAAATTACAAAGTATATTTTCTGTCAAATATTTCTGTGAAAAATATCACTCCATCGCTTACAGAAGTAAACACAGAACTTCAACAAATAAAGTAAAATGATTAGATTAACAAAACTAATTGAATGAATAGCCTAACTCTAGTTTTTACTAGAAACATTTTTTTTTTCCCAATGCTGAAAGTTAAACACATTTATAAGATGGACCAGGATGGAAAATAGAAAAAAACGTAAACCTACAACACAAATGCAATTATTTATTTTTTTTCAAAAAGCAGGTTGTCTGCTGATGGATTGATTTTAAATCTTATATGCAGACAAATGATCTCACTCATTTGAAGTTTTTGTAGAATGTATCAATGCCTGATTTATTTGAGTATTAGATAATGATTATCACATATTTTCCATTCTATGAGCTCAAATGTTGTTTTGGACTTAATTACTGAAGGAGTAAAATCTGGTTTGATGACAAAAAATAAAATAAAGACATCAGACAAGTCCTGGGCGTGCTGGATAAGTCTGAATCGATTGACCATAATGGCTTCATGTGTATTTTAGGTGTCTTCGTTGAGTACAAGTTCATTTTTCAAGAAATCAGCTTCAGTAGTTATTTCTCTACAGCTTCTCTTCATTCTCAACAAGAACAGGGAGGTGAAATTAATTGCTCATGGCCTGGATTTAATCTGTCAACAATATATAGGCATAAGAATAACAACCTCCCCCTATACCTCTTCCTATAGCTCTACTATCATCCATCCATTTTCTTCCGCTTATTCCTGTTAAGGGTCGCGGGGGGGGGGGGGGGGGGGGCTGGAGCCTATCCCAGCAGCCTTCATGCGAGAGAGGCGGGGTTCACCCTGGACAGGTCACCAGTCCATCACAGGACCAACACATAGAGACAGACAACCATTCACACTCACAGTCACACCTACAGTCAATTTAGAGTATCAATCAGCCTCGTCCCCTCTTGATGTCTTTGGACTGTGGGAGGAAGCTGGAGTACCAGAGAGAACCCACACAGGAACAGGGAGAACATGCAGACTCACACAGAAAGATCCTGGAACCTTCTTGTCGTGAGGCGACAGTGCGAACCACTGCACCACCGTGCCGCTGCACATATTTTTCCTTTCAGAAGATTAGTCAAAACTCGGATTGTCGACAAAACATGGCGATTGTAAAAGTAATGCTAGATTTCTGCTGACACTGAAGTAATGAAGTCACAGAGTCACATGCTGTGGAAGTGGCAGTAGGAAATTAGTTTACTGTAATTATGGTATGAAATAAAGGACGCAGTGAAAATCATGGCAAAAGAGGTGCATCTTATTACTCCAGTCTGATAATAATATTGTGTATTGATTATGAGTCTGTAGCTCATGTGACATGGAAGCTATTCAAATACAAAACAAAAACTAAAATATTTTTGAGAAAGTTTTCTTTAAATCTTATTGAAACCTTGTTCACACCGGCGAGATAATCTGCCAAACATTTGTCACATGCCCTTTAGCAACTAACTCTCATGTGCTATCACATCAAAAATCATAGCATGTTCTCTGAGTGATTGTGTATGTTGACCTTGTTTGATTGATTGATGTTCAAAAAAAATGTTTACTCCATAATAAAGCAGTAATAATGCAGTCTGACCAGAGTTAGAAGGAGTGGCATCCACATAGCAGTGTCCAACTTTTTAAGGTTGAAGCTCTCAATCAAACTCTTATCTGTCAGCAGTTGAATCAGATAGAACCTCAAGGACAGTGGAACATGTAGGCCAGTGTGTTATGTGAAACGAGTGATGGATGCCTAATCATCCTTGGCACTCACTGACATTCTGACTAGTTGTACCTTCCAGAAAGCTGCTTGACAGTGGTAGTTGACAGATCTCACATTACCACAGTGAGCTGCCTTTTGTGTCCCTGCTGCTGAAGTGTCTCCTGCTAGCCCAGTTTTTCAGCTTCGGCTTTCCTGGCTCACGTACAGCTGTTGTTAACTGCCACCGTCCTCGTTTCTTCTCTTCTATCCTTTGCAAAGGTTTTAGTTGATTCCATTTCTTTTGCGTCTTTGTGCCGATAGCACTTCCTGATATGTTGACGCCACTGCCACTTCTTTCCAGTGGGATCTTACTCCACCTGCTGACATTGTCATGTCGGACTTCTTCTGGGCTTCACCACATTCACCAGACTGGTTGAATCTTTTTCAAGCATTTAACTTTTTTTTTTTTGGTAAAAGAACCAGTATGTATTACCACAACGAATGAAGCTATTTAACATGACCATGTTTAGAATACACACACAAATGCTACGCACTGTGTTTTATAGAACTGAAAAAAAACATTTCTTCCACCTTTGCACCATTGGACTATTTTTAGATGAATACTAATCATTGTTGAGACCAAGTTCTGCTATTATTAATTCAAAACATGAACCAAAATTTGTTCAAACTCTTTAAGATACATAACACTATGGAGTAAACTATGGAAAATTCGCCTGTTTCATTTTAATTCCATTATGAATGAGTATTTTTGGAATATATTCCTCCAATATATATAGTTCCCTCTGTAGCGCTTAATATGTGCTGTCTGACTTTACTAGAATATTATTAAATTATTATTAATATTATTATTATTAATATTATTATTAATAGTAGTAGCAGTTTCAGAACTGATGTTATTCATCTGTCTGTCATGGTTCAAGGTTTTAATTTATCGTGTAAATGAGTTCAACAACAAGAGAGTGGTCAGCACTGTCGCCTCACAGCAAGAAGGTTCTGGGTTCGAGCCCCAGCTTGAGCACAGGATCCCATGCCTGAGCCGGGACTCAAACCCGCAACCTTCTTGCTGTGAGGTGATAGTGCTAACCACTGCACCACCGTGCTCCCCATATAGAATATCAGGGACTTTCATTTTGAAAAAGTCAAAGTGTAACTGAGATGACCATGAACATCTAGCAACTCAACCCTAGCTGTGAGGGGACAGTGCTAACCACTGCACTACCATGCCGCCCAGATCTTAAGTATGATACAACATGGAAGAGGTGGTAAAGTTGTATGAAAAAAGATTGCTCTTATGTAGCCAGTCTAGTGATAATAGCTGATATTGACATAAAGCCAGAAATACTACCTGAATTTCCATATCAAATTCACTGTGGGATTCAGTCGGCCTTTCTCAAAAGACTACATTACCCTGCAGCATTGCGGCAGCGAAAAGCCTTATGGGTAGGTACACAACGTCCTTGTACTATCAAGCTCGCACACTGACTTCCCTCACGCTGGGGTTTGGGGACGTCTGTCAGGCACTTATACTTGTGTAAAATTATATTTTCAGATATGCTAGCTGCTAGGTTTCTCCGTCGTTCTCTCCCTGTGCTGAGGCAAGTTCGCTGCTACGCCGAAGCCGGTATCGGTGGACCGCAGATGTCCTTCACATTCGCCTCCCCGACACAGGTAGCTAACAGTAGTTAACTATCCTAACTGGTAAGGCGGTTCGGGCCCAGCTAGCGTTAGCTACAAGTCGAGGATATAATTCCAATAAAATGCAACGTTAAACGTCCGTCCTTTTGGTAACTTTGCAATTATGATTTCGTGCATATCATTATGTTTGGTAACACGGTTTCTCCACGCAGAGCTTGTAGCGTTAGCGCCAGGAAAGGCGTAAGTTGAGTTACCCGATGCTAGATAAGCTAGATGTCATTCATTCTCTTTGATTACGGTATAATGAATCGTCATTAAAATTGTTTTTTTTTGCGTTGCTAATTATATTCAGACTATACATTAGTTTATATGCATGTGTTCGTGACAATGTGTAATTTTGGCTTGAACAGATTTCCACTGGCATGCATGGCAGTCAGGCCCTAACCTTGAGCTTCTTAACAGGGGTCCGAGCTTGATTTTACTTCGTTAATCGATGTAGGTTCTCGCTACTGAATATATTCTGCACATTTTGCGTGAAGCTGCGAAATTATTGTGCATTTGACTGTATGATAACAGTGGTTGTAGGTCACAGATTGGAGTATGAGTCGAAATAAAGTTGATGGAGAGCGAAGAAATTAATTTTATTGGTGTTATAGTTTTTATTGCTAATTGTGTTCTAATTGTAAAACTATCTAAATGGTTGGCTACATCTTCAATTAAAATGAAATCAAATTACATGGTATTTACTTTACAGTTAACTGCGATTTTACTGTCCCTGAATCTAAGGTCTGAGTGCTACATTTTCTTTATGTTCTAGCGTGCAATCATGAGTCAAATTTCAGAACACTAAGGTTTCTGAAGCTGAAGACAGCAACCTTGTAGCATTTTCTTCAGCAAAATGGTGAATAGATCATCCTAAAAACATCTGTATTGCAAACTAATGTCCTGTTGATCAATAAATTTGTCTCTTAGCTCAACTTTGCTTTGTCAGTATGTGAATATTGTTGCAGTGTTGTTAGTGAGTCCTCTTCTACCTCGTACCTTCAGGTGTTCTTCAACTCGGCCAGTGTGAAACAGGTGGACGTGCCCACACTCAGCGGTATGTTTGGTATCCTTCCTGACCACGTACCAACCTTGCAGGTGCTTCGGCCTGGCATTGTTACGGTTATTGGTGGTGATGGCTCCCCTGTCAAATACTTTGGTAAGATTCATTTTGATAAAAAAAACCCAAACAAGTCTGTCATAGTCATGCCAACTTTTTTCTCTTTTCTTTTTTTTTTTTTTTTTGCTGCAGAAACTGATCATCTGTGTGTTAGGCCAAAACCAATCATTTTTGTGTTTTCCGTTATAGCTGCTGGTTAGTCTGCTTTTGCAGTGCAGTATACTGGGACCTCCAACAGGTGGCAGCATGTCCTGATGAAAGGAGCACAAAAAGTTGTCCTTAATCAGTCAACAACGTATTTGTACTTTGTCCAACAGAGTAATACAAAGGAAAAAAACAACTCCTAAGTGTTAATGCAATAAGTATCCTGCAGTAAGAACTACTGATAATTAAGCCCGTTTAATAGGCCAAGCAACACAAATAGTCTAATTAATGAAAGGCAGAACATTAACTTAGTTCTGATATTAAACAAGATGACATGGGATTTTTGTCACGCTCTAAGGCATTGACATGGGGGTTGATGTCCAGGCTACAAATATCACTCGTATCACTGGGGAGAGCTCAATCACAGCATCATCTGTAAAATAGACACACCTTTCTTAATGGCTAGTGATCTACTGTTCTGAATTCAATTCATTTTCTGTCTTTAGTGATTATCTTTAGTGATCCCTTTTATAGGAACTGGTGTTCTCAAAGATTGGCTTTATCAAATGCTGTTTGAGCTCCGCTGCTCCCTTGGTCTTTCTCCTCTGCTGGCTTAACTTAAACCAACCACGCTCTGCTCAGTGTGCTGTCTTCAGGTGCTTTACTGGTTATGTCGAAACAGTTTGTTGTGCTTCCTTCTCGAGGTATTTGATCGCAGTATGCATTGCAGGTGGCTAACTTCGTAGCAGTCTCACGCACAGTAGAAGTTATACGCTGTGATAGGTCTCTTTGTGTTTCGTAATGATTTTTTTTTTTTCCTATTGATAGGTTTTAATCTTTTAAATTGTATGTGTTGTGTACAGTATTTCATGATTTCTCATTTTGACACGATTGCATGTAAAGCTCTTCGCGCTATATTCTCTGTATGAAAAGTGCTCTATATTGTGAAGTTTTTTTTTTTTAATTTCACATCCGCTGTTTTCTCGCAAATGAAAGTTAGCGATTAAGTTTAAATTGCACGCTGTGTCATTTCAATTACTTTATTTTGATATACTCAAAGTTGTTGGTTTTTTTTATATATATGTACGGGGAATCAGGAAAAATTTTTATCTCCAGTTACTGAGAATCTCTTGCTAATCAGGCTGCGAGACACTTGAGGTGTGGCTCCCGTCAACAGAATCATTTACATGTTGGAAAATGGTGTGTGTGTGTGTGTGTGTGTGTTTGCGTGTGCGCAGTGAGCAGTGGGTCGATCACAGTCAATGCTGACTCTTCCGTGCAACTGCTAGCTGAAGAGGCTGTTCTCTTGGACCAGCTGGACCTTGCTGTGAGTATATAATCTTATTCAATTCACTGATAGCCACATAAGAGTCCTTCTTTGGGGTGGACGGGATTCTGCAGCAGTGAAGGACATCCACATTCCTACAACAACAACAAAAAATGAAGAAATTCAGCCGAATTAAAAAAAAAAAAGCCTGTAAAAAAACTGAGAAATGCAGGTGATTTAAGAAAATAAAAACCTCCAGTCTCGTTCATTGTCCGTAACTTTTAATTTTCATTAAACTTGATTTAAATGGATTTCATTTTAATTCATCAGTTTTTCTTCAGTTAAATGTAAATTTGAAGATCGTGGTGATCTTGGGGCATCAAAATAAAACGCTTTCAATTTCTTGAAGCTCAAAGTACTCGTTACAGTTGCGGACGTGCAACACCCGCCGACACGCATTCCATTGAACTTTTCCCCTTTTGCCCAACCGTGGATCAAGAAAAAAGTTTCTGAAGAAATGTTTTTGGTTTTGTTTTCTCCGTACCAGTTTGTTCATTTCATAATGGTAACAAAAACGATATGCGGGGGTTATCTTGATGATCATCTGTGAGATGTCAAATGAGTTTTTTGGCTCCGGATGTTTTCATATGGTCATCAGGTCCAAATGGCTCCTCGAGCGTTTAAGGTTGCCAAGCCCTGCTCTGTGCTTCTAGAGCACATCTGGAGACTTCTCATTAATGCCTCAGGAAATATCATGTGGGCCTTGTGTACAGCATCCTACAGTCGCAGGTATTTGTTATACTGGTGAGAAAGCTCATGGTGGCATTGAACTCCTCATTATGAACTATAAAATGCTTTTATAATGGGGGTGTGTGCTGGGATCAAGAGTAGGGACATTTAGTGAGCACGTCATGTACTTAAAGTCCTTAATGTTATGTATTCATTCGGCAGATTACTGTTCAGTTAGATCTTCTGATTTGTCTAAAAAAAAAAAAGATCAGAAGAGTGCCTGTAACCCTTCACCTTTAGACCTTTGCTTTTCTTTGGTCTTCTGCATTTCAAACACAGAGCTTTTCATGTTCTATCAGAAATTGGTTGTTTTGGTCATCTAAAAATAGACTGTGAATTAGTCTCAATCTTAGATCTCGCCTCTGGAGACCCTGCAGCAATGATGTCTGTAGTCTAGTTGCTGATGAGTGATCCAGTCTCAAACAGATCTTTTGTTCTGCTGTCAGCATTGAACTTTGAATGCTGCATGTTGCCAAGCGAAAAGATGAATTCCTCCTTTTGATATTGCTGCTGCAGGGTTAGTCCTTTTCCTTATGGGTTGATAATCTTAAAGTTAGTCTTGGCCCTGGAGGTTCTACTGGAGGTGCACTCTGGGCACAAACTGCGAATGTTTTGAGTGTTGCTTGTTCTCCTACGAACACGCAGAGGGATGCACAATGTTTTTTGTTATTTTTTGGGGTGGGGGGCAAATACGCTGATATTGTGCAACTGATTTGGCCAAGGCCAACATTTTCTGTATAAAAGTACGTTTTTATATCAGCATTTTGTTCATGCTGAAAATCACACGGACGTTGATTTTGAAAGAGACAAATTTTTCGTCATTTCCTGGCATTTCAAAAAGTTCCCTGCTGTGTTGATTAATCATAAACAACAACAATGTGCCAAATGGAGAAAATATTTGTGTGTGTGTGTATGTATGTATGTATATATATTGTGTGTGTGTGTGTGTGTGTGTGTGTGTGACATGCCGATATTTTCATGCCTCCCAACCCACAGCCTTACAGTCCAGGTATTTGTCACCTCAATGTCACAACCACGCGAGGTCGACTCCCCATGAGTGAGCACGTTGTAAAAAGATGCTTCCGTAGAGGCCGCTGTGTGGACGTCAACTCAAGTCATAAATTTCGTCAGCAATCTAATGGGTGGATCATGCTGTTACCATGGAAATTTACACTGAACTTGTCAGTCAGTCATTTTTTTGAGTTTCTCAAGTTCCCAAGAGTGTCGGAGAGGAACCTGGGTGTAGAAACTTGATTTCCTTTTCTGGCAGGAAATGTTGCATATTTTGATTTACGCATTCATTGACATCAGTGACAAATCAGCTAGCATCAATTAAATGGTCAGTTGGTCTAAAAAGAAGGAAATATTGTGTTTGTTATGGGGTAGATAGTAATTATTTACACTGTCCTGTACCATTTGCCTCTTTGTCAATTTCCCATTATCATTTCGCCCTGAATCACATATTTTCTGGTCATATTTCATCTGTTCAAGTTTAAAACCGTTGATATTAGGATAAGCAGAAACATCACATCTGGCACTGCTCCAAACATGGGCGATAACGCTCGAGCTCTAGACCGCTCCTGTCTAATTTCGCCACAACTTTGTTACATGTGAAATGATCGCCTCCATCTTTTGCTCTGGTGTCATCAAAATGTCAGAGTGCGTTGGTCAATCTTTTATGGATCCTCTCGTTTAATGAGATACTTGTGATGGCTGTCCTTATCCAATTTATAGAGGCGTGCATAATTACTGATTGTTCCTCCGGCTTTGTCTCCCAGCAGGGATACGCTTTCTTTGAACTCTCTGTCTCTCTTACACACACACATACACACACACACACTCCTCGATTTGATCTGCTGCTCTGATGAGCCCCTCCCAGCTGATGATGATGATCCATCTGATGAGTGTTGCAGTTGGACTTGAACACAGAGTCCTTGTTTAAATGTCAGACTTGTTAATGCTATGCGGCATTGTTACGCTCTCTCAACGCCATCTGACTTTGACCTTGGCCAGTGCCACTGTCACTGTCAACTTGACTTCATAGCAGTAAATGAGATGTTTTTTTTTCTTTTCTTTTTTTTCCTTGTCGTCTTCCACCGCTGTAACAATGCACATGGGCCCATGCTGTTAATAAGGAGGGAAAGGTCAGTCACTGTTGAGTTATAGCAGATGTGTCAAATCCCCACTGGGAGACCTTTAACTTCCAGCTATGTTTGGCATTTCTTGTTTCTAATCGCTACTGTGACAAATGGAGCTTTCAGAGCAAAGAGGCTCTGCTCGTCATTTGCCCCCTTTTTTTGTTAACCGGTTCCTGCTCAGACTTGTTCTCTCTTGAACATCCCAGTTAGCGTGAGAAGTTTTGCCCCACATTTACACTTTACACTTTACTACCCGTGATTTTAATTCAGTTAGAGTTTGGACAAAACCACTGTCATTTCATTGAATGTCAGTAGTTTTTACCAGAAATGTTTTATTTCCTTTCTTGTATGTGTGTCTACAGGCTGCCAGGGAAAATCTTGAGAAGGCCCAGAATGCCTTGGGCAGTAGCAGCGATGAGGCAACCAAGGCTGAAGTTCAGATCACCATAGAAGCCAACGAGGCCATCGTCAAGGCTCTGGAGTAGACCTCCGGTATGACAAGACCACCTCCAGAGACATGCAGTCTCTTTATTTGATCCAAGTAACCTAACACTATTAAACAACAACTGAGAAAAGAAGTTTAGTGTGCGCCCTCTGAGAGCCTTCTTTCCCCACCTCCAGGTTATCTGTTTGGACAGAACACCATTTCTGCGTTTCCGGATGCGTCACGTCAGTGTCAGGAGGATTCCATGTTTGCTTTGTACAGTGGATGAAATAAAAAATAAATTTATTTGGAATTACCTGCTGATTATGTTTGGCTCTTTTCCTGGACATTATAATTTTAAGTCCTTCATATCTGCGAGGCCATCGAATGACCCCCTCTGAACTACATTTTGTTGCTACAACACCTTTAAGGTAATCAGTATGACCTCACTGCAGTCACACGTTTTGTGCAACAACTTGAGAAAGGCCTCAGTGTCCAAATAAGTTTTTCTGTGGTGTGTTTCTGCCACTAGGGGGCAGTGAAGATTCACAAGAAAGTGGAAAAGGCAACCTGAGATCATTGGATTTATATTTAACTTCCTATTAAAGTAATTTCAGAGAAGGATGAAAATATGACAAACAAGCACTGTTACATAAGTTCAGATAACTTATCAAAAATATCCTCTTGTCACGTTACTGTCAAGGGCCACTAATGGGTTGAAGTATTTGCAAACCTCAGCCACAGCTTTGATTTTACAGCGTTAGCTGCTCCTGTTTGTTATGAGTTATGACCTCAAGCTTCTGCGATGAAGCCAGGAAAAGTCCTTCACTGCCCATCCTGTGGAAAACTTGGCCTTTCTCTTGTTTTGTAACCACAGGTTTCAGCTCTAGCTCACTCCAGGAGGCGCTGACCTCATTCACGTGCCGACTTAGGCTTTGAGAGCACAAACCGCAACCAGTTTATTTTGAATGTCAAAACTCTCTCGAGGCTCTTAAAGTTTGAGTACATTCTGGAATTACCAGTGTCGACACACAAATGAAGTCATGATGGCCTTACTTGCAGAAGAAGGGTCTGACTTCTTCAAAAGAGGAAGACTCATCAACTTATTTTTGCTGGAGGAGAAAAAAAAAACTGCTGAGAGAAGACAGTAAACTTCATGTTTTTTAATTATCACCAGGATTTAGGTTAGTCATAGTTCTCTATCAACGCCACTCCTCTCTGTTCTCCTTTCCTGGCCGTCTTTTTTTTAATCATCGCACATGCATGCATGAACAATGCATTCTCACACACACACTCATCTGACACATTTGAGTAACACTTCAGTCAGGCAAGATAAAGCGGTTGTGTCAGAACCACCTCTACTTTAACTTGGATTTATTACAGGGATATTGAAACCAAACTCGACTGCATTTTTTTCCTGCTCCAATGTAGTGCTGAGGTTGAATGTCTGTCTGGAGTAGCAGATGCTTTAATTAAGGAACCGACCTACGTAGTTATTGGTGGATGCATTAACTTATTCTTCGTCAACTGACAATGCAGCCTAATGCAGTGGATACCTCCCAAATGACCTAAGTGTTGAAGTGCTGTACGTTGATAAGTATCCACTGAGAGTTTTTACTCAAGAGCCTCTCCATCGTGTTCCAGTGCTGATGAGGCCTGTGATAAGTCATTGTCTGTCTCATTGATGGCTGCGGACTGTAATTAAAAGATTGCTCTGTCTGCGTCCAAGAGAGAATAACGTGATACAAGGCGGTGATAATCTATGATGTCATCTTTAAGTGGAAGCTTCCAGTTTTGTATGAGATCATTGGAGTCTATTTACTGAGTCAAGGATAACAAGAATAAAGATGAGCAGTCTGTGTCACGCTTTTCTTTTCCATGCTTCATGTATGTGTTTTGCTGGGAGTTTATCTGATTGGTGTTTAGCACAAGATTGAATTCTGTCACTAAGGCCGATTAAAAAAAAAAAAAAATACACATATATATTATATAAGCTGTTTTTCCACTGCGTTAAAAACATTAATTTGCCAAGTTTTACTTGGTCTGTGTTACACCCCCTTCACAATACAGACATGTTACCTAATGAGGTTTAATAAGGAGAAAAATATTTATAGAGTAGTTTTGAGTGGATTTGCATTCTATTCTTCCGGTCTCTTCATAAATTACTACAACAATTCTGTGATCAAGAGAATTCTTCCCTAATCAACCTTGGTGCTCACAGAGCTTCATCTGGTTGTCTCCTGCTTCCATTTTTAATTCCATCCATTCATCCATTTTCTTCCATTTATCCTGTTAAGGGTCGTGGGGGGGCTGGAGCCTATCCCAGCAGCTTTTGCGCGAGAGGAGGGGTTCACCCTGGACAGGTCTCCACTCCATCGCAGGGCCAACACATAGAGACAGACAACCATTCACACTCACAGTCACGCCACACAGAAATATCCTGTGCTCAAGCCGGGACTTAAACCTGGAACCTTCTTGCTGTGAGGCGACAGTGCTGACCACTGCACCACCGTGCCGCCCTCCATCTTTAATTGCAATAATTAAAATGAAACAATATGGAAATGATCACATCATAATAGTATTTGTACTACTCACAAATTCATACTTCGTCATGTCTGCAAAACATGTGAATAACCTTTAAAATGCTCTTTTTCTGAATGGAGTTTGGTACAAGAAGACAGTTAAGACCAAGCCCTCTTCCCTCATGGCTGTTTGTTTTTTGTGTCATCTGTGAATCTTCTGTGCGTCTAAATTGATCTCTCCAAGCTTGGTTAGATCGAGCAGCATAAAACGATCGTGTATATGACAAGAGAATTAATGTACCAAGCAGGAGTAAATGAGAAGGTGCTGTTTGTCTGTTGTGGTGACTGTAGCTGCAACATGGCTGACTCTGTGTAAGGCATCTGACTTTCTATGTAATTATATAAATAGCTCATTGTTAACTCATGAAAATTACACTCTATTTCTATTTGATTGCTGTTTAAATGAATAGATATTTAAAATGATGGTGAAAGATTTGGGCTTCGAAAGAGTTATGTCATTTGTTTCTTTAGGCCTAATGTTGAGTTCACAGTCCAGTAGATTGGAGATTTTATTGTGAGAAAATGTAATAAATTGATCATAAATCCAATGAAAATGAGGAACCTAATATTCTGAGGCTCAAACATGACACACAAGGCTGTGAGACAGCATGTGAGTCACCGGCCGCACGTGGATTGGGATATCGTGTCACTCTAACCTCATCAGACCCGCAACTCGGAGAAGAGTCTCTCAGTGGACACTCGAACCGAAATCCTCTTCATCTCTTTAGTCTCATAAAATCACAGGACGCACTTCACATGCATCCTCATTGACATTTCTCTCTTCACGTTAATGATCATTCACGCAGCCGACAGCATGGAAGACCTGTTAATTTATCAGGCTCAATTATGGAAGAATGAAACTGTGTAATAGGTGAATAATACAGCAGTTATGCATAAAACGGGGGCGTTGAAGATGACACATTCTGAGAGAGTAATCAGATTTGAAAAAGAAAAAAAAGTGTTGATGATATGCTTTTATATGCACATAAGATATTATATAATCGCTTATTTACAAGAACTGATGGAACGTTTTAAGCCACAGCAGCAGTTTTCCATCTGTTCTCATTAACACGATATCTCAGGAGAACACTTTAGGGTAATTTTTAAAAAATTTGACACAAACATGGACTTGAGGATGAATCGAATAGATTTTTGTGCCGCTGGATCTGCCAGCTCATAGGAGAATCCATCTGAACAGGCTTTGAAATAAGTGCTTGTGTCCTCACCAAAAGTTGTTCATCCAATCAGCGTCCATTGAGGAAATAGTTCCGTGGTTTAGGTATCATGACAGCGAAACCACAATGGCGGCTCCTGAAGAGTTTAGCTTAGATGCTGCTGTTGCAGCAATTATATTGGAGTATTTCCTCATTAAAAAAGAAAAAGAGCAAAGTATGAAACAGAAGACTTTTCTCAAAAGAAAAGATATTTTCACTCATCTATTCTACTATGTGATTTTGATTCAAGTATATTTGTGTGTGTGTGTGTGTGTGTGGGGGGGGGGGGCTGCACTTTTCCAGTTTCTATGAAGGACTTCCCAGATGAGGTCAAAAGGTCACTGTCACCTTACGTGACTGTGCTGTCTCAAGAATGTTCATGGGGATTTCTTTAAATCTGACACAAAAATCCACTTGAATGAAAAAAATGAAGAAAAAGACTTTGGAGGTCAAAGGTCAATGTTTTTTTAACCTCTCACTTGTCCATTTCTCATGGGGGTGCTATGTCAGGAGTACCTGGAGGAAATGTTTTCATATTCAGCACATAATTCCACCACAATTTTTCTTTTTAACTTTATGACGCAGAATGAGTAGCATTGTGTAGGGCAGGTTTTTAAGACTAATTCATAGACTAACAGGGAAACCATCTATTAAGGTACAACTAAACACACATCACAGTAGAAATACCGGCAGTGTTTCTAGTTTTCTTATAGTTCAAAGGGGAACACAAGATTGAGATGAAATGGTTCTTTTATTTTCCTCTTATGTGGTGTAAGGACCCCCGCCCAGTCTGTAAGTTTAATGATATTTCAATGCCAGTTTTTGATCATGTGCAGACAAATGATTTACCAGTGACAGGTGATAGGCCACAGGATATATGAAAGTCACTGATGTGTGAGACCTGAAAGGAAATTAAAGGTTTGTGTGTTTCTTTTTGTAAAAAGCTTTGAGCTAGTTTGAAGATTGGGGACGGTAATTTACCACACAACAAAGAGCAGGAAAATTACACGAATCACCCCGCATCCATAATCATCTGCCTTAAATATACAGCGGATTTTACAGCTGCTTTTTTGTAAAAAATAAATAAATACATAAATAAAAAAAATTTTAAAATGAAAATAACCATACTACTTTTTTCAACTGTAAACATGGTCAAGCACAGTTAAGTGTGCTTGAAGGAGGTGAATTGAGGCTGTGCAACGGTAAGAGAGAGGGATAGAGAGAGAGAGGCATCCACAGAGGGAGGCTGATTGAAGCTCTGACCTTTTGGTGGGACTGTGCAAAGAGGGGGCTTGCAGACTCTCAGTCAGCTGTCAGATACTGCATCCAGCCTGGTAGTGGGTGTAGGGCCCTGACACCAGCCTCCCACCACTCTGCCCTGTTTGTGTCATCCATCCCTCCATTCTTACAGCCTTCCATTCCACCCACCTGCCAAATACACACACACACACACACACACACACACACACACACACACACACACACACACACACACACACACACACACACACACACACACACACAACACACAGTCAGGCCAGCACTCATCCAGACACAAACATCCACACAAACACAAACATATTTCAGCTTGTTCCAGCGAGGTATCATTTCTACAAATAGCAGTGTGGGCATTTGGGAGAAAATCGTAAAGCCGCAGCCTGCTGTAGGGGTGAGATAATCAGCTTTGTGGAGACAGCAAATGGCCCCTGAGTGGCAAGGCAGGTAATCATTGCATGGAGTGTTTTTGTGGAAGAGGCGAAGAGTGCTTTTCCATCCTTGTGTGTGTGTGTGTGTGTGTGTGTGTGTGTGTGTGTGTGTGTGTGTGTGTATGCATATTCACACAGAAATAAGCAGACTATTAAAGACCATGCAGGTATAAAAAAGTACCACCATTCTCAACATTTAGCTTAATTATTAGACACGAGGACGTCATGGTCACTTTACATTGTATTTACACTTAAAATAGGAATATTGTTAATAAATACAGCCATTATACATGCTTGTGTTCATATTTGTACGACATAGATTGTTACGTTCCAATCAGCTCTTCAACATCAACCAGCTCAGGTGGAGCACAGTGGAAAAAACAACAGATTTGCTTGTTTTGATCTGTTCTATCTGTTTGGTTTCCAGTTTTTGCAACCTCATTATGATCTTCCCTCAATTATACACAACCATAGAAAAACATCCTTGCTTTTACTGTAAATACAAGGCCACAATTATAATATATTATAGTCATCAACAAGAGGAAATGCAGGTATGATTAATCCGTCTTTGAAGATTGAATAAAGATGACTGAGGGATGTGTGTGTGTGTGTGTGTGTGCGTGCATGTGCGTACGTGTGTGTGTGTGTGAGAGAGAGAGAGAAAGAAAGAGAGAGACAGATGTGTAAAATATCCGTCTTTCCTCTGAGCTGCTGACAAAGGAGATTGTGGTTGTTTTTTGCATTCCATTTGGAGGTGTCACATGCTAAAGGGTTCAGAGGAGGGCATCATTAAGGTGGAACCCAGCCTTTGTGTTCAATGTGTGTGTGTGTTTATGTGTGTGTGTTTATGTGTGTGCACAAAGATGCTGCCAGCAGAAATTGAAGCTTTCATAAAGGAGTGATGTGGAAGAAGGTAAGACAGGGTCAAACTACACACACACATGCAGCTTGTCCTTTCTTACTTCAGATCACACCACACACACACACACACACACACACACACACACACACACACACACACACACACACACACACACACGCGCGCATCTAAGCATTGATCGGACTATACATTTTCTCACCACACAGACAATAGTGCAGATAGTTCACTTACCACCTGTGTAACAGTTTATGTTTGCGTCAACACACAACCCTCAGCGCCAGGGGCCAGCTGAGCTGACAGCTGTGAACCAAAGCTAACAGTAGTAGCAGCTGAATGCTGCTAATCCTGGTGCAGCCACTCAACTCTTCTCAAACAAGGGAGCACACACACACACACACACACACACACACACACACACACACACACACACACACACACACACACACACACACATATCACTGCAGATGACTGATTGTTCCAATGTCCTCTTGGGAGTTAGTCATCCCCAGGATGATTGCAATTTTCCTGTCCTGGAGGTGGCACACTCTTTCCTCTCTCCTACTGTGTTCATATCAGTTATCCATCCATCTTCTTCTACTTCCACTGACAGACATTTTCCTTGAACTGGGCTAAGCTGTACTGGATCTGCTCAGGCACGTGAGAACACATTCATACATGAGAGCACGAACATAAACACACTCATCCTGAAAGTGGAGCTGGTTATTAGTTGCCCTTTTAATTGCATGGTAAAGCACAGGTGAGGAGCCTGTTTTAAGCTTGTGTGTATGTTTGTGTGTGTGTGTGTGTGTGTGCGTGCACGCGTGTATTTATACACACATACACAAGCACAACATGCCCAAAGAAGAATTTGTGGCAGTGAGTAAATAAGATCTGAGGAGCTCCTTCAGATTGCCTTTCCTGTCTCATGAGCTGTGTTGAAAGATTCATGTCATTGTATCTGTTCTGCCACCTGTGCTGTTTTGAAACTTCCCACTGACGCAGAATATATTGAAATCTCACGGATGAGGTAACATTTCCAGAAAGTCATCACCAAGCAAAATAGAGCTGACTTGATTCTGGTATGGACAGCGCTACTGCTGTTCCAACATTTACTGGTACCTGTCAGTTTCAGTGGATTTCAGAGGAATTGCACCCCTGTAGTTGGGTGGGGTTGGGGGGATAGGGGGTTATTAAGTTTAAAATCTGACTGGTCTTGACTCAAAATGAAATTATTTTGCAACAGCTTTGACAGTAGCGTCAAAATATAAGGTCTCTGTGTTGCAGTATACTGTATGTTTTATTTTACTCTTCCTCATGCTTCCTTTGCTTCCAGTTTGTTGCAAAAATATTGTCATCCGAGCACCGTGATGGAAAACTAGCAAGACTGATTAGGAAAGGTCTATTGTCACATTGAGCCCCAAGGTCCTGTGATGGAAAATACGTAAAACAGAGGTATTCTGTTGAGTCATGTATGAATTTAGTTGAAAATGACATAAGGTGCACCTGATGTTTTAGGTTTTATGTGCGCATTATGGAAATTCACCTCCCATCGTCACCATACACAATGACACATTTCACACAAAGCCTGCGACTTGTTATCAAATGATGTAATCAGATGTGTTTCTTCTCCTTGTCTAATAATATCGGTATGTCCTTCAGTATATTATCTCAGACAAGAAGAAGAAACAAAAACTCATGAATCAATGTGGCATGCTTTCTAAGATGCCCTGTGGTGTAAATGTGCTCCCTTTAACCTTCACCAGTCCAACTAATCCCTCTGGGCTGGGTGACGCTCTCTCCTCTGCTCAGAGTGACTGACAGCTCATCGTGGCTTCATAGTCACAAGCCTCTCCCTGAAAGCACTGTAGGAAAATATGCCAACAAGCTAGTTTCCACCTCGGACACCCAAAGCACACAGAAATAACTCCCCGAACACGCTCAGACTGGCTCTGAGAGGGTCTGGATTCCAGCCCTGGTGACACTCAACCAGCCTTTTCCTTTTATATCCAGCACATTTTAATGATGAATAATATACAGTATGCTTCCAGTTCCTGTCTTGTCTATTTCAGTATAATGAGGAAATACCCATGTAAATTCCCTCTGACCACCCCCCCCCCCCCCAGTGGATTCCTCCTCCATCTCCCCCTTAATCCCCCTCTCTCAGGTTTCCCATCTAACAACATCTTGGACTGCGTGGTGACTGACTGCAAAGAAAATCTCCAGAGATCAATTACAATGCATATACGCAAAATTCAACTTTACCCCAACACCTCTTTCGAACCTGCTTTTAAATACCGTGTCGAAACACGCGGTCTGTGTCTTTAGTATATGACTCTTATTGCACAGGCATGTGTTTTGCGTGAGTTCAGCCCAGGCCAGACATTCCTTGAATGCAGCTACTGGCTGATTACACACATGGAGGATTGGAAGGTGGGGTTGTTCCATTACTCCAAATAGAAGGCCAGCGTACTGTTAAAAACGACTCTGAAAAGGTCAGATAGAGGGAGTCCATGATACACGCGGCCTACATACAGCCTTCAAGGATTCAGAAGACATGCCACTGAATGACATAATTCCAAACTGATATCATGAGCACAGATATTTAGCTGCTATAGTGTTCACTGTTTCTACATGCTAACTAACTAATCGACTCGAATTACAAGTATTTGAACTTCACAGTGGCACTAGAGGAAAAGTCAGTGGGTCATTGAAGACATTAAGATACATTGTTTAGGAATCATGTTGAGATAATCTGGACAAAACTGGCAATGGAACATCTCACATTAACATCCCTAAAGCGACACTGCTAATATGGCTGGAAATCTATTGCAAATAAAGGCCAAGAAATTCAGGCATTCCTGAAAAAATGCCATGCACTTATTGCTTTAAATCTATGACTAACTGTCTGATGAAGTCCACTGTCTGCCAATAATACTAGGGTCACTAATAATATTGATGAATAGATGCTAAATAGCTGGACTGAGGCAAGTTAACATAATGTGCTCTCTTATCAAAAACACTTGCCAAACAATGCCTCTGCAACAAACAAACAAAAACAACAACAACAACAACATGCAGACCATCTGGGCTAAGACAGACTTAATCATTATTTTACAGTATTGATTTAGAACACTGAATATCATAACTTTAAAATACGCCATTAAATGTCTTGCATATCACTGATAATATACAGAATTACGCAATCTACATATGACGCCTAGGACCAACACATTTTACGCAATGACACACAATACCAGCAGTGTCCTTCGAAGCATTCAAAGCCAGATACGTCAACTGTCATGCTATAAATAGACACAACCGACTAATTAACCTTATAGATGGCTGCGTGTCTGTATCCAGTAGCATCAAACACAAGAGAACATGACTAAATATAGACGGATTGGTGGAGCGAGGTTATCATCTGCTTTATACTGCTTCAGGCATGTTGATTGATGTTCCAACATGGATGATGCTGAGAGACTATAAGGTAATTCCCTCAGTTGTATTATAATATTTTAACTATAATAAATGCCCTGTGATATGTCAGTGCAAGCTGATTCAAGATAATGTGGATTTAATGAAAGTTATGAAGCATTTTCTGTTAAAGTACTCTTGCCCTGAAGTACAGTGTTATAGTTGTTTCCTAGCATTTGAATGGCCACTTGATAACATCAACATAGCTTTCCCTTCTGGTCAAATAAACTATAATTCTTCTCAAAATTTTGTGTTTAACAGATCTGTCAAGCCGCTGCAAGGCAATTTACTCATCCCAGCATGCTAACATGTTTTAGGAAGGCCTACCATGATTGCCACCTTCACCATCTCACATGCTAACATGATCAAATTTGCTTTACAGACCGTTTTGAGAAAGACAAGCCACCTACGTAATCCTGTATAGACAGATAACTTGTTCACTAACAGTATTGGGAGTGTATGCATTCTGGAGGCAAAACAGCTTTGACAGCCTCATTAGACTAATATAGATTTACCGTATTCTATGTTTGCATGTCAATAAGATGGAAATGCTACCTCGTGAAGTTATCTGAGTGAAACTACCCCACAAAGTTTGCAGATCAAATTATGAGTTACCAATTTACTTGTGGTTGCATTTTGTTGGTTAAGTCCGTTTATCCTCCCCATATTTGCAGATAGCACCATGAGACTTGTAGGACAGCTAGCTAGATGAAGGACAGTGAGGACATGGTTTTACCAGTTACAGCCTTAAAAGCTAAGATTAGTCAATGAAATTCCCATTTAACATCCTGATGCTATTCCAGCCCACATATGGATTTTAGGTCAAGGGGCCAGATATATACCAGACATGTACTGTGCAGATATCTTGAGATGAAACCCTGCGTTTCTTCAATCAACAGGCATGCAATCATGTGTTTTTTATGTACTTTGTGGTCATGTGCAAGAGACATGGTATTATCACATGGGAACAGAGTTTCGCATAATGAAGGTTGAGTCAGACGTTGCCTTTAAGACCATAGGGACCCTAATCCACCCTTTTAATGGCTTGAATCATAATCTCCTTTGATTCTCTAAAAAAACAAAAAAACAAAACATGTGATCCCCTCTGAATGTTGAACATTTTCCATCCATCTTTTTGATGGTTGGTGTAGTTTACCGTCACAAGATCTCCTTTTCATCATTGCTTAGAGGCTAATTTGCTGTGGAGATTGCATCGTTCTGCCCCCTGACATGCAAAGCTTGTCTTTGATGACATTTTAAAGAAACCCATCTAAAGGGCTTGTGAACCATCACCTCATATTGAATTATGGGGCATGCTGGGAGGAAGTGAAGTTAACAACAAACACTGTAGTGCTATTACTGTTATTAAGTCTAAGACAATTTGATGTCATATTCAGAATAGAATTCAAAATTCAGACAGAGCTCATAGTCCCCTATTACCCAGCTAGAACTCTTTCCTCCCAGGATCCAGGGTTACTTGTGGTCCCTAGAATCTCTTAAATGTAGAGTGGGAGCCAGAGCCTTCAGCTATCAGGCTCCCCTCCTGTAGAAGTGTCACCTAGTTTCAGTCCAGGATGCAGACACCCTCTCTACATTTAAGAGCAGACCTAAATGGTAAATGGACTCCATTTTATATAGCGCATTTCTACCTTAGCGGCACTCAAAGCGCTTTACAGTGTCATCTCATTCACCCATTCACACACACGCACTCACACACTGATGGTGGAGGCTACCACGCAAGGTGCCAACCTACTCATCAGGAGCAATTATGGGTTCAGTATCTTGCTCAAGGACACTTCGACATGGTCACCGGGGTCGAGGATCGAAACAGCGACCCTTCAGTTGCTAGACGGCCAATCTACCCCTGAGCCATGCCGCCCACTTAAGACCTTCCTTTTTAATAGAGCTTAAAGTTAGGGCTGCTCAGGCTAGCCCTTAGATATGCTGCTATAGGCTTAGACCAGGGGTGGGCAACCATGTGCCATGGAGGGCCGTGTGTATGCAGGTTTTCCTTCCAACCAATAACAGGTGATTCCACTGATTAACACTCATCTGTGGCTGAAGGTGTGGTAATCAGTGGAATCACCTGTTAAAGTGTTTGGTTGGAAGGAAAACCTGCATACACACGGCCCTCCATGGCACATGGTTGCCCACCCCTGGCTTAGACTGTCAGGGGATCTCCCATGATGCACTGGGCTTCTCTCTCCTCCTCTCTGTCCTCTCTGTCCTCCTGTACTCATACATGTTACTAACTCATCATCTTCGCCGAAGCTTCCTCACTTCCCTGATCTCTGACTGATGCTGCTGCTGGAAGAGGATGCAGACCTGAAGAGGCTCTAGCTGCCAGCCGTAGCATCAGTATTGGTTCTAGGAGTATTTATATCAGTATTCATATAAGTATTCTCAATAATTTACGAGTATCAACATCAGTATTGTGTTTGCAATGTATTTGCTAGCACGCAATTACTCAAATTATGCTGAAATTGAATGCCTGAGTGATGTATAGATGTTATTACTGGTAGCTAGTTGTTGTCGTTGTTTACTTTGCCTACTCCGTCCCTCTCTCTATCCATCCACTCATCTTTCTCCTTCCAGCCTGTTCACGTCCCTGTCTGTCTGTCCATCCCTTTCTCTCTCTCTCTTTATCTCTGTCCCACTCTTTCCTTCTGCATATCTGTCTTCCTCCATTATCTGTCCTTGTTTCTGCCCTGCTCTCCTGCTCTCTTTCCTCCCAACAACTCAAAGCAGAAGGCCGTCCCCATTGAGCCTGGATCTGCTCGACGTTCCTGCCTGTTAAAAGGAAGGTTTTGGTTGCTGCTGTTGCAGGATGTGCTTGCTGATGGAGAACTGTTGGGTGTAGATTCATTGAAGGAGGGAGGTACTGGACCTGCTCTACTTGTAAAGTGTCAAGAGAGAACTTTTGTTATGATTTGGCGCTAGACAAATAAAACTGACTTGAAAAACTGTTAAAGTAAGACAAAGAACCGGTATTTGAAGAAGAGTCGGATAAGCCGTTGAAGCTGCTGAGCTATTCAGTAAATATAAGTCACTGAAATCACATGTCTAGTTCATGATGGGTGTGTAAAGGTGCACACATTATCAAACTGGCAAACACTGTCATTAGAATATAGGTATGTTGAGTCAAATCTGGCTTAAATTACCTTTTTTTTCATTCCCCCCCCCCCTTTTTTTTCCTATGTCTTGTCAGGCAACATCAACTAATGCGCTGAGGTATTGCTCAAATAACTTAGAGAAATAAATAGTGCTCTAAAGAGATAGATGCACTGATACAACTCTAAGAACAGGATCTCTATGACATATGACTGAATGTCAGTTGTCTATTTTCATACCACAGTGGTCATGTCAAGCACTGCTGCAATGTCAAACGCAACAATGTCTTCCAATAATTAACTGTGGATTGAATGATAGATTCAGTACTAACAAAATACATGTAACTGTGATTACAGATGAAATACAGGCTGCAGCAAAACACAACAGATGGCTTCCAACATGGCAGATGAACATGGTCTGACATACATCGCCAGGCCTAGCCTGACTGGATTGCTAGGCTAATTATTAGCATGATGCTATCAATAACAACCAGACATAAAGTTTGTTACTTTATTCTTTAATTTGTAAAATCAACATTTACATCCTACAAACAAATTAAGCAAAAACTATTTGACCATTCCTGGAGTCAACACAACCAGCTACTTCAGACAGAAAGACCATGTTAGCATGGCTAATAAAGAAACATTAATAACTTTACTAAATTTGACATCTTGCTTTCAGGAAGGAAAAAAATTACACAGCAAAACATATCAAATCATAGAGTCAAATATTACTAAATGGCTTAAAAATGAATTTAGATGTCTGATTTTGGGGTTGCATATTTTTCTATTTTTGCAAAAGATTGATGGACATTTTTGTTAGAAAGACACAACACTTGAACTGGCGGAGGTGTCATGGCAGCCTGCCTCTGGACAGGTTAAATTGAAGGTTAGCCAATGACCGCTAGTTGTAGACACAAACGTCTCTCTGCAGCTCTCCCTGTGTGACTCATTTGGACTGCATGCTATTACACCCATACATAGTAAATATTTAACCACCCGTCACTGGTGACATTTTGTTATCCAAATGCACCTCTTCTCAGAGATGACAGTGTCTTTCACTGATTTTTAACAACAGTGTCATTCCAGTGCTGGGAAATTGGCGGGTTGGCAAATGTTGTATTCATTTGCATGTCGTTGTTCCCAATTTTCAGAGAAGAAACAACTTATTAAAACTGTCATGGATATGTTTGGCTGGTTGACACTAATCATCATCACATACAATCCACTCTCCTTTACAGAATTATTGCTGTTATCCAGAAGAACAAACAGAGAGATGGCAAGGGGAAAGAAAAGGATGGGGGCTAATCCTGAAAAGTTAGAAGAGGGAGGGGTGGAAAAAGTGAGTGAAAAGGGGGAGTAGCAGGAGAATGGGGGAGTGGCGGAGCTAGAGGGAATGGATGACATCACCATGGGGGGGGGGGGTATTTTGAGGATGTGACAGGGAGAAGGCCACCGTACACTCCACCGGGCTGACGTCACAAGTGGGATCAACTCTCTGCACAACCTGCCAGCCAGATCATGTGAGCTGTAATGACCTTAGATATCTGTGATTAGATTACTGCATGTCAACTGCAGAGCAAAAACTTGATGTGTTCAGATACGCTGCTGCTGCTGCTACTGCTACTGCTGCACAGAAAGTTAAGAAACCAAAAGTATGGAAGGAGTAGTAGTCTCCTGATAAGAGTTAAAAGCAGGAGAGGGAGAGAAAAAAATAATTAAGCTCAAGTGTGACTGCGAAGACCATGGGTGGAGGGGAGTAAGACAACAGGAGAGATATAAAACAGAGGAGTGCCAGCCAAGATTGAATTAGCCTGCAGCCTCAGCTACCCCTAAGCCTCGGATGGAGGAGGATTATTGGGCTGGGATTCTGGAGTGTGTGGGGGTGTGTGTGTGTGTGTGTGTGTGTGGAAGTATTCAACCGTGTGGGAGGAGAGCAGGGCGTTTTGGCAATTTCTGAACTTGCTTGCACCAACAAAGGAAATGCCTGCATCTGGTATTCATCACTGTGTACTATACACGCACACATTAGCTGCTGTTATCTCCTGTTTTTCAGTGTACAAATGCAAGGAGTACTGGTGCACATCATAACATGCTGCTCCTAAAATGATCTGGTGTCCCCTCTGCACATGCTGACCCTAAAGAGCAGCATTTTACAACTGATACTACTGAGTGAATGGGCAGAGCCATCGCATATCTTTGTTTTACCAGAAGTAATATGCAAGAAGTCCATTCTGCAGTGCCAAAACCACCTACCCAGCCACCCACACTTCCTGCCCACTCTCAGTCTCACTCTCTCTCATGCTTTGTTCTATTTTATACACTTCACGCCGACACCTAACCTTTGTCAGACCACCATTCCCCCTGGCACTATGCCTTAGGCTGTTAAACAGACAAATAAACAAACAGATAGAGCTCACACCCTCCCAGCTTGGCTGAGTTTCATTGCTATAAAGGTTCTTATCATGCCCAGCTTGTGTCCCGTGGGTGGATTTCATTAGCTTATTTAGCACATTCAGCCCAGTTCCAGCCTGAGTCCTATTGTGGGCCTTTTAGTGCGAGCAGACTGGCTCTGTAAAAGGCAGCAATTATCAGGTCCACTTTGTGGGGGTGTTGAATTTACACCATTTGGATTAGGCTGTGCAATAAGTGGTTGACAGGCCTGAATATGGGGTAGGGAAGTAGCGCTGGGCTGCTAGTGTCCTATGAGTCGTGCAGCGTCAGGACAAGAGAGACTGTGAACAAGACAAATGGTTCACAGAACAAGTCCAGAATATGGAGTGCAGTGTGAAATATCCTGTTACAAACGTGATAGGCTAAGCCATTACGGCACATTGTATTCTCACAGGCTCCATGAGGAGGCTCGAATAACACCGATAACGCATTACTATGCTACTATAAACCAATGGTCTCAGTGATAAATAGCACTAAAAGGAAGAGCTCTGAATGTTAGGAAATACACTTTCTTGACAATCACCTAAAAGACTCATTGAAATAAAACCGCAACTTTTTCTTTTAACACTTTTGTACTGGCGTAACAAAGCAGATCCAGAGTGTTAATTGCTTCCCCTCTTCATGCTAAACTTATTATCTCTTGGCTGCACCTTCATACTTAAAAAATTTGAGAGGATGAGAGTCTTCTCATCTAATGGCATATTTCCAAAACTACTGAATCAAAGAAAGTCAGAGAGTGAATGAACAACTCCTCAAAATCCAACAATAAAAAAAACTGACAACACCCTCTTTGGATAATGTAATAATTGTCTACAACAGTTGATGAATCATGTTGATTAACACACTCTAGTAACAACACTCTAATTACACACTTTGTACACATCGGTGCTCGCTGCCACTCAGGAATGTGTTGATTAAAGTTGCCTCTGTGAACTTTCAGTTTAGTGTGACTTTGGCGCCCCTTCTGGCCAGAGGTGGTGGTGTTTTCAGAGTGATTTGATTTAATCTGCTTGGCTCTGGCTGGTTAAAGGACATGTCTTTCTTTTGCAAACAAGGGAAAGGATGAGTTTAGTTTGGAGCAAGCAGAGCAATGAGGTCTTGTATGTTATTTGCGACAAAAGATTTAAGCTAAATTTTCTTTTAGTGCTATACTGTTTCACAGCCATTAAGTAATTTCTTCATGTGGAAACCAAACTACATACTTGATCAACTGGCTACTGCTGTTTACAGATGTAACACCAACTGAAACACCTATAATCTGTTAAACAGTCCTTCAGGTTAAAGTGATTACGGAGTTCAGAAGGCTGTACAGCAACAACACCAAAAGGTACATATTGTTCTTCATCGCTGAGCACACTTACTGTCAGCCATGGGATGAATGTACTATTGAGACACAATACAGTGAGCTTGATTGTGAAATGTTTGGATTATATCCAACTTGCCTTTGGGCTCTGTTTAATCTACTGAGGTTTTTGAGTTTAGTCATCGCTCAGTCAGCAATGAGTGAAAAGCATAAACTTTTCGATACATACCTATGTTGGCCTTCAGTGATTCGTCATGGAGCCATGAAGAGTCTGCTCACAGATAAAAGTTTTCATAAGAAAATGTCGTGAGTCATGACAATAGAAATGGGGTTTTGGTGTCCCTGGCTTGGATTTGCAAAAGTTTGTGTAAACTCTGACTAGATCTTATTCTGAAGTGACACTTTTGTCCTCTGCTGTTGCACGTTTTGCACATTTTCTCTGTTTCTCAGACCGGGGCTGTGACACTCTCTGATTTAGTGTGTAAAGCCACAGAGCTCAAGATGTGTCATCAGTCATCTGTGCTGTGAGTCGGGAGGGCGAACAAGCAGTTCTTCAAACCGGTTCCTTTAGCAGGTGTGGGATCGGAGGCCTTGTCCACTCTGCAGCCTTCACACTCACACAGCTCCTCACCCCTCCACGACTTCCTCACGACCCAAAATTAAACACATCTCACTCCGGTCACCCACTACTACGGCCAGCTTTCTTCAAGATACAGAACAAACTCCAAAATCCCCAACACCAGAGTTGCCTCTTGTCCGATTTTAAACTTTTTCATGAGAATATTCATCTACACATCACATATTGACTCACATGGGAAGACTTGGTCAGTGACTTCACATTTCTCCGTATGTTAGTCGAAATAACTCATCATACGTGTGATGAGAATAGTACAAGAGGTACTGTGATTGGCCATTCATCAAATTACTGTTTTTGTTGTTGTTGTTGTTGATTGACATCCAGTTTGAAATAATTCAATTATTTTAATGCACTTTTTTGAATGCCATTTGTAATGTTACTTGTTTTATGTATTTTTGATGTTTTAATTTCCATGTCATGGTATCTTGATATGTTTTCTTTTTGATGTTCTCTTTTAACATGTTATTATTATTATTATTATTATTATTATTATTATTATTATTATTATTAATAGAGAATAGAAGAATTTCAACTACTTGGCCAGCATGACACAGGAAAATAGGTCCCAAGAGCAGGTGAGGCAGGAGTTGTATTTTATTAAAAGGCAGGCTGCTACAGGATAACTCAAGCAAAAAGAGAACTGAAACACAGAAACGGAAACCAACAGAGTGTCAGATCCTACTGGCATGGCGCGTGGAGGTAAATGAACAGTAGCAGCTGGCAGGAAGCAAAGGAGTGAGGTTTTTATTGTAATAAAAGGGCAGGATCCACCATAACTGGTGGGTAAACACAAGTGAAAGTGACTTGATAGACGTAACAGACTTTAAAAAAACGAAACACATAAGTCTGAGCTGAAAACAAAAAAAAAAATTAAAAAAGGATTATAAAACAGGAGAGTCAAAAACTGTATGAAAATGCTCAGAAATAAAATATGTCTGAATGAATGAACAGAATCTTCAAAACGCATCGTGTTTTAATAGGAGAATGTTTATGATACACTGTTACGAATATGATCTTTAACTGCAGGTTATGATGCATTGTGGCTCAAGACCACTGTCCAGATCTGAATCAAAGGGCACATTTTTTAAAATAATTACCACTTCCCTTGCTATTGCTGTTTTTTTTTTTAGTTATTCACTTTGTTACTTTAAAAAAAAAATTTCATATCAGAAAATATTACACGCACCTATATGGAGGGAAAAAAACATCTGGTATATTTACATTGATAATATTTACTATATTTAAATTCAACAGGGCTTTAATGGCACATGTTTCCATTGCTTAAGCAATTGTGACATAAAAACTAAAAAGAAAATGTGAATATAGAGTGAAATATAATACTATAATATAGAAAATGGAATTTTGAAAAACTTTCAAATCGTATCTATTATTGTGTGGGATTTTTGCAGCTCCTGAGGAGTTGCTTTGCTAATCTGAGTACCTAATCTAAACATACTGCCTTAATAAAAGTTAACTATGAACTTCTCCTGTATTTTCCAGAGTATTGACTCCAATTACCTACTCTCTCACACAGACTAAAAAATCTATCATATCTATCACATCTCTACCCAGTGACCCCTTATCAATCGCTACCACTAACATGTTCTGTATTTATCTGAATCTAATGTCTCATTGTTTAACAGTGACTCTCACAAACCCACCAATCTGCCCATACACACGACTCTAATGGCTGAAAGTCCATATAATTCACAAACTTTTTCCATTTACAACAACAAGCCCTTAAGCTGAAGTCAATACCATCTCAAGGACAGCATATCAATCAAATTAGAGACCTTATTTACTCAAAACCAGGAATAAAGTAGGAGCAGGTCAGTCGAAATCAATACCAACTCCCCAAGAAGAAGAAAAGACGTTTTTAAAAAAAAAGAAAAAGATTTTGCATCATTGATCAAATTTACTAGAGTTTTAGAGGGGCCGTTCAAGGTCAAAAAAGGTTGTTTAAACACAAAGCAGCCAAAACATCAAATATGTGGCATTTGTGATCAAATAATCAGTTTATGTCAACAAGATAGATGTGGAATGTTCTATTGTTGCTGATGTCAAATAGGTGAAATGTTGAGAGAGAGAGAGAGAGAGAGAAAGAGAGAGAGAGAGAGAGAGAGAGAGAGAGAGAGAGAGAGAGACTCCGAGTGTGATCAGCTTGACATGTTTGTATCAGCATGAAAGGAATGCAGGCATCTACTGTATATGTGTCAGCCTCCTGCGGTAATGCTGTGAATGTAGCGTGGCAATGGCCGACGAGGTGTGTCTCCTTCATTCAAGCACACACACACACACACACACACACACACACACACACACACACACACACACACACACACACACACAGTCAGGGTGAATCAGAGGGAAATGGTGGCAGAACAACGGCAGCAGGCTGAATGTGTCGGACATGGCTCATTTTTCTCCCGAGGCGGAGGGCGGCCCGTTGGTGACTTTGATGGATAGGAATGTTGTTCACCCACACATACAAACACACAGACACACACACACCCACACGTCCTACACACTCACACTTGTTGTTGTTGTTCACACATGGACACTCGTAGTGGGGCACGCACAATCACACACAGGCTGCTCTGTCCCTCCAGATCTGACATCTAATGTGAAGTGTTTACAACCCGCCCACATGGCCTTCCTCCCTTGTCAATAAACTCTTCCCAGAAATGTGTGTGATGCATGAGCATGTAGATGTCTACATATGGGGGATGCTCTTGCATCCTCCATCACACACATCATGCGTTTGACTTTTCGGCTGCATGATGACAAACGCACACATTTCTTTTTAAAGAATCGCATAACGATTTGTAATATCGATAGAATGCTGATTTATTTCCTTTTTTATGAAGGAGGAGGAAATTAAGACAATGAAGAGGCTGTACAACGGTTTACACACTTGTCACAGAAAATGTGCTATTTTCAGCTCAAACACAAGGTCTAATTCGGTCAGATGGGGTCAGAATGTTCAGAATGACCTGAGCTATGTTGACAGCCAGACCTGCTGATGAGTGCAGCCAAAGCATCTTGTGGCTGTGAGGAGAACTTGACTCTCAAGCGACCGGAGCGATAACTATGGATCGAGCAAATCCAAAAGCATTTGACTAGAACAAAGGGTTGTGTTTCAAGTTGAGGGAGGACTTTAACCAGCTTCTTACACTTCGTTCGACTGAGTCAGCATCTCAGCGCGAGAGTGATGGAGACAGATAAAGAGCGGGCTGTTTGGGCAAAGACAGGCATCTTTGTCTGTCTTTGTTTGCTGGTAGAGTCTCAGTTAGATAACACTAGTGTTTCTTTTGAACACATTCGGTTATCTATCACACATGTAAACACACACACACACACACACACACACACACACACACACACACAAAAGGATGATTCAGTTCTCAGACAGTGTGATAATATGCTGGTGGTGCACAGCGTCCGTGCTCAGTGGGGAGGAGTGTCTCTAATCAGACAGACAGTCTGTGCTGGTCCTGAGGCTGGAGGGAAGGACAGTTCTGGGCATGTGTTTTCTCAAGCAGTCAGTTCTCTCTCTCTCTCTCGCTCTCTCAGACACGTCACATCTCTTTTGTCCTTGAGGTGAGCCATATTGTGATCATTATCACATATCTGACATAATAATCACTACATGGGCATATTTCAAAAGCTTTTATCATCAACGGTATGTTGAAATTTAGTGGAGCGAAATAATAGTTGGCCATTTACTCAGTGTAACCCGTTGTACAAAACAACATTTGGCTATGATATCTTTATGAGCTGAGACACTCAACATGACAGAAAAACAAGAAAACAAATGAGACGCATTTAAAATCGATTTTAAATATTCAAATAGTGGGTTAGTTTTATGCAGCAAAATCCAGCTCATGCATTAGTATAATAAATTTGCAAATTATAAAAAGGTAATAAATGACATCATATATCAGCAACACCAGTGATCCTTTATTAATAAAAAACAAACAACATCAAAAAACAAACTGTGATAAGTATAATAGTGTATAAGTAGGACAAAGGGCAGGTGTGGTAGCTGCACAGCTTTGCAATCAAGATGGTTGTTTCAAAGAGTATTTCATATAGACTGATAGGGTGTACCCCGATTTTTTTTCCCGGAACACTCGAATGAATGGTTCCCGTTCAGTTTTTGTTTATTAGTGTACAGGTCCTGGTATCCAGGCAGCGTGTTTACCTGTACTGTTGCCCAGTGACATTTTTCTGTCGTCAGGGACTGGTAACACCCGTCATACTGCCAAACTTCATTGAGGTTTTCTTAAGGTCGTATAACACACAGATTTGTGTTTTGTTTCCACCGAAGTGTGTACAACAGTTAAATTCCGTCCTTCTGCTCGGGCACTCATCGGCATGGAGCGATATCTCTATCGGTCGCTGCTGTGCGTGGACACATTCCTTCCCATCGACGATCACACGCCAGCAAAACCACGCCACCTTAACTCACATGCTGACATAACAAGAAGAACTCTCCACCCATACGGGGGGAGAGTCGGTTAAAAGGTGTCTCACCTTCCCGGTTATGCTCTTCTAACCAGGAACCGGTGTACTGACAGCACGCGAGGGGCACCTCGAAGAACGCCACCGCGGCTCCTCATTGGCCAGCAGTCCTGCTGCGTAAACGTGGCGCGCGGGACACGCACGAGCTGCTCGAGAGGTTCCTGATAAAATATTGTGGATATTCAAGAGTCTGGATATATCTAAGAGCCTCGGTCGGTTATAGTCTCCACACTACATGCCAAAGTCGGGGGAACAGACGTCTGCGCTGAGCGTTACCGTTTTCGCCACTATAATTGGTAAGTAAACGAAAACATGAGTCATTGCTGCAACATTTCATAATGTACACACAACTGAACTGATATGTTGCTCTGACTTCTCGTCAAACTTTGACGCGGAGCTAGATTGTGTTGTTGGGCAAGACGCTGATGGGGGAGTCGATAAAGCCTGTGGTCGAGTGATTCCATGTAAATTCTGTGGACGTGATTAATTTAATAAGGCCCGTATCGACGACACGACAATGTCCAGCGGTTACTGTAAATTATAATTAGAAGCTGCCTGGAGATACGTCGATTTGTGTCCTATAATGAATACAATATACACGTTATGATATACGTTATAATAATAATAATAACAATAATAATAATAATTTGCCAAGTATCATTTACATTATTTTAAGTAGCACCTTGATTTAATAGACAAGAATCACAACTGAATCACTTTCTCGGGTTAATGATGAAGGTCACCTGCTAATCCGCTAGGTGGCGACAGAGTATATTTTTTTATGCTAAAGCTCCAAGTTTATTTTGACAGACTCAGAAGGTCTGCTTTGCAGACTAGAAATGGGAAGCGCATTTACAAAACCTCTTGACATAGATAAATGACAATTGAAGAGAAAATAGGAAAATATTAAATGCACACCTTATATTGAAGGATTTTTTTGTTTTAAAGTATGTTATTTTTTTATGAATTGGTTATGAAATAGTTTTTTTTGTAAATTAACTCTTGTAATTTTTTAGGCACTTTTGAAATAGTAACTTAATCAGCGATGGTCTCTATTACCCCCTATTATATGTGACTCCGTTCTACCCTTTTTGGTACATGTATATTACTAGATATCCCTCTATCTAGGGAGAATACCCCGTCCAGTGCGTCATTTGCATACTACTTTAATGGTTGTTGCTGAGGTCAGGAGAAAGAAGATGACGTCAGCACTAGCAATGCCAATGCCTTCCTTATAACTTTATGGCAGGTCTCTAAATAGCCACACCCACGCTAGTGCTCCGGATTATTACAGTAATAGAAACATGATGAAACTTGATCCAAACACCGACTCTTATGGTTTGATGTTTATTCTCACGAACATAAAGGTCAGGACGTTCAGCTGTAGTGGGGAGCCCCTGTCTGGACCACTGTAACTGTCTATTTGTAGGCTGGGATGTGGCTGCGTGAGCTGGAGCTGTTCAAACAAGACATCACTCGTTTGAAGATACGTGTAGCTGCCGTGTGTCTAACTTAGTGCTTTTTCAGTTCGGAGCAATTAAAAGAATGTAAGCTTCAGACCAATTGGATGCCATTTATAGCTCATTTTAGTTTGTGTTAATCTACCCTGGAAATGTGGTTATTTTCCAGTTTTTTTAAGGACGGAGACCTTACTTAGGTGCCACCGCTGCGGGCTTATGTACCAAAGGCACATATTTTGTTCTGTACTGTAATTTATTATGAATGACTTTAACTCGCCTGCCCTCCACGTGGGTGTTGATCTCGTCTTTCTATTGGCTGAGTCTAGCAGCGTCCTGAAGTAGCTCTCTTGTGATTGGTCGAACCGCCCGGAGCTGTGGGCGTTTTTTTATCGATGGTGAAACTGGGATACTTTGTGACAATGTTCATTGTCGATATTTCACTGGAGCTGCCGTGGGTATGAATGCGCACCGCGTCTCACTACACAGCCACACGAGGCTTTGCAGCGTCCGGACCGAGTATTTTCTCCTCTGAAGCTCGCAAAAGCTACTAAACACCAAGAGGAATATATTTTCTTTTTATCAGAATTAACAGTTTTTCATTTAAAGGCTACGTACATTGGCCTTCGTGGCATTTTTTTTTGTGCTGACAGCATACTTGCCTGCATTTTATGCATCGATGTAGCATTTAGGACTACTTGGAAAAGACTTGAGGGGGGAGAAGACGACGGAGATTAAGATCAAACAAAGAGAAATGCACTTTCTGGGAAAATATTTTGATAACTGAAGAGAAATCAGACTGTGGTTTATTCTGCCTCTCGGAGAACGAGAGAAAGGAGAGAGACTCTCTGAATGCTGCGTTTGAATTGCAAGCAGAACAAGGGACGGTAGCCGAAACGACGGATCTGCCGCCTCCTCCTCCTCCTCACCCTCTTCATCCCCGGATCTGCTCGTCTCGTCTCCCCTTTCTCTGACCACAGGTTATCGGATGGACCAGCATCCCAGCGCCCGGAGCTGCACCAGCCGCGGGGCTTCGTCCTGCGAGGCCGTCCCGACTGAGCCCTCCATGAACCTGTACATCCACTCCACCACCGGCACACGCTTCGAGCTCTCTCTGCCCCAGGAGGAAACCGTGGAAGGACTGAAGAGGAGGCTGTCGCAAAGGCTCAAAGTACCAAAAGAGAGACTCGCACTGCTGCACAAAGAAACGTGAGTAAATCTCGTTATTAAATACGTTCTCTCGCTATAAACACAGACAAGTCCAAGCATTTTCTAATATTCGAGTTTAGCTGCATTAAGCCCTGCAGTGTTTGTGTCTCAGGTCACTGATACATTCAAGGAAATTACTAACCAACAGGACGCATGGCAGTTACACTGAAGGGGACACACGGTCAACGGAAAACTATTGAGAATGTGCAGACTTGCGTTGATTTATCCCTCCTTCATTATAAGTTCTTGATTGAACTGCTAATCAAACTCGTTTAGCGGTGAAGTTACGGAACTCGGGCTCATATTGTTCATGTCTGACTTATTACTGTGAAATGTAAGGTAGATGTTGCAGATGAGTCATTCATAGTAATAGCCTGGAGCTTGATGATTTCAATGGTTTTCTGGGTGTGGGGTTTCATCTGGCCAGTTTCTTTAAAGCTCAGAATTGTTTCTGTAACAGCACAGTAGGGCGGCACACTGCAGAGATGATAGGCTTAATTAAAAACCTTTAATATTTAAAAGTGGGTGAAACGGTTAACCTGTGTTATGAGGTCATTTACAAGTAAATGAAGCTCAGGTTAAATGAGTTAATAATAGTGCAGGTGGTGTTATGCAAAAAAGAAAAGGGGGGGGGGAGACATGTAAATAGTATGTATTGTTTTTCGACTTCTATCCCCACCCATTCATTGTAATCACCCAATAAATCACTTCATCCTTTAAAATCTGAACCCCCCTCCCCTTAATCCTCTCCCGCTTCTCAACTGTAGTCCAGCTAGCAAGTCGGTGCTGGGGGGCTTTGTTCAGATGCATGGGGTGAGATTTGGGTCAGGCCATGTTGTTCTAAAGCAGGCTTTTCTAAACCTCACTTAGTTGCTCAAAGCAGGTAAACATTATGTGTCAAATAGTCAGCAAACATTAAACAGCAAAGGATTGAAACGGTATTAGATGTGACCACTTCATCAGAACTGCAGTGGAATTATAACAGTTGACATTACTGCTGCTATTTCATGCTTTTCTCTTAAATATCAATAAAATAGCTTTTTGTTTGCAGTGTGGGGTATCTGCTACTCCATTTTACAACTCAAAATGCCAAAAGAAAATACTACCTCCATTTAGTCAAGTGGCAGTGGTGCCAAATATCCACTGCGAGCAGTTGTCAGGCTCCACTATACTCGAAATTGAAATATGACAGCCCAATCAATACTTCTCTTTCATGGAGCTTTTCACCCACGGCTCTTTTCCAAACTAGTTTTGAAGTCTGTCTGCCCCCCTGGCAGAGGGCTATTTGTGTGTCTGAAGAGAGATATTGTCAGCACGGTGTAATTATCTTGTTCTCTCTAACCCTGCAGGCGACTAAGTTCAGGCAAACTCCAGGATCTAGGCATCTCTGATGGGAGCAAGTTAACACTTGTACCAACAGTTGAAGCAGGATTAATGGTAAGGTTTATTTGACTCAGATTTTTATTTAGTTTGTAACTTATTCAAATAAAGTATTACATCTTTTTTTCATCTAACTGACTTTTGATTTTCTTTCCGCGTAGTCTCAAGCATCAAGACCCGAGCAGTCCGTAATGCAAGCCTTGGAGAGCTTAACAGAAACTCAGGTAAGGCACAAGAAATCAGTATTCTACTACAATTGTTTTTGTGTGTTTTCATGGATTGTATAACAGATTGTAGCTTTGAGAGAGTCCAGAACAACACCCATACTGTATATGCGAGAGATGAACCAGGCGGCTCAAGCCTCTTTGCTTGTCTAATCTCAGCCTCTTAAACAAGCCAAGCCATGCTAGACATCCAGTGTGAGCTGTGAGGGTATAATAAACACAACACCCTTCTGTATCCTAGTAACATCTGTGATGGCCTGCACGTGTGGCTCTATGTGTGTGTATACTCAACTCTACCACCCAAGAAAGGCTTATTTGTAAGCTGCTGAGAGGACCAGCACTTCCACTTTTCTGTTTAGACCTTCATCTGTAATTTCTCTCCATTCCTTCGTGTACACTCACACACAGGCACAGGCAAGTTTCCAGGAAGTGTGCTGCGGCAGTCACTCACTCATAAACAGAGTGCTGGATCATCAGATGACAGCGTTCTCACTCACTATTAGCCTAGGGTTCCTGAAAGTACACATACAGTGCCTGAGTGAGGCCTACACCCTGCGCTTGCTGTGTATTGACTCTGAAATACAGTATGCTTTTTAGTCAGCATGGTGAGCATGACTCACCCAAATGATCAATAGTGAGCGTTAAGTGAAAAAAAAAACACGAAAGATTGCTCAACGCCGGTCGCAGAGTGAGTGCTCGTGAGAAGACAGGCGATAAGCCTGAGCGCACACGGACAACGGTGTGACGTAGGAAACACTCCGCAGCTGACTGACTGACTCAGATCCACTTCCTTTTGTTGCCTTGTGTAACACAAAGATATACGTAACAACAGGGATGTGCAACTGCTGCAGCCGCCTTGTGTCATAACAGCACATTGGACGTTGATTTGTAGAGTTAAGTGTGTCAGCAGTGCAGCGGCACACTCGGATTAATCACCAGAGTCATACTGTAGATTCAGTTGAATTTATCAGGTTGTCTGGAGATAGCAGATCAGTATGGCTTCGTTCCCTGCTGATGATTTTATGGTGGAAATCCTGGCCTTGCTGAGTGTGTGAACTCAGCAAGGCAAGCATTGACAGAAGATGACTGCATGTGTGTAGGTGTGTGGAAGCGTGTTAGTGTGTGTGTTAGTGGTGTAGTAGCGGGCTGGAAGCAAGCCTTTCCTACATTTTTTCTGAGTGACTTTCAATTTCACCAGATGATTGTTGAACCATCAACATTGAACTTTTGTTTTCTTGCTGTGTTTCTCTTCACCTGTTCAGTCTAAATTTCATTATTAATCATCTTCACACCAATAATACAGTGCTGTTATATTCATCTTTATTGCAACATGAAATAGAATAAATGCTAAGAATGACACCTGACTCAACAGCTACACAAATTAGTAAAGCCTTTAACCAAAGAGATTGATTCCACTTTATAAATCATGAAGCGGGGCAGTATAGATTGCGGAGAGATTACAGATTTGAGTAAGATTAGAAAACAGGAACACAAAAGCTTTCCTTCATTTCCTCTTTCCTCCTGAAAACCAGGGCTATCAAAAATCAATCAATACACTTAGGCCTTAAAAGTGTCTGACACAATAACTGATATGCCCATGCACCCAAAGATAGCCTTGGGGAAATATGAGGGGGTTGTTAGCTGTGGTAGCCTGATGGGTATGAAACCCTGGACCTTTTATAACCCCTTCGCTGATCTGTATTTTTGCCATGTGAGCTCTCCACAGTAGATCGGATGTTTTGCAGTCAAGCATTAGTTTCCTAGGAAGACTTGACTGAGTAGGTCACATTATATCTTTATTGAGATCCTGGGGGACTTCACAGCTAGCAGCTGGCTAGCCAACCAATCAGCCAAGCAGAAAATGGCAGTTTCCAGACTTTTGTGGAGCAAGTTAGATAGCTTTATGGAAATAAAACCCCAGCAATTATCAAAATAAGATTTTTTTTTTGCTTTTCCCCAACTCCCCATTTTCCTCTTCTGCTTAACAGCTCTCCCAGGGCCCTATAATTTAAATATGCTGTGGTGTGCAAGTGCGGCTAGCTGCTTGAGTTTGTCCATGATGGCTGGTGTCTTTAGCAAGGACAATCCTGACTGCCTTAATTCCTCCTCTGCCATCTCACTAGGCTTTCTGCATGACATCTAAGCTGTATTAAGCCACTGGCTACTGACAGCCCATCAAAGCACAGTTGCCTGCACTACTCTCTTTAACCTCATAGAGGTTTTGTGTGTGTGTGTGTGTGAGTGAGTGTGTGTGTGTGTGTGTGTGTGTGTGTGTGTGTGTGTGTGTGTGTGTGTGTGTGTATACACAGTTTGCATATACCGTCATGCATGGGCACACACACATACGTACACACACCAGAATTGAAAGGATATATTTAAGAGGATTTCTGATCCTGCTCAGAGAATGAGAAAACGTCTGATCCTAGTAGTAAAATGAATATGTACTTAAAAGCACTGAAAGCCAAATGAAAGCAATATTCACACTTTTTTGGCCATATGTTAGCAGTGACATCATCTCTCGATCTATTGATCTCACTATTTGACAGAAAGAGAAGGATTATGTGTCCCTCCCAGCACACGGGGACTATTTGCTCATTGATGCACATTGATGTTAGAATAAAGCCAACCAGGCAGGCATCACTCTCACCATCCCCCCATTGCCCTTCCCCCATGCAGCCATCTCTTTGTTCCTGTCTTAAAGCATGAGCACCAAACCTGCCCATCTGACAAACCCTCGGACAGACAATGATTGAGGGTCACTGCTTAAGTTTGCCTCACTCTCAGGATACTGTCCTAACATCTATAGGCTTCAGCTACACCACACTGACTGCAGCTAGAGCCTGTCTCAGTGGTTGTCCACATCAATGCATGGCCCAGCTGAACAAGGCTCAGCAGGCTGCAAATTGACAAACTTTGCCTTGAACACTAACACAGATTGCTTTGGGAGGAGGCTGTGCTTTGCCATTCCAAATGTCCCGAGAGAATATGCTGTTACATATCTGCCCCACTTTTCCTACTCTAGTCAACAAATATCTCCTGTCCTCACTTCTGTCTCTTCCTACTTCACTTCCTCCTTCTCCTCGAGGAGCGACAGACCTTGATACTCTCATTGTGAAGAGAAGCATGGCAAAAAACTAGTGGGATCTTAGAATCTGCAGGGAGTCACCTCCGAGTCACCCTCGCCTCATTTCCTCAGCTCTGACTCCCTCAGGGAGTGCCATGATGGGCCAGACAGGTAGAGGAGGAAAGACAAAGATTCATGCATTCTGTGATACGCCAAGATGTGTGTGCAAATTTAGTAGGTAGTGGGAAAGATGAGCACACATGCTTGGGTAATGCAGAGATGAAGGGATAGAAAAGAAAGGAGGAGGGTAAGACAAAAGAAGGGAGGCACTTTTTCCTCAGAATCTGCCAAATAATATTGTCTCCCATCACAAACTATGAATCACAGAATTCAGAGAGTGTAGGAACAACGATGTCTGTACCTGTGCTTGTCTGCATGTCTGTACATGACTGTATAAAACAGCTCCATGCTGATGCTCAATAAGTTTCTATTTCCAGTCACCCACCTTATCTAGAGCAGGATCGACACTACAAGAAATCATTGTGATCATATTAAGGATTTGGGAGGGAGAGGAATTGAAAAATGACGTAGTCAATGTGTTGGTCAATAGGACCAGATCCTTCTCTTTTTATAGCATACAACTCCCTCTGGCCTAAACCCACTGCCATTGAAATGAAGGCTTTTTATATGCATGCAGCTTAAAAGAGGAAGCCTTTGCTCTTTAGAATGGTAATGTCTCTTTTTGTTACCTAAATGAAAGCTACAGAAATTAATTTGTGGCTGGATATGTAAATCAAATTGCGTATGGAATACAAGACAATGCTTGTCGAAAAGGCCTATTTAGTCTCTGCTCATGTAAATCTTGGCCTTGAAAATAGCATTAATAAGCTGATCACGCAGTATTTTTTTGCACCTGTGTAATCTCCTTTGTGATGCAGAGAGGCACAGTGGGAGGAGGGGGGTGAGAATGGGTGAAGGGAATCAAGGTGTGCTGTGGGGGCAATTGATGGATTTTGCAGAGGATTTCATTGTCCTATTGTGAACATGCATCTGCCCGCATGTGTGTGAGTGTGCATGGGCCAACATCCATTTTTAATGTGTGTATCTCTATGTGTTCCCTTGTTGGTGGCCAGGGGAGTCTTATTTCTCCATATATGAGTCGTGACCGTCATTGTTTTGTATTCCCTGGCGACACAGAGCTTTTGTGATTCAAGTAGCAGGCATCGTGACTAGTGGGGCTATGGTGTGGGAGGATGAGACAGGAATATCATGTCTGATAGGGCGAACCAAGTCTAATGAGGTCAATTAGGCATATGTTCCTCTTGAAACAGGGACCCAGAGCACAAAAAATCATGGGGAATTAATATATAAAACCTTAAGAATGAGGAAGTTCTCTATACCTTTGTACAATTGATTATTTTTTTCTCTCCCACTTCCTCTCTGTTCACCTATACTCACTCATATATTTCACCTGAAAGGGATAGCTTTATTCCTGTCTTATAGACGGTGGTGACGGAAACAGATTCCCTACCAGCTCATTAAGGACTTCTTGTTTTTACAGTAGCTCAACTTGAGCATGCGAATGAGCTCGATGTAGCTGAGCAGTTGTTGGCACAGTAGGAGTTAAGCTTGAACACAAATCTGATCCTGAACCTTTACCATCTTAATGTCTCAGATCACTTGGCTGATCAAATTCAGTGATGGCCAGCTGGTCCTCTGCTGCTACTTTCAGCCTCTTCACTTTCTTATCAGGCAATGTTACAGATGCCTGTCTTTCTAGTCGGGTCTTTGAAGATACCCCCCCCTACCCCCACCCTGGCTGCTTTTAGGATTTGGGGCATGATGCACGTCATTGATTCCCCCCCCTCTCTCTTTTGAGAGCTACTTATTGCATCTTTAGCTGGTATGTGTCTGCACAGGGACTATCAATAGTGTCCTGCTGCGATCAAAACATCTAGGTCGATAGGCGGGTTAATAAGCCGCCTTTTGAATGCTACCTTGCACCTAGTGGTTCAACAGATGAGCAGCTGCATTGGAAGCAGAATATGGCTGGAGGAGACGGCTTCCTCCTCTCAAGGCTTCTCCCTCTCCACCCTACTGTCCCGCCCTCCAATCCTCTATCCTCTTTTCTCTGGCACAAAGCTGCTCAGTTGTTCATGAATGTCAGCTCAGTGCTGCCAGCACCCTCTATCTTTCCCTCCCTCTCACCCTCCCTCAGCCTCTCTCTTCCTCCATCACTCCTTATCTCCCTGCCTTAGTTCGCTTAGTGTGCAAAGGAAGAACGACTGCAAATGAGTTCCTTGAACCACAGGGACCCCAATAAATAAAACTGTCAGCCAGAGATGTCGAAAGAAAAAAAGAGGGTAGGAGCCAGAGGCACATTCTCACTGAATATTTCATCACCCACCACCAACACTACTCTGACACCCTACCCCCACTCCCCTCGCCATCTTTTCTCCATCCTCCTCCATCCTCCTCCAACTGCCCCTTATCATATTCCCCCCCATCACTGCATAGCAACTGAAGTCTCCTGAATCTCCACAACTAAAACAAAATGGTTGGTGGTATTGGTTCCAGGGTCAGTTTTTAGAGAGGAATGGTGATGGCAATTCAGTTGAGCGGCTCTTCATTAACACCTGTATGTCAACGAGATAATATAATCACTTACGCATGTTGTTTTCAGCAAATACACACCTTATGTTTTAGGAACAGCTGTCTCTTCTCTTTGCATGCCACTGGTGCTGCATCAGAAAGGAAACGATGATCTACTGGTCTCTCTCCATCTGCCTTAACACAACAAAAGTGAGGCCCTCCACTCTCCTCGTCTTGTCTCTCATAACAAACCACTACAGACGGCCATAAGTTGCTTTTGTAAAGGCTTGGAATTTATCGAGTCTGTTACAAGAAGCCAGGTGAAAAAAGAAACAAATGAAGAGGAGGAGGGTTGCAGACTTAAAGAAATGCCTAGAAGCTCTCTTTTGTTTGCCTGTTATGTTCCAGAAAGCTCTATCTGGTGTTTGTCCTGACGTCAATGGTAGCCAGCCACATTGGCTGTCTTGGCTGTGCTCCTGAGAGCAGACAGGCATGTTTGGACTGGAGCTGAGCTGCTAGCTGAGACCTTTGGGAATCATTCACAAGCCAGCTCTCCAGCACTAGAGAGCCCCTTCCCCCCTTGCTACACACACACACACACACACACACACACACACACACACACACACACACACACACACACACACTCCCTCCCCTTGTTTCTCTCTCTCTCTCTCTCTCTCTCTCTCTTTCTCACTCTTTCACTCTCTCTCACTCTCTCTGTCTCTGTCCGTCTGGAAGCGGCTTGTTGTTACACGATCACTCTTGCCAATCTAGCCTCTGGCAGGCAGACTGTGCTGTATCATCCTCCGCCTCCTCCCTTCCCTCAGGAAACGGGCCCCATTTCAGGTGTTCCACTCCACAGCCCCTGGCTTCCAGCTACACAAGCTGTTCACCCGCCCTTTCAGGATCTTCAGGAGTGTTCAGGAAAATAGCATGTTATTTGAAAATAATGCAGAATTACATACCTGAAGGGTTTACTTAGGCTCCTTTTTGTTTTTCCATTTGAGGGAGAAGAAAGTTGACCACAAATAAACTGATGAGATTACAGTATTTGACAGATGAGATTATAGTATTTGAGCTGTCCCCTGTCATTTTCACTGCGAATGAGGTGTCTGTTTATGTGGATTTCACCTTTTAATTTCTTGTCTCAAGAAAAGGTTGTGGTGGGTGTTTTGTGCATGCTCAGAGACCCCATATGAGTCATGTGCATGGTGAGAGTAGAGGAATTCTCTGTGCACATTTTTAGCACTCATTTATGTGAGACTAAGCTTGGTCAGTGTGAGCAACTTCTAAATTGACTTTGCAAGTCAATGACTGAGACTATGAGACCAGGAGTAACACCGATGGACTGGAGGAGGGGAAAGTGTTGGAGAGAAAACCTGCCTTTCTTGCAGGCTCATTCGAAACCTGGCGTGTGGTGTTGGGGGCTCAGTAGGAGTACATGAATTTCATCTTGGTGGTATTGAATAATCCACACTAGTCATTATAAGCGTAATCATGCCTCCTTGCTCTTTCTCCCGCTGTCACTCACTGTCTGCCTTTTTTGTCTCGCGGCTTTTGCATACACTTAGAAACGTAGTCAAAAAGCAAATGCCTTGTTTAAGCTTTATGTAGTGTCGCGGTTCTATCACAGTCAATCCCACAATGTCTCATCTCTAAATGCACACAATCATTAACCACATTTGAGTCAAACTCTCCTACACACAGTTGATATGCTTTTACCAAACAAATGACTAAAGAGAAAATACAGAAGTAGAAATACAGCTGAAATAAAATCAACTTTTTTATATGTAAAATTACACACTGGGATTTCTTCCTAGCAAAATCAGATCACAAGTGTGTCAGCTAAAGCCTGTCCAAGTTGACTCAATGAATTGAACTAGATGTATGAAAAGGGGTCGAGACTCAAAGATAGATCTCAGGAGTGTTTTGCTCATCTTCCAACTTCCCTTGAACTAAATACTGGGTTCATGGTCTCCCTCAGACTTAGGTTCTGTTCAGGATCAAAATACTTCTGGTGTGATCTAAACATAAGTAAACATTAATGTGGTGGTATGTCTAGTCTCTTAAAAACATGAAGGGGAAGAAATCAGAACAATACAGACTGGGTCTCGTCCTTGGAATATTTTAAGCGAAGCCCAACAGTTTGATGCACTCAGTCTTTTCTTTTCTTTTCCTTTGTCCCTACTGGCTTCTCAGGATTTTCTGGGGTTGTGAAATACTACCGTGTTCCTCCAGCGTGGGCCAGGTCACATCTGCATTGATGCTGTTAAAACAATATGGCCTGATGCGACCCGGACCACCTCTGAACATGATTAGATCTCATTGAGTGTTTTCAAACCTGCACTAACATGTTCCCTTGTGGTCAGATCACACACAATGGGTGTTGATGGCAGGTCTGACTGAGACCTTTATGTAACTGTCTGTGTGTCTGTGTGGTTTTGGTTCCCCAAGAACTCATTCTCTTACTCATTGTCTTGACAGCTGTCACTCAGACACAACGACCATCACTTCCCTCTCCTTTTACTCTTATCTCTCCTTTTTACCGCACCCCTTTTTAGGGATTCTCTCTCCCCCCTGGGGTCTCAAACAGACAGACACTCACAGACACACACACACACACACACACACACACACACCTTCTCTGTTAGCCCACAAGTGAACTTTTGTATATGGAGATTCCAAGACCCATCTCATGTAGCACCCTACCCTGTTCTCCACCTACTTCACACCCAGCCGTAGGCCTGCTGAGTTTGTTGTTTTACCACAACAGGGTAATCATGGCGGGTGTGGACTGTATCAACAAGACATTGATAGACTAAGTTTACACTCTGAAAGGGCTGAGTTTCTGTTTATCCTGCAGCATCCTTTATGCTGATTTCTGCTTCTTTAGCTGTTGATTATTTACATGTTGAAAAGCAGCCATGAGATCACCCCAACCCCCTTGTCCTTTCACCTGTCTCTCCACTCCCTCCATCCTCCTTTCCACACCATGTCAATACCAATGTGCAAAGGTCACCCTGGCAACAGGGAGGCAACGGTCGATAGAGAAATAAATAAGCAGAAGAAAAGGGAGAGAAGTGATGGAGGGCAGAGACTGGTGATTCACAGGGTTAACCACAGGCCAACATCTCACAAGCACACTGTAAAAGCTGTGGGGTCTAGGGGGACTGAGGCCTCCACTCTCTTTTTCTGTCTTTGCATGTTTGTCTCTGTTGCTTGTTTTGCTGCTGCTTTGCCATTATTCACCCCCCCATAGTATTCTGTCTTCCTGTTTCCGCTCCCTCTCTGGGGACCGAATGCACACAGGCAGTAGGGGTTGTTGAAAACTTTTTGGACAGACACAACACTTAGTCTCTACTAGTGTTGATTGTGTTTGCTTCTATTTATGGCAAACTCGAGACTGCTGACTCCTCGAGACCCTAAAGATGCTTTATGACCCCTGAATAACTCTCAAACAATCACACACACACCAGTGAACTTAAGGATTGTCAAGATGAAGCAGTGCAGGCGTGCAAGAGGGGGACAACAGAACTCTTGTTGTATAGTGTGAATCTTCCAGCCAAGTTGTGACAACTCTGCTATCCTGTGTGTGTCCATCCGGGCCTTGGGTGGGTCAGAGGAGTCCCCCTACACTTGGCTCTTGTTGCCATTGCCAGTACTCCAAAAATGGGCAGCCCTTCCAGATCCGCCACAGACAATCGGCCATTCTATGTGTGAGAGGCAGGCGGGGTGTATTTCCTGGACGTGGGACTGATTTTTCAGGCCCCAGGCCAGACAGAAGGGTGGCCTTTGTTTCTGAGCTGAATGACACTGCTGACTAAGAATGGACCGAAGGGCAGTGGGAGCAAGAGAGTGGGCTCTATTTGTGTGTGTTTTCCAATAGGTTCCCCAGCAGACGTAAATAGACCAGTGTTAGAGAATAGTCATTGATTGCACGGTGGGCTAATATGGTGTGTTTGTGTCTCGATGAGGGGGAGCTGAACTGTTCTGTGTATTTTAACTGCCATCCACTATTCATTTACAGAGGAGGAAGTCAGTATGCACATGGGATCTTTCTCTTTTTGACTACAGAATTCTTTCATGTGAAATTGTGATTACTTGATAAGACTTTTTTATGTTGCAATGCTGAGTCACTGGCTTTGCTTTAATAGTGTGGTTGAGTTGTTTATAAAGCTGAATTATTCAACCCTCCTCTCTGTTTTCCATCTGCAGGTCAGTGACTTCCTGTCCGGCCGCTCTCCCCTTACCCTGGCACTGCGTGTAGGCGATCACATGATGTTCGTCCAGCTCCAGTTAGCGGCACAGCAGTCCGGAGGTCCCCAGCTCCAGCACAGACACCTCATCACCCGGGGCAACACAGAGACCACAATGGGACAGCCCACAGGGCAGCCCCGTGTCCCTCACCCTCACCCGCACTCCCACCTCCACCCTCATCATTCACACAGTCACCCCAACCCCCATTTGTCTCAGCCTCACCCGGTCCCTTCCTCCCCCTCATCCCCAGGCTCCTCTTCCTTCCCCCTGCCCTCCACTCACCACCAGACCCTTCCCACTATGTACCACCAGTCGCCTGCCTCCACTCACTGTAGCCCTGCCACCCCTCCTCTTCCACCTCACTCCCCTCGCCCATCCCACATCCCTGCTGGTCTGTTCCGCTCTCCTCCCCATCCCCTTCATCACCATCATCATTATCACCAGCCCTCTTCAGGGCAACCCAGCCAGGACATCAGCCAGGCCAGCCCTGTAGCCCCCATCGTCTGCCCTGAGGTAAGCCCCCAATATGTTATCAATTCTTATGTTTCTGTGTTTTTATGCTGCTGTTAAACCTTTATGAGAATAGTGAGAAGCACCATGTGGATAAAATTGTTCCCTGAATACCACAAATTCAATCAGATATTCTTTAGTTATATATAAATTGCTTGTCTTCAGGCCCCCTTAAAAAATGCACAACAGGATTATGACTTGCTTGACCCGAGCGCCATGCAAGTAAAATAAATTACTGTTCATTAAATTGATTAGACGAGTAGGATATCAAAGCAGCATGTGGGTGAATGTGGGGTTTTACTCAGGTCTGAAGAAAAGTTTCATGTGATTTCCAAGTCACCATGTATTTAGTCATCAATAGAGCTCAGTCTGCTCCAAAAATCATGGAGCTCAAACAGTCACAAACAACCACTCATGATGTGCAAGTGTACAGCAGATTTAATGAAGTTGTTGTTGGATTTTTTTTTTTTTTTTTTTTAGTTTGCTAACTAATCATCATCCTCACTGTAGTCATTCATTAATCATTAACCTTTACAGCCATTTATTTAACTGCAGCGTGTAACTTGAACAAACACACTGACTTTTCCCCACCAGCCAAACATTGCTGTTGTTTATACTTTCTTTACCTCCTCAAGCGTTAGTCTCTGGAAAGTGAATAAGAACCAGATGTCAATGGAGTCAGTGGACTCTGTGGGAACGCTGGTTCATGACATTATGAGAACGACAGATCAGTTTAGGAGTGAAAAAAGAAAATGATTATTCCTCGCCAGTCTTTCGCATGCTTGACACAAGAATACAGAATATCACAGTGTTGGGTTTCAGTTTCATTTTCGGATGTCAGTGAATTGTGCAGATACAGAGCTGCCAAGTTAGGTATGATCTGAGTATACGGGAACCAGGGTTTGTTGACATATAGGTCACATTGCTTTCTGTGGTGCCTCATTAACATCAGCCTTTACTGTATAGGTTACTTACAAAGTTCAAGAGTTACTTACAACACCACAAGCTTAGGTCATTTCGGAAGGTTTTCTTACAACACAGGACATGTTTTTAATTTTCACAAAGCTCAGCCATCTGATGTGGAAACAGGATGGGATGTGATCATAGTAAAGGTTTTTTTTATGTCAACCAGCCTCACTCTTTTGGTGAATTTTCTCCAGGCTAACTGCAGCACCAACAGCCCCAGTAGCGGCACCAGTTCGTCGCCACGATCCCGTAAGCCCGGCGCCATCATTGAGAGCTTTGTCAACCACGCTCCCGGAGTTTTCTCAGGGACCTTTTCAGGTGAGAGGACAATAAAAGCTACAATCATGATTATTGCTTGAAGTATAACTGGGGTGTATTTGGGGTCTCAGGGTGTATTGTCGACAGATTTTCGATCTCTTATTTAGATTCAACTTGCATCTCTGCTCATACTTTTTGCCTTCTCTCTCCCAGGCACTTTGCACCCTAACTGCCAGGACAGCAATGGGCGTCCCAGACGAGATATTGGTACCATTCTTCAGATACTCAACGACCTCCTGAGCGCTACACGCCACTATCAGGGCATGCCCCCGTCCCTCACCCAGCTCCGCTACCAAACCCAGTGTGGTACACCCAACTCCCCATCTCCCTCGCCTCCTCCTTCACCCCCAGTTGCTGGCATGACAGGCCTCTCTGCCAAAGCTACCTCTGTGCCCACTGGCAGCCCTAGCAGCCCTCCGCCAACTCTTCATCCACTGGTGCAGTGCCAGAGCCAGATCCGCATGTGCAAACCCCCTGGTGAGAGTCTCTACATTGCATTCCCTGTGCTCATGCAAGCATGTCATGAGCACATACACACACGCACACACACACGTATTCATTGTGCATCCCTTGAAGCTCTTGCAGAGCAGATGTTGCCGCGTGTGTGTGTGTGTGTGCGCGCACGCGCGCGTGTGTGTTTGTGTGTGTGAGTGTGTGATGATTATTCATCACTGTGGAGTCAGATTAAACAACAAAAAAGGACTCACTGTATATATGTCTCTTGGGTTTGAGGTAAAGGAGAAGAGTGCACGATGGGAGAAGGTAGTGCACGATGGGAGAAGGCGGGGTCTTCTCAGAAATGCAACTCAAGCTTCTCCAGACCTGTTCAGTCAGGCTTCACTTGTCAGAGAGCTGAGTTGGCTTTGTTTATGTGCACCATGGAGATAGGTTTACCTCTTCACCCTTGGGCTGGGCTATGTTTAGATTAGATTAGGCTTTGGGTGGTTTAACCTAGGGCTGCAGCTGGGGTGTGCATGGGTAGGGGCTAGTTGGAGCTGGACACCTATGCCCAAGGGCTGGGCTGGGCTTGAGTTTGGATGATACTGTTTAAGCGCTGGGTGTTTTTAAAAAAAAAAAAAAATTCCTTTCCTTGCAGAGACACAGGATGTTGAGTGTCAGACAGATGTCCAGGACAGATAACATTCAGTCAGCATTGTAAGGTTAGACTGGTGGTGCTGAGAGAAACAGCATTGTCCTCTGCTGCCTCCTTATCTCCTGTTGAGGAAATCGAGCTACTCATTGGTAGAATAGTGTTTCAGGGTCGGTGCTCGACAAGTGATTCATGTGTGATGTTTTCTTTTTTTATAGAACAGCAAGAATGTACATTTCTATTGCAATAGTCTGGCTTTGTTCCTTGTTTCATGACCTTGTGTTCGAGCAGAATAGAGTGCTGGAGGTGTAGCGACTGAACATAGTTTGGCCAGGAATGTCCACTATTCTTCTTCATCACCCTGAGTGCCCTTAGAGGTGTTCAGTGAACAGTTGGAATAACACAGGCGTATTTTCCTAACTCTGGGAAGACCTTTCCATCAATGCCTCCTCCAACTTAGCCCCCCACCACCCTCCCCTCTTCTCTCACTTTTGTCATCTCTCTACATCTGCACTCAACAGCCCACGCTACTGTGCCCCCCCCCCCCCCATTAGCTGCCCAAAAACAGCCTTGTCTGTAAAAGTCATCTATCTGTCAAGCCCCCTTCTCTTTCCATGTCTGGGTTGTGCATCAATACATTGTCTGTGTTCATTTGGGCTTTAAATAGATTTATTCCAAAACGCAGCTCTGAAAAAATTCGCTTTGTGGAGTTGGAGGGTAGCAAGAGGAGGAGGAGGACGCGGAAGAGGGGGGTGGTTAAAACCACAACACTAAGCCACCATTCATCATATGGGTGTTTATATCCTGGCCATCAGTCAACCAACTGCCCACTGACCGACTGTGGCTCCCCCTACAAAGAAAGAAAGAATGGGTGAAAGACTAGCTTGTCTAACTCCCAATTCCATTTTACTGCCTCAGCTGACTTCCTGTTCGCAATCCACACCTCCAGAAAGTGATGTGAATGAGTAACCTGCCCAACCAAGAAAGTCTGGCTCTCTGAGACAATGAAATGGTCCGTTCATATCCAGTGTTTGCGTGCATCCTGTTTCGCAAGGAAGCCGATGACTAAGCGCTCTCAGGCAGTCTTATCAGCCGACACCTGATGGAAGACTTACTGGACTTAACACTGTGGCTTAACTCTGCTTCACAGAAAGCTGCCTTCATTCAGCTACAGGAATAACCTGTGCATCCCATCTGCCTGAATGTGTGTGCCCGGTCATACTCGGGTTGAGATGGGCTCTTGAAAATGTCACATAGCTTGGCTGTCTCCTGAGAGCCTTTACCCTTTCCACTACAAGTTCATGTGCGAGGTGAATAAAACAAGTGTAAATAAAAAGCGTGAACACACACATGCACACATACTTGGCCACAAATGCCTGGTTAAAGGCTGGCTTGGTTGGCTTTGGTGTACAGTATTGCTGAGTGTGGGATTTGTCAACCCAGGACTCACGTTGGATTTGAACGGGAGGGCTTTACGATAGCCTGGCAGGCTGATTGTTAGCTAAATTCCTTTACTGAGTAGGGTGAACCTCCCCGGCGCCCCCCTCCAGCCCTCCAGCCCCCTGCCTAGCCAAACCCATTGTATGGGGGCCTGAGACAGGGGCTGCTTACAGGGCACCAGGCTGAGCCATTGTGGGTCGGAGGAGGGGAGGGCTATGGGATTATAGGGCTGCCTTTTAGTCCAGCTCCCACTGCAGCTGCCTTAGTTCAACACAGGCACACAGAATAGGAGCAGTTAGCACTGAAAGCCTCTGCAGCCCCCATTCCTCTGCCTCTTCCGGATCCCTTCACCCCCACTTGTCCCCTTTAGATTTGTCAGGTCACGTTAGCTTCCTGCTGGAAGGCTGAGACTACACAAGCCAAAAGAGGAGGATGAGAAAAAAGAGGGTGGGGGAAGAATAAGAGATCCAATGCCTTAACCTTGCTGAGTCCTGCATTTAAGCCCTGACCTGCTTGACCACAGCAGTGTGCATTATCCACTGGTAGGCTTTACTCCTTCTTTGTCACACAAGGTTTGCTGTGGCACACGTGCACCAGTGAGTGCCCCAGTGACGCAGTACTGCACAGAGCTATCTAGCAAAGCCAGCCAAGCACATCAGGTGCCCTTTCATTGTCGACAAGGAGAGTGAGAGAGCGAGAGAGATAGAGAGCGGGAGAGAGAGTGAGGGAATGCAAATGAAGTCTAAAAGTCATTGAAGAGCTTGTGTCCCTGCAGGGCTGTCAATGCCCTTTCACTAGCTGTCAAAATGCACATTTTAGCTCTGATTTGATTGGTTACTTTGGTGCGCCTGGTTGGTAGGTTTGCTGTTGTTGCTTTTTTCTTAGGTAGAACTGGACAGTTTTTCCAAGATGGTTTGCTGAACTCTACTCCACAATGGTATCTGGGGGGCCTCTGCAGCTTGGCCCTAGAACTTAAACAGTGACTTTGTTGGCTCAAACTTAATTTTACTGTATTAAATTCATCCATCTGAGGAATTTTTACTGAACAGGTGCTTTGTCAAAGTTCATTCTGTACAGTCCCTTTAACACTGGTTGTTCAATGTGAGAATGTTGCACTGTTAGTCTGCAGATAAAATATATGAAAACTGACTGGAGGCATTGTGGTTCCAATGTTAAGTCAGTCGCTGAAGTAGTAGTGTCATGTCCTCATGCATCAACATATTGTACATGATGCACAGCAACTACTGTTTGCCTCATATTTGATACATCATACTAGATACAGGCGGCTCTTTTTAATGGTTGTATTTCTGCATGCGTGTTTGAAGTGGGCAATCTCGCTTCTTATTTTCTCTTTCATTCTCTGTCTACCCCTCCCTGTTTCCCCCGGTTCCCTGGATGCTGACCAAACACAATGTTCTCTCTGCAAGATCACAAGACTTATCAAGGCAAACAAACAAACAACAGCCCTAAGACAACTGCAAATGAAGACCAATCTTTATAGAATCAATAAAAGGAGAAGCTCCTTCAATCTTCCCCTGTGTCCTGTACACTGCAGCTCTTTCTCTCTTCCATCCTCTGTTTCTTTTTCTCCTCGTCCTCCTCCACCACCCACTCCTCCCACCCTCCTGTTTGCTCCGCATCTGAGTCCTTGCCGTGTTGCTGTGCTGGGCTCAAAGGCAAGGAAAACTGACTGACGCATCGATTATTCATAGATCACCTCTTCTGTCTCTCTGCCTATGTTTCTCTGTCTTGCTCCTGGAGCTCAGTGTATTTACAGGCCATGTGTCAAAGACTGCAGAGAGGACAGTTTGGGCTTGCAAACATTTGCAGGTCCAGGTTGAGTTTTGGTTTGATTGACACGCAGGGAGTGGTAAAAATGTAAAGGGAGAAAAATTGACCAGTCTTTTCTTCCCTCTTTATGACCTGTGTTCTGTGCATGTATTCGAAAAGATCAGTCGTTTGCTACCTTGTTTGTCATTTGTGTGTCACATAGGGGTTTAAACGAGGATCCTCCCTCTCTCGCTCTCATTCCTTATGTCTCTTACCCACCTCTCTCAGGGTCCTCCAAGGTTACTGTGCTTACATCAAACTGTAGTTTCTGCAGCCAGGCTCCAGGCCAGCCTGCGTCTATCTGAATTTATGTGTGTGTATGCGTGTGTATGTGTGTGTTGTGTGTGTAGTCTGTCCTTCTTTGCCAGCCCTAATAATAGCCCTACTGTCATAAACATAGTCTGGAGATCCCTGTGGCCAGCTGTGTCCGGCCCAGCCGCCCAGGGCTCCGGTAGTGACGCTGATGAATGGCCACACATGCACACACACACACACACACACACACACACACACACATACACGCACACACACGCACACACACACACACACACACACACACACACACGCTAAGTTTGGGGTGGCTCCAAGCACATTCCCAGAACACATGCCAAGCCAAAGGCCAAGACCTCCTACTGAACCACCAAACTGCCCCTTACACTTTGTGTGTGTGTGTGTGTGCGTGTGTGTGTGTGTGTGTGCGTGTGTGTGTGTGTGTGCGCAAGTTATATTCAAAATAGAATAACTCCTGAATGGACATAGCCAGTAAGACAGAGAAACACTGGAAGACAACAAAGGCAAACCCATTTTGTATATAGGCACATGCCAAGTTTCTACTGTTTTATTGTTCACACCATTTTGACAAAGCTGAGGGGCAGATTTCACTTTTGGCTAGTTAGAACAGGGGACAAAGGGGGAAAAGGAGAACCGAAGGGAAAACCAAAGAGGGAACAAAGCCTTACAATAGTGTCTCGGGGTGACACATGAAGCTGAGGCGGCAGAACAATAGCCCTAATGTAGGAGAACACCCCCTTCGTACACCCACCGCCCAAGACATGACGGCTGCCCTCACACACACAGGCCACATCCCTACTGGACACAAACATCTGCATACACAATCGTTTGTATCAGGACTGAACAGATTGGAAGGGAGTGGAAAACCCCTACCACTCGTTCTCTGTGGCCAACTCCAGTGTGAAGGGGTGTTTTCTTCTATCAAATGCACTTCTGTTGACATCCTCTGTTCTCAAAAAGCAGCACCCAGGCTGCATGACAGCAATGCAGCTCCACTCAGTATGCACTGCAAGACCGTAGTGAATATTTATAGGTAGGGAAAAGGCTCTGTGCTGCGCAATCCGATAAGCAAATGAGGGAAAGAGGTAAATTAAGCCCACACAGAGTCCGGAATTCATTCTGATGGGGGGAAGAGCAGAGGAGGGCACAATCGATTCGGAAAACTGCCACCTACGGCTGATCCTTCACCCTCCACCACCCTCCTCCTCTGTCCTTTTCTGCATCCTGCTCGCCCCTGGGAGAGGAATTCCTTAACCCGTGATGCCCCCCTCCCTTCCTCTTGCTTCTCTCTTCCCCCTCTTCACACTGCCCCAACTAGCAATCCCTGGGGAGGCATGGGGCAAGAGCTGGAGCTGTAGGGAGGGGGGGTTGAAATAAGGGCCAGTGTGAGTGTGTGTGTGTGTGTGTGTGTGTGTGGTGGTGGTGGTGGTGGTGGTGGTGGTGGTGGGGTGTCGGGTCAATGAGCTGAGAGTAGGAAGCTACAGCCATAAAAAAATAGAAGAAAAAAAACCAATCTCCCCCTGTCTCTCTCTCCGCTTACAATTTCCATTCGCTTGCATTTTCTATTGAAAGCCAATAGCGTTGTCCTGGGTCTGAGATGGATGGTTGCACTAGAGCTAAGGTTTAATCAATAGGTCTTTTTAATTTGCCATCGATCCACGTTAAAAGCTACTGCGGCTGTTGCTGCTTGTGTGTGTGCGTCTGTGCATGCATGCGTGCACTCTCGAGTGTGTGTGTAGTAGTGTGTCCATTTGCACATGGCTTTGTACATTGGGTATGTGTGAATACATGAAGTACACAAATGTGGATTTGGGTTTGTGTGTGTGTCTGTGTGTTTGTGTATTTTCTGGGGCGCAGCAGAGGCAGAGATGGCCACTGTGCTTTGCTTTATTGACATTCTAGCCCATTATTTAATTATTTCATTCCCAGACAGATACTAATGGAGCTGGCTAATAGATTGCGGTTGCTTTCCCTTCCTTCCAAGCCCCGAATATATGTATAAATGGAATTAGGCTTGAGTAGGCCATTGTAAGAAAGCATTCACAGTGCGATGCAAGGCTCCCACGAGACTGGGTTCACCTATAGGCACATCAACAGCTAGAAATGCACTCAGTCGCACATTCAGACACTGAGGCATGTCATCTGCAATTATGAGCACTGATATCATATGCAGTGACCAGAAAGAGGCGTCTGTGTTTGTTTTCATTTGGCCTTGCTATTGGTTCTCAAGGAGATTCAGGTCTAAAAGAGTCCACCCACACTGTGATAAGGGGATGAAAGACTCCTGAGGGAGCTAATGAAGCTGGGAGGGGGGGGGGGGGGGGGGGGGTTAAGCACCAAATTCCCATGATACATTGTGCATATGACATGTGTGTTGAGGGCTGTTCCAGCCAAGGGTGTGATGGTAGCATGCTTTATGTGCCTTCTGCTGGATTTGAGGACACAATTGTATGACCCTTGCTCTACAAATCAGTGTTTACTGGCAGGGATTTATACCATGTTTCATCGAACTGGTCTGAGTCAAGTTTTCTACTGTATTTCATTTTTAATTAAGCTGTGTGGGTGAACACAAGAAGGAAAAGTTTGTCTGCTCATATTCTTATTGAAGAAACTTTTCCTACCTCCACACTGGACATACATGTTCTACACACAGTCACTCACACACATCGATTGTTTTTTTGTTTTTTTCAAACAGTCTGAATTCTCTCACCGGTCCTCGTGGAGAAATACCCAGCTGACCATCTTTTCTCCTCTCCAGGTGATCGCATGCGGCAGACCGAGAACCGTGCAACTCGCTGTAAAGTGGAACGCCTGCAGCTGTTGATGCAGCAGAAGCGTTTGCGTAGGAAGGCCAGGCGGGACCAACGCGCTCCTTATCAGTGGCTGCCCAACCGTAAGGCTGGGCGCAGCAACAGCAACAGCAGCATGTCCAGCGAGGGCTCCCTGGACCTGGACTTTGACGATTCTGTGTGGAAGCCCGATGTCAAGGCTGACTTGAAGTCGGAATTCGTCATGGCCTGAAGCGTGTGATCACGGGGGATAGATTGAAAGATGTGCAAAGCATTGTTTGGGATTTACTGAGAGATATTTTGGCAGGAGGTTACACAGAACTACAAAGAGGACTGTGGCTAGCACCCGTCACGTGGAAAATCCTCCCTGCAGACTTAAATCACATTGTCCCTCACAGTTGACCTTGTGAACACCAGAACTTTCTCTGATGCTTGGATTTGGACAGGCAACAACCTTGTAAAAGACTTTTTATGGTATAAACGACAGAGACCATACCTTAACTTGAGCATAGCAGAATTCAGTGGGTGGTGGTGGTGGTATTTTCAGATTTTTTTTTTTTTTTTAAAAGATTTGTTTTTTAAAGCGCACTCTGGACAGCAATGAAGAGATCCACACTGGACTAACTAACAGGACAGGAGCACCAGAGGCCACAGTGTTTCCTAATCACAAATATGGATTATTCCGATGGGCATTTTTATTGATCTCAAAAACGTACCTACCCGTCCAGTCCGGTTTTTACCTGTTACAGGGTGGTTAAACTTTTCTTTTCCATTTTGAAACATATTATATTTTATAGACAACAAAAAAAAAGAAATATGTAGCATTGTTCACAAAGCATTCAGGTTTTCATATAACAGTTCAAAGTAGTTGTTGATTTGCACATTTTCTTGATTTATAACAGCTGGTCAAAGTGTGCAAGAAGGAGGTGGGGCCTGAAATAGAGTAACAAATGAATATTGAAGTATTGATATCAACCTCAGTGACATAGGGTATCGATAGGAATGATAAATGAATAAACAAAATGAATTAATATTAACAGAAAGTGCTTTAGAGGATTTTAAAATCTTTAAAATGTATATGGAAAAAAAAAAATCTATTTTTATTTCTCTTCCTATCTGCTGTTTTAAAAAAACAGCAGCCCTCTGTGGCTTTAGTCAAATCGATGACTACCGACAAATACGTGCATCCATTCAGTCATTCATTAGCTCATCCTAGTCGTCTCGCCACAACTAAAGATCATTTTTCATGCAGCCCACCTCATGTCTTTCAGACCTGAATGGACTCGTTGAGGGTTTATATTAGATTGTGTACATAAATGTGACAATTGGCAAAAGGTTTATGAGGGTGTGTGTGTTTGGCTTTAGCTTAAATTGATTTAAATCTCCCATGGTTTTTTGTTTTTTTTTTCCGTCTTCTCCTCTAAATACGTTTCTCAGATCAGCAGCAGTGAATGCTCGAGTCTCAACTTTAGTTCCATAACAGGATGAAATTTCAAAATTCGTTCCCAATTGTAGGCTCATTTCACGTGTCCTCATAGTAGCGAGTCTATTTTTTTATTGGCAGAGTGAAATCTGTTTCCAGCATCATTAACTAGTGCCTCCACCAGGAAATCCATTGACATATCAGGTTAGGCCTTTCACAGTTTTTGCTGCTACACACAGGGGGGGTGGGGGGGACGGGACTTCAAAATTAAAACAGAAAACAGCAACAAAAAAACAAAACAAAAAAAAAAAACTAGGTGGGAGGAGAATACTTTTCTTTGCATGCAGAAGTGTGAATTACACTGATCGTTTTTCTATTGCTGGAAGAAAAAAAAAGATACTGGTGCTGTGGGAATGAAGGTTAACAACATGCATGAAATTGTGAAGAAAATAAAAACAATGCTGCTTTTGTTGGTTTAGGTTTTTGTAATTTTCTTTTTTTTGTTTTGTTTTTTTGAATGTTACGAGAAAAAAAACAACAACAACAACAGTGTCCTGCTAAAGTATTATGACGCAAAACCAAAACAGATGAAGTTAAGTGTGGACTCATGTCTTGCTCAGCACTGAACATTCCTGTTGTGTGACAATGAAGATAATGACGATGAGCAAAGAGCAACTGACTCTCTACTTTTCCCCAAATACTGGTTTCACACCCCCCCCCCCTCACAAATGACTCTCAAGGACCCAGACAGCCACCTGCTCACCCCCCCCCCCCCCCCCCCCCCCCCCAGCCCGAATGCCAGCCAAGGATGGCGTGGACATACTCGCAGGGAACCAACAGACCAGCGGATTTACAGTACTATCTGTCAAATGAACTCGCAAAAAGACTTTGTCTGTCTGATTGATCGACCACCCTACCACAATTGCACTCCCAGAGATTGCAGTGAGAGATTACCTTTTTGGTGAACCTCATCTTTTTTTTTTTTTCTTTTTTTTTTTTTTTTAAGTGGCCTTAACCTTTCACTAAAAAAAAAAAAAAAAAATGAGACACTTGGGGACAATGGGTGCGGGAATGTTTTTATTTTGTTTGTTTTGTCTTTAAAACTTTCTGTGTATCGTTGTCGGACTTGTCATCAAGTTTGTTTTGTTTTTTTTTCTGTCACGGAGGACACTGGGCATCTGTCGTTTCTAGTGCTTTTAGCTGGTGGAGTCTCTATTATGTCAAGGCTTCTGTGCCTTAAAATGTTGCCCTTGCAGTGTCAATGTCACATTTAAGCTGAAATAAGTTTTCATTGATTGATACACACGACTGTAGTATTTGCAGCCATGAGAGTCGTAGGTTTAAAGGGTGAAGCTTGTTTGAGTGCAACACTGTTCCTCAAATAGTCTTTGTCCCCTTTCTTCATTGTGTTGCCATGCTTGTTGGGTTCGTCTGAAGCTCACGCCCCCCTTTTGACACAGTTCTCCCACCAACAAGCTGCAGAAAGCTAGAAAATTTTAATCAACTGAGAAAGTTAAAGCCACAGTGTTTGCGTGACACAAATTAGTCCCGATTCAGAATAATAAAAGTCCTCTGAGGACTCCAGACTACATGCACTTCCTGTTTCCTTAGATACAAAATTACTACAGGACAATTCCCCACCCCCCCTTGCCCCCCCCTTCCCAAATTTTATTTATTTCTTTTTCGTATATGTAAGAACTATACTCTGTGTGTGCCTCACTTCTGTGTGAAACTCAAAAGATGAAACAAAAAAGATTACAAAGCATTACAGAGAGGAAAAAAACAGTACGTTGGTGGAATTCTGATCATTTAAGTTGCCTGTTCTTTCTTGTAGCCAACTATTGAAAATAACAGGATTCAAGAATACAATTTACAATGTTCTAGCTCTAGACCGGTGTAGCACATGTGTGACTGTATTAATTTATGAAACCAAAATGGTAACTGTGAATTATGTATTTCTTTGTGCATTTTTTTTTAAAAGTGGGGGAGAAGGTTGTTGGGACACTGCAGCAGCTGTTGTTCAGTGTCTGAAAAAAACTTGTTTTTGGTGGAATATAATGGAAACTAATATGTTCCTGGAAAAAGAAAAAAAAAGGGGGAAAAAGAAAAAAAAGAAAAAATATATGAATATATTTTTTTTCTTAAGCAATACATTTCAGTGTGACTTGTGATAGAACATTTTCTTTTTTTAGGTAATAAATAAATAAAAAAACAAAACGAGTACACCAGGTTGTCTGTGTGAGTATTCATTTCTAACTTATTCAGTAACATTGAGTGAAAGCTTCATGTGAAGATCTATTTCCCGATGGAACTTAATACGAGCAGCAAATGAAAAAAAAAAATAAATACAGACGCTTGCAACTGCATTGGTGAAATATCATACCCGCAACGAAGCAAATGTTTTCCACGATTGGACTGAACCATTATTGAGGGGTGGGCAGAGCCATTGGATGGATTTTTGAACACATCAGTCTCAGGGGTCAAAGGGGTCAGGGGGCCCCTAAGCCAGAGCACCTGTATGAAAAATCTCTCGAGGAAAACTCTGAGTGAAATATGTCAAAAATTATTGGATGGATTTTGATACAATTTGGTAAAGACATTGATATCCTCCTAAGGCTAAACTTTAATAAACTTAGTTGATCCGTTTACTTTAAATACTGGTTGTACAAAGCTTTGGCTTGTGACCAAGTAATTGCAAAAGCGTTATATTGCCATTTGACTTTTTATCGTTGAACACTACTTTTCATGACTGTCTGACACCTAAAATGTTGAGTGTTTGATACTATATCATTTATTGTGTTTTGTCTGTCTTTTTTGGCACAATATAACGACAATAAGGTATCAATTCACTCTCAACCCTAATAAAGGATGAATAACTGGTCTTACGTGTGCTGCTAATTTCATTGTGAACACTTCATAATCCATGAATTAACAGTTAATGACTTGCCACCTATTTTCCCATTTATTAATCTACGTAATAATGATCATGCGTTTTTGTTTTTGTTTTTGTTTTCTAAGCTTATTCAGCTTATTTATTCAAGTTGAACTGGAAAACGAATATAATACTCAGGTCCAACCAAGCCTTGGGGGTGTGGACATGGACATAATACATACAAGTGTGTAGATGTCATCATGTCTATGTGCTACCATCTAATCCATGAAGGGAACCATCAGTTGTTATGGTGGGACGCTGTGCTATTATACAAAAAGAAAGTAGAAGCATTTTGTTTTTAACTGTAAGGGGTAAAAACTACAAACACTTGAAAACCTAAGCATTTTAACAAAGTATTGGCTCTTTGTTACCTCCCACCTCTACCAACAAGAAGAGTTAAGCAACGATTAACCTGTGAACTGTTATGGAAGAGATGGAGGAAGTGAGGGCTGGTGTGTATGTGTGTGTGCGCGTGTGTGCGTGTGTGTGTGTGCGTGTGTGTGTGTGTCATCTGTGAGTGCAGTCTGACTGAAGATCAGACAGAATATGGGAGCAGGGAGGCAGGTTGGAGAAGGGAGAAAGAGAGGTGCCTGGTGTGAAGCCTGCTTGCTGACACCTGTACTCACAGTGAAAAGTGTTTCTGAAGCAGCACTTGTAGCTCTGGCTTTTGTAACAGAACCTGACTCAGGATCAAGAAATCTCTGAAAGAGGACTGAACATGCAAGGACAAATAAGTCAACGTGGAGCAACACACAGGACCCTAATGAAAGGATGCGACATGACAACATACTACGCCGATTGAGATAAACAGCTGACCTGACTGTTCTTCATAGTCATTCGTTTGAAGGATTGCTTTATGATACTACAACAAAATGAAGCGGCAAAAGACACCTCAGCATTATTTCATTTTTTTTTTTAAATCTCTGAGATGTTACACAACAATTACTGTTAAACTCACATGTAGGTAACAGGTTTGAACCCACCCCCCCAAAACTGTCAAAGTTTCCTTGAGTAAAAGCATTTCGAGAAGGCGTTAACAGTTGAGTGCTGCAACACTGCCACCAAGTCCATTATATTCATTTGAATTTGTTTACAGTAACTAAAACATGAGGTATTGTCAGTACGTGGGCTTAAATCTCTTGATTTTTTTGAAATGTGGAAACAAAAATACGTAGAAAGAAAGAAGCAAACGTTGTTCTGCCATTGTGTTGCTTTACCCCTCCATCTGTCTGTCAGTTGAGACTCAAAACAAAACAAAGCACCTGCAATGGCAACACACATAATGAGTGCTGCAGATGGTCATAGCAGATCCTGCTGTTCTTTTTTGACTGTTTACAGCTTTACATTTCAGTTATCATCCCAAGATGACAAATTCTCACGTCTTCCAGTCATACTGCAACCATCAAGAGCTTCTTCTGAGAAGTCACTGCCTATTTCTGACTGTCAGTCTCAGCCTCCACGCTCATCTGCAAGCTTGCCATTTGTGGATGTAGCTGTCTTCATTGACAGAGGAGAACAGAAAGACAGAGAGAGAGCGAGAGAGAGAGTGTGAAAGTCAGAGAGAGAGCGAGAGAGAGAGAGAGAGAGAGAGAGGGAGGCTGAGATGCCGCCACAAACTGAAACCCTGTGGTTCTCGAATCCAGCGGAGTTCCACAGAGTTGGGCTTTCACATGACGCTGTGTGATCTACGATAAAACACACTCAGCTATATCCTCAGCTCATCTTAACAAACGAAACAAAAAAAACAACCGAAAAACAACACATGCACAGATGAAAATACACAAGCATAACAGAAAATATTCCATGGTGACACGATGCAAGCTAACAAGTACTGTATGATCTCGTCATAATGAGAGTTCACGGCAATTTCTGGCAAAGCATAGCGCGTTATCTTGCTGCTTATGAACTGCAGGTGTAATGCATTTTTAGAGGAGATGTGACAGATGTGTCTCATGTATTATCTTTTTTTACAACACATCGCAGAGGCACGTTATCTTATTTTGCTTAAAGCAATACACCCGAAACATGGATCTTGCCTTTCAAGTACTCAGGCGTTGTTGTTGTTGTTGTTGTTGTTGTTGTTGTTGTTGTGTTTTTTGGGTTTTTTTTTAAAAAAATGTGTGACTCCAGAAAGAGCCAACCATGTATATGGCTTTAACCTAATGGCAAACAACTATTGACCGTGGCAAAACTGTCTAAAAACATCCGTTCAGAAGCGTGCTCCAAACCCTGCAAACATGCATTTCTGCATACGCACTGTTATGGTTTTACAAGCAACCTCTTTGCTCTGATGAAAGTCCCATCTGTGCAAGAGAGTAATGAAGCGAGCAAACTAAAGATGCTTTTTTCTTCAGGTCAGAGCTCGGCCTCACACTCTCTTCCTCGGCGAGACTGTTCACATGGTCAGCGGGGACCTTGTTGTGTTTTGTCTATTTTTGTTTATTCCCTGCACAGTTGAAAGAGAAGAATGGCTTTCTGTTGGAAACGTTACCTGATGGATATTTATGCAGCTGTGAGAAAACACACACACACACACGCATACGCACACACACGATTCCTCTCTGAAGCCCCTGAACAAGCTATCTCCGGGCCACTACAAGACAAGTGATCACACACACACATGCACACATTACACTCCAAGGTGTTCAGCTGTCTATCCCCATCAGTGCGCCGCTGACCTCGGAGCTTGACCTTGTGACACGGGGGGAAATGGCACAGAGGTCATGGTTAAAATAAACCCTGGAAACTGGGTAAACAGGATGTGTACACCCACCCAGACATATGGCACTCACTAATCAAAGAGCATTGAGACGGGAAAAAAAAAGACATGGAGGCTGTGGTATTAGAGCTCTGTGAATGGATCTTACTGCTTAGCAACAAACCCACAGCCGATGAGGAACATTCTGTGATCAAGTGTTCTGTCATTGACAGGAGTTTAGGGCCAGACAAACAGAGGAGGCTTGTTACAGTAGGTCAAGATGGTATACAAATGAAATGGACCAATCACAGACATTTTTGATCATAAAAGTCTTAAAGCGGTACTTGTATTCATAATTACTATGTTTTATTTATGTTACTGCCATTACTATGTTTTTATATTGACGTTGTTAAAATTATTGGCTGTATTTCTAATCACGAGGTTCGACTGTGCTGCCTGTTGTGTTAAATAGCTTTTACTATCTTCATCTTTTGATGATGCACGTTTCTGTTTTCTTTTCAAGTCCTGCATTGTGAGCCTTCGTGTTACAAAAGAGTAGGAATCAAAGAGCAACCTTCATAACGTCATGATACAACATTTCAGCAATGACCCATGCATCACAAGACAATTCATCCCCACAAAACTTCAGTAAGAATAATAACACAATATCGTTACAACTGAATGAGAGGAAATACACATAAAAAGCAAAACAACAGGAATCGTGTACTCACTCCTGTACTGGGGTGTGGGAACGGAGAACATCGTCTTACCTTTGTGCATCTAGAAGAATTGACTGAAAATGGCAATAGAGGAATCAATTAATGAATCAATAATTCCATATTGGTATTTGCTGTCAATGTATCTATAATTTACGACAAGACAATAAATTGCGATACATTGTACCAACAAAATAATGGATGTCTTGAATGACGCTTTTGTTGAACACGCTAATCCTCTCTTCTCTTTTTCGTATTGTTTTGCACGATTAAAATGACTTCAACTGCTTTTTCATGTCAATTCTTTAATTTTGTTGTCTTGTTTGTTACGTGATTCCGTGTCATTTGTCCTGGGAGTTGATACAGATGAAAAGTAGCCTCTCTAAAAGCTGTCTTGAAAGAAAGAAAGAAAGAAATACATAATTATTAGTTTTTCATTTATTTCATGGAAACTAAAGGGGTTTGTTCTGTTTTGTACATCCTCACATTGACACATACTACAAGCTTGGTTAGTGGTTACAAAGTCTGACAACCAGGGGGATGGGAAAAAATTACGGTACTATTTTCATGATACAATATCAATATTAGACTGCATTGTAGAATATCGGGATATTGTGATACGTATGGTGAGGTCCTTGCCCCTTACAACAACAAATCTGCTCATTTCCTCGTACAGCTGTGTTTGCATTGTTGTATTTCTTTATTTTCTTTCTCTTTTTTGTATGACCAAAAACCCCTCTACACACAAACACATGACCTGGTTATTCCTGTTGCACGTGATCGTGAGTCCGTTTCGAAAGTTCATACCTGACCTTTGAAAACTGAGAAAAACAGCTGAGAAAAACAGTCAACACCTCCAGGACCATTCTGTTGCTCTAACGAAGCTTTTGATCCGTCACATGATTGCATCAGCAGATGGAGTTGGTCGATGGGTCTCAATGTCATGGGATTGCAAATGCCACCGTTTTTTTTTTTTTTTTTTGTCCGAGCTATTTGAGGACTTCTTGAGAATTCAGTAAATTCAGAACTTCTTCGAAGATTACGTGATACGATTGGAATCATTTCATTTTGGTTTTTGAGTATTTTGGTCCTTAAGTAACAAACATTACAAATGTATCGGTTCGTTTATTCTGTGATTTCGAAGTGATGCCCTCGCTCCCCTTGTCTTTTGAGGGTTCCATCCTTGTTTGGGTTGCTGTCACTTATACACGTAACATTTGGGAGGCAACTGTCAAACGCTCTTTTTCTTTTGTTCTCGTTCTCTCTCTCTTTCTCTCTCTCTCTTTCGTCTGTGGAGGAGATTAGGTGCGTTTCAGCAGTTGCTCCAGTGACCTTTAACAGCTGTTTGGGGAGAAATTGCTTGAGCTTCCTTCACCTCATCCTAGTTCTCTCACTTATTCTGTCTTTCAGAACACAAAAGAATGAGCTGCCATGTGTCAAATTCAAAATCTTGGTTTCCTTTGTAGCTCCGTGTGTGTATGATCCAGCTTATGTAAAACACATAGAAGCAATACAGTGATTTCTGCCTAAGAAGGCAAAAGCACATGTTGTTTTCTGGTTGTCTTCGCCTGTGTAGCACATGACACAAGCGGTGTGCACCGTATCTCAGCACAAAAGAGCTCTGACAAATCAACAGAGGCCTTTTCTACAATGTAATTGCACCGCTGCCTGGTATAAACAGATTTACTAACCTGGTAAATCAGCAACCCTGTGCTGAACAGGCCTGCCCACTCCAGCACTGAGGAGCCATGGCACAGCTTCTACAGAGCTGACCACCCTTCCTGTGCAAATGATGGGATCTCTCATGCTAAACACTGAATGAAAATGGCAGACAAGTGGTTTGATATAACTCCAACAGGTTAGGGAAGGCAGAGGATGAGGAGGAGAAGGAGGAGGAGGAAGAGGAGGAGGAAGGAGAGATTTTTTTTTTCATGCTGGCCTCCTTGATACATCTTGTCCCACTTATTCAGCCCCCCTCCCCTTCGTGAATGTGGTTCTATAGCTTATGGGAGGTCTTTACAGTGTGCAGAAACAGCTGAGATCATGAATACAGCCTGAATGTATGCAGCCTCCTGTCCTGAATGTAAATGAGTTGTCCTTTCTCCAGCCACGCAGGAGCTGAGTTGAGCTGAGCACACACTCGTCTGCCCCTCCCTTCTTCTTCCATGCAGGCTCCAGGGCTGCCATCCTGCTAATCAGCCCCAAGTATGTGGGACAATAGTCAGCTTTAAGGGAAGGACAGAGATCCCTCTGAGAAAGGTCCCAGTTCCTCTTAAACATGAACAAGAACGCTTTCTGACAGTCATCTCCCCCACAGCCCTCGCCCCCTCTCTCTTTCTGGCTTCCTTGTTGTGAGGAAACACTTGTGTGTGGGTTTAATTTAGTTTCCACCCTTTTCAAAGAAGAGGGAGTAACAGTGAGAGAAAGAGAAAGCTTCAGATAATGTTTGGGATTTTGCATCTTTATGTTAAGATCAAATAACACACCCCAATAACCTGGACTGCTTTGTGTGTTTTCCTTTGTTCTCCGGTCCCTTGAAACTCTACGTCAAGTAGCATTCACATTAACATTCCATTCAACTGTAAGTGGAGATAATTGTGTGCAAATGGCTTCAGCTTTGAATGCCTGATTGGGAGCACGGCACTGTGTTGTTTGTGTGTGTGTGTGTGTGTGTGTGTGTGTGTGTATTTGTGCCTTTGTGTGGGTGTATGGCTTGTGCACGTATAACGGTGTTGTGTGTGTGTGTGTGTGTGTGAGTGTGGATAACGGTGTTGACGTGACTTTGAGGGAAGCCCTGTGCCCATTGTTCATAAAACCCCATATATGGTAATGTAAACACAGTCCTTCGTAACTCCTCTGGAGTGTGCACACACAAAAATGAATGAACACAGGAAGACCCACTCTGGCAGGAAGTGGCAGCTGCTACCATGGTAACAAACTGAAACCTGAAGCAGTGAGAAATCCGCCTTTCTCGCTGTCTTGACGTCATTTTTTGTACGCAACGACAAAAAGGCAGCAGCTGCAGAGCACACAGAGCAAACAAAGATATGGGGAGTTTTCAGACGCTGACAGAAATATGACGAGAGACGCTGCCAACATTGTCCTTTCAAGAAAATTCTTGTACTGGAAAATCCCCATATGTTCACCACTATCAAGGACAATGATTTAAAAGCAGTATTGACAGCATTAAGGAAAATAATAGAATATTATCAAATGTGTGACTGATGAATATGCAAATGTTCCCTACGTTAATGCCAAATTAGCAATATGGTCACAACACATTTCTCAACAATAGCACTCACGCGTGCACAGCTTAATGGTGTATGTGCGTGTATTTTGGTCCTGGCTGTGGCTGCAGGCCAGCCTGATTCCAGCAGAACTTTGCTGAAATGATCGAGAGAATGTCAGACTTATCAAACATTGTTAAAATTCTGCGGTGTGGATTGAGAGGAGAAAACATGATGGAACAAAGCAATTTTCACCACCAGCTGGAAGGGTGGTGCAAACTGGGAAATGGAGGAGGACTAAGGGCATGCATGCATGCATTAGTGACGGGGAGAAAAAAAAAATGCCAGAAGCACAAATGTCATGCTGTCACATTTTTAGGTCATGGCTCAAATAGAGTATGTCATAGCCCTCTGTGCCTGTAGGGCTGAAAACATTACAATATTCCTTCAACTATCTCCATGGAGAAAGTTGTTTTTTTTTCAAGTACTTAAGAAAGAGAAAAACTTTTATTCTCTTGTCTTCTCTCAGTGACTCACTCTGTTGACTGACCCATTTAGCTTGAACACTGTTGTCACATCAAGACAAATCACTAAATTTCATCTTTTTATTTATTTAAGCCGGTATAAGACGACAAATGTCTTGTGTTTGACGAGGTCGTGTTAGATTTGCTGTATCCGATCAAACGGTTATGGTGTCACAGTATCTGACTGTGTCTTGATCGGGAAGGATTTAAAGACCCTGCGTGTGTGTTGTCTTATTTTGTTTGACCCTTGTGCGTTCAAGAGATTGTTAATCACAGCAACAGAAGTACTGTGTGTATTTCTGGGGTCACAGAAATTGTGGATCTGATTGCCAAAAATAGTCCACTGTATGTTGTGTAAGTTCTCATGTTACTGGGGAACGATAGCCTTGCATCGCTCAGCTTTCTCCCAGACACTTTTTTTCCTTCCTCACACCTTAACAGCAGTCCCTTGAAGAAGTAACAGAAGGGCCGGGGTATGGCAGTGCTGTGTTGTTGCCCGTTGCTGTGTTAAAGAAAACAAAGCAGGCCCCCGAATTTCCTTTGTTTTGGTGTTTTAACTAGCCGACTCTTTCTGTTAGCCATGAGGTTTATATCTGTGTGTCATTCTGGCATCCTATTGGTCAGCATCAAGGAACACGTCACCTGTACATTGCAAGCACTGTCACACAAAAAGAAAAAAAAAAATGGATATGCGAGTCTTTCCATTGCGATGTGGTGGGTCAGCCCAGATGCCTCACTGCTGGTCTTCTGTCACTCCACAGGATAAAACCGTCTGTTTGCTGGCGTTGGCCACAAAATCATCTAAAATCTGGCTGAATTCATGGCACTGCACGAAACAAACTGGACACCAAAACACTCCGCAGGTGATTTGTTGCTACTCGAGTGTCCCCAGCCAAGAAAACGACTCCCTCGTGGCCTGGCTCATCTTTCCCTCGCTTCTCTGCCTCACTGCCTAATTAAAAACTCTGCATCTACACAGATTTAGCCAACATCTCTGCACCATCACCCATTAGCCACAGCCTTATTCTTTGTAATTAGGGGCCACTGGTATATATTATCATTAAGGTTTTAAGAAAGGTGTGTGGTGTGTGTGTGTGTGTGTGGTGGTGCGGGGGGGGGGGCAGTTTTAGATTAGACCTTGAGGCTAAATCCATAGATGACAAACCTGCTTTTCAAACAAGGGAAGAGGAAGGAGGGGGCACAAGTGTGTGTTTAGATTTTGTGTGTTGGTGATTACTTTGAATAAGGCACATGCAGGAGGTGTGTGCATGCAAATAGAGCAGGATGGGGGTAAACCCTGAGGGCCCCCCCCCCAAACACACACACACACACACACACACACACACACACACACACACACACACACACACACACACACACACACACACACGTATAGACACATCTGCCTGGCTGCTTTTTTGCCCCTATAATCATTCAGACAGATTTGCTCTCTATCCTCTCAACCCTCATCATCCCTCCTTTTCCTGTAGCACTGTGAAAGGCGAGGGACAGGTGCTGTTCCCTCCTGGGTTTTAAGCTCCTCAGAAATTGTCTCCCACTCATTAGCTCCTTGTGCCCCACCAAACACACACACACACACACACACACACACACACACACACACACACACACACACTGGATGGAAATCCAGAATTGTTATTCCATGTCTGTCAGGTTATGATCATTAATGTCTCACAAGAGCCAAGTATTGAAACATCTGTGTCAATAAGTAGGATTCTGGGTTGTCGGCAGGTCAATTGGGAAATGACACTTGATGATGCGGAAAGTTCTTTTGCTGTTTTATTTGCTGGGTTATTCATTAAAAGGCAGGAATTTGAGGAGTTTGGAACATTCATATTTAAATGTTAATATTAACCTAAATCAGAATCAGAATCTTTTATTGTCGCTGTACGGGGGGGGGGGGTACAGTGAAAATAGTCAAAAAGAGCGCACCACACCACCATGCACGACAGAATGCACATACAAGAAAAGATACAGCAAATAAAATCAACAATAAACAACGTGAGGACAGTAAAAATATAGAAAAAAGATTTTAAAAATGTGCAAGATGCAAGTGAAAAAAAAAAGTGAGAGGTGCAAAAGGAAATTGCAGAGAACAAATTAAGGTGCAGTACAGGATGAGGTAGTTTGATGGTTGTTGATCGGGGGGGTCAAGAGAGTTGTTTGTGTGCAGTATTGACTGTTCTTCTGCAGCAACATTTGCTAAGCAGAACAAGGTTTTGATGAGAAACTGGAGGCTAAAGACAAATAAAATTTGGAAAACAATAAAAAAAACAACTGATCCAAAAAAAAAAAGGGATAACCTGAAACTGCAGATATGCCGCACGGTTACAAGTCTGTCGAGAGACATTCTTTTTCCAGGTGACAGTTGCGTTGATTGAAACAGTGTGTCCGTGTCTGTGGTGCACACATCAAACGACTATTATTTCAAAGCCTTTGATTTGGCATTTCAACAATTACAATCTTGATTTTTGAAGCCAATAGTGGCCATATTTGAATGAGAGGGGGGCAAGTTAGCTTGGTGTGAAAGGTGCATCCATAATTCATTTAAATGTGGATGCTATTTTTGGCTTGTGAAAAACAGGCTTAAAGTGCTACTTCACCCTAAAAGGAGGGTATTTTTTTGCTTTTAAAACTAGCAGATAGATGTCTTGACCTCACAAAAAGGTTTTTCTCCCCTCCTGCGTCATTTCTAATGTGACTCTAGAAAGCACAAAGAGTCAGCCACGCGTATTTAGCTTGAAGCTAATGGCTGACAAACTGTTAGCTGTTATTAGCCCTATGGAACCACTTTCTATAAAAGTTAGTCTGAGCACAAGACACCAATTTACAAATATTTGAAGGGAAAACAAAGAACTCTTGAGGTGCTGTACTGCTTTAAAGAAAATGTACTTACTTGGAAAAATGAACAGCTGACTTCTTACAATGTCTTAGTGCAACTGAACCCCGAACACAACATTTTAAAATTAAGGGTCTAAGAGGAAAACAGTTTGTACTTACAGGAACTAAATCATTATGCACAAATTTCATCTTAGTGGTAAATTACGATCATTTTTAGAGTGGAAAGGTTGCTGTTAGGGCTGTGGAAGATGAAAGAATAAACAAACTTAAAATATCTACACTGGAGCTGTGAGTGACACATCATCAGCCCTCCACTAGATACCACTGAGCATGATCCAATTGTCCATGGTGGGATCAGTGGATCATCCAGGACCCTCCTGCTATGCAGCCCTTCCTCCTCCTTCCCCCCAAACAGTGTGGTGCCTCTAGTACAACAAGGGGGTGATGATCAATAGAGGATTTTGTGTGTTTGATTGTGTGTGTGTGTGTGTGTGTGTGTATGTGCGTGCGCGCATATGCGTGTGCTTTGCCATCTGTGTGTGTTTAAGTGATATAGGAAGGGGTGGGGGAGTTTTTGGGTTCAGTGCTGTGGTTGTGACTGATAGGGTGGCGAACCCCAGCAAGTGGGGGCCCAGGAGAGCACGTCTGAATTAGTGGACTCTGTAGAGGAGCTTTCTTTTCCCCATCGATCTCAACATGTCAATTAGTCAGACTCAAATAAATGTGCCCTCAACCTCAGCGGGCCGACTGTATGCACAGCCTCTCATGTAAACGACACCCACACATCAGCCCCCGTGTCACCAAAGCCGGGGCGAGCCTTAGAATTGACCGAGAGCTTTTCCGCAGCGCAGATAGTTTTTCACTTTGACCTTTGCTTGCTAGCAGCTAGACATATGTGAGACTGCAGACTGCGTGTAGGTGAATTACCTGTTTTTCCTTTTGATTTCCTCTAAAAACGACTCACTGAAAGCTGCAAAACAATGCGAGAACAGAGAGTGAAAAAAATAACTGAAGATGCTGTTATAGATAATGTTTTATAACCATGACCTACGAGGTAAAAAACTTGATACTTCCTGGAGCGTAAAAGTCAGTCAGTTCATTTATTCAGTATTGATAACATTAGCACGGGCAAACTATCTGACAGCTTTTGCTCTTGTGTGAACACACATGGTTTGACACTCGAAAAGAGACATTTGAAGAGCAAAGATAAGACTATAAAACTGACCGTATCCAAACAAGTCCACCATTATAGAGACAGATTGGGGTTGAAGCCTCTTGAAGATAATGATTGGGGGGAAATGAGTCACCTCCTTACTGGAGGAGATAAACCTCTGTCTCTCCTCCTGCTCCATATTCACCCCTCTAAACCCAGCTCTTCACATCGTCTTCCTCACAGCAGACACCCCTGCGAGAAGACCCCCCACCTCCTTCTAACCCCCTTCTCTATCCTCCCCACTGATCAGTAGGATTTACTGTGCACTCGTCCACAGTTCTCAGCCGGTCACACGCGCCCTCTGGGTCGATCCAGGTCGAATTCAATTTGTAAGATATTATGTATTGATTCCTTTGCTCCATCCTGCACCTCCACCACAACCACCACGCCACCCCCTGTGCTGCCCTGGCAGGCGCTCATTGACCCCCATGCACAATTCCTTGGATCATCATCATCATCATCACAGACGTGTGGCAGTCTAAGCCAGTATTAAGGTCGGTGGCCCCGGGCCCCTGGTGGCAGCCCTCCATCACATCTGCTGCCCAAGATTTTCTAGACTCATGATGAAGGCGCTGCTTTTCTTGAAAAACTACAATCCAGTCAATGCTCAGGGGCGCATCTTTAGGAAAAATTGTCAGTGTGAATTTTTTATCCAATGGTTTTTGGTGAAATCTTCGATAATTTGCCTCTTTTTTTTTAATATGGAGAACTCCCAGTGCTTCCGAAAACCATCAGATGCTGCCAACAGGCTCTAAATCTTTCAGATCAATAGGTGCTCCCTCGCCTCTCCATCAAACCCACAAGTAAATAATTCAAATGAGATAGTTAAGCCCTTTGGAATTTAAATTGGCAAAAAAAATATCCCCACTATGATTTGGCGTGCAATTTATGGGCATAACATCTACGGTGCTGGTGGTGGTGGTGGTGGTGTGTGTGTGTGTGGGGGGGGGGGGTCATCCATAAATTTGCAGGTTAAATCAATGACTGGATAAACTGAGATCTGAAAAGCTTTTATGACATTCCTATTACATTAACATCAAATGTGCAGGAGCCTCCAGATCCCATTAAGCCAATCGCAGGATTACACTGGTGTCAAGAGAAAAAAAGTGTTCAACCAAACGCTGTAACATATATGACGGCACAGACAAAAAAAACAACCTCTGACCCATATTTTACCAAATATAATATGGTGCAGCATAAACAGATGAGCAGAAGTCTTGCATGGCCGGCACAGATAAGAGAAATAAGGTCACATGCTAACAGGGAGAGAGCACAATGCCAAGGTGAGCGATGGCTATGACATTTTACAAACTAGGCTAATTCCCCTGAAAATGTATAAAGGGTAAATTTCACAGTATTGCATCACGATGGTGCTCATGTGGAAAGTATATCAGAGTCGAACTATGTTTTTCCATTGCCAGCACTAGTAAGCTGTCACAACAAACCAAAATTTCCACGCTTGTTCAGAGCTCTTAAAGTACAAATGCTACAAAATCCTTTGTCTCAGGAGGAACATGAGGGGTTCTGTTCAAGCGCACGTGTGTGTTGAAGTGGGATGCATGTGTGTTTCTCTGTGTGCTCATAGGGGGACAGTAAAACCGCCATCGTCCCGAGCGGGGTGAGTGGAGGACGGTTCTGTGGAGTTTCCTCATCAGCGTGTGGGATTCCCTCTATTTACCCCTCCACTTCCTGTCTCAGCAAGGAAGCATGAAAGACTCGGCTGGCAGGAAACACAAGCCCGCTTTGCTTTGTGACTCACATCATGACCTTCAGCCAAACCTTCATCACATGATGGTTTTAGAAGAGCCCAAGGGGAAATTTAAATGCTCTAAGAATACAAATGAGCATGCAGAGTGTGTGTTCTTTCTTTCTTTCAGCGTACAGTTTGCTGAAGTCCTTTAACAATGAATTCAAGGAAAATTTTGAAAATCACAATCAGAAAATTATATAATATGCAAACCTCACAGGAGCTAAAGGCCCCAGTGACTATATTTACAGTAAAAGCTCTAGTGCTAAGCTGTATTACATTTTACTGAAACTCCTCCATCATGCAAGGTTGACAGGTTGACTGTATTTACCGGAATTAAGAAAGAATTTGATCTGAAAATACACTTCACTTATTTTTTCCAGAGTTATAACAGAGTTCTGCAGGGATAACATATTTTGTAGAGCTTGGAAGTTAGCATAGGTTCCCTCAACCACTTATGATTTTTCCATCCATCCATCCATCCATTTTCTTCCGCTTATCCTTTTAAGGGTCGCGGGGTTCGGGCGTGAGGCGGGGTTGAACCCGTTCACATTAGCTCTGGATTTGTATTATACTCTTTCATGTCGTTCACCCTGCTTCTTTTCTCCAGTGTTCTATTAGAGCCCAACTCCCGTTCCTTACCTTTCGCGTCAGAGAATAGGCTCGGTACCAAGAGTTTCACATGTTTTACTTCACAAGAAAATCTGAACACCTTAGGATTTTTTAAGTGTGAATTCAATCATTAGGAGTACCAAGCTGTCGTTACTCTACGAGGAAACTATACTGCAGATGCAACATCACCACAATTCACATCGAGCTTTTTCTGTTGTTGTGACGATGTTCAATGTCAACGACACCTCAGTAGTTTGGTTAAGCCACTTGATAACTGCATATCTTATAACATAGAACAAAACTTTTAAACATCATAAGGTTGAGGGAACCTTATTTTGGTCATTTAACCAGAAATAATGAGGGAACCAGATGTTTCAACAATGCTAACTAATTTGTGGGTTTTAGAACTCATTCCTGTGGCGCTCAGACTATCAGCGTTTTTTCCAGGGAGGGATATCCTTTGACGAGGCTGGGGAGTTACAAGGGAGATTTCCACAGAACCCAGTCGATAGTTTTCACCGGGAAAACTGACTCGGTTTTAAGATGTTTGACGTAGTTTAATGTTCTTAATGTCACTTTAAAGGTAAAATGTACTGGCTTCCTTTCGTCTCTATTGAGTCAAGTATTTGATTTTACTTTTGAATTGCTTTGAATTAAAATGCAGCTTGGTGATATTTAGCAGTTTAAATTCACCAGGGTCATCATGTTGGATAACTTTTAGTCTCCCGCTTCTTAGAATCAACTGAAAACAACTTAGCAAATCCCTTCTACTGCGTCACAAAGTGCTGACTGGCTGTTGTTTTTATTTCTGAGTCTTGGAACTGTTCTTCCTTCCTTCCTCCCCATTAGTTTTCATCTCTGTCTGAGGTTGGTTTGACGGGGGTCAGTGCTGAGCCTGGACAACATCAAACACACACCAGACACTGCAGCCAGAGCACAGACAGGAACCGTGAAGCTCTGTTTGGCTCTGTTGCTGTCTATCATGAAAAAAAAGGAGAAGCAAAAACCCGACAACCGAGACCTAGAATGAGCAGGGATGCAGAGACAGTGGTGTTGGACAGGTGGGGAGGGACCCAAGTCAGCAGTCTGGTTTTTGTCAGCAAGTTCTGTTCTGTCTTGTCTGTTTTAATGGAGAGAGAAAATCAGGGAGGACTTCAAGTGACTACATTTATGTCTGCAATTCTTTGTCTTGGTTCAGGGAAATTGCAAAAACAATGTCTAATATTCTGAAGGAAAAGAATATTTAGCATTGCACTTAGCGTGCCAGTGAAACCAAATGCATTAATCCAGTCCATGCTGTCATCCTGACGTCAACTCAGAACTGTTTTCCATGCGCAGTTCATGTTCAAGGAGTCTGTGGGTTTTGTCCAAATATATATTTTGATCCAGAGTTAGCTTTGGAGATATTAACGGATGAACTGGAAACATTTCAGACTGAAATCCTAACATGTCAGACTTGAATAAGACCAGACATGACCAAGCAAAACTGAGCTGATGCAAGAGCAGGGAAAACTAGCCCAGACTGGACCAGATCAGACCCTTCAGATGTCCGTCAGTCTGCATAGATCATTCCGGTCAGTCTGGGAAGTATTGATCTCTTTGATTGATCTAAGGCTTTGTCCATCTGCCTGATTCAGACCTTAATGCCACAGAACATAAAGAGATGGTGGTGGTGGGGGGGAAGCAAAGATAAACAGATAAGAACCCAGATAGAACAGGAACTACAGAGGAGGAGGGGTTACGGAGAGTCTAGCCAGTCTCGTCTGGACAGCTGGTGTTGATAACTAATCTGCTGGCGCTTTTTGTAAAACATGAAACCCAGCAACCTGATAGCATGAATTAATAAATGAACAATTTCTTCTACAACAGGGGGCCCCCCTGATCCATCGGGGTTTCTTTACACACACACACACACACACACACACACACACACACACACACACACACACACACACACACACACAATAGACACTTAGAGGGGCCCACTGGGGTGTTCACCCCCCCCCCCCCAAGTACTACACAGATCCCTGGATGACTGAGAACCACTTGATCAAATAATAGACACAGAGAGCTAATATCCTCACGTTGTGTAGCTGTCGAAGAAATAAAGTGTGGAATCTGTGAAGAGCATTTGGGAGGGCCTGAATGCTGCTTCCTTGTTTCTTTTTCAGTTATGTAAAAAACAAGCCTAATAAGCAGAGTGGGTGGTGAATGAGGAACCATAAGCTCAATAGCTGAATGAAACCCAACTCAGACGTTACTTGCTTTGCTTTTCACCTCCAGCTATAGGAACACCTGCACTGAGACACAGGGGCGGAGTGAAAAAAGGGTTAAGAGATGCAAAAGCTTTTAGGCGAGGGAGGGTTGCTGGGAAGCAAAAAAAAAAAAGAAAAAAAAAGAAGATTTCTTGCTCGCAGCTACATTAAACCATCCTAGATGTTCCACAATTGGCAGCTGCCAGTGATGAAATTGGTGACGAAAGGTGAAAAGTATGAGACTTGGGCATTGTGGGTGCTGAGAGAGCCTGTCAGAAGGCTGATGTATGGCAAGGCAGATGCAGCAAGGGGGGGGTGGAGCAGTTATAGGCTTGGCTGAGGTAAACTGGCAGGTGGGGCAGCTAAGAGAAGATAAAGAACAGAGAGAGAGAGAGAGAGAGAGAGAGAGAAAAGAGGAGCAGGCATGCTAGCAATGTGATGATTATCAGGCAACACAGGGGCCGTCTGTTTTCCACCCTGCATGCCCGGGTGGGGAGGCAAGGTAAGGGAAGGAGGGAAGTGTGGTGGTGGTGGTAGTGGTGGGGGAGGGGGTTGGTCCTCGAGCAGGTGTGCAGGGCGGAGAAATGTATAAAGGAGGGGGGAGGGGCAGAGAGAGACAGCAAGGGAAATTGAAAGTAGGACCGAAATGGAGAGAAAGAAAAACGAAAATTAGAGAAAGCAGAGGTGAGTATTGATAAAAAGACAGAAAATAGACATACGGTTTGATGACATCATTGCCGCAAGCAATATGGCACTGAGATGAGAACAGAGGTCAAAATAGGTGAAGGAATACAGCACAGAGGCTTGCTGGAAGCTATCCTGGTCATTAGCGTCTCTCGTATGGCTCAATAAAGAGCTCAGACACTGGAAGACTGTATGCCTTCCAGCATTCGTCTGCATGGTTAGATGTCAATATAGAAACAGCAGTGTATCAGAGGAATCAGAGGGATCAATGCAGAGGAGAGGTGAGTGTAACTGGATCGCTGTAACCCTCAGCTGACCCTTCATCACCAAGACACAGACACACACACACACCAAGTCACCTGTCCCCCAGGCGCACGCTTGCTCCTCAAAAACCACGAGCAGACATGCAATTGACCTGGTTTACCGCTTCATCACACTTATTTACTTCTTTTCATTTTAAAATCACTACCTGCGGTGACCCCGAGAGTGGAAAACACAGCGACTGATGAGCAAAAATACGAAACGGAGGCAAATTTCAATCATCCTCACATAAAAGTTAAAAATGAAGGACAAATTTCAGTCATGAAGAATGGAAGTGTTTTCAAACAGCGCTAAGACTTGGCTTACCTTTATTTGTGCATATCTAACATGTTTCATGAGTTTGCAGTGAATTTCTGGAATATGTTGTGTGTCTTTGTTTTTCTGTTTGCAGGTATGTCTTGCATTCTGTTGCGTGAATTCATGGCATGTTTGTGTTATGTGTTGTGTTAATGTGACTCGCATTTCTGCGGTGTGTTAGTTTGCACCGCCCATTCTGTAACATGTGAGTTCATAACACCCAGGTCTGTCCGATATGAGGAGGATTTCTCATTTCTCAATTGTATTTTGCCTATTTGAACATGTGTTCCTAAATTGCATTGTTTTGGCATCTCAAGGCCACCGTATCTTACAAGGATACATGTTCCTTCAGCGTAGAGACATATCTCCTTGTACCTATTCAAAAAATAAGTGTAGAGTCTACACTTATTTTTTTGAATTCCAAAATGTCAGGGTTTAATTTCACATGGCACATTTCTAGCCCTCTCCAAACATACTTCTAAAATTAAAGCTATGAATGAAAAGGTATGAATGTGATGCTGTCATGACGACGGCTCATATATGTATACTTTATCCAAGATAAAAATATCTTTCAGTTCTAAAGCTTTTGAGTGCAAATAATTGGCTTGGCCACTGCAGTACAACATAATTAAACACACATAACTCATTAGAGAGCAGTGAAGATCCTCCCTGCACACATATGCACGCACACACACAAACATGCACACCCACCCACACACACACACACACACACACACACACACACCCACCCACCCACACACACACACACACACACACACACACACACACACACACAAAAACACACCGCCACTGTTGCCCTTTCAGCTTCTGGTAAAGAGGCTGTGGGAGTGTAGGGACATTTCTCGCTAAGGGAAGAGGTGGTTTGCGGTCTCATTTTAGCCTTCGTGTTGAGAAATGGCCAAATGCTGCTTTCATTTTGAGCTGAGAGGCTAGTAATTACACGGTGCAGGTCTCGTGCTCTGAGATGCATGGCTTTTTACTGCACCGCTGAGACCCTCCAAGGCTGATATGCTAAGAATGAAAAATAAAGAGACGACCTCTCACACCCACTCCACCACTCCCCTTGCACACTTTAAAAGAAACGCTTGCACACACTTGGTACCTTGTCCTCTGATTGGCTTTCGCGTGTGCATGCCGCTCATCTTTGCATTCATCAGTCTCACTATAATGAAAACCTTACCCTAGAATGAATGGATTCACCAATAACACTCCAAATGTTCCGGGGCTAACATGGTCCTGGCCCTTAATGCTTTTATTGTTCTCTGTTGTATTTGCTCCATTGAAATATAGATCAATATCCTGAGACAATAGATGACCAGCAGCATCAGATGAAAACAACACACACACATTTAATTGGTGCAGAGTTGTCATTAATCTACAATGGTGTATGTGTGTGTTTCTTGTGAATGTGTGTGTGTTTTCTATTGTCTGCGCCGCATCGCACTTTGTTTCTAAGTGCTACATTTTTTCATTTCTCTCCCAACGACAGGCAGCGCATCTTTTTTTTTTGGGTTAAGGAGGACATTGATGAATTGCTTCTAGGCAAGCAGGAGAGGCACAATTAAGATTCCATCAGGATAAAGGTAAAGGTAAATGATTTACATTAACAGGAGGGCCGAGCTCGACCGAACAATCCTCCACAAATGGAAAAAAGAATGGCCCTGCCTCCGAACTGGAGGAGCCGGCTTCCGTAAATTGTTTGTGCTTTTAATTAATGAGCAAGCCAAATGTTTGTGTGTGTGCGTGTGTGTGCACGCTCTAGGGTGGGGCCAGCCTGAGGTGAGGTAAAAAGGAGTGATGAAGCCAGAGGCAGAAGCCAGGGTTTGCTCATTAATGTAGCCAGCGAGGAATGGAAGTCGACTTTTTCTTTTAATTTCTACAGACTTTCTTTCCATTCTTGTACGAACACTTCAGCTTTTTGGATACACTCCTTCCTCTTTCTATGTCAAATGAAATGATGAAAGTGCTAATTTTGAAAACACATTCTGCTGTCCTGCGTGAAGTTGTTTGGTGAGGTCCATGAATGCCGGATTATTTTTCAGCCTCAAATTATTTTTGGCCATTTGGAGTCTTCTCTGTTAGGGTGACCAACATCCTGTTTTCCCGGCCTGTCCTTGCTGTCCTGTTTTTTTTTTTGGTAATATAACAATGTTTTATTCATAGAGAGGGAGGCATACTTTAAATGTATTGAAATGATAAGGCATCTTTGGGTAAACTTCGAGTATCATTTGATTATCTCATTGCCTGGCGAGTGTCCTGGTTCTCGGTTATCAAAATACGGTCACTCTATTTTCTGTGGTTATGTTTTTGATTCATATTCCCAGGTTCCTCATTTATTTTGAAATACGCACCCTTTTGTTTACACATGTGTTACTTCCTCTTTTTGGCTGTTTCCCGCCTTTTTTTTTTTTTTTTTTGAGTCCCTCACCTGCATCCTGGCAGTTCATCAGTCCTCATCAGTCACAGCTGTGCTCCCTGTCTTTCTTATTCAATCAGCTCCTTCCCTGCCCTCATGCTCTCCCACCTGTTTCTCGGAGCGTGATTTGTCGAGCGCTTATTTTTGTTCGTCTGAGGCTGTCTTATCGTCTGGTATGTTTCTGTGCGGCTCCTCACGCGGGGTTCGCAGCATCACGGGTGTTTTTTTGTGTCCTTTTATTTTTTATGAATTAGGTTGTGTTCTATCTTTTGTTGACAAAATAAGTTCTTCATCTCATCGTGCCAGCAAACCTGAAATTGTGACAAAAATGTAATTTTGGGAAAATTCGAACCTCTGAATCTAATCTTATAGCGCAGTACAATGCCAAGTTGTCAGCCAAGACTATAAAGAACAACAAGCTAATTAATTACCTGCAACACTCTGTTCGTGGCTCTGGGTGCAGGCGTGCTGCAAGTACTACAAGCAAACACTACTGCAGTAACTTTACTTTTAAGGTTAGACTTTGGACTCAAAAAATCATGAGGTGTTAGGTTTTTAATATATCTCATGTTTCCTTCTGTTAGATGACATGTGCTGCTTGACAAGACTTACAGGCTGTAAGTGTGTCCAAGTGTACGTCTCTCTCTGCTGCCTGCTGTGACTTCAGACACTGATGAGGGCATTTTGAGTGAATCAGAGCAACAAAGTCCTGGGTTGCAAACCCGAAACAATAAACTGAAAGATACTGAAATGCTTCATGTGGCTTAGGGGGAACGAGGTGACCCCTCTTATATACAAGTAGTTATATGATCCATTGTTTAGTTGAAGTTGTTTTGAGATCATTTACCGGCTACAGGTCACTGGAAATGTTAAAGCAAGAGTTATTGTTAGTTTTCCAACTTGTGCAGCCACAAAAATAATACAAGTCTCCATGGCGGAGAGGGATAGGGACATGAGAGTGAAACTAATACGTCTAGAATCAGAAACATAAACACAAGTGTGTGAAAAAAGTCACAGTGGAAAACTTTAAATATGAAACACGGATTTTGGCCTGGCTTTAGTTGACAAGTTTCCAAAACTAACTTTTCCCTCATGTGACATTTAGATAACATTTCTAAATGGACAACCGGCGTTACAATTAGATTTGCTTGGAACATATACGCGCAAACATTTATGCGATTCCTCAAATTTCCAGCTCTGGACTTTCTTCTTTTGTTTGCATTATTGAATGTTTGAAAGTGTGTTTTGGCTTTGAACTCCTGCTCATAAATAAGAATCCGGACAAGCAAACTCCACATCCAAGTGCTCAACCATTTCAGAAAGGATCAACAATTATTTCTGAATAAGGTCAAAAGCTACTTAATGACTAGACAACCCACATGAATGATTCTACTACAGTGGTGTACATTCATTCCGCCACTCTACAATCCCGTGGTCCTTTCACTCTGTTTTGCCATTTCCATGGACATGCTATTTTAGATTTTACATGGAAAAACCCATCATGGAGGAGCTCTTCATCAAAGGTCTCAGATGCCTGAAAAAAAAAAAAAAGATTTCTCCTTTAAACTTTTGAAAATAGGATCAGAGAACATAAAAAAGGAACATACATTTGTATAACAGAGCTCTATTTTCTCATTTCCTAGTCATCTTGACCCCTTAGATTTATCTTTGGAGGGGTCTGACATTTCAGTTGGGGGACTGAGTGCCATTCTGAATATATAGTAGTTAAAACTGACTCCACCTCAACCAGCTACAACAGTAAAAAGCTGCTTATTCAGAAAAGGGTGCTTTTACTTCCATAATTTCAAGTATACTTTACTGATAATACTTGTGATCCATTATATCCTGCAGTGTGGTTATGTCATAGATCCCACTTTGCAAAGCTTCTATAATGTCTTTTAGTCTGAGTTTTAACCCTCTTATCCTTCATGACTGATGCTTGATTTTCTGGCTGAATGATGCTGAATGCCTCGCGAGCCCTCACAAGCAGAGACGCCGCACATATTAAGAGTTGAAGCCCTGCATGTGCACTTATACATAAAATCTAAGTTAGAATTTTTTGCACAGCTCTATATGTGTAAATGTGAGTGTGTGTGCCCACGCATGTTGAACATGTAAGTTTGTGTGTGATTGTGTGTGTATATGTGTGACAGAGCCAGAGAGAGTCTGAGGCAGAGAGGGAGTGAGAAATACTGTGTGGGCGGGATACGTTTTGACAAAGTTCCCCATTTTTCAGAAATAATCACTTGTTCCTGTTACACTGAAAGAGAGTCGTGTGACTGTGGGGCTGCTGAGAAGACAATCTCTCTCTCTCTCACTCTCTCTTGATACATACATATATATATATATATATATATATATATATATATATATGTATGTGTGTGTGTGTGTGTGTCTCCAAGACCTTGTCCTTGTGCCTGCTAACGAGGGGGTGTGGCTGTCACTGGAGGCGTTGGGGCTAAATCACCATATTAATTAGCCCATCCTTTGACCGACAAACACAGAACTGAAATGTCACCACACTCACATTGGCCATAGGAAACACAATTAGTGGAAGTCATTATTGTTTTAGCAATGCCCTGTTTTTCCAACTCCATTTCCTGCGTCCTCCTTTTCTCCCACTCTTCAGCTCCTTCTCCTGCTCTCTCACTCCGGTGTTTGCTGTTTGACCCTTGTGCCGCATCATGTTTGCATTGCTACGTAAGAGGAGTATTGAGCCGAGCAAGAACTGCCCCCATCAAAAGCAAGAGTGGCGAACCGGGTGATCGAAGCCTCAAGAACAGGGATAGTGATGGAGTTGTGAGGGGCCTGGGTTGAATATACAGTGCTCACCTCATCACCTGTAGCCTTTTCTTACTTAGCTAGGAACCTATATGTGACCCAAAAATAAATGTACTCTGGAAACTCTAAACTGTGCATGTATTACATATCACAGTGGCTTATGGGATTGTTTGATTTTACGGTCTGAGCCATGTATGAACCTGCCAAGAACATTTCAGCAAACACGCACTGAATTACCAAGATAAACCCTGATACCTGTGAGGTGTCTACCTCAGAAAATTTTGAATGTCTTGGCCACAAAACCAGAAGCCGTCAGGGTTAGGAGGTGACTTGACACATCAACCCCAATTAAAACAAAAATATTCAGTATTGCATTCACTGCGAGGTGGATCTCTCATCACTCTATCTTGGTAGCATGCGGCACAGTTGACACACTCGTACAGCTGGTTGGTTTTCATTGTAATACATTTAATCATTCAAGAGTTTGTTGTCATCACGTGCAGCATGGCAAAGTAACAGTTATGGGAGAATGAAATTCTTAAAATACAATTAATATTTTAGGTGTATGTTTGCAGGATTAAGCAAAAAAGGTGTGAAGCCCAGGCCAAGGATTTTTTTTAATGAAATTTTGGGTCATTATAAGTAATTGCTTTTTTAACATTGGTTTTCAGCTCCAGCTTCCTCCCACAGTCCAAAGACATCAAGAGGCGACCTGTTCAGGGTGAACCCTGCCTCTTGCCTGAAGGCTGCTGGGATAGGCTCCAGCCCCCCTTAACAGGATAAGAGGTAGAAAATGGATGGATGGAATGTTGTTTTTTGAGTGGAGTTAGGTTGCAGGGTGCAACTAGTACTTGGATGTAATATTTTCGCAACCATCACTCAAAGGTATAATTTGGTTATTTTGATTTGGTGTTATATGAGACACTGATGCCCAGTCAGCATTCCACCTGCTGTAGATGTTGCTCACCTCATCCTCTGCCTGGAGAATCAGCGCGACGCAGCGTCAGGAAGCTGCTGTGGCGTGAGTACTAGCGCAAACATGTCTTTTAGTCTCAACCAAGTCCAAGGCATAGATGTCCTTTCACCTGCTCACTACACTTTTCATATTTTTGGCACTCTGCATTTCTATCAGACACCTGATTCCTCTGGGGACTACTTTTCTTAACTGCATAATATCAGTATTCCTACGCACAACTTCAGCCGTACCCTGTATTTCTGTGGTATTAACGTGTTAGACATTGACTGGGCATTAGTGTGTCATAGGCCCCACGTCAAAATAACTAAATTATCCATTTAAGTCATTTTCAGGGATAGAGAATATTTCTATGTCATCCGCCAGAAGAGACACTAAACATGTTTGCATCATGAAGTGGAACACAACTGCCATAAATGACTTCTTTAGGATCTATTAAACCTGTCAATCCTTTTTAAATGTAAGAATATTTTATCACCTCAGAGGAAAAAAGTCATGTTTTCACCAGCATCTCTTGGTTTGTATAATTAATTTCATTTAATTACCAGGATGATTTATGTAAATATATAAAAACCAATTGGAAGAGTGTAATATTGGCTGAGGAAGGAGCCGTTTAGATGTTCTAGATCCGGGAAAAGAGTCAGGAATAGTGTGTCACATTGGCCCTCAAATGTATATACTCAAAAAAACAAAACAAAAAGACATGCAAGGATTTATGTTCGATACATACACACGTATGAATTTGATATTAATGGACTGATAAAAATATATACATGCTAAGCATCAAAATAATTGTAGCTCATTTAAAAGCTCAAGCATGAGCCACAGTAGCTCCTATCAAGCAACAATGTGTGCAGCATTTATATGCTTGTTTTCTTAAAGTACGTTGCAGTCCGCAGTCTCACAACAGCACTACTCCTCTGAAGCATTATTCATAGGTTTCAGTCTTCCTGGTGAAAGCAGACTGATGAATAAGTGAAAGCAGAGGGGACTGTGAGGCTCAGATGTCCTCCTACGTAGGTCTGACCCCTGGACCGCTGCCTTTGTCTTCTTTCATGCTCCAGAATGCTCTCATCATCTTGGCATCAAAGATACTGTCCAGATACCTGTCCCCTCACATGGAGGTAACCTTGGAGTTCTATACGCCTGAAGCTCAGGACACGTGTGTATGTGTGTGCACACAAACAATTGTGCACTCTTCCCACATTCCTTTGATCTTGTCAAAGAGTAAGAGATGTGCTATATCAGATGAACGTAGCCTGACATTGGACAGGAAGTAGTTTCCCTCTTATCCTCTCCTAATCTCTCACAACCAGACCTCAGCCTCATTAACCTAATGGATGTGTGGAGTCAGTCAAACACAAAAGTTGCTCAGAAAAGGGTGGATACAAAGTGGCCATGAAAAATGTTTCGCTCTTAACCAACTAGGAGTATTACTTCCTGAATCTGGTGTTTCCTGGCTCAGTTCTCTGAGTTTGACATCTCCATCCATTTTCTTCCGTCGCATCCTGTCGCGGAGGGGCTGGAGCCTATCCCAGCGGCTTTTGGGCGAGAGGCGGGGTTCACCCTGGACAGGTCGCCAGTCCATCACAGGGCCAACACATAGAGACAGACAACCATTCACACTCACAGAGGTTTGACATCTCCCTTCTCACAATTAGTCGTCCACTGTCGTGCGCCACTGTCCCGTTATCAGCAGCCTGATCTCCCTGAGATCAGCAGTCTCTCTTAGAATCAGTCTCAGCATTTCCTCAGCGGCAGTGATGCAGCAGTGCAAATCTTCTCTCTTGAGAATGTAGCAATGTCTTTCATACTTTCAGGCCAAAAAAATGTAACACAAGGAAATGACTAAATGTATCTATACATGCAAAACACTGGAGAGGACCGTTAAAATGACAGTGATCTGAACCAAATGGCAACTCGTCATTTCATCAAATCTGAACCGTTAGAAAAACAAAGCAACCGGAGATCGTCACAGCAACTGATCCTCCCATGACAAAATAACATTTATGGATATGTAAAATAATTTGTGTATACTTTAAGGAACGCAAATATTTGTTTCCTTTCCACGCTGGAAGATAAATATAAATTTCAATAATTCAAAGAGTCTCTTCCTGTTGATAGAAATGTCCAGAAATATTAGTTTATTTCAGATTAAGAGATCTCAAACTTTACCACAAGTAAAGATACAACTGGTGCATAAACGCAACTGTTGAGACCTTTGTTTCCAACTTGTGCCAAATGAGAGGTTTTAACAAAGAACTTGATTTTATACACAGTTACTGTTAGAGTGAGTGCAGCCCTGAAATAAGCTTTAAAACCCCCTTTTAGTGACAGAAAGGTCCCACACTGACAAGAGAGCCAACCTGCAAATAAAGAGTCCACGAAGGAAGAAAAAAACCCACTTTTCTCCACGGCACACTGCATCCACGTGGGTCTTTTACAAATCTACGTGAGACCACCAATAAAAGAAGATTGACCCCTCTCCCACCGTCAGAAGACAAAGAGTTGCCTTCTGTTTTTTTGTCCCTTGTATTATTTTACTAACACAATACACACTGGTAAATAGAGTAAATGGGGAGTACAAAGCAGAATGGAAAGATAAGAAAAGAAACTTTATTGTCATTATACACAGGTGTACAACAACATTCTGCTTGGCAGCATCTCTCACACACATAGCAGCTATGAGATGGTCACTATATATATATATATATATATATATATATATATATATGTGTGTGTGTGTGTGTGTGTTTGCATTGTAATAAGTAATAAAATGATAATGGCATTGATAGTGTTTCTAAAATTGTTATCCAGCTTCTCAAAGAATAGTGAGCAGAAGCATATCAATGTGTACGCGGCGCTGATCGTGATCAAACCCGTTCCCACTGCAGACAGTATCGAGATGTTCACTGGCATTAGCGGAGTGGGAGTGGGGAATTTATGTCTGAAAGTAAACTTATCCACTTGCATTGGCAAATTAATCCATTGCCATTTTTTGGTGAATTGATTTATGTTATGAAAACTGTTTATAGAGGTGTTATTTTTGCCGAGAATCCTTCTGTAACCTTTTGTGTCACATCTGTGCTCCTTCTCTTCATGTGCGGTCTGATTTAGTTTGAAGGACAAGTAAAGAGGCAGCAAGTAAATGAACCAACAGACAGTGATGACATCCTGCTGAAGTGATGATTGTTTTGCATGTTTTGCATATTACAGTGTTTTTTGTTGAGAATGTGAATTCTACCAAACCCCCCCTACACACACACGTACAAAATAGCAATTTTACAGCCTAGTTTATGGATTAAGTCCGTAAACATACAGTAATTAGGAAGCAAATCTGATACCACAGCTGTTAAGTTCTGAGTGATGCTTCTCACTTTGATTTAGTTTATGCAGTGGGGGTGTTCCTCTTTTCTTCTCGTCTTTCCTCTACGTCCCTAAAATACAACATGCCGTTAGAAGTCTTCTCCCATAGGAAGAATGCGACGGATACCACATTGTTGGTTGTTTGTCTCTCCTTGAAGGAGAGGCAGGAGAAAAAAATCACAATGGTGTGGGCCGGGATGAGAAAAATAGAATTACAAAGATCACATTTTCATCTTCTTTGATCTGATGTGTTAAGAGAGGGTTTTGGTGAGTCGGTTAGTGTGTGTGTGTGTGTGTGTGTGTGTGTGTAAGGGGGTGACAATGTTTGCATGAGTGTGTCATGACAGAGAGTGGGGGGAAGAAAGAAAAGCAAAGTATATGAGAGACAGTGAAAGCAGGGGGGCTGTAGAGCAATGTGAAGCTGTCCTTGAGGGTTTGAGATGCATAAAGAGAGGAGTTGCTCCATACAGGGAGAGTGGGCTGTTTATTTACTGCAAAGATGCTGTCTCCCTCCAGGGCTTTTCAAGGGAGCTTGTCCCCATCACTACCTCGACTCCTGCATCTACCCTGCAGCTAAACGCCCCAGTTAAGCTCCACCCAGCCGGGGAAGACTGCAGAGAGAGAGAGGGAGAGAGAGGGAGAGAGAGAGAGAGAGACTCTCCTCCCATAGCCCTTGGCCGTGTTCTTTCCCTCCCCTGACTGGAGCTGAAAATGGGGGAAACCATGCAGCGCCTCTGCTTCGGCACCAAGGAAAACAAGCAGACTCCTAATGCCAAAGAAGTGCTTATTAAATCCCAGGCACCCTTGCAATTGTACTGCGCAGCCAGTCAAAATAAGAAATTGCTGTTGGTTTATTCACCCTGCCTCCCTCTTATTTCACATGCTTTCTTAACCTCTTCCAAATGAGCCCGGACTTTCTGTTTTTCTCCATTTCACTCCCCCCCCCCCCCTTTTCCTTCTCTTCTCATCTCTCTGTTTGTGAGAAGTGATGTGAGGCCAAGGCAAAAAAAAAAAAAACATGGGACAAAAACATGCAGATGAGACAGTATAAGGCGGCTACTGGAGGGCAGAGAGAGGCATTAGGGAGAGAAAGTGACAGGCACAAACAGAAAATTTGATGTGAGCCATTTGGTAAAAAACATGGTGCACGGAAATAAGAGAGAGAGAGAGCGCGCAAGCCTGAAGGATGAAATATTTGAAATAGTCAAAGTGATTGTTCGTGCAGAGAGAGAGAGAGAGAGAGAGGGATCGTTGGGGTACATTGTGGGGGCGCTTGTTGTCACGGTGGCCCCGGTCTCTGGTGCCCTCCTGTTTCATGGCTCTCACAGGCTGTCAGGGAAGACAGCTGTGCTCAGGAGGCTGAGGGGGAGAGCAGAGCAGAGCACTGGAGAGGAGAGGAGAGGAGAGGAGAGGAGAGGACCTTTGTTTTCTATTTTGCTCTTCATCTCCTTTAGTGTCTCTGTCATCCATTTGAGTTATCATAGCAGAAACAAAACCTGTGGTTAAAATTCATCAACCTTGACAATATGTACATACCTGTAGCGGCTGTTTGTACTTGCTTTTGTCAAACCATGTTGACAATGTAAAATATCCCCGTCTTTTGTTTGTGCCCTATATTAAGCCACCACCTCAAGGCGATGGTGCATTTTAGAGGAAAGGCTGTAAGTGCTGACACATTGGAGCTGTACGCATGATGCTGAGCAGTCGACGGGCAGAACTATAGCAAGCTGCCATTTCCACTGACTCAAAATCAATCACAGGTTTGTTCAAGTGATTTTTATTGGCCCTAAAATATCCTAGCCAGAGGCTAATGGGATAGATTCATCTCCACCCGAACAAACAATACATCTCTCGACGTGGAAACTTAAAAGAATATGACAGCTCGCCACCCAGAGCGTCTCTATGTGTTCATCCTTTTTGTGCTCATGTCCTCTACATCAGAGATCATACAGATCAATGCTCTCCTCTCTCTCCTTTGAAGGGACAAGTACTATCCCAGACCCCCCCCCCCCCACCCCGTATATGTCCTCATCTCCCTCCACCCAGCTCCCCCTGCCATTCCTACCATCATGGCCTTGTTTATGAGCCTCTCCATTGGACGGACAGGTTAATAGAAGACCTGGCTCAGCTCAGGACCGCCTGGTTCCCATTCACTCACTAATAAGACATTTCATCTCCTGCTTACTGCCTGCTTGCCGGCGGCAAAGCTCTCTCCAAAAGTAGTGAGTCTAATATATTTGTGTGTTTTCTGTGTGTGTGTGCGTGCGTGTGTGTGTGTGCGCAGATCTGGAGTGGCCTTGAGGTGCGAAACACACCCACATTTTAGAAGTGAAAGAAAAACTGTTAAAAAACTTTTGAGAATACAGTCATTCCCTAATCTATTCAGCAGAATTTTACACAAAACACTGCCTGATAACGCTAAGGATTGGTACCCCTGTATCTTCTGTTTGACGTGCAATTTCACTGCATCATCTAATGTGTTCATTGTAAAATCATCATAAAAACATACTTGTCTGTCTCAACTTTTTACTCATCAGTTAAAACATTTTTATTTTTTTTTTGCTTAAAAAGTACCAAGAGGAAGGATGTGGTGAAGATGAAAAAGATTCAACTTTCTCATGCTGAAAAAAACTTGAGATATGTTGCATAATCATCTGTGCGGGGCACTCCAAAAATAATGAAACCTCAGTCTGCTTTCTTTCTCTGATGTGTTTCTAAAATGTTCTTTGACTTTCATTTTTCTTCAAGTCCATCTCTCCTGGAACATTTACGTTTCCTCCTCATGGCCTCCGTACTGCAGCACACAATTAAAGACAGCAGAAACAAGCAGTAAAGGTGGCTCCCAGCACACAAGGTTACCCTGTAAATCAGCTCTCAAGGACACAATAACAACCTCCCAAAAAGACTGAAACACAAGGACTGTGATCTTTTTACTGGGGGACAAATGAAAGACAGGAACTGGAGGAACGGGGAGCCAGGCCTGATCCCTCATGCTCAGGCATTAGGCGCTTTAAATCACCTTGACTGGCTGAGCTTTAAAAGCCAGGCAACTCCCTCCCGTCCATAGGGAGGCCAGGGAAACTTGGTGTCCAGTAAACAGTGTCCGCCTCGCCCTCTAGAACCCTGGGAGGAAAGAGGAAATGGCGTGTCCTCGGGGGTTCAACTTTGACCCCCCTCCCTGATGAAATATGGGCTCTGCCCTGCAGTGCAGACTTGTTTGAACTCAAGTCTCTAATGGGTAAGGTTGTGTGTACATGTTCCATGGAGCTTGTGTGACTCTTTTTGGAAATGTGTGCATTTGGAACAAAAAGGGGGGGGGGGGGTTATGAAATACAGTTATGTGATTGCAAATAATAACAATCATAAAAAAAAATGTTTTGTTGGATTACTATTTGGAGAGAAAATGACATTTTGATTGGGGTTCTGCATCATTTGAAATAACAGTCTAGACATGGTTTAGGTTGCAAATGCAATCTGCTGCTGCATTGATTTTAAATATAATCACAGCACTCAGTATTTTTTACTCTTTGTTACAATACTTTGCATCAACCTATAATGGATGTTTTATGACTTGTTGGCTTGCATGTGTTTACAGAATAAGAAAATGACTTGTTTACACATGCTGTAGCTTGACTTTTGGTAAACCAGTGATGTGTAAGAGCAGTAGCTCTTCATTCATATTCAATATGATACCGGGCACATCATCCATCAACACAGCATCTTGACCTTTATCACTCTGATGAGCAGCTTTTCATTCTGTGTGGCAGATAAGGGAGGATTTATGTCATGTGAAAACAGCTGCATATCGAGTTCAACTGCAAAAATGTGCTCGCACAAAAAGTCATGTGTATAAGTCAGGCCTCCTTTCACCTTGGTTCATCTGTTTCTCTGCATTCTTTCCCTGAGGCACAGTAGAAAAAATAAAAGTTGCCTCTGTGAAGGAGCAGAAGGTGGAACGTGTGTTAAAACGAGTCATCGCAGAGGCACGCTTGCTAAATTTGTTCACTGATGGACAAACAAGTCAAAATCAGCTTTGAAATTCACTAATAACAGATTTACATGAACATTCGAGCAGGATATGAAATGTTCCATTTCCATTCAATTCCCCTGCTGCGGCTGTTAGCTGAGGTAATTTAGAGTCGTCTCTGTTTCCATGGTACATCGGAAATACACGCTTCCTTCATACAGAATGATCTGTAGGATGTCCCTTGCGTCTAGTGGTGGTTTTCCTAATTGACAATGCATGTGTTTCCATTTTCACTCTTTGAAATTTCAAATGATGGATGAAAAAGATGGGTGCCTTTTTTTGCCAATGTGAAAAGCACCTTCAGGCTGTGGATGGCGACCACAAGTAGCGTAACCTAGCAACCAGGGAGTAGCTGTGTAAGAGAAGGAGAGCACGGAGTAAAAAAAAAAAAGAGAGGGAGACAGGGTTGGGGGGACTTCCTCTTGAAAATAAAACCCACACACTCATTCGAGTTTATTCATGCCTTTGTTCCACCGGCTATTTTAAGACCTTTCAGGATCTCTCTCTCTCTCACCCAAGGATTTATTTATTTTTAGTGTCATCCCACCCTTCCTGTCATTTCTTTCTGTCGCCTTCACGTGTAACCCATTTCTGTTTCTGCTGTGCTGCCTGCATCTGCTCCACAGAACAGAGGAGGGATGAAACTGTGGGGTGAAGGGAGGACAGTATAGTGTGTGTAGATGCGTGTGTGTCGGGGGGGGGGGTAAGGAGTGATGTCCATCTGTTTTTTGGGCTGAATGTTTTTTGTTTGAGGCTGTGCAACGTTTGTGAATATGTTTTTTTTCACCATCTGGGTTGTTACCTTGTACATTTGTGCAAGCAGTGTGGAAGCATTCATCTTAACAGCACTTCTAGTCCTTTGTTGTTTAGTGCAAGACTTCAGAGACACATGCTGCTTTTGAGTGTGTATTAATGTTACATTTCCATGCTGCTGTGATAAAAAACATTATTGCGTCAATGTTTTCACAAATTTTTTCAGTGTCTCCCAAGCTGAAGATAATACTCGACACATAATCTTGATAAACCCTATGGTGACTTTTTCCAGCAGTGATTATTCACGGCACACGAGAGAAAATGTGCTATCGGCTCACACATGCTCATGCTGACCTGGACTACAGGATTTGGTGGTCAGAAAATGTTCACTCTCACCTCAGCAGACACTTTGTCCATCTGGGATGTTTGAGGTAGCTGGTCTTATGCTTCTTATTCGATGAAATGGACATATTGTGTTAGCGTACGCAGTTGAAGGGGGCGGACTGGTCCAAGAACAATGATAGCAACTTCAAAATGTGTTGGAAGACCAACTCAGCCATTCTTGCTGATCTACAATATGAAATTCTAACTCCAGAAAGTAGAGAAACAGATGTGGAATCCGTCATTTCTACCGAAACATTAAAGCCTTTAATTGTGCTGGTCCGCCTTGGGCCACCAAAACCACAGAAATAGCCAGAGACCGGCGCTCTTCTAGCATCTCCTCTCCTTAGCGCATCAGTGAGCCTTGGGTACCCATGACCTGGTTCACCAGTTCTCCTTGGTTGGACTGCACACCAGGAGGAAGACTTCCTGTTTTGCCACTGACCCGGTTATCCAGCATCATCAAAGTTGTGAATTTTTTCCACGTCATCAACTTCAGGAACACATTTAGATCATCAGCTTGGGTTTAATGGGAAAATACATTGTTTTAATGAAGCTACACACTGTTTTAAATAACTAGCTATAGGGTCTTGTTTAAGAAATGCCACCAGTTACATACTGTTGCATCCCTGCAGCTTTTAAAAAGGTCGCAGCAAATGGGAATCATGTATTTCCTCAATTACACACAAACATATTAAAATCTAAATTAGAAATCTAACCGAAAAAACATCATCTTGGGATTGTATTACTTTTCCTGACGTCCCTCTCATACATGGATGACTCTGAGCGTGAATATGAATCGACATCTTCTCTTAATCACCCTCATCTTCCAGCGGTGTTTCATTCGTCTGAATCTGCATAATCCAAAGTGTGATCACTTACATGATGTCACAGGTCCAATTCATTCCATTAAGCCTCCTGCTGCAGCTCTGTGCACAACGATGGCAAAAAAAAAAGAGATAAATAAATGAGAGGATCATATAGGAGTGCTCAGAAGATGATGTGTAGCTCTCTAGTGGCAATGGGATTTTACTTTCATTGGCTGTAGAAAGGTCAAAGCAAAGGCGCATTGAAATGGGGGAATAAATAGGCAAGCATACAGCGGTGCTTAGGTGAAGTCCCAATCTATTCCCCTCACGCTCCCTGTTCTCTCCCATTACAGACCTCATCAGCATCAAAGCCCCACTAGCCAGAGCAGCAACCCCCCCGCTCCCGCCCCTTTACAGTAAAGCACCTTCTTTCTCACGAATGAAAACAGACACACACACACACCTCATTTGAAGACCTTGTAAAGAATTTACAAAAAAATAAAAAAATATTTGTGTAAATCTTCCGGGACGTGTGTGTGGGCGTAAACTCTGTATAGGCATTTTTGTGTGATTATTGTCCCAAACTGTACAATAACAACTGCCATTCAGAGTGCCACCTCAGTTTCCATGGTGGTCATTAGTACAGGAAAAAAAAACTGAGATGACAAAAGGCTTTTCTATCTTTGTTGTCCTGAGAGAAATATAACAGTAGCCGTGTCTCTGTCAAGGGATTTTGATTCCCATTTTGCAATTTTATGACAAAACAACTTCATATATATATATATATATATATATATATATATATATATATATATATATATATATATATATATATAAAATTCTCTTGCTTGAGGTGGTCTTTGCTTGTTTTCCTAAAGAGCAAATGTTCAAAACAGCATCAAACAACCCCAATTTTGAATAACCTTTGACAAAATCTTTAACCCACATGGTTCACTGCCATCTAAATATTCCCAAACTTTGCCTTCATCCATGGAGAAGCAGTAACATGTCTGCTTCTAGCTGGCATCAAAGACCGAAGTTACTTCCTCAAGACCTAGCTCCAGTTGTTCTGCAGGTTTTCTTCTACGCTGCCATGGTAACATTGTGTATAGTGGCATCCTCTGACTATAACAGGAACTAAGTAGCTGGGTTTTCAATTTTTTCCAAGTTTTTTCATTTTGAATTTTCTACTCTCTTCTACACTTTGCTTAAAATTTGCTTGACATTTTATGGGAACGTGTTCACATCAATCACACAAAGTTATTTCAAAATGATTTTGCTCTAAAAAAAATATGACGAAACAAAAATGTAATTGTCGGTTACCTACTTTACCATGGTGACCAGTTAGAGGTTACTGCACTCCATCACTGCCCTCCCCGCCAACCTTCCACCATGCCACACCTCCTCATCCCTCTGTCTGAAGCAGTGGACCGATACCTTTTACTACATCCAGACCCCCCTCCTCTACGCACACACACACACACACCTCCTCCTCCACATTGTAGTCCACCTCTCTCTGTCCACCTCAGCTCAGCTAACATGACAGGATGGGCAGATGATGATAAATGCAGAGGAGGAAAAGCAATTACTGGATCAGTTAGGTGTTGTAGAGAGTGCTCAGGGCACTCATTACCAACAGACTGTAGAGTTCAAGATGCGCACACACTCTTGCACACAAACACACCAAAGTACATTAGATGCATTGACAGCCAAGTGTTACTCTGAGAATCGCATCTCCCAAAGTGATGATCTGATTTTTTTGTTTTCTACCTCCATTCATCCAAGTGGACTGAACAAATGAATCCATCATCACCTATTAAACACTGCTCTTACAAACAGAATGTGTACTAATCATCATAAAAAATGAGATCAAATGTGGCGAGCAGATGACAAAAACACGATAATGGTTGCGGAACAAAAAAGGTTAATATCAGCACTACAGAAATGTTCCTTCTGCACACCTGTCAAAGATGAGGAAGCTTTGTGTAGAGAATATACGCCAAGGAGGATAAGGCAACCTTGGTGATTGACAGTAGCACTGAGGTTGTCATAGGGACAGCTGCAGTCCTGTCCCCTGAGGAGGGTGAAGAAACATAAATAATAAGGGGACACAGAGAGAGAGAGAGAAAGAAGACAGCAAAATGGAAGAAAAAAAGGAGGGATTATTTGTATTTACCCTCCAAATACACACAGATGCACATATGAGTGCATGCTCTTTCTAACAGGCTAAGACCACGGCTGTTGCCCAGGTTTCATGTGTTTGTGTGTGTGTGTGTGTGTGGTGGGTGGTGAGATCGCAGGTCAGGCCCACGCAGTCCCCATTCATCTGTGCAATGTACAGCACACACTGGCTGCACAGGGGCCAGCATGGCACAAAGAACAAAGAGGAACTCATGCATGTACACATACATATGTTTACACACACACACACACACACACACACACACACACACACACACACACACACACACAAGGCTCCTCCTTATGCCAAAAACCCACTTTGGTGCCTGCTGCACCCTCTCAGTTGAAGACATTGTTCCTATGTCTATGTCTATCAAGACATCACAAACCCAGTTTTTTTTCTTTTGTTCATTTCTAGTTCTAGTTTAGTTAGTCCAGGCTTCTCAAAGATTGGATAACAGGCTCTAATACACGCTACAAACAAACATGAAGGAGGGTTACAGGGCATCCAAGGAAATGAACCTGTGACTCACTGATCAGGGCTCTCAGCTATGGATCAAAAACATTTTCCAGCTGGTTTTATTATGTTCTTATTTTAGCCTGGGAGCCATTATTCAAAAGATTTGTCACAACTTTTTATTTAGAACTTTAAACCACATTCCTGTAGCTCTGACCTGGAATGACAAGAACTGTTGGAAACTTTAGAAATATTCCCATGGTGTTAGCTAGCCTCAACAAAACTTTAGCATCTCTAAATATTAATTGAAAATGTTTGAAGAATGTGAATGGGATTTATATCATTTGAAATAATGTTCCTTGAATGTTAAATTTTGTTAACCATTACTACCGCATTTATAAAACATTCAAAAGCACCCTTCATAATCTTTCTGACAACGAATCCTTTAAAATTGTTCGTCTTATTTAACATGTCAACCACAAATTAACATTTTTTCAAATGAGCAGTACCTTTGAAGTGTTTTTTTAAACTTTTGATTAGAACATTTTTTGCAGGACAGCATTAGAATTTAATGTTAGCTAAAACTGAAGGAATGTTCCATGCCAGCTGGGTAAATATTAAAAGTTACATTGGCTTGGTTAAAGACATTTTAAAAACACAAGGATGCATAAGCAAGTGAAATGGTTTTAATTCATAATGCAATTTCCTCCCAAAGGGCACTTCAGAAGTCATCTGTGCACAGAGAAGCAGAACAAAATAAACAAAAGTATGTACAGTATAATAAGTACTGTTTAAAATAGTTTTGTCTTTCTCTCTCTTTTCAACAGACCGTTCGACCACAATTGCATATGAGTTCGAGTTCATGGATCTTAATTAGGGGTATCCTTAACAATACAAACATGTGATTACAAAAACAGCGTGAATCTGTTGGATATCTAATCACTGGCTGCACTGCGGTTGACTTTCACTAACCTTAATTGTCGCAGGAGGTGCTTGTTTCATTTCGATAATGTTTGGTTATTTTGGCTTGCAGGAAAATTGTGTCACATGTCCAACCACATTTGGAGCGGACAGGCTGTTCTAAACAAGTTCATGCACCACAGTGCACTGCTGGGAGAAGATGATGTAGTGCCACTGTAGGTGGTGGAGATACACACAGACAAGTGTGTTTGTGTGCATGTGTGTTTGTCTGTGTGTGTGTGTGCATCAACGCCAGAGTGAATGTTTGTGTATATGGGCTAGTGGGGGTGGCAGGTCTATAATCTGCTCCAAACTGCTTGCGGGCAGAGGCGAGGTGGGCGAGACAGTGATACAGAAAGAGCGCAAGGAAGGGAGAGCGAGGGGGTGAGGAAGGAAGAAACGAGTTGGCAAAGGAGAAGAAATATATATGAAAGGAGAAAAAAAATTACCACAAGTAGCTGGATAAAGAAGTGGCGGAAAGCGGGGATTCATAAGGCTTACAGGTGCTCGAGCCACTGTACCCACTGTCCTCTCCTCTCCCAGCCATTGTCATGCCGAGCCTCGTGGGTGCTGACAAGGAAGCTAATTCCTCTGACATTTAAGCTCTTTTCTCAGCCCTCCAATGACGCAAGCCTGGACGCTGCCTGCGTGAGCACCCACAATGGCCTCAGGTGGATGGTGCAAATGGACAGCTCAGCCATTACTGGGAGCAGACTGGTGAGGCCTTAGAAATCCTCTCAGACAGAAGGCCCTGTGGAGTGTAATATTATAGAGTTCGTCTTTGAATAAAAGCGTATGGAGGAAAACAATATGGACTTGCATTTGAAAGTACAGGTTTTATTAATTCACTCATCAGCGTCAATTTTTTAAAAATTACGACAGATTTTTGGGGCAATTTTTCCCTGACTTGCAATGCACCACATTAAATCAGCAGCCACGTTTCTCTGATGTCATGCTGAGTGCGGGAATGCAGGATGATGTCGTACTGCTGCTGCAATTCGTTTAATGGACTAATTCTAATCAAGCACTTCCCTGGTTAACTGGTGACTGATAAGACAATGGATTGTATGAATCCCAAGGGACATCGGGCCATATTTAAAAGTAACACATGCACAGACAGAAACGTGTCCTCCATTGAGTATAATGTCAAAAATTGTCAGTTTACTCCTTTCCTATTCAGTTGGCAATTTTAGAAAGGATGTGGATGAATGCTAACGTTAGCTGATGGCTAACGGTAATCAACCAGGAAGTGGGGATTGTGTTTGTTTAGGCTAGTATGGTTTACCACCCTGAGGGTAAAATCCAAGCAAATGTGTGGAAATATTGTCTGAAGGCAGTTGGTTCACAACGGTGCCATGTAGGTTTGCAAGAACGTTTGTGCGTGCGGGCGTGTTTGTATGTCAATGCTGGAGGTGAATGTGTGTGTAATGGAAGACAGATAGTGGACCAAAGCATTAGATGGACTACTCAGCTCTTACTGGGTTCTAGCCAATGAAGAGTGCTCCAGAAACTCTCTAGAGCCAAGGTCCTGCATATTGCACCATACTATTATATGGTATGTCATGAATAAAACATGATTAGTGGGTGGAAGGACACAACACAATATTTGATTAAGTGAGAAGATGTGTAAACAATTTAAAATGGCTATTTTCTGAAAAGAAGTGTTTTTATAGGTCCGAATGTTTGCTATTCAGCCTGTGCATTATTACTTTGCATAAGTGTACGGAATCTTATACTTAAGCGTCAAAGTTGTAAGCATGTGTACACGTATGAATGCATGCTCTATGCAACAAGAATAAAAACAAAATTGCGACTGTGAAAGATAACGATTTTTTCGAGACCATTCTGACCGCCAACTAAGCATCTGTAGCCACATACTCATTTAAAAATGATGCTGATGGTAGGGACATTGCTGCACACAGCTGGAGTCATCTCCTCAATGAGCAACTACACCAACACAGCAACAGCACAGGAGCGCAGCTTCAACCGTAAGCTGATTTGTAAACACACCACAGTGGAGCACTGCGCTGGCATGCACCAGGGCAGATGGCGGTCCTGGATGAGCGTGGATCATACTATTTCGTTCAATCCTTTCTCCTTTTTATTTTTTTGGTGGCTTGCTGTGAATCAGCCCACAAATAACTTCAGTTTCTAGTTTCTCTTTGCACATGAGAAGCAGACAATACTTTGGTGTGCTTTGTCACTTGACGTGGACATTAACAATTGCAAAAACATCGTTTTTAAATCGTGCATTCCTCATGATACATGATCTTATAGTGCATGAACACCTTATTGATGCTTTGTCATGTATCATGTCAACCCCAACAACATCAACAGCAACAACTTCAGGTTTCGGCATCTTTGCGGTCTGTGGAAAAGCCGCCTGCTGTGATGTGCGGAAAGGAGGGAGGGCTGCTCGACGCTGCTCGCAACTTTAATTTGGGCTCGAGCACAAAAGTGTCAGGGGTTGGTGGTTGGTTGTGCAGTAAAAAGTTCCTTCATGAGACTTTTTTGTCACAAACTTGTAGTGTTTGACTTTGAAGATTTAACTTTTCGCCTGTCAGTAAATCACCACTCAGTCAATCATCAGTCAGCACGTCATCGTCTCGTCATCCGGCCTCTCAAAGAAGGACTGGACGGCAGGTATACAGAATGTTAAGTTTGGCTTTGTGCTTCTCTCCTCACAGACACGCAACATGTAGATTCTTGTCTGTTCATGGGACAAATTAGTGGAATGGGGGAGGGGGCGGGTTCATTCTGTTCTGTCTTTCAACATTAGCTCATCTTAACTTCCATTTGCATTTTTCTCTCTCCCTTCAGGTCTGGGAATCTTCCTCTTCATCCCTTCTTTACTCTGCAGTTGACCCGAGGCAACACACTCACTCAAACAGATTTATTGCTACCTTACGTAACTCTCCAATGTCTTCTTTTAGTTAGTTGGAATCCATAATAAGGGGCATTGCAGCTATGTGAATGTCAGTCCGGTGATGAGTCGGCCTGTAGGAATGTTTTTTTTTCACAATGGACAGGAGGCAGACACTCTTGTTTTTCCTGAATTGCCTTGCAAATGACTTTAAAGAGAATGCAAATATGTCTTTGTGGGTTTTAATGCTCCAAGCTTAAAAATGCAAATGATAGATAGAATCCATTCTCTTACACAGCATCTCTTTGTTGACTCTGTCTGTTGCTGTCTGTACACTGACTCGTCTTCTCCTGTTACCAGTTTCTGCTCTGAGATTGCATGCTGCTTCCATCTTCCTATCCATCCTCATCTCTTTGCGTCCCTCCTGGTCGGCCTTGGAGTGACAAATCAGAGTGACAGATAAGAGCTTTTGTTGCCCCGACAATCAGAGACAACCTGTGCACTGATCACTCTGAATAAAGATCTGTCTCTCTCTGATGTCACGGCTTTGTTGCTGCAAAGGCGTGGGTTCAAATATAGTTCACAGCTGGAGAGGAAGAGGACTGAAGGGATGTTACCTCGGCTGGGATGAGAGGAGTGGCGAGAACTGAGCACTGACCATCCTTTATCCATCAGACCGTGAGGACCTTCAGAGCATCTCAAACAAGCAGATTTGTTTGGATTTCATCACACAAAAATCAGTATGCAATCACAAAAAACTCCAATACTTTTCATTAAAATAATTAGGTGGTTCTTTTGTTCCATCCATAGCAAATTAAAGAAGCTGTTTTGTCTCCTTTTGCATCGGTTTAATGTTTTCTTACATGCACGCATACAAGAATGTGTGCAGGCGAGACATGAAGGAAGTGAAGATTGAAGACAAAGTCATTATGATTGAGCTGCAATCTGTGACTCCTCCTCACAGCCTCCAGTGCTCACCCAGACAGATCTAAATGATATTGACAGCTGAATAAATTTTCTGCATGAAATCGCGTCAGCTCCAGCATGCCGCCCCCCCCCCCCACAACCCACCATCCCTCTTCTCCCCACCTCTATGACCCACTGAAGTGCTAAATAATTACATTAGTTTCCAGAGGCTAATTTGACTGAGAGCAATAATTACGGTCAGATACTTGGAATTGGTGGATAAATAAATAAATAAATGAACTATAATAATAAATAAAGTGAAGGTTCATGCAGCAATTTCCAGTTGTGCATGCTGCAGGATGAAAATCAAGTTTCTGCTGTGGCTGCTGGGTCAATGATACTATGGTTGATGTACATTAGAACAAATTAACATCTGTTATTATCTGGGTATTTCACTTTAGCCACGTTGAGAAATACCCCCCCCCCCCACCCCCCAAAGCATCTGACACATGAGCTGGAACACATGAAAACTAGAAATACCTCTTGATGATGTATGAGAGCCACGCCTACCTGTCATGGTGACCCTGACCTTCTAACACTAAAGTTTCTAAGGTCATCTTTGAGTCCCATTGTATGTTTGTACTACATTTGAAGATATTTTCCTGTTCCTGAGATAAAGGCCTGCCAGGAGATGCGCGTACGTTGAGTGAGTGATCAGTCTCTCGCAAATCACATCCTTTGTCTCTGCTTGGCTGGATTATACCTCTCTCAACTCAATGGGCAAAGCTAGTGAAACCAGAATGCATTGGATGTTGTCACATTTATAGGATGGGTTCCACACTTGAACCTGGTCATACGATGATTCCTACACTCAGAGCTGCGCCGGTTTCCACGCTTGATATATAAATGAGAGCCACTGTGTTCATGTGAAGCAAGAGTGACCTTTAACCACCAAAATCACTTCACCCTTTAATCCAACCGGATTTATACAAATTTGGCACACAAAAAAAAAATCCCTCAAGGCATTCAAGAGATAACAAGAATGGGACATACCGGGCCTTTCCTTCACCAAAGTGGAAGAATAAAAAGGTTTTTAAAAAGGGAGAATTTATAATAAAACCAAATTTGGATTCAGATTCAGAATTTTTTTTTGATCAAGTGTTTGATCACTAGAGCCTCAACAGGACCAATGTGCAACAGCAGGAAATCCCACAGTTAGCAAATATTTAGTTATAGTTATGCAGTTATAGTTTTATATATATATATATATATATATTTTATTTATATATATATATTTATATATATAAATAAAAAACTATATATATATTTATATATATATATTATAAAACTATATATTTTTTATTTATATATATAAATAAAAAATATATATATATACATATAGTTTTATATATATATATATATATCATACCTGTTTATTGCCAAATTTCCAGACTGTAATAGTCACTGTTTCCCCCTCATGACCTATTGCCCATGGAGTGGTGTAATTTATGACTTCCTCACATCTTTCATGTCTGTATAATGACATTGCAATTACAGAAATAACACAGTATTAACATGCTTTATAATAGTGGTTGTTTGTCTCTGATGAGAGCTTTGACCTTTACACGCGGGCTACAGTACCACTGCAGTTTCCTAAGATGCATTTGTGGCTGTCTGGAATTGATGTTATGCAAGAGTGTTGGATCTGACTGGTAGTTTCTGCCCCCTGGTATTTGGAACAGTGAGTGTCTGACTCCTAGAAGCACAAGGCTGAATTCTCTTTTAGTTTTTCTTTGAGCGAATGTGTGTGTGTGTGTGTGGGGGGTGGGGGGTAAGACTTAAGACACTTAAGGGACATGAAATTTATTGGGGACAGATGCTGTGACTTGTTCTCACTTCTGGTCAGACCCTTAGAGCAGGTCTGAAAGGTGCCTTGGACCACAGTCCAGGCTAAACCATTATGATTTGGTTAGACCGAAAGAAGTGGCACTGGTCCAAATCAAACTGGACCTCGGCCTACTTTGTTTGCAGTGTGATAACACTCTTTTGAATGGGTCAGACTTTTTGACCAATAACAGGAAGTTTAGACCCCTAATAGTCAGCCATTAAACAATAGAGCAACAACCTTATGAGTTGGTCAAAGACAGTGTTGCGTATTGAGCAAAATTAATCCGTTTATCAATTTTTCTTCAGGGTGTGGCAAATTTACAACTCGCTTACATCGGATGCACACTCAGCTACAAATCAATCAATGGCAAGTATTGGTAATGTAGGTTACTATAATGGGAATTAGTTAATGTCATGCAAAATTCTTTAGCTTGCAATCTGTGACCAAAATATGAATCTTACTTTGACCTTGATCTGTACTTTTAGTGTGAGAACCACCTTGGGGACCAGTCTCCCAATGTCTGATGACTAAGCCTCAGGTAACAAGGGCCAGTATTTTGGGGTTCAAGTGGATATCCGGTCCAAGACTTCCTTGTTCCATCTGCCCCTGATTGTTTGCATCCATATAGCATTTTGAGACAATTGCACGCAGTTGAAAGATGACTAATATGTGTGAATTGTTTCAAAAGTAGCCAGTTTACGCTCAATTAACCATTTACAACCCCTACAATGGTTCTGGGAAAAGCTTCCCTGTCCTGACATTTTCCCCCTCGCCCACAGATGCAGTGTTTACTGTATATGCAGAATCTGTTTATAGAGATTCACTAGGGGAGGGTATATTCAACTGGGGACTCAAACTATGATTGATGAAATGCAGACATTTAAGTCATAGTTACTATTTGGGAAGACGTTTATTTCTCCAGGAAATTAATTTCAGTCTATGTAAATACCCCAAAGTGACTTAACTACAATTTTTCTGTTAAAAATGTCACAATTGGACTTTCCTGTCACGTCTCAGCATTCATGCGGGAATCAATGTGTTTCATTACACAACATGTTTTCACAGTTGAGCGGTTGTCATATGAAAATAAAAAAAATGTATTCCAAAGTTCTTCTGTTACGTTGTCATATCATCTGGGAAGAGTTGTGCTTTGTGAGACAGGAAGTATGAGAACAGACAAAGGTCGTTGGCTGCAGGGTTAAGGCAACACGGGTTAAGTAGCGTTAAAGCTTCCTCTCATTGAAAAGCCCTTTAATCCTGATGAGGACAAACAACTTGCTGACACGCACTCACACACACACACACACACACACACACATTGAAAGACACACAAAAAACAGAGTTTGCTAAGGAGAAAGCTTGGGGTCACCCTGAAGAATAAATGCTGATAATGATAAAAACAGTCCATGCTCTCATTCCTCACCACAACTTAAGATAAACACACACATACACACAAATTCACATTTGCCACATAAAAACGAAGTCACAACATTTTTAGGAACCACAATCATTTCCTGAGAATCAAACTTTACTGTCACTTCCCCCCATCATTCAACCTCACTGTCATTACCCTTGACCCAGAAGTAGTTTTATCCAAATTTCTTTGTTTCTTTCATCCCATCTCTGCTCTCTTGGCAGCTGTGTCAACACCCACGGGCCTCTAACCTTAAACCAACATCCACACAGCCATTGTACACCATTGCTACTCCTCTCGTGCAGCTAAGGCCACATGGACAACTCTATAAATGTTGGCAGTCAGTCCCCGAACAACATTGATTTTGTTCCAATCAATCCAGAGGAGACTGCAACGCATGGTAAATGACAAAGCCTGTGTGCCATAGCATACAATCAGCATAGTTGTTGCTGGGCAGACTCCCATCGCTGGGCTGGTCCAGTGGTTATGACAGGGTGCAGCCTTCTGCTGGAGATCTATGGGCTGCCCAGCTGTCACCAATATCTCAAGGACAACTCGATCCAATGAAAACGACCTTCACCTTATGCCAAACACTCTGCAATGCAATAGGTTTGTCTCACAGAAGCCCCTTAGAAGTCAATAGTAGAAAAGGCCAGACAGCAAAAAAAACCCAACACATGCTGGGTGATAGAAAAAAATCAAGCTAACGTGAACAATCGAGAAAAGCCGTCAGTGCAGGTCTTTGCTCTTCTTTTTAATTCTCCACATTTGATATAACTGATGCTACAGCAGCATCCATGCTAACTTCTAAAGAGTTGTTTCTAATAGGCTGGTTGTCATTCCACCTAAACCACGTCTGTATCTCCTCAAATGATGCTGATTGACAAACTTGAACCCTGACTAGATGGTTTCTCAGCCAATCTTGGGACGTTCAGGTCTTGCAAAGCCAGCTGTCTCGCAATAAATAATTGCTTTCTTACAAACAGAGGTTCCACCGATAGCCCAAATAAGAAGCTACACAGCCAGTAGCGCATTAGCTTGAAGCTTGGCAAAAACACCAGAATTGAGGGAAACAGCTTCCACCATTTCACTGAAGTTAACCATTGCCTTGATTCAAAAATTAAAAATCATGATGAACAGCACTCTTGACAGAAAACGTAACTCCCAAATTGTCAAAATATTCATTTAATCATTACTTTGGGTCAATTTTCAGGATAAACCATTTCATTCCCCGCCCGAGCGCCTTTGATTGCTAAAATAATTGATATTCCAGGCTCTTGCCAGAGGAGCATATGTATGGTCAGGGAACTGCTGTGGATGTTATTCTAGCTGTTGAGATTTATTTACCTTTCATTTGAACATTTTCCTGCCTCTCATTCTTCAGTTTTGTGTGTTTTCTCTTCATCCCATCTGTTGTTTTGTGTCATAACAAAGTGAGTTGTATTCCCTCGTCCAGTAGTTTTCTCATCCTCTTGTCTTTATTTTGCTGTTGACTGTGTTATCAGACGAAGCAGAGATCCGCTATTTCACTGCCTGTTTGTGTGATTTTGTTTGTTTGTTTGCATTGTGACGTCATATGTCGGGCGTGTAGGTTTCTAACATATACCTGTTGCATCAGAGAGCATTTTATCTCTCATCATCTTTGTGAATACAGATGGTGAGAGCGAGGAGCCTTGTGCTGACAGCAAGCCTGCTGCCTCCAGACTGGAGAGAAATATCATTGTACTAGTAAGCAGGAACTCTGGCAGCACTCTTTTTCTCTCTGTGTTGGTCCATGTATGATTGCTGGGAAAGACTTCTGGAGTTTTATGGGTTTTGCTGCTGGACCTGCCGCAGGCTTGGCTCAAAGCCCTGACAGGGATCAGAGTGACATACTGTAGCAGCATTCAAGCTCGGACGCACGCACGCATGCAAGCACACACACACACTCACACACACACAAAAATGTGCGTGGTAAAGTAAATGCCCAACCAATGTGAATTATGTGTATGTCCTTCCTCCTGGGATGGAGTTAGTGATGTGTAGTGCCATCGGCCATTCAGGTGGACACTGGACAGTGGTTGCAACAGCACTCCCACAAATAAGAGCACATTTAGGCCATGTCGAAACAAGCTGCAGATAAACAGCCTTGGGCAGGCAGACTGAATTGCGCCACACAGGAGCAGCTGCCTAGTGAGGGAAAGGGCATTGAGAGCAGATGTGACGTACTGTTGAGGATACGCACGAAAGGGATGATCAAGATAAACTCTTCAGGTTATTTCCTGAGACTCGTACTAATTTTTGACTCTGTGACAGGAAGCCTAACCCACCTTGACCAACCTGTTGCTAGGGGCCATTTCCTATTTGGCTCTGACCTTTTCATTTGCTCTTCTTCTTTTCCTTTCAAAAAGATAACAAGGAGATTTCATTTTTAGCTAACACAAAACCAAATACAGAAACAGATAGGGGAAATGAGACCTCATGAATCTGCATAATAATGATAAACACGTCGTGGATACGAAGAAAAAGCATCAGAAATTAGTGTGATCATGCTATTTTGAATGTTTTAAATGCAGTTGAGCATACAGAAGAGGTGTACTGTCCCCATTGCTAAAGAGCGCTCACCGCCCTTTGTGTAAGCTTGAGAAGAAGAGTAACTGCTGACCACATCAACCACAGGCATTTCACTAACGGCACAAGCACTTTCTGCCTGACCTTCACAATTGGATCAGCTTTAAACTGATGTCTGGAGTCCTGTTAACAAAAAGAGAGAACAAAGGTTCACACTGAGGCAGTACTATATCAAAGTACATTGCAGTATCCCCCTGCTTTTTTGCAGAGCTTCCATTCTTCCCATTTGTACTTTCATAGGAACCAATTCTTACTGGAAGTTAACATAAGGTACCTGAGGCACTCAGAGACAGCCACTCAGATTTTTCTGAGAAATCCAAGAAATTTGTCAAAGTTGTGGAATTTCAACAGGAAGGTAGGATTCAAATGCAGACTCCAGAGCTGGTAGAAAACAGATGCATGATTAGCTTCACCATAAAAGCAAGAAATATCTTTGTAGGCATGGTTCTGTGACATCACACAACGCATGGCCAACCCATTCCAAACAACCACCGCCCATTAATTGTCTGTATGCACTTGTTTAACAAAGGACCAAACTAAATACTTAAGGCCTTTATACGTAATATCTTCGAATCCAAGATCAAATGAAGACAGTCCATGAAAAAAAATATTCAAATGGACACATCAAGCAAAGAATAGAATAAAAAATGTCGGCTACAACTCTCTCATGAGAACCGCCTTCATGAAAATGTGTACTTAAGCCCAACCCATTTAGTGTGCATAAAAATAGGGATATATTGTGACTGCTGAGGAACAAATAACTTTTCCTTCTAGTCAGTGGCCAGTCTACCAAAACTAAAGTTCTTACATTTGCCATTTAATGTCCTTTCATACTGGGTTTTTTTTTTCAATTAAACTTTCCACACAATAGGTATAGGTCTAATAAAATTAATCATCAAAGATTGGTATTTAGAGCTGTGATTAAAAACACACTTCCCTAGTAATCACAATTTAGAAAAGGTCAGGTAAGTAATGCACCAAATGCACTCGTTTATAATCTAATGTCAGGCTGCTCCCCTGCGCTGTTGAGCATTAACATACCAGCCGCTTTGACAAGGCTGACTCTTCTCACCTCTGACTGGGTGCATTTGCTAAACATTGAGCTGGGACTGATTTGAGTCCCTACCTCCTGTCTGTCTGTCTATATGTTATGGTTCTGGTGTTCTTTAAAGGAGTGCAGACCACTCCAAGTTCCTCATTGTGGGATGGAATTGCTTGCAATCAGGGGGAGTGCTGTATCGTCTTCTTGCATGACACTTTTCAGCAAAACACACAAGCAGAGCTCTTATTCTCTGTCTCCGCATGGAGTTTGCAGTGTGGGCAGAGGGTGATGAATACAATGGAGAGAAAACAGAGGAGAGGAGAGAGGGGGAGTGGGGATGGAGGAGAGTGCGTGGGTGAACAGATAGGACTGGAGATGAGGGAGATGGGGGCAGGTTAAGTTGGTGCCTACACAGGGCTCTATCCCACAGGCTCACTCCTGTCTCCCACGCCTGGCCCCTCTAACCTGGCCTAGCTTCTGTTTAAAGTCTGGCTCTGTCACACCTCTTCCCACTCCCTAAAGATCGGCATGTCTGTGGAGTAAAGTACATTTCAAACTAGTTCTCCAAAGGAGAAAAACACACTAGAGAAGCCTCCAGTGTGGAATTTTTGGGTCTTTCACTTAAGCAGTTTTTGCGCACCTCTCGTTAGCTGTTTCTGCTTCTTCAGGACTTGCAGTTGATGGTATTGTGCTAGTATGCGCCATCAAACACTCATTATCATGTTGCGGTGTGATGCTATAATGATGCCAAAAGGAACTTCTCTGTTGATTTGTTCTGTACAGAAGGTCAGTGTTGGCGTAGCATTTTTAGAGGCAGTGAGGATTCAATCAATAGCTGCACTCACATGAACGAGTCCCTTGTGGATTTTTTTTGGCTTGCAGTAGCGTTCTACAACAATGTTTTCGGATCCCCATTGTTTGTATGTTGTACTGTCACGTAAGGACACACACTCACAAGCAAAGGCACATGGCTGTTAAAAAGTTTTTGACAGTAACACCAACAAATATATGCTTGTTCATACCTGGCTTTTAATGTTTAAGTTTGTTTAAGTTGCAAAGTCAAGAGCCTTCCAGTCAGGACCATTATTGCCCCATACAACTTGTGGTTTCTTTGTCATACTAGCAGGTGTGACTATAAAGATATCTTTTTGTTCAATGAACGATGTTCACACGAGGACTGCTGAATAAGCACCATCCATCCATCCATCATCCATTAATCCATCCATCCATCCATCCATCCATCTTTAACCAATCGTCTGAATTTGGTTGACAGAGTTTGCAACTCCAGCAGGGAAACTCAAACTTTCCTTGACCACGTAGATGATTTCTGACTTGGGGACCCTGAAGTGTTCTCAGGCCATCATGGAGATATAGTCCCTCTACCTGCTCCTTGGTGTGCACTATGGCCTCCTCCCATTTGGAACACGTGCCTTGGTGCTCAGGTGTCATCCTAACTAGATAACTAAACCACTGCAATTGGCTCCCTTCTACATAAAGTAGCAGCAGCTCTGCTCTGAGTCACTTCTACATGAAAGGGCTTCTCACTTTCCTCCTAAGGGAGACACCAGCCGCCCTCCTGGGCCGTCCACGTTTTCCTGCAGAGAACCATGGCCTCAGACTTGGAGGTGCTGACCCTTATCCATGCTGCTTCACACTCTGCTTAAACACTTGCTTCTCTATTCATTCGTTACTGTGGTTGGTGGTGACAGCGCTGCCTAACAGTAGAAGGGAGGTCATTGGCTTATACCAGCATGGCCCCCCATGGCCTGTCAGTTGACTGGTTATATAAAAAGCCTGTACTACACGAATAGGATATTTTTCTAAACTCACATTTTTTTGTCCGATCGGGCCTCTCAACCACACGAACACAGCATTTTCGCACACTTAAATGGAGATTTTTTTTTAAAAGAGTGGAGAGATTAAAAAAAATGTCCACTTTGAGTGGATCTGTGTGGTTATGCTAAACGGAGCTGGTGTTGATGCAATGCCATCAAGCGTCAAGCCGTTCGCACATGCACATTGAAGCAAAATGCCAGTTGTCAACAATGGCGGACATGTACCGGGTTATTTATGTGTGCTTTGTACTTCTTGGTCTCAGTTCAGCTCTACATGCCAACTGAACGTTGTTGCATTAACTACCCTTCAAGACGTCTGCTGCATACAATATTACTCGATAGTCCCAAGCGTGTTTTTCTGTTTTGATGACAACTGACTGCACATACTCATAACCTTCTTTTTCTACGATTAATGTCATTTTGCTTATCGCCACCAACTGGCCTGCCATGGCACTGCAGGTTTTAATTGCGATCGTATTCAGTTTGGGCTTTCGTGTGGACAGAGATATTTCTGTGGTGTGGACAGAGGTTTTTTTTAAACGAGGACGAAAATATCTACATACATGTAGTCTAGGCCTGAATCAGTATGTCTGAGTGACTCTGAGTTAATGAAGTCATCAGCCTTACATCCCATTGACATAAAACTTAGCATGTCCGTCACTAGTGCCTCAGTCTGGTGTCTAAGAGTTTTCTGGAATCTCAAGGTGGAGGGACTGTGATGACACACAGAATTCTGGATAACTGCACAAGTATGCTATAATATATCACTGGGTGTAGACATGAAAAATCAACTAGTTAGGATTCGGGAAAGTTCATAGTTTGGGGTAAAATCTGCATTTCGTCAAGGCCATGCATGTATGACTCACACAGCTGCAAATGTTTCATTGATGCAAATGACTTTAAATTGGAGTTATTTGATAACCTGCTGCATTTTATCCAGACAATAAAGGGTTTGTGATGAACGCCGGAATCAGACATCGAGGTCTGTGACAACGTGTTGGTATTAGACGATCTGGGATGAGAGAATAGAGCCACCTAAGTGAGTTACTTACTTGTGAGTTGAAGAATTCATGAACTATTTAATTGTTCATTTCGACTCTGAAAACTTTGGTTTTCACATATATTAACTTGCATGCATATAATCAAATCTAACAACACAAGTATTTGTTTGGGCCATGAAACCCATAATACTTTATCAGCCACTTGCATAATGACTTAGATGTTCAGATCCACAAGGCTGGATGAGCAGATTAATAGTATTGACGAATCCTAATTAGCGTCATGCTGAATCAAATGATTAATGTGAACAGTTGTTAAGGAGGCAGTGTGTGTCTAAATAGACCCAGAGGCTGGATAGTACAGTAATAGCCTATGACTCACACTAGCACTGTTTTAATGAGAAATAGAAAAAAGTCAAAGTAAGAAAAGAGGAGAAGCTAATGAAATGACAGTGTTTTGTATCGCTCAACTGTTTTTCTGCCTGCCTTCCTGCTTGCCTGCCGGCCTGCCTGCCTGCCTGCCTGGCTCCCCCCAATGTTTTTACACCTCGAATTTAAGCAGCGATGGGATTAGTTTGTAGGATTGTTGGCTTGTATTGTGTGCTGAGAGGATAGGCAGTGAAATCCCTTTTTCAGCCACCACTACTTATCCTTGTCCCTGTGTTGTCTCTTTCAAACAGAAGCGCCTCGCTCTACATGCATGTAATCTAGGTGACAAGGAAGAATAAAAAGAGAATTGAATGTGTATGAAGGGAGAGAAAATGGGATGGCTGACGGCGAAGAATGCAGAGAGGTTAGAGAAGAGAGTTTTGGCTTAAATGTGAGTTAAGTTTGCAGCATCAAGGTTACCCCCCCCCCCCCCCTCCATTTTTCTTGTTCATGTGAAAGTGGGGTTCCAGTCCATAACATGAGCACGGTGCATTTATGTCTGACATCAGCATGTGAATAATTCATCCTAAAATTCATGCCTGAATTATTGATGCCTTAAAGAATACAGAAACAGGCAGCAGAAAACAGCAGTCTGGAGGGGAAGTGCATGATGCAAGATGAAGAAAAGAATTATGATTTCATCATTATTTACAGATATCCACCAAATGAAAAATGTGACATTTAATCAGATAAAAATCATCCTCAGTAGTACGAGAATAAAAAGTCAGATTTTTTTCTTTAGAAATATATATATTATGTCAGATGTTTCTAATTTACAAAAGAAGTAGTGTCAGACTTCATTATTATGTGCCAAAAAAACCTCTAAAACAAAAATTTATGTTTAACAAGGTAGAATGAATGGTTGGCAGTGGTACAGTAAACAAAATCCGTCTGTACTGTATCAATACACAGTATACATGTCTGTGTACTGCAAAGGTATATGTCAGTATTAATGCTGGCTATGTCTTGTCCTGTCTGAAATATTTAAATATCTATGTGTTGTATATTGACAGCCTAAATTTAAGTTTGTCCCTTTTGAGTTCCTGTTGCGCCACCCTGTGTTGTTGTGCCTACCTCGCTGTTGCCTCAGTCCTGACTTTGAGACTAAATAGATGCCCACGTATGAAATCCTTTCCTGGGCTCATGCTCGTTGTAATATCATATAATATACTGTGGGATGCATTGAATGGGTTCCATGTGATTCCTTGAAGATGAATCACCAATCTTGGTGATCTGAGGACTTTTCCTTTTCTGTCAACAGCCATGTTTAGTTTGAGTAAAATATTTTGATGGTTAAGTGTGTGGCAAGTTCCAGCAAAAGTTGCCGGTTAGGCTAATCTGTCATCACCACCACTGAAGAGTGAAGCAAATAAAAATGACCAGCCGGTCATGGCACGTATAGATGTTTACAAGAGTTTGGTCTCCATAGTTAATTTCCTCTCTCATAACAAGAAAACTATTGTGTTGGTAGGGCGCGGCCTCTTTGATTGGCAGATGGAGGTACTATCAGATCGTTTCCTCACTCCTCTGAGGCTCCACCCTCTCATCCATGATTATCTGCTAAAGGCCAAAAGGGGGTTGACAAAAACCAATAGGTGTCAATCAGACGTTGCATTATACTTCCTGAATAATATGTGATTATAAATGTGAGCAAGATAGCACGCTGAAGTTAGCATTTAGCTCAAAGCATCACTGAACAGCTTCACAGAGCCGCTCTGTGGAATTCTGTTACAAAGTTAAATTGAATAAGCTAAATGTTTTCTTTTTCCAAATGAAAAAACGTTTAATTGCGTAATTATTTTACCGCTCCTCTCTTTGTGGATTGTGGGGTAATAGCGTATGTCAACAACCCACTCAAAAATCAAGAGGATTTAGTGTTCGTAACTCTTTGGGGGAACTTAATTACATCATTTTTCAAGCATGAATAGAGTTGATACACAAAACCTGTTTTGTTTTAGAATATCAAATATTAGCTGAAAAGATGGATAGATGTTTGGGTAGATGAGGTTTAACTGGTGGCTTGATAAATGAGTGGAATCTTTCTAAAAGCCAGTAATTCTCATTACAGAAGGCAACAAAGAGACCTCCCGTTTCTCCCTCTCTCCTCTCTCTCTTTTGTTTACTTTGTTATCCCCTTTCTGCAGCACTCAGTACGATGCTCGTGTGTGCTGACGTACATCTTTCTGTGGGTGTAACTGTGTGTGTGTGTGTGTGTGTGTGTGTGTGTGTGTGTGTGTCTATGTAGTGGCTGTGCTGCCTGCTCAGAGAGGCACGGGGCCCAGACACTTGGAATCATTTAGTGAGAATTTCGAGTGTGGGAGGAGAGGAATGTGCGCCCAGATAAAAGAAAGAAAAGTGAAAGAAAAACAGAGCAAAGAGAGGGGGTGGAGAGTGCGAGAGATAGACACAGATATAGACAGAGAGAGGGCAGGCAGGGAGAGTGTGGCAGGTGAGGAAGAGGTGGAGGGAAAGCAGGAGCGGATGGAGCAACTGAGAGAGAAACATTTGGAGAGGAGGAAGACAAGCTGAAGTTGAAGACGGGGGTGCGAACAAGGGCTCAGAGAGTGAAACAAAAAGGGAGAAAGGGAAGCAGAGCACACAGCGATGTGGAGCAAATGACAGACAGTGGGAGCAGGAGAGAAAGAATAGAAGAAAAAGGCTCTGGAAAAAAGTACAAGCTGCCCACTCCTTACCTACTCTTCTCCATTAAGCTGATTTTTTTTTTTTAAATGGCTCTTGCAGGTCTCGCTTAGGGGGAACATCTATTCCTATCACAATGCTGCCTACACACACCTCGCAGTGACAGGCAGAGCAGGAGAGAGCGGGCACCACATGTATAAATGAACAACGATTTAAAAAGAAGAATACTGGAAAAAAGAAAGGAGGGAGAAAGTCCGCAGCACCATAAGGTGAATCGCAAGAATTACATGTTACTTTGCTGTGATTGTTTTCAAACAGCAAAGTTGTCTTGGTTTTCTCTCTCTCTAAATTGATGGTATTTTTCACGAGGGACTTTTTGTCCACTAATCCAAATGTACAAATTGTTTTAACCTCATTTCTTTTGGTATTTTTACTGTTTACAAATATACCCTCCCACATTCCCTCCTCATGTTTCCGGTTTCTCATCCCCGGCCTGTGCCAATGTTAACAGACCAGTGTGAGCGTCCTTCACTACTGTGTGTCTGTGCGAGCCTAAATGTTCTATCAGTAGGTGTGTGTTTGGGTGTGCACACCATGGATGTTTAAAGAGTACTGGTTATAGCATTGGAGGCCTCGTTTATTCCAAATTTCTGCAAAATAAAGTGCCAGCTGAGCCCTCTAAATAATCCTTCTAGTAACTTTCATCATAAAAAATAAAAAAATCTTATTGCTCTGATAGATTTTCCAAACATTATTGAATCAAACAGATTAAATTATGATGGTGAAACAAGTCATTCTGCGGGGGTTGTGAAGCTAAAAAAAAAAAACAATGGCTATAGCGTATGCCCCCTTTCTTTTGAAAAATAAATCTATGGGAAAACGTACTTTTTGGCCGCAAACGTGATGGATGCCATACTTACATCTAACTAATGTGTAATGGCTTCAGCAGCCGGTGCTAGTCCTGTATCCAGTTCTCATTATACATCCATGGTGCACCCATGTACCTGAAGGGCAGCCAGATTCTTCCCATGAAATACAAGAGCGACACAGCTCTTCGGGAATTTAGCCCTGGAGAATGGACGCCAAATGTAGCTCAAAATGTAAATTTTGAAATCAGAATTGCTAATATCTTTCAGTCGACCAGGAGTGAAAATCTGGCTATGGTCGGAGCCTTTCTCTAACCCCTGCTGCAACCTCATGCAGGTTGAATAGCAAAAGGATTTTGATGAAAAGTGTCGATCCATGCAAATCTGCAATTGGCCTCATGACCCAGCTGATGAGCTCTGTAGTTTAGTTGCACTGAAAACAACAGCAAATCAGCAACCATTGTTCACTATCGACATGGAGCTATCCCTCACTAGCCCCCTGCCTGCAGGTCAAGATGATTGCCATCCAAAATCAATCCCGCGGAGTAAAGTGTGCATCTGTATGGCCATTCCTCTATCTTCAGGGGAATAATATGAGCAGGCTGTGAATTAAAAAATTTAATGACGAATCAGAGTTCAATTGATGGACGTGAGTTGCTATTGACCAGCCGGGGTCACAGAATGAACTGGGCTGAGCTAACCTTCGTGGCTCCTGGCAACAAGGCGGGCACATTCAATCTCACTTGACCCACTCAGCTTTGACCTTTGATCCCTGGGAATGCTGCCCCCATGTGAACTCTCACCCCCGGGAATCAATAGCTCTTGACCATCGCCTCAAGCCTTTAGGCAGAGTGCTGGGGATGATGAGGGGATGTTCAGGACATTGGAAGTTGGGTGCAAGCTGGAAGGACGAGCTGACCTCAGAGGGCAGGTCCAATGACCGATGATGATGTGGGAGATTTATACCTAAATTGGATCTGATGAGGGGAGTGAGACATTGGCATGCATATGTAAATTTAAAATACATCAAAGACCTTTAATCCTTTTTTCGGAATTTTGCCTCTGAATAATCACAATACAAGTGACAGTGTTTAAAACTTGACAACACCTAGAGCAATTTTCACAAACTCTCCCAATCTGCTCCTGTCATACATGAATATTTCTCTCCTGACTTCACAAACTAGGTCTCCTTATTTGGATCCTTTAGTTATTGTGGTTTTGTTGTGTAGTTTAACAAGTCAGATCACTAATCCTCTTATGCTAAAATAGTGTGGAAGCAGCTGCCCTGCATTTTTATCAGCAAGGTAAAGTTCTTTGATCTCGAGTCAGAAAAAGCTTCCTGAGTCTCCACCTTAGTCTTGACACAGTGTGCTTTATGGTCTAAAACCCTTCTAACATTGCTCTTGTGCTGCCACAAACTCTGGTATTAGGCTACTTATAAAAAGAACCATCTCAATCCTTATTCCCGTATGATAATTTCCAGCCTCATTCCGACGTTCGGCTTGAGCTGGATTTCAACACACAGAAGACCACAATGGCAAAACATATAGTAGGTCTCAGTGGGTGTCAAAAAGATGCGCTGGGGGTGTTATAGCAGCAATGAGTCACTAGCAACATAGCGAAACACTGAATGCATTGCAGGTCTCTGAGTACATTGCGCCTGCTGCTGCATGGACAATGCAGGGAAAAAAAAAAAAAAGCATGAGCTCATCGTATTTACCGTAGTTTAAATCATGACTGTGTGACTGGAAAAGAACAAAAAAAAAAATCCTTTCTCCGGGGAGCTGTTGTCTTTAGAAGGTTGAATTCACAAGCAATCAAACATAAAAATGGTTTCTTTTTATATATTTAAAGACGATATAGAAAGAGATGGACATGAGGTGACGCAAACACTTTCAACATGAACAAACAAAAACATTTGATTGTTTCCTCGTTGATCCTTTAGAATACAAGGAAAGAAGCGATATATGTTCCAAAAGGAATTGCCAGCTTTTATTTCTGGATGACTTCCTGTGGAAGTTAACCAGTGTGTAGATATAAGAAGCATGTTGCAGCTTTTGTACCGGTATCATGCTGACATGTTTGTCAGGTGTTCCATCGCCTTTTTTCCCTTTATAGAAACATGGTTAATAACTCTTCAGTGGTGGTCAAAAGTCTTGGAATGCGCTGGGATTGTTGGAAAACAAGCATCCATCCATTGTCTTCCGCTTGTTCCTATTAAGGGTTGAGGGGGGGCTGGAGCCTATCCCAGCGGTTACGGGCGAGAGGCGGAGTTCACCCTGGACAGGTCGCCAGCAAAAGTGCAAATCACATTGACCGACTTCACTGTGTGTCTGTTTAGTTACTCCAACTCACTGCTCCATAGAAAACATGCGGCAAGTTAGAGGCGGGAATTTGGCATCTTGTCTGTGTGAAATGGAGGCATAATATTCCTTTTTCCAAAAAGGGCCGCCACTTGGGCGTAAACATGTGATGTGACGTGCAGTACAAAGTTGTGCGTTAGCAGTGACATACAACTTATATGTCAGAAGAATATTCAGCCCCATGACAGTCTGGCAAACCTCGTAGTGTACCAGTCCAACCTCCCTCTGCCACTACTGCTGATGTGGTCACAGACCTGGTGGCAGTTTTTTTTGTAAGTTTTTCAAGTTGCTGGTGACCTGTTCCATCATCCAGCGATAGCCACTTCGACCAAGCTTTTCCGCGAACTTTTCTCACAACAAGCCGTCCTTCACAGTCCCATGAGGTGGTTATCTCCGGTTCTCTCGCCAGTGATGGTCAGCAGCTCTCTGATCTCAGCAGCTCCCCAGGTGCTCGTCTTGCTGAAGTGACAATGCATCGGAAGAATATTTAGCCCTGTGATGGTCTGTAAGTTTCAAAACAGCAGTGTGACGCTCTGGCTGCCAGCAGCGTCGGCGTGGACATTCTCAAAGGTGTTTGATATGGGAGAACCGGCAAGCATTGTGCTTACGAGTTTGAGTCATCAGCAACACCTCTGTCCACCTAACACAAAGCTGGCACATTGACTGCTTGGACTAACATAGCAATGGAGGCAGCAATAAGTGTACCCTCAGAGGAGAATATTGCTAAAACTAACCCCCAATTTGCTCCGCTCTGTTGGAAACCTCGGACTGAGCTGCAAAATGATGGGTGAATTAGGGTGCATTTCCACTGGCTCACTTCAGGTGGAGTGGGGTCGGTTTGGCCCCGTTTCCACTGGCCCCAACATGGTACTAACCATTACCATTTTGGTCCCTGCTCTGCTGGGGTTTCAAGCAAGTAGAGCGGGGACTAAAATGTGACATAAACACATAGCAGGGTGCTGATTGGGTAACTCACCCGCTTATGTCGTCTACGTTGTATCATCTTAGCCTTGGCAGGGTACTTGTCGATGGCTTGGTAAAGTCTTTTATTCTTTTCTTGGGTATTCTGTTTCACCGCTTACCCGACCCCACCCGACCCGAGCCGAAGTGAGCCAGTGGAAACACGCCCTTAGCAGCTCGGTGGCCAGTTTGAAAGCGCCTAGACAAACATTTATATTTTTGTTCTTAAGTTAAGTCGACAATGGAAACAGCCCGATTGGCGTCTGTGTAAAAAGGAGAACCAGTATGGCTACTCCCAACACTCCATTTTTCCCATCTTTCTTTATTTTGAAACCATGTCCCTCCAATTATGATGTTCCTCCTCTAGTATTTTGAATGGACCACAATTGGATCATTTTCGGAATAACTGTCATACATTTGTCTTATGTTAACCCAACCCATGAACCCATTCAAGGGGTGTATGTGCAGCTTCCTCCCCAGCTGCTATTAACTGGAGCAGCATGTATTTAGTTTGGTTCAGCATAAACAAGCTAAACCAGCATAATGAAGGGATCTCTGTGAAAGAATCCCTTGTATGCAAAAGCTAAAATAAACAGTTTTGCATTAGAATGGCTGGCTTATTTGTCAGTTGGTGTGTCTTGGGTGATGGTGTTGTTTTTTTAAGTATAGAATACAATTTAATCAAAACATAACTAGGAGTGAGGACAACTGAATAAATCTGCTACAATTGTTATAATTTGTGTAAGTTTAACTCTTTAGCACACGTCTCGTCACTTCATCAGCTAGCATTCTTTGTGAGAGACAGGTGCTTCAGTCCGGCTCTGTCAGGAGCCCAGAATGTTCCTGATACTAGAATAAAACCATTCGTATATGTATTTGAGTGTGTGGATATGTGGGTGTTTATGTGTGATTGTTTGTGCAAGTGAGTGTGTGTGTCTGTTTGTTCTCTCATTTCCCATTTCTCATATCTCATGTCTGTGGTTTCACAGACAGCAGGGCCCATCTCACGAGAGTTGAGGCATGACTCAGACCTACGCAGACTTGTGGCTGGCGGCTGTGACTCAGAAGGGAAGGGAGGGAAGGAGTTGAGGTGTGTGTGTGTGGGGGGGGGGGGGCAGAAACAGAGGGAAGTGGAGGGTGTCAGAGATGGGATGCCGAACCCCCCTCTGACACACACACTCACCCAGGGTAGCAGCTGGCCATGAATACATGAGTGGCAGCATCACTCAACAGTACACACATGCATACATAGACGCCAATACACACTTGCAGACATGCAGCAGCAGCTGAAAATAGCAAAACAGAGGCCTTCCACAACATCTGCTAGTTATCTGGCAGAAAGCAGAAGTGGGCCCAGGATCAGAGTAGTCCCAGCTGTGGGCCTGGACTGGAGGATGGCACTGATAGGAGGCGAGAATGAGAGGAGAAAGCGAGAGAGAAAGCTTGGTGAGAAAGAATGGTCAATAACAGACAAAGCGCTTTACAACAGGCAAACTGGCTCCCTCTGCGACAGGCGCATTGATCAGTCTGTCATAAACACATAGATTTATTTTATCCATATGTGCAGCAGAGAAACAACCAGGGCCCCAGCCGTCCAAAAGCATTGGCAGGAATCACAATATCCTTGACAGTCAGTCAGTTTGCCCACCTCCCCTCCATCTCCTCCCCTCCTTCCCTTTGGTCTCCTCTGCACTCAGAAAAAGAAAGACAAACTCATTTCCATACAAATGGAGTGAGAGCCTGCAGCCAAGGGACCCAGTGGAATTGCAAATATTTCATCTTTGCCTGGGAGTCTTGTGCTATTACTCCTTAGCCATTATCCCCTCTCTTTCATTCTTTCAATTCTTTTACTCTCTTTTTGCTCTCATAGTTACTCACCTCCACTATCCACCCATGCTTATGGTGACCCTCTCTGCACCTCCATCTATCGGCTGATCTTCAAAATCACTCATCTAAAAGAAAACATCCTCCCACAGTTTTGAGAGAATTGCATCCAAACACTCGTCTCTCTGGTCTTCTATCCGCACGGGCAAAAATAACTTACTACAAAGTCATTTTAAGCTTCCAGTCGAGTCTCTGAAAGTTAAACTTCAAAGCAACTGTTGGGATGAGCGTTGATGCAATGGCTGCTGCCCCTCCTGTTTCAGCTTGTCTTCCTTTCCGTCCAACATCCCTCCATCCTTGCCTCCTTCGTAGCATCTGTCCAGTGCCCACATTCTTGGGCACACATGGTGTCCAGCAGCTGGCAGGTCAGCTTTGGTGCAGGAGCACAGATTGTGAGCTTCTACGGATGCATCAAGTCTGCTGAGGGTTGAGGATTTAACAGACTTTAACACAGCGCGGTGTGCATTCTCTAATTCTTCCATTCGTGATCAAAAGTAAAGAAAGCATGCACAGATAAATTATCTATACATGGATGGTAATTGTCAAATGATTCAGATGAATCAGATTGCCGGATTGGAATCATTCAATTAACTTTAATGTGACATTTTAGCTATCTTGATGATAGTGATGGGGGCTCTGTCGCTGTAAAAGCTTTTGGTAGTTCATTTGCACATGCAAAACTTTTCCTTAGTGCCTGTATTTTCTGCTTGCTCTACATTTTTTTTCTCTAGAGGAAGGCCCAGGGACTCCTTTACATGCCTGATTTTACTAGTCTGCAAAGAGCAGCAGAGGGAGGACAGGCTAGGCCCCAGATGGACAGTGTGTAATGTTGTTAGCTATAGTTAGCCAATTTAGTCACACGGCCAGCAGCTCTCATTACATGATCTAATTCTCCCTCTCTAGCGCTCTACCCCTCCTACTCCTCCAGCAGCACACACACTCCCACACAGGCCAGAGAGGATGAAGGGAGTGCCAGGAGGTGAAAGACAGATAGACAGATGCCTATGTGTGAGCATGATGTGTTCAGGAGGTTTTGCAGCGGGACCTCACTCGGGATCTTCCAGTCTTCCAACAAGAGAAAGGCATCAAAATTGAATGAAGATATTAATAATTCAGCATCAGATTTCTCCAAGAAAACAGGTTTTCTGAAACGATAAAGCAGAAATCAATGCTGCATCTCCTCTCTCTGTGTCTTTTTCTCTCCATATCTCCTCAAGTATGCATGGTGGGGAAAGAAGGAGGTGGTGTGTGTGTGTGTGTGGGGGGGGGGGGTGGTGGTGGTGGTGGCTGTATGGCTCTTTGTTTGCTCCCTGTGTGTGGGAGCTCCTGTTAGTGTGCTTATGTCTGTGTTTTAGCAGGATGGACATCAGCGTCGTGCCCAGCAGCCTTTGCTGTTACTCAGTGAATCCCCTGGAGGAAGAAGCTCTGCTTCAGCCTCACCACCTCCAGACTGGGTCAGAGAAGAGGAGACACTACATGGAGGGAGGTGCAAATCCCAGCGGCGCTAGAGGCAAAATGTGCCACACATGCACAAATACATATAAGCATACATCCATCTGTGCGCACAGACACTTCAGAAAAGTCCTCACTGAAATAAAATATCACCAGCCCAGTGGTGCTTGTTTGACTGGGAGGAGATTAGGCTAGCCTTTTAGCAGCATAACTAACATACACAAATACAGTATATGCACAAATGATGGTTGTCTCGCGTGTTGTGCAGCCATTTGGAGCGTTGGTTGTGCACATCCCCATGAAATGTTGAGTGAATGAAAGATGCAATACTTGCATGCACAGCGGGGGCAGTGTAGAGACAGCGGGGAGTTGGCAGCAATCTAGGGTGGAAGGTTTAGAAGAAGAGTTAAGAGACCAAGTCAGCAAGCGCCTGCATTAGTACAATGTGTCATTTCGTCTGCACAGAGAAAAATATCTTTGTCAGAGTAGCTGCAGTGAGATTAGTACTTTTTTAAAGGCTGACATGAAACTCTACAAGAGTAAATGGAAAAAGCTGGAAAAATGGAGTGCAGATGGTATATTTCATCCCCTATAATCATCAGACGTCTGAGCTGGCTGTGCTGTGTCATCCCTCATTGATCCACCCAGGCCATTTTACCATAAAATACAGAAAGTGTTTTGCATGTAGTTTTCACTAGCTGAAACTCTTAATGTCACTCTTCTTCTGCTTTGGTGTTTTACATGAATCTGAATCGGAATGTTCTGCATTGTGTCTATTGTACTCTTTAGCAGAGTAACTTGTAACATATGTAGGAAAGTATTTGAACACACTCATGAACTACATGAACTTATGGATAAAAACGGAAGTATGGTCGTACACGAATGACAATTTTCCGATATGAAACTGATTAAGACAATACTTAAAGTAACACACCTGCCTTGAGGACGATCATAGGGTGATCCGTAAATGAAAGAAGACGCGGAGTACTCTGATCTTAGTCACATTATCGCAAACATGTAGACAACATCATCGCTCCACTACTGGTGTTTTCATGGCCTTCTATGAATCACACAACAAACTTGCTTGATGATGCAGTTCTACCTTCCAGTGTATTTTTGCATTTCCAGTGTTTTGCATAATTACCAAGAAAGTAACATGGGCAGACACAGTTCAGGTTGAATTCTAGAAGAAAACTATAGAATGTAGGGATGTTATGTAACTCATGTAAACCTCACATGGAAATATTCTTTTGAATAAGGTCAGAATTATTAGCACACATATAAGGCTGCAAGAGGTTCGAGGTTATTATTTTTGGTGCAACTCAGTGTCAGTTTTAAATTTTGTTGAAGGATTACGTGTTTTTGAAAACCATAAACTGTGATTGTATTCAATAGTTAATATTTATTATGATAGTTTATTAAGCGGCACATACATAAACAATTTAATTTCCCAAAGTTGGGTGGAATAGCAACACAAACAGAATTGTTACGCCTATTTCCAATGTATTCAGATACAAATAACTTTAACAAGCCTTGGTAAATACAGATACAAATATAGGGCTGTTGGATTAACGCAGGTACACACCGAGAGCATGCATCTGCATGCGTGTCGGCAAGAGTGTGTGTGTTGGTGGCAGTATGTCAGACGCACCACCGTCTCTCCTTCGTGTTGTAAGTCTCCAGAAACAACTTCCTACTACTCTGCCGCTCCCATTTAACCCGCAGAGACCTACATGTAAAAATAACACCAAAATCTGCCATCTCCCTCTTCATCTTGGCTCAGTGGTTTCATGCATGGCTTGTCAGTTTTACTTGACAGTAATTTGAAGTTAGGGAGTTTGCAGCAAGACTGTGTGGGCAGAGTAGTTTATTTACCAATGTTTTTAGAAACACTTGACTGGCAAGGTTATTTGATTGGGACGTTTTTGGCTCTGACGTGATAAAGAGTAGGAGGAGATGTAAATTAGACACACAAACTGGAAGAAGATAGCTTGCTCGATAAATATATGTTGTTGGTTCTGCTTTTGAAAAAAAAAAAACACGTGCGAGCCAAGTTGACGGACAAGCAAAGATAGTTTATTTACATTTATGTTGTTCGGATGTAGCTAATTTAGTGCATATGGACTTTTATTCAACCGTAATCTTACCCGTTTGAAAAAGAGAGTAAGAGCAGCAGATTTTTCATGCATTCATGGAATGTGTAATTATAGTTATCTGGTATAATATATTCATATAAAACCAATGTTTAATTTCAAATTGGCTCTATGTATGCATATAAAGTGCAGTATTTTCTGTAGTTTTTTTTAATTATCCCAGCTGTTGTTTTCTTACTCCAGGATGTTACTCGCAGTAGCCTATTAACGCTGCATCCTCATGTCCTTGTGCAGCGGCCTGACCTGAGCATTGTTGACAAAAAAGTTCAATCAGGGCATCAGTTAAGTGCTTGCTAACAGAGAAAATACTGAGAGCCCAAACTTGAGGGATTTTCCATCTCCTGTTTTGCGTGTTTACTCATTTGTGAGAAAGGCAAAATCCACTCCAAGCAAGCATAAATGACGCGATTGGCATCTGTGTAAAAGGGACGGACGGTATGGCCACCCCCGACACTCATTATTCCCATCTTTCTTTATTTTGAAACCATCTCCCCCCAATTATGATGTTCCTCCTCTCCTATTTTGACAAATGCAGGCAACCGTTTAGGTTCTCCCCTTCACTTCACAGCAACGATAAAGGACAAACAGCTGCAGTGAAGACGTAAGGTTATCTGTTTTTACATGCTCTATAGGATGCTGAGTGTCCTTGCTCAGATGATCACATCCTTTGGGAGATGAGAAGCAGCACCGACCAACTTCCTGTGATTGTTGAGGATGAACGATGAGGACTTGTGTATTGGTGTGTGGGTGGCACATCTGGCACTGGAAGCTAATAATATGTGTGTCACCTTTTTTTTTTCATGTCTGTAGGGCCAAGTAGCTTCTTCTGTAGCAGCCGTTCGTAGTGTGTGTGTGTGTGTGTTTGTGTGTGTGTGTGTGTGTTGATACTCTCTGATGTGTGTGTCAACATTCCTACGCAATGAAAGTTTCTGCATGTGTGTATACTGGTTCCAAAAGTGTGTTTGGCGTGTTGTGCTAGATGGGGGAGGTTCTGCTCCTCTGACACAACCACTGTGTCATGCAGACATATCCAGAGAAGACGAAATCATTACGCTATGTTCTTCATAATAAATTAGTGGGTTGAGGTAACCCAAGGCAAGGTAATACAAGGTTAATAATGCGCTGTTATTCCCCATTGGCAGAAATAAACAATCTCCTCTGTTTATTTGCCTTCGCCACACTCCCACGAGAAGCCAGAAACAGCAGGACAGAGGCGTGGAAAGAGGGAAATGGAGGGAAAAAAAGAGTGCAGGATGGGAGTGAGAAAGATACATGACAAATAGATGATGCTCCATTCCCACTCTAGACACCCACCTACCCCTCCTGCCGTGTCCTTCATTTCACTGCCAAGGAAAAATTAAAAACTGTTCGACCCACGTTTTTGTTGTTGTTGTTTTTTCTTTTTCCTTTGTCCCTTTTCCTTCCTTCTCATCAGGCCATCTCTGTATTTATCTGTCTTCCTTTTTGTCTTCCTCCCACTCTCCTGATCATGGCATGGGTCAGGATGGGAGTCACGACAGGCGCTGGGACGAAGCCCCCACTATCTGTCATTCGTCACATCCCACCATTGACAGCTGCCTCTACCCACTCACACTTTCACCTCTGCATTTCTCATGGAAGACGGTGTGTTGCAGTATTATTCCAATATTTATTAAAGTAGTATTTAAATGACTTGATATATTACGGATAACACATTTTCTTCACATATAATTTTCTGTCATATGGGGTGGAAGCCAGCATGCAGGAGAAAATAAGGTGTAAGGAGATTATGAAAGCAAAAGGAATTCAATCTATGTATTTATACAACAGCCATTTATCTCACGTGTTTGCATGAGAGTACAGCTTAAAATAGGCAGTTGTGTTTGTTAGTTGATCGCCTTGGTAACCATGGAGAGCTGAGATGTATTTTGATTGAAACACCTGTGTATATACATTTGAGAGAGTGTGTAAACTGCACCACCAGAGAGAAGAGTGTTGAGATTTATGTTTTACATCATCCTGATGTGTGAAAGTGGAAGGATGATCGTCTCCATCGTTTTGTTTTGTTTTTGTCTGAGAGGATTTCTGTGAGAACAGTGTGTCTTCTTCATGATGGTGCAGCGACACAGGGGACAGAGCACGAGGCAAGAGATGGATAACAAACACGTCATGTTTTATTGCAAAAGATGGTGTCCCTTCTTCGTGACAGTTCTCTCAGCGCTGACATTCAGGCCCCCACAGCAATCATCCGATGATCTCATGGTAACAAGCACACACATACACACACATGGATACACTCACCTGCCCAGTCGTGACCTCAATGCACTTCCTGAATAGACAATTCTCAGAATAATGCTAAGCGGGACCAGAGTACGAATGAGTCCACACAAGAATGTCAGCATGCATTTATTCACGTGTACGGTCATGCATGCAAAGGCTGTAGCTGATAGAGGACTGAACATGTTAACATTTCACCTGCACTGTGAAAGAGGACAGAGAAAAACAGTGTGAGAGGTAGATAGGAAGTGAAGTAGCTAAAAACAGAGCTCACATGCTAAGCGAGTCTGTCAGAAAAAGTACCAAAACCCACCACAGGGACATATTAACTAGGTCACCCAGGACCTTTGGGTATCTGGGGGAGAACTGCACTTTTCAAAGACAGGCCAACTTCTCTCCATTAAGGTAGACTAGAGGAGTTTTGGATCTATCATGTCCACCTTAATCTCCATCAGGGGAATGCTCATTATGCCTTATCCATGACTGTATGATCATTTTTTTTTAGCATTTCCATTTCCCTGGGTAAACACTTATTTTCACCCTAGGCTGACTTTTGTGCTGTGTGTGCATCGCTAAAATGAGGTCAACATATCCCTATTGATTCCTCTCAAAGTAGTACTCTGTAAAATTCATTAGATTGTTACTGGGTTTGAACTGCAGTAACCTGCACTGGGGAAAATGTGCACAGAAGACCATCAGTCCATCCATCAGAATACCCACCGACAGACAGTGGCTGGAAGCTTTTATTTTTTTTATTTCATTATTATAATTACCTTTGTGAGACCAATGTGAACAATGTGACACTGCACTTCCTGGTCTAGAGAGGAAAACAACTAGAACCCACCTAAGTTAACATTACCAGAGATGCAGAATCCAGCAAACGCAAAGCAGTAAACAAGGCACTAGAAAAATGAAATGTTTTGCACTCTGCCTTGGAACCAGGTAACAGAGTTAGCTAGCCAAGTAGCTAATACGTGTGTGTGTGTGTGTGTGTGTGTGTGTGTGTGTGTGTGTGTGTGTGTTTGTGTATTAGCACAATTTATGTAGGTGGATTACACAGACACCGGTATTGAAAAAAATGCAGTATTTTTTAGAGTTGAGTTTTATTTTTAATTAAAAAAGAAGTTCAGATTCAGTGGAAAAGCGGAATTTTGTGTGACGAAAGAATTCACCAGACACAAGAAACAGGCTGGAGACTCAGAGATGTCTTAAACTGGACTCAACAGAGGTACAAAGTCCGCTGTGAGTTGAGCTTGAGTCAGCTCCCCCAGAACATCTGAGTGTCACCCTTCATAAATAGTCCCACTAGTAATGAAAGGGCACAACCAGTAATACCTCATTGGAACATCCTACACAGTCTAAAAACAGCTATGCATCTGGACAAGCCTGGCGTCATGAATGTCAGCTTTATTACCGGTAAGTGTTCTAACAAACAAAATTACAATTATAAAAGAATTGTGAAAGGCACCACAGGGTCACTCTCAGCCCAAGGTCAAGGTTCTGGGGTCAGACCAACTCTTAGCCTTACAGTCTAATCATGAAGATAAGACCAAGAAAGTTAAAACAAAGGATACCAGATGAAATTCCTATCAGTGGTCATGTGTAAAAACAGTATAGAAAACTGAGAATACAATAGATGGTGATGCAGTAAATGTTTTGGAATGTTAAGAATGTGTTGCTGCCATTTGGAGGAAAACATCATTCTAAAAGATAACGGTCTTGGTAACATGAGAAAAGCGGGTTCTCTAAATTCTGGGCAAATTTCCTTCATTGTCATATTTTCTTTGTTTTGTTTATTTTAATCCTTTGGATTTGATGAGTATCATGCCAACATTCGCACCTAACAATCAATGAATCATTGCATTTACATGTACCTCTTGATGCATGACTACCACCTGTTGACGAGTGCAATAGTGAGAAACAGAACTGTGTATCACGTCATCTACGTGAGCTTGAGTGTGTGAGTGCATCCTTGTGAGCATGTGTGTGCAAGGTGTTATTTTAAGGTCACAGATTTTTTTTTTCTCAAGTCTGTTACTTAAGCAGGTCCATCAGTACGCACCTAAATGGAATGACATTGTGCCCATTTGAAAATTGTGTTCTTTTATCGTTTTGGTTGTACACCCTCCCCCTTCAGCATGACTAAATCCCCAAGGATTCCACATTTCTTTCAAAATATCTGTCGCACATCTGACCCATATTATAATAACTCGTCCTCTCCAAGAATCTTGCATGACTCACATGAGGACTAATGTACCACATGTGACCTTTACAACTCTGAGGACGTAAACAACCCCGCAGAGGTTAAGAGTCTCCCCACTAGTCCGTCAGAACCGAAGAAGCTGCTTGGATCAGAGGTGAAATGTCTTCAAAAATCTTACCGCAGATGGTCTTGATTCAACCCGTCTGCGTATACCATGACTTGGATGACGAAGACTCTTCAGAGACATCCCAGGAGAACATTTTAAAGGCCACTGCATGTCAGGCGGGTTGGTGTGGTGTCAGCAGTAATATGAGTGCTACATGGATCTGTTGTGGAACCAGATGGTGAAACTCTTAATGTAGTTGTCAATTCATGTTCCAATCCTCACCTATGGTCGCAAGCCCTGGGGAGCGACTGAAAGGACGGGTGTCCAAAAAGAGTTTGCAGGGTGCAGGGTGGGGTGGCTGAGAAAGAGAGCAGAACTGCTGCTCCTGCTCATGTCCACAGGAGTCAGGCGAGGTGGTTCTGGCTCAGTATTTGATTAGGATGCCTATCAGTGGAAGTTCTACTTGTCTGTGGTACACCTAGTCCAGTGCTTGGATGATAAGAATTTTCAGCCTGAGCAGCAGACTAACAGACCCCAATTCCTGCTTATATCAGAGAATTCACATTCAGTATTTAGTACCTTTATATGTATGTGTTTGTGTGTGTCAGTTTTTCCTGTTGTTTGTATTTCATCACTATATTGTAGTGTTTATATAGACCACATATGCAAAATAGAGTATATGGCTAACTCTGGCCATAGAGCATGAAAAAGTAAAACCACTTAAGTAAGTATAAGTATTAAGAGAACTTCCTTGATACATCGTAACCTCAACATCTCCAAGGGAATCTTAATTTTTTTTAGCTTTGTTTTGTAATCACTTTCAATAAAATGCTGCATCTCCGTGTGACAGTTTCTTCGCTTTTGTTGCCTGTAATATATCCGATAACCGACATTCCTGATGGTTTTCTGGAAAATTAAACAGCTATAAAGGCTGCTGTGAGATGAAAGTGAACTACAGTGCATCCTATTTTTGGTATTTTCTGTAAAGGCCTGAAAACAAATACATCCTGTGGCTAGCAAGTAAAGACTGTAACAGCAGCAATGTCATCACTGAATCAGTTAATTTGCTTGTGATTACATGTTGTCCCTGAGAAGATACAGGTGATTACTGTCACAGCCGGGGTGTGTGTGTGTGTGTGTGTGTGTGTGTGTGTGTGTGTGTGCGCGCGCGTGCGTGCGCGTGCGTGCTTTCGCGCACATGCTTTGGATCAAATGTGTTTGTGTTCACCTTTGGATTTAGGACAGGCAGAAGAGGTCTTGGCTCAAAGACACTATAATCAAACCAACACCCAAAACCCACAAAGAGCAGGGCGGCCAACAGCCAGCAGCCCATGTGCACATGCATGATTACACACATCCTCACACAGAAACTCTCTTTCACACCTTACTCAAAAGGTACACCTACAGTCTCATATAGAGCGATACCTGCAGCTTTTAATTGTGCTTCGTGTGTTCTTATTCCACCAAACTCCCACAACCTCTTCGCTGCCTGCCTAGTTGTTAATCCCTTCTCTCTCCTTTATGACACTGTGCATGTATATCATGTATGACTCCCACTGTGAGTAAACTTATTACATTCCCCTTTGTCTTGGCTTTATTATTTCAACACGGTGTACCCAATCTTCAGCATACATGCAGTATATAGTCAGTTAAATATAGGCTGTCAGTCATGGATGTGAATGAGATCCAAGCATTTCTGCTTCATATATAGCAGCTCGTTTGGCATGACATCCCATCATACACTCATGATAGCCACACACACACACACAATATATCTATGCATCTATCTATTTTTTTCATCCTTTTTACAGTTCTTGTCAAATGCCAAATGCTTCTTGTGCTTTAATATGTAGGTCGGGCCTGTTGATGTTCTATTTCAAACTGATTACTTTTGGACTCCATTGGACGTCAAAGATCGGATGGCGAATCCTGTCACAGGAGTGTCCCCTTTCACAAGAGCCGACCCATACTTTGTGGTCTTCTGTCAGTTTGGGTGGTTCCGAGCCAGTACAGTAATTCCATATGTGTCTGCAGAGAAGGAATTCAGTGTGGGTGATTGTAAAACATAATTGCTTGAACATCAACCCAACATTTCTTGAATGGAATATTGTGTTACTGGATGATCTGACACAGGACATGCCCCTCCCCTGCTGTCAATTAGAATGTGCAAGAATGGAGAGGCATCTGTTTTGATCGTTTCACTCTCTGTGCAGTGGTCATGCCAGTAAGAGCCACCCAGAGTGATTTTCTATGAAGTGCAAATACTTCGTGACATGTGGGCAGATGAATTTTCAAACACACCCTTTGTTTCCCCCGAGAGGAGGAAGGTATGAAAAGGTTTGATTCTGCACATTTTCAACATCTATACAATAAAAAGTTGGCGTGTGGCTGCTAATGAGCACCAGAGGAAGAATTCTTTCCCGTCATGTGTTTGAGCCTCTCTCGCTCTCTCTCTGCCTGCAGTCCCCTGTATTTTGTCACTAACAGCTCCTCTGGTTACGACCTGTCTCCTCTCAGGGGCCTCCTGGGCCCGCTGGCTAAATTAGTTTCAGCAGCAGCAGGAATCAGAGTTGCAGGCCCCTAACCTCTCTTTGGATTACAGAACTTTAAGCTGTCTCTCTGTCAAGGCCTCCATAAGGCCTTTGAAGTTGCCCCTGGCTTTTCCGTCCTCACGCCACCCGACCCTGAATGAGTGATCTACCCCCACCTATGCCCTTCACTAACCCTCCCTTGTACTTTCAACCTCTTTTCTGCTATCTCACCACTCCTCCTCCTCTTACATCTCTCCATCGCTCTGCCTCCAGGGTGAGGTCCACCTCCTGTTTTGCTCCCACCCTCATTCCCCATCTTCTCTGGCCAGCATCCCTCTCCCTCCTTGTTTGGCCCTCATTTTGTTTTTTTGGTGTTTTTTTTTAACCAACTCTCTCCTGTCTTCATCAGATTCTCCTCCATCTTTTTGACCTCTATTTCTTTTCTCCACTCAGGCCTTTAAAATCTGTTTTGCTCTCCTACTCCTTTTCTCACCCTCTCACAACATCTTGTATTTCTTTCTTCACATTATATTTTACTTCACCTAATTTTTCTCTCTACCCACTCTCATGTTCCATTTTCCACCCCTTTCCTTCCTTTCTTCACCCCTCCCTTCCTCCTGTGGACTTTGTCCCCAGGGTTTTTTGCGTGCCTCACACATTCCTTTGCGCTGACTGGCTGTGTTTACATTGACATCCGCTATTCTGTGTGCAGTACCGCAAATCCAAGAGGCGCACACACAGATGCACTCGAAACCAGGTTCATCAACCCTCTTCTCGCTCTCTCCCTTTCTTCCCCTCCCTCTTTGCCTCTCTTTTCTGAATAGAAAGCAACTATAACTTTATGTCTAAATGTTCCAACATGTGGACATTTCTCATCATCGTACAAAGGGACACATTAGAGAGGTTATTGAGTAAAGTCAAGAGCTGCTAAAGTATAATAGTGTCCTTAATCATCTACCACCTGATTCTGCTAAATGAAAGCAGAGGAGGCACAGCCCAGATTCATTGATAAATAAATGCAACCTAGTGGATCTTTTTATAGCTCTAGTAGAGGACAATATGTGGCCCTGTGAGCTATTCTATTAAACAGAAGAAGACAAAGGACAGCAAGAGGAGCATGAACAGTTGCTCTATCATAAGGTCATCTTTTTCCAGTGTGTATACGTCACCTGTGCAACCAAAGGACAGTCAGCTTGTTTAAATATCACTGTCTGCCACTCTGATTGTGTAATGTCCTGCTCTAAAAAAACAAACAAACACATACATGCATACAAACACTTGGACTTACCATGTGTGTGTCATGTGAAAACAGAAGTGTATGGTAGTGTTCATTTACCTGCAGTGACTGGGTAATATGTTGTGCAACTCAAGCCTCCCGCCCCATCCACCCCCTCTCCTATAAACCCGTCCATATTAGGATGTTATTTCTCCTCCATTTCCTGTCCTCTGCCATTCTTGTATTCACCTGTCAATCTGGTTTAATACGTTTTATTATTTCCTGAAATAATGCCCCATTGTTAATGAGCCTTTCCTTTTTGACGGGATGACACACTAATTGTTGGCTTTATCACTAATCTGCTATTGTTTATGATACTCATAAAGCTAATATTAGCAATTTAGTGTAGCCTGACTAAACCCGGTATTTATGCTTTAAATACAGGCGCAACCAATCCAGGCTCCTCCTCAGTCTACACATCTTCCCCTTCTGATTGATCCCGTGCTGGATGTGTGTGTTTACTTGTGTGTGCTGACACGTCATGTCAAGTCATAGTTAATTGCCAGGCAGATTATGTAGTGTTGCAAATAAAAGCATTTCTCTAGTGGATTGTTTCTACTTTACTCACACACACACGCCTTAGTTTCCAGTAAAGATCCATAGCTGTGCACCCGCCTCTTCCCAGAGCTGCCATGAAAACCCACATTGATGCCAATGACTCGGGAACAACCCAACAAGGAGTTAACACCTCAGATGGAGTTAGTCCATAGAGGAGGGAGGAGTAAAGGGAGTAGGAAAAGGATGGTGTTAAGGAGAAAAGGAGTGGCTGACGGCAGGCACAAAGGTGGTGAGCTAAGGGCTGTGGAATCAGGAACTCTTTGCTCTCCACTCTGCTTCGCCCCTGCACTACCGCCACCGCAACACCCACACCTCCACCCATGCTCGACTCCGCACGACCTCTGCTCCACTCTGGTCTGACTGGAATGCTGACTTTCACCCCACACCCACCCCGTGTCTGTTTCTCACCCCTCCTTCTATTACAAAATAACGCAAAATAAAGGGGAAGTGGTGGCCCCTGTTCACAGCTGCCTTCCGACTGCTCACAAGAAAATTTCAAAATCATACAAATTTACGTCTTCCTCAGCAGAAGTGTCAGTATTTAACTAAAAATATCTTTCAAAGCAACTGAAGGAAAGTCTGATTCCACGCGAGGCTCTATTAAAACCCACAGATTGAGCGGTGCAGACCTCAGCCTGATTCCAGGGAGGATCATTCCTGCCTCCAGAGCTGGAGCAGAATGAGACCAGCACAAAATATTCTCAAAGTCTCAGCTGAGGCAGATTCCAGTAAAAGTAATTTGTGTAAAATGATTGTCCAGGGAAAAAGTCTTCAGAGGGGGTGTGCTCATGTAAAACGTATTACTGTTTAGCCTTGAATGAAAAAAAGATTACATTGTCACATATTTGAAAGATATCAAGTAAAGAATGATCATAAATCTTTATCTGTCGGCTTCTTTGTAAGACCTTAACTGCTTACATGAGTCAGGCGAGGTTCCCTCTGACCTCCCATAATTCAGGCATGGCTACATTAACTACTCATCAACATATTTGTCATGATATATATTTGGTGGTAAAGGACCATGGACACAATGTCTGTTCCACAACATGACTCACACATGAATGAAAGCTTTTTTTTTTCCCCATTTGCTGTTAAGTGACCAGTATTTCTGATAAACAGGTTAATCTGATAGCTTATCAAATCTCATCCTTTGAAAGGGTTCAAAGTTGTGTGTGGGTCAACAACTGTGGAATAGATGGAGGTCGAGAGAGAGAGAGAAGAAGTCAGAAATAAGGCGGTAGCTGGCACATCTGTCATCCATTTGGGGAGGGGAAGGTTTTCTTACCTGTGCACCGTCTGGCCAGTAGGGGTGGCGGGGACATTTGTCATGGAGCCGGGGAGTAAATAGTGAGGAAACAAACCGCCATCTGGGCTCATTGATTTTCACATGAAAAGCAAATAGATCCTTTCTGTTTGCGCTGCCTCCCAGCTCTGTCTGCCCGGTAGGCTCGGCACAGAGTTAAAGTTTACCTTTTGACATCATGTTCCTTTGATAATCCTTATATATGACTGCACCTCAATAGACCCCTTGGATGAAAGAGGGCCAAACATGAAGTGCCTGAGCCAGTTTGAGTCAGCACTGCCATAATGGCAACAGGCTACAGTGAGATAAACAGATAGAGGGTCTTCTCCTTACGATGATAGAGAAAAAATATGACGTGTGCATGGCTGACCTGAGCAAAGGGCACTCGTAATGAAGATAAAGGATGCAGCCACTCACATCCTCTGTTGCAGCTTCAAAAAGACTACATATTCCTTCTTCGCTCGCCTACTTATACCTAAAAGTGAAGACGTCTGCTCATATTTGCAATATGTCACAAATGAGCAGCAGTCAAGAAAGAGCATGGTGCAGATTGATCCAAGACGGAAAGAGAGAGAGAGAGAGAGAAAGAGAGAGACAGAGAGAGACAGAGAGAGACAGAGAGAGAGCGCTTGTCTTGTGCCACCACCACCTGCCTCCTCTTATGAAATCTCTTCATGTTCCACCCACTGAGTTTCCAATGCTCCATTCTGCCCTTGAACAGACACTAATTCAACCACTGAATCTAATCCCTAATGTAGACCTGATACATTCATTCTACTGCCACCATGTAAATGTTTATCATTAATAGGGGGGTATTCATAGAATGATCACTGAGGGGCGTAATGACTTTTTATGAGGTCTGACTAAGGTTTGTGGGCAGATAACCTAACAAAGCGCGCCTAGGTGCTCTCTGTGTGTATTATCCTCCCTATTTGGCTTTGATCGTTTTGGCATTTTGCAGCAGACACTTTAGATATACAGCTGATGCAACCAAAATGTCATCCCTTTTTTTTGTGCAACCGCCAGGGAGAGGGCCTTTTCATTTGGGGGGGGTTTGAAACAGCTCTAACCTTTCATCAACAATGCCGCCACTTTACGCCATGGAATTCCTAATTCATTTCGAGGCGTACCGAGGCACCTGCTTTCATCAGCACTAAGGTCTTCTGAGAAAGACAGCAAAGAAAGAGCGAAGGGATGGGGAGAGGTATTAGCGACTTGTTGACAAGTCTGAGTTGTCAAGAACCAAATGAAACAAGTACCTTAGGGCCTGTGAAGTCATGTGTCACAAGCAGGTTTTTACCATTGGGACAAAAACAAACACTATGCAATCCCCTCAAATGGCCTCCGTCATCTGGGACCCTCACAATGTGTCATCGCTGGCTTTGTTATTACATTCCTATCCCTGTTCTCACGTTATCTAATTACCACATAAACAGTCAGATGGGAATACACCAAGCGTTATCATCAGGGCCATTTAATAATATCCCTATATTTCAACTTTTACTCAGCCATCTCTTCAATTCTTTCTTCATTCAGCTCCCCTCCCTTTACATCCCCCATCTCTGCCTCTTACAGACGCCCCCCTCTCTTTCCTCCCTCATTCTACATTCTTCTGTGAGTGGGTGGAAAGTTCAATGGGGATGTGGGATCCCAGAAGGGCAGGGGGGATGGGGGGGGGGGGGGGTTTGCCTCTTACCACAGCGCAGCATGTTTGAAAACCATGGGCTTCTTATTGGACCCTCCAATCTCTCCCTGAATGGTTGCAACGCGACAGTAGATCCGTGCCCCTTCACAGTATCAGCTGCAGGGATGACGGTGTGCTGTAGAAGCCCAAATGCGTCCCAGTTAGTTTAAAAGACTCAACATCAGATCCGGGCACAACAGATTAATCTCTGTGCGCTTCTATCCTCTCATGATAAAATATAATAATGGGCGCCTGAATTGCTGTGGTTCATTGACATCACCTAAGACATAGGAGGCAACACTTGATGAGAGAAGGACCTCTGCTGGATTTGTCTTGATACTGCAATCCTCCTGTAATCTCCAAGGAGACTGAGTGTCAATTTTGTTGACCGCGCACTCACTCTGTTGAATTGAATGTGAACACTAATTGTGAATTTAATTGCATGCTTTGATTATGCAGTTACATGAGCAGCTGACAGACTACTCATCAGTATCTATTGTTGCTTGATTATCTCACCTCAAATACTTGCCAGTGTACAATAAAGGGTTGGGCTGCATGTGGGCAGGTCATTTTTTTGCAACTTGCATAACCTCCTTATAATGACAAGCACTTCATTATGTTGTAAGTGACATTTGTCACCCTTTTGTCAACGCATTTACCTTTGGTCCTGTCTTATCTGCATTGTGCTGCAAGCAAACAAACTGGTTTTAGAAGCAACTCTAGTCCGTGGGCTGCGAGTGTAGGAGACACACAGGAAGTGGTGGGCGACCAGTAAACTGTATTTCCCCTTCCTGTCTATGTCCTCCCTCCCTGCCTGAATGCCTGCCTGCCTGCCTGGCCTTTGGCTATTAATGTAACTCAGAGCTACCTACCACACACCCACATGGCCATTGGGAGCTAGTGTGCACCAGAAATCACAGACAGTTCATGGACACATTCGCAGAGATGCCTAAAGTCTAACCAGTGGTATAAATAATTTGTATCTAAACAAGCAGGGCAGCACATCAGCTTGTACTGCAGTGCAGAATTTGCTCTCATGAATATCTTCCATATCAATCCATTTCCTCTAGTCTCTCCCTCCTGTGTGCAAAGACAACTATCAGCAGGGTGCAATTAAAGAGGTGTCCGTCAGTCAGTCACGATGCCTACCAGCCAAGGTGGAGGTGGATGTGGTATATGCATGCACAGTAGGAAAATACCACCAGCGTGATAACAAGGTTCCCCATTCATTAATTAGCTCAATCAGCCCCTGAAGCCTATCCAATAAACACTCCTGAGCCCACAAAGATGTTTGTTTTTCCTGTTGCATTCACATCTCTGTAACTCCCAAGTGTAGGAAGAGCCAGCCACGTATATTTAGCTAGAAGTTAACGGTAGGTGATGGTCAATAACAGATACAGCAACAAAACAACAGTAAAATTGCCCAAAAAATATCTCTGCTCGTCTTATATATAGGAATATATAGGAAATCTTGCTGTTAGCTGCAGCAGCTGTTTTGTCTGTCATCAATAACGTCAAGGTAAATAATACTTGGCTGGCTCTGTCTGCATTTTGAAGTCACAAAGACGTGAATGAGGGAGGGGAAAATGTGACACCAAGACACCTCTTTGTGAGTACTTGAAAGGCACAAAACACACACACACACATACACACACAGAAAGCCAACTACAGATTTACCATTCCAGTTGGCTGCAAAGGGAATCATTTTTTTTCTCTATGCTATTCTTCTTCCTCCTTTAAGTACAGGCCTGATATTTCTGAAAGTGGGCTCAAAAGTGGGCTGACAAATCTTCCACTTCACTTCACTTTCAATCTCTAAATCTGTTTCTCCCTTTGTTCAATTTTCCACTTATACATGTGGCGTGGCCGATACACACACACACACACACACACACACACACACACACACACACACACACACACACACACACACACACACACACACACACACATGCCAGTGATCCATGTTTCCATTGCAATCCTTATCTCCTCCCCCTGGTCATCCAACTCATCTGTGAGAACAGAGTGAACACACACTGGCATGAATCACAGTGAATCATGCAGCCTAAATAGCTCCCAACGAGAGGTGTTGTATTTAACCAGGACACCTACTATTTATAATGTCCTGGCTACTCATTATAGGCCACAGAGGATGCTGACAATGGACAGGCAGATGAGGGAGTA